>NC_090265.1:1441506894-1442145561 GCF_040414725.1 Anabrus simplex | reverse complement strand
ATTGTGGATCCAAACTTTCTTTTTATGAGCGACGAAGCCTGGTTTCATTTGAGTGGATATGTCAATTCACATAACAATAGAATCTGGGATACAGACAACCCGCACATTTTACAGCCGAGACCTCTGCACGATGTGAAGGTGGGTGTGTGGTGCTCTGTCAGTGCCTAATGAATTATCGGTCCGATATTTTTTCAGGACACGATTACTTCTGACCGTTATATTCACAACATTGTTGAACCATTTTTTGCTGAACTGACTGAAGAAGAGAAAAGGTACGGCTATTTCCAGCAGGACAGTGCAACGGCCCATACGGCATGTAGCTCTATGCGACGGTTACGGGAAATGTTCGATGAAGATCAGATCATCAGGAAAGGCTTATGGCCCCCTCGTTCACTTGATTTAAGCACTTGTGATTTGGATCTATGGGGAAATCTTACAGGAAAAGTTTACAGGAATAATCCTCAAACTGCAGAATAATTGCAAACTGAAATTAGGAACATTGTGCGTTCTATCAGTGTCCATGAACTACAAAGTCTGTTTCGAAATCTCATTACAAGATGTGAAGCTTGCATTGCAGCTGAAGGAGATCACTTTCAGTATCGTCTGTAAATACTGGTGAGTTCAGTTTCATTTCCTAGTTGATTTATTTATTTGTTTATTCATTTACTTATTTGTCCAGAGCATTTATGTAGCCGGTGAGTTCAGTTTTGTTTAGTTTTTATAGGCGTAATCATGCCGCTTCTTTGAGCCGACTATGCCTGCTTGTTATGGTGGGCACTGCGCTCGCTGTCTCCGCTTCCCAGCGCGCTCAATCCTCGGCACTCCGCTCTGCACTTTCAAATTAATCACCCTGTACTATGTGGCCTTCCTTCCTGGCATCCAACGACAACAGAAAATATGAGGAAACTAGAGGGCATCCAGTGATGAGCAGAACGTTTCATTAACAAACACATCCCCTTAAACACAGCTAGGTCATTGCCACCAGTGAACTCGTTATGTACACAAATAGACGTAGCCTTCCTTAGGGAATCCCTGACAGACAACACACACCTCTCCCCTTTCCACCGCCTGCAGCTCAATTACCGCTCTGTTAAAAGAGGCCAAGGAGTTACATTTGTCCCTCCCTTCGCTAGAACAACCTCATATTTAAATGGGTTTTACGCAAGGGCTGCTCGTACCTGGAACCTCCTACCATCTGAGGTAAAGCTGCTTTCTCTTTCTCACTTCCTCTGCGAAGTAAAGAAAATGTATATGTAAATAGAAACCCATATGCGATGTATCTAACTTGTATAAAGCAGAATTGCAAGAAGGATGGGTGCAAGTACAGGTGTATGTGGGCGAATGTGTATGCGTGCGCGTGTGGGAGTGGTTGTGAATGTGTGTGTATACAGAGGTCTGAGTGAGAGTATAAATGGCTGGGTCTTCTTACTCTAATATTTTCAGGATAAATCAAGATAATTATTATTCTAAGGGTACAGTGTTTGGAGTGTAAATATGCAAATTTAAAATTGTCTACATAAGTTTATATGTAAATATTCAGTAGAGTTACAATCAATCAATACTGATCTGCATTTAGGGCAGTCGCCCAGGTGGCAGATTCCCTATCTGTTGCTTTCCTAGCCTTTTCCTAAATGATTTCAAAGAAATTGGAAATTTATTGAACATCTCCCTTGGTAAGTTATTCCAATCCCTAACTCCCCTTCCTATAAATGAATATTTGCCCCAGTTTGTCCTCTTGAATTCCAACTTTATCTTCATATTGTGATCTTTCCTACTTTTATAAACGCCATTCAAACTTATTCGTCTACTAATATCATTCCACGCCATCTCTCCGCTGACAGCTCGGAACATAACACTTAGTCGAGCAGCTCTTCTTCTTTCTCTCAATTCTTCCCAACCCAAACATTGCAACATTTTTGTAACGCTACTCTTTTACAAGTAACAACTCTCATTATTGTTCCGTATTGAAGATGACGTTAGGCATAGATATCAAGGATAATTTGATATCCTTGATATCTATGCCTAACGCTACTCTTTTGTCGGAAATCACCCAGAACAAATCGAGCTGCTTTTCTTTGGATTTTTTCCAGTTCTTGAATCAGGTAATCCTGGTGAGGGTCCCATACACTGGAACCATACTCTAGTTGGGGTCTTACCAGAGACTTATATGCACTCTCCTTTACATCCTTACTACAACCCCTAAACACCCTCATAACCATGTGCAGAGATCGGTACCCTTTACTTACAATCCCTTTCCTTCCTAAGCACACCATTCCTTAACTTGTCCAGTTTGGTTTTTTGAATTATGGACCTAAGGAGCTTCACCTCGGATGCCTGCAACCTTGATGGGTCTTCCTTAGCGAGGGTGCAGGTTTCAATTGGCATGAAGTGTATGTATGTTGGGTAGTCAGCCCGAAGGCTGGTTTGATCCTCTGCAGTTCTACCAACAGCTGTCATAAATAGCCTAGGTGTCACTGAAGAGGCGTACTAGGGAAATGAGGAGTGAGGTAGTTTCCCGTTGCTTTCCTCACCGAGCCAGCCGTTGCTATTACATATCAGTCTGCCAAGCCCACTGAAATGCATGCACCAACTGACCCTATGAGCGATATTTTCACACCATTCATAACAGGGACTGGTTGCATAAGGAATGGTATTACTAGCATCACTCATACCTCAGTCACTTTCATATTGTCAAAGCCAAGGATGAGACTGAGACAGGTCAATGAAAGTAACAAATTTGATATAGCCCATACCAGAAGACATAGTGCACTGTAAACACTACATCTCGTCAGCAAAGGCATTGGCATGAAGTACTGATTAAATATAACCAGCTTTGATTTTGTTGGTACTTTGGGATCCCAGAGGAGTGTTCGTACTTGCTGGTAAAAGTGAGAGCTTTTCTGCACACTATTTGCCAACTCCTTTGTGGCTAGTGTATCTCGAGGTATTACACTGCCAAGGTATATAAAGCTTTCAACACTTTCTGGTGGATGGTTTCCTAGCATGATGTTCGCTGGACGTCCCTGTCTGTTTATTACCATCACTACTGTTTTGAGTTCGCTTATCATGAGATTGAACTCCTGGAACTTAACCTTCCATTTATTGAGTCTTGACCGTACTTGTTCCGCAGTTTCTCCCCGGATCATATCATCATCAGCGAAGGCCACTGCATTTAGTTCACCAGAGATTTTCTTGATGTTCATTATGTCATCCATGATGGTGATAATAATGGGGACAGTGCACTGCACTGCTGGACTCCACTTTGGGTCTTGAACCAGGATGAATGTCCGTCACCCAATCGCACACAGCTGGTACAGTTCTCATACAGCATCTGAACTTTCCTCACCACTCCCGCTGGCACATTCCTTTTCCTCAGGTATTCCCATATTTTCTCTCTTGCAATGCTGTCATATGCCTTCTCAATGTCAAGGAAAACCATAAACAGATCTTTGCCTTTTTCCCAATATTTTTCCATAAACATACGGACACTGAAGATTAGGTCTGTTGTGGACCTGTTAGGCCTGAACTAATACTGTTCCTCTTTAAACTGTAGCCCTAAGATGACTCCCAATCTGCTCTCTAAGATTTTCTCAAGAATCTTAAGCCCATGAAAAAGGAGTGTTATAGTTGGAGCATTTTTGGCAATTTCCTTTCTTAAACAAGGGGATAATGACCCTTGCTCCAATCAGTAGGTATCTTGCCATCTTTCCAAACTGCACTGAGCACTCTGTGGAACCTCTGTAAACCCTGAACTCCTGCTGCTTTAATCATGTCTGTGCTGACTTCATCGACTCCTGGGGATTTCCCTTGCAGCATTTTCTTCAGGGCTGCTTCTGTTTCTGCCCATGTAATGGGAGGTTCCTCTGTGCAGGTTTCAACAGCTGGTTCTTTTGTTCTCCGATCTGCTTCTGTCCTCTTCAATAGGTGATCAAAATGATTCCTCAGAACTCTCTGATGTCCTCTTCTTTCCTGGCAAGGTTTCCATTAGGATCCTCAATTGCTTTGATGGTTTCAACTGGATCCTTTTTTTTTTGATCACTCTGAACAATGGTTTCATATTGCCTCTGCTTTCTTCCTTCAGTTTTTCAATATATTTCTACTAGCACTTTATCTTCTCCTCTTCTACTACTCTTTTAACTCTGAATATCTTGTCTCGGTAAACTTGCTCGAGGTCTCTGATCTTCCCCTTGTCCCTTACCTGTTCTGGCTTGGATTTCTCTCTATCTTGTTCTTTTTGTGGGCCCAGGAGATGACCTGAGGGAGTCATTAATTCAACCTTGTGACTCTGGCTAAGAAATGGAGGTGAGATGCGAATATAAGAACTCAACAAGAGTGTTCTCTTAGCCTCTCTCACCCCAATTCTCCACAATTCTACCTACACATGGTGCCCCTGTTAAGCTGAGCAACCCAGAGGAAGGTTAGGTATCAACCCCAGCAGTAATCTGGGTTAGCGAGCCGACAGGATGTGGAGGACAGTGGAAGGCAACAGGAAACCACCACTGGCAGTATCTCCCAAGACGTTCATGAGATGAACCTCTTTGTAAAAGATTCCGGAGGTAAAGATTCCCCTCATTCAGATCTCCGGGAGGGGTGTACAACGAGGTTTTTAAAATGTGGAAGGAAGGAGAAGAAGAAAGAAGAATTATTGCGGATAGGGACGTGGAATGTTCTAACCCTTTTACAGGAAGGAAAATTAGAAAACACTAAATATGAGATGAAGAGAAATAATTTGGATGTACTAGGAATGTGTGAAGTGAGATGGGGTGGATGTGGAGAACTAGAAAGCGGTGACTTCCGAATGTACTATTCGGGAGAAGATAAAAATGGATTGTATGGAGTTGAAATACTGATTGAAAAACGACTGAAGAACAATGAAGGTTGAATATATCAATGGAAGGATTATGATGATAAGACTGAAAGGGAAAAGAAAAGACTTAGTGATCATGCAAGTTTATATGCCGACCTGTAATCATTCTGATGAAGAGGTAGAAGAGTGTTATGAGAAGATAGATCAACTCATTGAGAAAGAGGAAAAGAATGCATGTATTGTAATGGGTGATTGGAATGCAGTTGTTGGTGAAGGATTAGATGGTAAGACCATTGGTAAATTTGAATTGGGGGACAGAAATGAGAGGGGAGAAAGGTTGATTGAATTCTGTAATGAAAATTGCATGGTGGTTGGAAACACTCTGTTTGACAACCACAAAAGGAGAAGGTATACTTGGATATCTCGATTAGATGACAAGAAATATCAAATTGATTAAATAATGACACAACGGTACAGAAACTGCCTAAAGAATGCTAAATGTTACCCAGGAGCAGATATTTATTCTGACCATATATTAGTTGTAAGGGGCTGCCTGGACGAGGCGGTAAAGGCGTGCTCGGTTCGCTCGGAAGGACGTGGGTTCGAATCCCCGTCAGGAAGTTGGAAAATTTAAGAAACAAGATTTCCACTTCCGGAGGTGCATACGGCCCTGAGGTTCACTCAGCCTACACCAAAAATTAGTACCAGGTTAATTCCTGGGGGCAAAGGCGGCCGGACGTAGAACTAACCACTCTACCCCATCACGCGTCGTGGTTAACAATGGTGGAAGCCTTTACCTTCCACTCCTCCAAGGGCCTTCATGGCCTGTACGGAGGTGACTTTGTCTTTGTCTTTTATATATTAGTTGTAGCAGAGGTACTGATTAAATTGAAAATAGTATGGAAAGGAAAGAAGAGAGAAAAAATTAATATTGAGAAACTGAAAGACAAAAACAAGTGTAGAGAACTAGAGGATGAATATTGTAACAATAATACATTAAGAAATGAAACAGAAAATGTAGAAAGGAGATGGGAAACTTTTAAAAATGGGGTAAAAGAAGCAGCTAAGAAAACGCTTGGAGTCAAGGAGAGGAAAAGGACAAAGAAGGATTGGATAACATCAGAAATGATAAGTAAAATGGAGGAACACAGGAAATGGAAAACAGTAAATACAGAAGAAGGAAAGCGTAACTACAGGAAGTTAAATAATGAATTAAGAAGAGAAACAGAAAAAGCAAAGGAGAAATGGTTGACAGGAAAGTGTGATGAGATAGAGCAACTGGAGAAACAAGGGAAATATGACTTGAAGTACAAAGAAGCAACCAATATAATATTCAGAGAAAAGAGAAGGAACAACAGCAATAACGAAATAGAGGCTACAGATCGCACAATGATATATGAACCCCAAGAAATAATGAAAAGATGGGAAGAATACATAGAATGGCTGTATGATCGGGACAATCGACCAAACAAAGAAGAACTTGAATCAGAGGAGGAAGATATGGTTAAAGGGGATGATAAAGGGGAAACAATACTGAGAAGAGAGATCGAAGCATCACTGAACGTGATGAAAAATAGAAAAGCGATGGGAATAGATGAGATTCCTGTTGAACTGTTATAAGCGTTAAATAACGAAGGAAGAAAGGAATTCATTGGATTATGTAATCAAATATACATGACAGAAAAATGGCCAGAGGACTTTTGTGAAATCATCTTAATCCCTATGGAAAAGAAAAAGAACAGCAAAAAAATGTGAAGAACATAGGACATTGAGTCTAATTTCACACGCAGCTAAAGTCTTACTGCGGATGCTCAACAGAAGGATATATGGAAAGCTGAATAACTTTATAGGTGAAGAACAGTTTGGTTTCAGGAGAGGAGTTGGAACAAGAGACGCGATTGGACTTCTGAGGGTGATAGGAGAGAGGTACATAGAGAAAAACAGGAAGGTTTATGCTGTATTTATTGACCTTGAGAAGGCTTTTGACTGTGTCAGATGGGACAGATTGATGACAATCCTGAAGAAACATGGAGTTGATTGGAGGGATAGAAGGCTAATAAAGAATTTGTATTTAAACCAGAGAGCAAGAATGAGAATAGGAGATGAGTTGAGTGAAGAAAATGAATTAGGAAGAGGTGTAAGACAGGGCTGCTCTTTATCACAGATACTGTTCAACATCTATCTTGAAGAAATAATCAATGAAAGTTTTAATGGGAAAAGTGGAGTTTGTGTTGGAGGTAGGAGAGTAGAATGTATAAGATTTGCAGATGATATGGTTGTGATGGGAGAAAGCGAATGTGAAATGATACAAATGTTAGATAAACTCAACATGAAACTAGAAGAATATGGAATGAGAATTAATAAGAAGACCAAAAGTATGATAATTGGAGGAAAAGGTAGAAATTGTCATATTAGTATAGGGGGAGAAGAAATAGAGCAAGTAAGTAACTTCAAGTATTTGGGAAGTATGATCAGATGATATGTATTGCACGACAGAAATTAAGAAAAGAATTGCCATAGCAAAAGAAGGCTTTAAGAAAAAATCAAAATTACTTTGTGGACCACTAAACAAAGATTTGAGGAAAAGACTTGCTAAGTGTTACATTTGGAGCATAGCGCTGTACGGCGCAGGGACTTGGACATTGAGAAAGATGAGAGAAGATTGGAGGCACTAGAGATGTGGGTAAGGAGGAGAATAGAACGAGTGAAATGGGAAGACCGGGTAAGGAATGAGGAGAGTTACAAATGTTACAAATCATTAGAAGGAGAAAAATGAACTGGATCGGACATTGTTTGAGGAGAGACTGTTTACTGAAAGAAGGAATAGAAGGAATGGTGAAAGGCAAACGAGGAAGAGGAAGGAAAAAATATCAAATGTTGGACAATATCCAAGGAAATAAATATTCGGACATGAAAAACTTGGCGCAGGACAGGCAACTGTGGAAGAGGTTCATCCCATGACAAGACCTGCCAATAAGGCAGAATACCTAGATGATGATGATGATGATGATGATCTTTTTGTGCTATGTTCCTTTCCTTTACTGGGGATCTTACTCTTTCATTCCACCAGGGTGTCTCTTTTTCCCTTACTCTCGCACTTGTCTTCCAGTAAACCTCTATTGCTTCTTTTATCAAAGTGCTTTTAAATCTTGTCTACTCTACCTCACCAATCTCCACTTCTTCTGTAGGCAGTGGTCCTCTCATATGGTCCTGATAGTCGGTCCTTTTTCCAATCTGCTGTAGTTCCCACACCTTAATCTTAGGTAATTTCCTGGTTGCTATCTTTGGTACATTAATGTCTTTCAGATCTGCTACTAATAACCGGTGCTCACTATTGAGGTTCTCACTTAGAATCACCTTGACATCAGTCACAAGTCTACTTCCTTCTTTATCTGTAATGACATAGCCAATGACTGTCTTGCTCTTTCCATGCCAGCTGTAACGGGTAATCCTGTGACTGACTTTTGTTGAACCAACTGTTTTTCACTACCAAACAGTTTCTTATGCAGAAGTCTAGGAGATATTCCCCTTCTGAATTCCTTCTCCCATAGCCGTGTGGTCCCATTACCTTCACATAGCCATTCCTGTCAGTCCTGAGCTGTGCGTTGCACCCACAACAGCACATCCGCTTCAAGATCGAATTCATCCAAGTATTAACTAAGGGAAAAAGAAAAATAGGTTTGTCTAATTCCAGCATGTGAAGGGTTAGAGGACAGTCATTCCAGTCTTTTTTATTTTCATTTTAGCCATTTTAGCTTTGTGAGATACTTTTCCACAGAAGAGTAGCTGACATAAAACCTGGTTTCTGGTAATATTAGACTGATTCTGTAATGTTTCCGGGTCATCATTAAGATGTCTTTATGGCTGTTTCTCATCAGATTTACAAGAGATCCTGTATGGTTTTAATACAATAATACCTCTTTGTGATTTTTAGGAAAGAAATATGTTGGTTTCCAGCTTTCTTTACCCAGGGGATTTTCAGCAAATAATTTGGATTCAATAAGTTGGACAGTTAGATTGAACATGACACCAGAGATGAAGCATGTTTGACAGCCACAAGGAATTGATTATATACTCTCACTCACTCACTTCGTAGGCTTCCAAGGAACGCAAAGTTCCCGTGCCGATCTCACAATCCTCGTCCAACCTTTTTGATCTTCAGCCCACTCTTCCCAGTTATCAATTTATAGGGTCTGACATACTTTACTCATCTTCTTCCAGGTGCTCTGTAATCCTGCATCATCAGTACATGTCCAGCCCAGCGCAGTCTGTTGAATACTATCACGCCCATTATAGTGTGTTGTTGGGAGAGGGTGTAAATCTCATAATTAAATCTTTTCTGCCAGCTTTGAGAGATAGGATCGAACCATGGGCCAAATATTTTTATATGAACTTTATTCTCAAAGACTTCCAACTGCTGCAGCTCTTTCTTTGTTGTACTCCATATCTCAGAACAATACAGAAGTACCGGTCAAATGATTGTATTGCAGATAATCATTTTTGCATTCCTTGTTAAAAACTTGGAGCATAATATAGGGCTCATAGAGTAAAATACCTTATTTGCATTCTTAATTCTAACTTGGTGTTCCTGTTGCCTTCGGTTTTGCTCATCAATTAATACACCAAGGAATTTAAACTCCTCTACTCTTTTAAATATATATTTCCCAATCTTCAAAGGCAATATGTTTACCTCCTCATGATTCGGTCTCTGTAAAACCATTTAATATGTCTTTTTATCATTTATCCATAAGCCAATTTTTGCTGCCATTTCCATTAGTTCCACAAGTAACTGCCTAATTTCTAATTCATTGCAGCCAATAAGAACATCATCCCCATATGCAAGGACTTTATGTTATCTCCCCAATATGATGCCAGCAGGTACAAGAGCTAATTTCCTGATAATCTTCTCCAGTGCAATGTTGAATAGAAGAGGAGATAGTGCATCCCCTTGCCTCAGACCAGTTTTATTCTGGAAGGAACTTGATTTTCTGCCCTTGAGCAAAACACAGCTAACATTACCATCCATACACAGTTTGCACATGTTAATTAATTTTATGGGAAAGCCAAACTCTATCATGATGTTCCACAGCCCTTCTCTATGGATTGAATCATATATGCCTCGAAGAAATCTATAAAGAGATAATGAACCAACTCCTTGTGTTTCCACAACTTATCATTAACAGTCTTATTTGCAAATATGTTGTCTGTAGTGGATCTGTTACTATGAAAACCGTTCTGATAAGTCCCCAATAACATTTTCAGCAAATGGTTTTAAACGCTGTAAAAGAAGAAAAGACAATTTTGTAGGCCGTGTTTACAAGAGATATGCCACGATAATTTTGAATTCTTCTTTATCCCCTCCTTTATGAATTGGTACAATAAGTGATTCCTGCCATTCTTTTGGAATAACTTCATCATGCCATATCCTTAGAATGATCTTATATATGTATGTATTTATGTAATCTTTTTCCACCGTATTTAATCCCTTAACTGGGTTTGACGCCTAAAGGCGTCAACAGCTGTCGCACAAGTATTGGGTTTGACGCCTTTAGGTGTTTTTGTAATTCTAAATGTGTTCTTACATAGGGTTAGCAGCCTAGAGGCGCCTGCCTATTCTTAATCACTTCTGCCATCTATCGTAATTTAAAACTAATTCCATTCATATTAGATGTGATTATTGCTGTCCTATTCAGTTTTATTCGGTCTCACGCCAGTCGGGTAGTTCGCGCCTAGGCGGCAATCCGACAGCTGTCTCGTGTTGCCTCGTGCGGTCTGCGCCAAATTCTTCGTAAAGAATTGATTTGTGTATATGTACATTGAAATCACTAAATTTGCAAGTTGTTGTTGTCGTCGTTGTTGTTACGATACAGTTGTTCTGCGAACTCCATTGTCCATTTCTGATAACATTTTGTAAATTGGTCTGTATATCGTAGTAAACTGTTTCGTGTGAAGTGAACATGACTTGGTTAAAAAAGACGTTGAATTATCTGAGAACCCACCAACCGGAAGTAGGAATCACTCAAGAAAACGTGTTGTGTGCCTGTCAAACAAGAGGCGATGGGAAACTGTCTACTGCTGTGAGGAATGTGACGTGGCACTTTGTGCTTGCCCATGCTTCCGTATTTACCACACTGTGCGCAATTTCCGAATGACCGATAAACCAGAAAGTATGTGAAAACTTGAAAAATGTCATCATAATAATGAAAGGAACACTTTTTATATTCACTTTTGTATGAACATACTGCGTATATATGTATATATTTACGGGTTTACAAGAAAAACGGCAATAACATAATGCTAACGGATTTCTACTATATCGCTAATAATTCAAGTAAATCAAGTAAAATATATTTTTCTGTTGAGTATTTACATCTGCCACACGCTACTGTACCCATTCCAAAAGTGCACGTTGAGCTGAATAATTACCCACTGGTTGGTTGACGTTATGAAAGTATTCCCCATTTAAGGGGTTATAAAGCTCAGCAGGAATCTTGTCACTACCTGAAGCTTTACTGTTTTTTAAACGTATAATACTTTGTAAAGCTCTTGATATGATGGCTCTGGTATTTGCTCTTCTGATGGGGAACTAGATGGTTTACCGATAAAGGTTTCTGGATCATCACCATTGAGCAAGGAATCGAAATATTGCCTACAATAATTTAATAATTGGTCCTGATCAGCAATTAAATTTCCAGACTTATCTCTCATGGTTTTGTATTGGTTGAAATCCTTTTTTAATTGTGTTGACAGTTCCATACATCTTGCGGATGTTCCTGTTTCTATAGTCATCTTGGATTGATTCTATTTTTGTCTCAGGTAGACATTTTTCCTTCTACGAATTCATTCACTAGATTCTTTCTGTTCTTCTCTGTATAATTTCTCAACATCTACATTCTTATTAGCCTGCAGCCACTTATTACACCATATTGTCACTTCATTAACTGCATACTGAAATGCCTCATCGAATCATTTCCTTTTCTTACTAACACCTTTTGGTGTCACTTTCATGGCTACTGTTGTCATGATTTGATTTGCTTTATTCCACATTTGTTCACAAACTTTGTCATTTGTTTCATCAATGTCTTCTGTAGGATCTTTTCCCAAAATATCAAATCTGTTTGCCATTTCCACATTATACTTTAATCTTTCATCCTCCTGCTTCAGTTTCTCAGTGTCAACTTTGCATCTTTCCTCAGTCTGTGACTTACAAGAGGTTTTCAATTTAATTTTAACGGAAGCAATTATCATATTGTGATCAGATCCTATCTCAGCTCCTCTGTAAGCTTTGATATCAGTTACGGAGCTTCGATGCCTGTTATCAATTAGTACATGATCTATCTGATTGGCAGTCTTACCGTTACACGAATACCATGTTTCCTTATGTATTGGTTTATGTAGGAAAGTGGTACTCCGCATATTCATGTTTGTGGATGTAGCGAAATTGATTAGTCTAATGGCATTATCATTGCTTTTGTCATGCAGACTTTTTCTTATTGTTGGCACAAAAATTTCTTCCTTTCCAACTTTTTGCATTGAAATTACCCAAAATCATTTTGACATCATGTTTGAGTAATTTATTTCACAGTTCTAACAAATCCTCATAAAAGGAGTCTTTAACGTGATCATCCTTGTCATTTGTGGGGGCATGGCAGTTCACCAGTGACATGTTGGACCATTTAGAATGAATCCTCAAATAGCATAGTCTTTCATTCACATGTTCAAAGGACAGCACTGACGATACTAGTGAATTTTGGACACAAAATGCAGTACCAAATTTGTGGGGTCCAGTTTCTTTACCACTCTTAAAAAGTGTATACTTCTCCATGTCCCGTATCTCTCATGATCTAGTCTTGTGAATTGCAGCAATTCCCACTCTATACTTCTCCAGCTGTTGACTGAGGATTTTGAAGGATCCAGGTTTATACAGGGTTCTTACATTCCAAGTTCCTACTCGTAAAGCTGATTTCCATTGCAGGGTCATCATATTTTGATATCCATTCTTATTCATCCGAGGCAAATGTGAGATACATATAAAATTAAAAGTTTAGTTTAACAGGTCCACCTTTTCAATACAAAATTTTTGTAATGCGGGTTACAAATGAAACATTTATTTGGAACTAGTTTTGACCTAAGGTCAAGGTCATCATCAGCCAAATACACAAATTGCACAACATATTAAATAGTCCATAAACAATGTACATATATCACAGAAACATTGTGATTTGATTCATAGCCAACGCAAACCGATGAGGCTCCTCACCTAGGTGTACTAGTCATGGGTGCCGGTATTCCCGTGGTGTTCCCCACATAGTGGGTACTAATCACAGGCAACGCAGACCCACGGTGTCGCTCATATAGTGGTACAACTCATAGGCAACGCCCAGACCCGCGGTGTTGCTCACATGGGTACAACGCACGGGTACTGGAAACCCACAGGAGATCCTACTCTTTGCTGCTACTAATCACAAACCCATTTTGTACCAAATATAGTGGTACTACACGCAAGTACAGGCATCCCATGGTGTTCCCCGCGTGATGGTATGAATCAAAAGTAGTTTCATGGTTCTAATCCAATCATCCTGTTGGCGCCCCTTTTAGTCGCCTCTCCCGACAGGCAGGGGATACCATGGGTGTATTATCTGCCTGCGTCCCCCACCCACAGGGGGTAAAGAGAGAGAAAAAAGAAGAAGAAAGATGGGATCCGTTACTTCGAAAAATGAAGTAACGGACGAAGAAAGGCAAGGGCCACGAAGGGCGTGAAAATGAAAGACTTCCTAGGTCTCGAATGCTCTAATACCATCGGGGTTGGAAAAGAACAAGAGGTGACCAAGGGAGGTCGGACAGGATAGACGAAAGTGAGGAGCCTGGCACAAGTAAGTGGAAGCAATGCCAAGACTCAGCTAAGGGCCCCGTGGTCTCCAATCCACACTCCCAAGTTGAGGGCCACTTGGGTCCCTGTTAGTCGCCTCTTACGACAGGCAGGGGATACCGCGAGTGTATTCTACATGTGCGTCCCCCACCCGCAGGGGGTAGTGTGTTTGTTCCGCGAGAGGTATTTTATTTCCCTCAAGTCCGCCGGCAAGCCGGTTAGGACCCCCCTATCCGCCACCTGGGACGCGCCACGTGGGAGTATCACCTCTCCGCCTGCTACACCAGCGTAGTAGCTTCGTGGGGTCCCAGTTTTAAGGCGCCAGGTACTCGCCCTTACCCCTTCTATTAGAATAGGATTTGCTGGTTATAATGTATAGCAGCCAAATATTTTTTGAGTTTTAGCAGCTACACTTACTCGACATCGGTGCACTCCCCAAGGTTCTCAACCAGCCGGTGATTGGGATAACCGTTCAGGTCTTAAATGGAGTGGTTTCCCGTTCCATTTCCCATCCTATGCCGTTGGCCATCTAGTGACTCTTCCGTCTTTAGGAGCAGTTTCTCACTCCAAGGGCATCTGCCCCCCTAAAAGGCCGTTGGCATTTGGTAGAAAGTGGTCTCCTTATACCGGGAGATACTCGGTCCCTGCATTCGCTAGCCGCCTGTGTATATATATACGTAACTGTTGCCCCCTCTCTACCACGGAGAGGTGAATGTCAGGATTTCACCGTCACTGAAACTGAGACCAAAAGGCATTTCGCAGTTTCTCTAGTTCTTTAGAAAGGAATTAATTATATGCTACCTTCATATATAACCTTTGTACATAATTATCAATAATAGGTGAAGCTGGCTTTCCTAGTGATAATCAATTTTGCAATGCTTGCAGCAATTTGTCTGATTAAAATGTTCCTGTAGTTTTCATAACAAGAACACCAACTCATTTTTATCCCTATAATAAACTTATAGTAACCAAAGGATGATAAAGCTATTGCTAATTCTATTGCATTTGGGGACAGATTATCAAGTTTAATTAATTTAAGGACAACACAAAACACACCTTCCTGCACTGGCATCTTCACATAGGTTTTTCCCTCTTCAGTCCCAATCCTTTTCTGAACATTTCCTCTCAGTCCCTAATATACTTGCTACTGCTTCCCAGCTTTACCAGGAAGGTGGATATAAATACTGAGGGAATCATCCGAACAGATCTTTAGTCTTGATAAATAAAAAAAAATATAAAAAAAGAACAAGCTAGACAAATACAGGGAAAGCGAAGAGACACAAAGACACAGTGATATGTCATTGTGCTCATCCTAACATTTTTAATTTGCTTTTCAAGTTCCTACATATCTATTAACAAATGACTTCAATCATCATTCACCTTCTGAGGGTGGAGGTGGAAGAATACATCCACGGTTTCCTCCGCATGTCCTATGAAGTGATTAAAAAGCGGACCCAATGGCTCTCAACTTAGAAGCATGTGTTAGCCACCATGGGGCCCCTGGTTGAGTCTGGTCTTGTTTTCACTCACTTGTACCGGGCTCCTCACTTCCATATTTCATATCCAACCTTGCTAGGTCAAATCTTGTTCTCTTCCAACCTCGATGGTAGTAAGTTTGTGAGACCTATGGTGTCTTTCATTTTCATGCGCTTTGTAACCCTTCTCTTTCTTTCGCTGATAACTTCATTTTTTGAATGTCTGACTTTTTAAATTTTTTCTCTGATTAGTGTCAAGGGAGGGTGGTTGCCCAGTGTACTTTCTCTTAAAACAATAATAACGACCGCCACCATTCATCATTTGTTTCTTCCTTTCTATTAGTTTTACTGAACTATTGGGCTGTTTCTTCCTTCTATGTTTGTCCAATCTTCTACCACAAGTATAAATTTTATCTTTTTGTCTCAGCTCTTTTCCTGTCTTCACCTGGCTTTCAATTTATCCTAAACTTCCCACATCAAAACTAAGAACCTGTTCAGATGGCCCCCTCAGAGAATGATCATGCCTGCCCTCCTGATGAAGCTGGAAAGGAGACAGACCTTGTAAGCAGCTTAGAAGAAATGAATCATCATTCACCCTCTGAGGATGGAGGCGGAAGAATACATCCACTTGGATTGAAGAAGAAATAGCTTATCTATATGAAGATGGCAATCATGAAGATGCAGAGATTGTGTTTGTCCTTTTGCATTTTCATGTTTTCTCTGGTTCTTCTTTCTGTTGCTCTCACTTCTCACAATTATGTGTTGTTATTGTGTTTATCCTATTTGTGGTCCTATTCCAATTCCCATCTTTCTAGACACGACTTCGCCAATCATTTTTTTCTCATTACTTCTATTATACTTACTTCACTGACCTCTACCTACTGGTTAATTTCTATTTATTCACTATTATTGCTCTAGAGATACCCCTAGTGTTAGAAAAAAAAAAAAAAAAAACACACACAAGTCAGCAATAGAGCAGTAATTACCAAATTAAAGAAAAGTAAACTCAGAACATTTACTCACTCCTCAGTGATATGGATGCATTCACGATAATTGCAGTTATAATAATGTTGCTCTGCTTTGGCTACTACAAGGTCCAAATTGCCAGCCAGATCTTCAAGTTGTATTGATGGAACATCCAATAACATTCCAGGTGCTTGATACTTTTTGAGTTTGCTCTCATACAGGAGCCTCATTACCATCTCTTCCTGAGCAGAGCACTGCTCTGAGAATGGCAGGGAATCCATTAACTCACGTTCTGTAGAAATAGATACTTAAGTAAAAACATCTGATAACAAGAAATAAAAGTGATACAAAATAATAGAAATGTGGCTCTTTGCTTTTGGCAGACTCTTTAGAAAAAATGAAATAATCTGCCATATTTTCAATTTATATAGAATAAAAAACCAAAACAAATCCCAACTTGTATGACAAATAAGCCTCTAAAAGACAGGTAAGAATTACCTTCCCGTCTGTCCCACAGTAAATGACCTAGACAAGATCTGCCAGGGTCAGCTGTGACAGTAGGTACAGACTAAACTTAGCTCTGTTAGACTTCAGTAGTGTGTCTGACACTGCCAGTCCCCAGATACTTCTGTACAAACTCTGAAATCTCAATTTTAATACAACTGCCACATTTCTTATGCTCTTATATCAATGGTCATTGGCAATGAGTGACATTAGGGGATATGTGCTCCAAATGGTGAAATAAGGTATATGTTGTCACACAGGGTTTGGTTTTGGGTCTACTATTACTTTTAGTCAGTATCAATGACATTGATAAAACATTAAGATTTATTAAGTACCACCTATATGCAGATGACTTACAGATATATCATCACTTTTGTCCATGACACATATATAGCCACTAACAAAATTGACTTTGATCTTCAACAAGAACATACTGAGGAAATGAATATCGCACCTGTGCTGACAAAGATAGGATGCTACAGACTTACTGTTCAACCAAATCATTTAAGAGGGGCTAACATCAACTGGCTATTCCCAACTCCAAAAAGAAGGGAAGTCCTGCTAAGTGTGTTCATTTACGCAAGAGCCATTTGATGAAATTCTTGATATACAGATTTAAAAGATTATCAAAATTAACAAAACCTACTCTGGATTTGAAAAAAATTGCAGCTTGATCAATGCAGTGCACGCTGTACAGATCCTAGTACAAAACTCTACAATAAGAACACGACGCTACATCTTATATTCCAGGATCTTGAGAAGACATTCAACTAAGTGTCGCATTACTTGCTTTTGCTAGCACTTTTGACAACAAGGGCTCCTTGGAGTACCTTGTTAGTCAGGTTTAGCTTCTTTATGCTGTCTTTGCTACTATGAGAGAGTTTGGTAACTTCTGCATGGCATTCGGCATTCATCATGGCTTGACCCTCAGCACTGGCAAATAACCCGGTCCTATCTTTATGCTAACGATGACAAACTGGCCAACAAAGCAAAATCCATGAATAGAATATAAACTGGTAGGATATGGTCTGCGATTCAACAAAATTAAAACTGAATAAAACCCAGGAGAAATTAGAACAATTCAAGTCAATTGCTAGGACCTATCACTAGAGAAAAAGTTACTATTGCTGTCAATCTTTATTCTAACATAACCAAGGATTTATATTTAAAACATGATGAATAACACAAATATGCACGAAAAAAAAAAAAAAAAAAAAGACACACATTTCTGTCCGAACAATCAACATGTTAAAAATTTAAAAAATGCAAAGATTGAAGAGGTGAACATGAGGTCTAATGCATCCTAGATAAAATGGCAAACAATTATAGGCTTTTGTATGTATGTGCCATCTCATCTGAGGATCTTCCTCTTTCTGATGACTATGATGATTATCGTTTAAATGGGCCCAACATGTAGGTCATCGGGCCCCCTACCTTTCCCCCTTCTCCTTGCTCTCACGTAGCAGGATGGCTGCCCAGTTGTACTCCTCTTAAAACAACAATCACCACCACTACCACCATCATCATCATAGATGTTTTCTGTCAGACATAAAAATACCATACCAAGTCCTAAATCCCAGCAGAAATTTTACTCTTCGATTACCACTATGAGTTACAATAGCTCAATCGGCTCTCATATTAGAATGGTTATATGCAAGAAATCTGTACCACTCACACGTTAAAAAACTCTTCTCGCACCACAAATTCTCTTAAAATTAACAATAGAAGAAGGGAAATTAAACGCATACTATTGTAATGATGTGCGGCCGTGTAAATTACTTCTTCCTAGTAACTTATGAAGTTCTTCTGAAATTTCACAGAATCTAGCAACACTAGTCTTTGTAGCTGATAGTCACATAGCTGCAAAGTGTTAATGCTTTGGGAATGTGCTGGTTGGTGTACATCTGTAGAAAATCACCGAAGTGCTGACTGTTAACTTTCTCAAGAGGTATATCAGTAGACACACTATAATTTAATACACGTCCTTGTTGAAATCAGAGGTTTCCTTGTAATAGCCGAAGATGAAATTTTCTCAAAAGGAACTGTTGGCAGTTCTGCAACATAGCATTTCAAGTCAAATTTTTGTGTTTTGCCATTTATCTCCGCATTTTACTTGCGCAAGAATTCTCGCAACTTAGCACTTGAACATTTAGTTTTAGACATGAACTGAGAGTAGACTTACTGTTGTAGGCATTACACAATACACCTCCAAAGTCACTGTTGTATTTTTCCTTTACACATCCTCCTTTACTTTGTGTTAGTCAGGAGCAGTTGACCTACAGTGATTAGCAATAGTGGCAACACCCATCCTACTTTTTTCATTTTCTGTCATCTGTTTCTAGGTGCTTATCTCGTATCTTCTTTTTATTTTTCTTTGCCTTTTCCCGTTCTTGTGGGGTCAACGTTTCTGACAAGCAGTTTCCATTTCCTTTGGTCCCAAATGGCATTTTCTCTTAACTTCTTTCCCCGAGATCCTCCCGCACACAATCCATCCATTTTCTGGGTCTACCTTTCTCCCTCCTACCTGCCACATCCATTGTCAAGCATTCTCCTTCCCACATAATTTTCATCCCTATACTTAATGTGGCCATACCAGAGCAATAGTCTTTCTTGGACCTTTCTAGATATTCAGTCATTTTAATGCTGCCTCGTATAAAGGTGTTCTTTATGTGGTCTTTCATTGTAATCCCACATATCCATCTCAACATCTTCATTTCAGATACTTCCAGACGCTTACATTGTGACTGCACTGTTGGCCATCTCATCATCTCTGCACAACCTAAATACCATATTTCTTCACAGAACAAGATTAGCTAAGAAGGTATTTTAAGAACACAAAGATTTAAGAAGTTTCAGAAATCTTGTTTATTAAAACTTTCATTTGAAGGAAAATTCTGGGAAGCTTCAAACAACAATTGAGGGATGTGCGATACCTGTTAAACAAGTGCTTTAGAAATGAATAAGATATCACTAAAACATGACCTAAGTTTTATAAAACTGCAGAAATATGACCAAAGCCTTAAAAAAGGTCAAGATATGCTAATATATGCTTGTTTTAAGTTTTTAAATGGAACTCAGAAGAAATAAAAAATATGACATATCATAAACTCTTGGACCCCACTACCAATCATTATAGAGACACTCAACAGTGAACACATCCCTCCACATAGGACTGGTACCTAGAAAGGCATCCAGCCATAAAACTAGGCTTAATCTACACACACTGCAGAGCCAAAGTGATTGGGAAAAGGTCTACATTAAGGAGGAGGGGGAAGAGGAGACAGCAGCAATAACATATACAGTGCTGGATGAATATAGGAAGAAATTTTCTTGTTGTGTAGACTGTAGTCTAATTGTGTTCTAAGTTCTTAACATTTCATCACAGACTATTAGATACTAATCAAAGTAGTAATAATAATGTTATTGGCTTTACATCCCACTAGGTACTTTAGAGGTTTTCGGAGATTCCGAGGTGCCATAATTTAGTCCTGCAGTTCTTTTATGTGTCAGTAAATCTACCAACACGAGGTTATATGAGCACCTTCAAATACCACTGGACTGGGCCAGGATCGAACCTGCCAAATTAGGGTCAGAAGGCCAGCGCTACAACTGCCTGAGCCACTCAAGCCGGCAATCAAAGTAGTGCTTCCAACGTCCTTAGAGAGTTGTGGGCAGCATAAGAGAAGATATAAGCAGGCTACCACCTATATAAATAAAGTTGTAAGTGGTAAGATGTCTATAATTTTGTTTATTTTGTCATATTTTGATATACCAGTATTTATCTGTTTTAGGTCAACTCAAGACTATCGGTGGTTTTTAGTTTTTGTGCCTTTATGTTTGTTTGTTCCACCATCATGGGGAAATGGCTTGACAGATCTCGCCCAAACTTCATATTTATAGTCTATTCATTCAGGAGCAGGTTCTGATATGCATATTATTCAAAAATCACAGAACGAAGGAGAAAATTACTATTTTCTATGGGTTTCATGCTCTGTGTCGACTGACCAACACCCTCGCAGAGAGACCGAGAATCTACCGGTTGCCACGGCAACATCCTCAGTCTGCTTGCCAGCAGGAATTTTAAGTAACACCATTTTCATCAACATTCCTGTAAACTCATGGTTGTTCGTTGCGTAGAAGGCAAGAGAAGCGTCAAGCTGCCATTCTGCAGAATACTTGCTGAATACCGTCGGAAGTTACAATCTTCTTCGGATAGTGCTTATTTATTTATTTATTTATTTATCGTATGATGTGCACAGATAGATTATATAAATAAGTATACAATATATACACAATATATACAAGCAGAAGCCTATAGTTCCAAATCAAGTCCATTGATCCATTTTAAGGCCTCATCAGTTGCGTTGTGTATGTCCTCCAAAGGACCTTGAATTGCTCTCTGTGGACACTCGGCAATTATGTGGTGGATGGTCTGCGAGGTAGCTCCACAATCACACCCAGAAGACTTCTGCCAGCCCCATTTATAAAGAGTATAGCCGCATCTTCCTTGATTGACTATCCTGTTTAGAGTCCTCCATTGACGTCTGGGTAGATGGAATCCGGGAGGTTGAACATGAGGTAGAGTCACAAGATGTTGATTAGGAACAGAAGACTGCTGCCATTGGTGTAACCAGGCATTCGTGATGGAGAACCCAGATTCTTCCAGTGTAAGTGCAGTGCGCCAGGATGGAGATCTAGACTTAAGTCGTGGAGGGGCAGTTTGAGTAATATCCTGGTGAACGGGGAGGTTGGAGTCCTGGCTGGTCTTCTTCCACAGTTTTAGAAGAGCTTCAGACCTTCTTAAGCAAGGCGGTGGAATATTACTGAGAGTAGGCAGCCAGGCCACGTTTGTAGAGCGAATACAACCAGTGCTAAACATGGCTGTTAATATTTAAACAGTACCGTAGAGTGCAGCCCATGATTTCACACTGTTAGGTGCCTCCTGGCATTTGCTATTTTTAAACTATATTTCTCTTCTACTTCCACTTTCTGCTTAAATTTATTGCCTTTCCCTTGCCTCTTTGGGCTTAAGTAATAACACCGTAGGTCATCCTCTTATCTGAATACTTAATATTCCCTGCATCTAAATTTCTCTTCTGCTACTGCTTTAAAAAATCCGTAATTCGTATGATCACAATTTGTTCTGGGAGATTTCCAACAAAAGATTAGCGTTTAAAAGAAAAAAAAAAGTGATTCGGTTGGCAAATCAGTCATTGGTAATTGATTAAAAATACAACATTATTTAAATGTGTCATAATATCCTTGTTTTATTTTTATCTAGTTTTCTGCTCTTGCCTTTGCTGGCAGGACCTAGTGTTTACAGTGCACTATGTCTTCTGGTATGGGCTAGAGTAATTTTGTTACTTTCATTGATCTGTCTCTGTCTTATCCTTGGCTTTGACAATATGAAAGTGACTGAGGTATGAGCGATACTAGTAATGCCATTCCTTCTGCAGCCAGTCCCTGCTATGAATGGTGTGAAAATGTTGCTCATAGGGTCGGTTGGTGCATGCATTTCAGTGGGCTTGGCAGACTGATATGTAATAGCAACTTCTGGCTCAGTGAGGAAAGCAACAGGAAACTACCTCACTTCTCATTTCCCTAGTATGCCTCTTCAGTGATGCCTAGGCCATCTATGACAGCTGATGGCGGAGCTGTTGAGGATCCAACCAGCCTTAGGGCTGAAGACTGAACATAACATACCGTCTTTTGCTCATTAGCTGATTAAATCTATAATGGGGATGAAACATGCCCTAACTTAACGAATACACGTTATTTTGAAAAATAAATAACTCCTGGTATTGTAAAGGTAAAACTTTTAATTAAGATTCTTAACAATTATACTATTGACAATATGGGCTTAAAATTAAATTTATTTCTTTTAAAAGAGTAGCATTATGAAAATGTTGTAAAGTTTGGGCTGAGAAGACTTCGGAAAAAGGAGGGTGGTGGTGGTGATTATTGTTTTTAAGAGGAAGTACAATTAGGCAGTCATCTATATATATAAAATAAGAATTTGGTCTGTACATTGTTCAAAATTTAAAAAGAATTTTATTTCTGTATCGGTCGTGTCCACAATAACAGGAAAATGCACTTTTCAATTTTCCATAATTTCTGTCTGTATGTATGTATGTATGCTCATCAAGAGAAAACAGAAGAGAATTTAATGAAAATCTGTATGTAAAGACAGAGAATAAGTTACTACAATCTAGGCCATAACTAATTTTTTTCACGCTGAATGAAATGGTAGTTATGGGGAAGGCCTAATATGTATTTCTCAAATATTTATGTTATTAGTGGTCCTATCGATAAATGACACACAATTAAAGTTCTGATCATTTATGTCTTACACATTTTTACCGTACCGGCTATAACAGAGATATTCAGGAATTCTGATTTTGTTGCTAAGTCCACTTTAGCGCCCAGTCACGAGACAATGGGTGAACAGATTTCAATGAAAATCGGTATGCAAAGTCGGGGAATGAAGAACTACAGTCTACGCTATAATTTTTATAACATGCCCTAATATCAAAGAGTCGGAGGAAAATTAAATGTGAAGGCCTACAATATAGAATGGTCATAAAATTGAATCAACAATAACATTTACACTGACCATTTTTTGTTGTGATGTGCTTTGTGTCTTCTGCTGCCACTCATCTCCGATAGATGGGATTACTGCTGCATACCGAGTATAACAGTCTTCCTGAATATTGGCAGGAAGTAGTTGGGGAGTTAGATCTCTCTCTTCTTTAGCATGCCATTCTTTTCCTCCAGTTCATACATTTTCTGATACTACTGGTACTTAACACACTGGTTCATCAGTTCATCATAGCATTCCAGATATTCAATCCCTACTCTGAGGCACTGATTAGAAAGAGTACTGTGCACATTTAATGGAATAATGGCACAGGAGTGTTCGCGACTGTCTGCGGCCTGGTCATTCCAGCACTGGAACTTTGGACTGTTAGATCAGCAGTACTGTTCGTTAAGTGAGAAAATATGCTAGTTTTCTTTTTTTTTCTTTTCTTTTTGCTATTTGCTTTACGTCATACCGACAGATAGGTCTTATTCACTAAATTTTACAATATTTATAATTCTTCCACCGTTTTGATACTTTTTTTGCCTTTTGGCAAAAAATTTTTATTTGTCAGCAGTACATGTTTCATTCCTTATTTAGGAACATCCTCAGCTGTTATTGTAGCTTAGGTGAATTGCTAAGATTTAAAATACATTAATTTGCAGGTACGGTACAATGATTCATTTAAAAACTACTGAAAATATCAGTTAAATTAAATGATATTAAAAACAATGTAGGGGTTACTGTGTTAATAATCATCCGCTCTCACATTATTAACACACTAACCCCTACATTGTTTTCAATATCATTTAATTTAACTGGTATTTTCAGTAGTTTTTAAATGAATCAATGTACCGTACCTGCAAATTCATGTATTTTAAATCTTAGCAATTCACCTAAGCTACAATAACAGCTGAGGATGTTCCTAAATAAGGAACGAAACATGTACTGTTGACAAATAAAAATTTTTTGCCAAAAGGCAAAAAAAAGTATCAAAACGGTGGAAGAATTTTAAATATTGTAAAATTTAGTGATTAAATTTTGATACGGAAAATGAAGTTGATTACTTGCAAAGATAGGTCTTATGGCGACGATTGGACAGGAAATGCCTCGGAGTGGGAAGGAAGCGGCCGTGGCCTTAATTAGGGTACAGCCCCAGCATTTGCCTCATGTGAAAATGGGAAACCACAGTAAACCATCTTCAGGGCTGCCGACAGTGGGGTTCAAACCTACTGTCTCCCGAATACTGAATACTGGTCGCACTTAAGCGACTACAGCTTCGAGCTCGGTGTCCTCAATATCCACTAGAACGATACAACCAATACTATTCAGTACTTCAGCAACATTCGAGGACTAAAACCGTATCTACGCGAATAATCCCCGTACACTAATTTTAGGGAGGCTCATTTTGAAAAAATTTAATGAACTAAAATTCCTTCCACTGAAAGAGTTACATAAGCATAAACAAACATTTCATATCACTCTGCGAGGTCCACATGGTCTTTACGCAAATATGAACGTGTAAATGCAAGGATATAGCTGCTTTGGCTGAACATATTTGAGAATTACATTATCACTGCTATAAAATATATTTGCTATGAAAATTATCAAGTAGGCCTAGATATTTCATTAATCTGAACTTATAAGATTTGCTTTCGCTTGCATCACTAGTATCCTCTCCTAAATTACTTACAAATTCATTACACACCATGTCTAAAACCCTTTTCACATGCGGTCTTTTCTTCATTCGAATATTAACATGACCGGTGGTGGATAATTCTTTTTCGAGCAATGTAAACAGTTGAAACAGACACACCAGCAAACTCGGAAGTTAGTTTTATGATATGGTAAAACCTCGTTAATTCAAACTCGTTGAAATGCAACGATCGGACTTCCAATTACGTGATTCTGAATTAACCACCAACTCATACCTCAGAAATGCCAACCCTTGCCACATCAAAAAATATTCTAAGATCCGTTACTGCATGCAGTTAACATTGATTCAAAGTTTAAACCTTTCAAATGCGATGGAAAAGAATTATTTCCAAAAATGTCTCCAACAAGGTGCATTAAGAGTATTCAAATAATGCACTTGGATAACTAACTGGATTTCTGTACTGTATGCATTTTCAGATGCCTTGTATTTGCACGGAAACTACCCGATGCCCTTAAAACATAGTTTCTTATCGAACCTTCCTATGACGAGGAGAGGAAGTCTTTCGCTTCCGTCTGCATTGCAACACAGTACAGTGACCCCATCTCCTTTTAAAAAGTTTGTTTGTGCTAGGCATAAAAAAACAATGCAGTTTCATTGGCATTGACAATATTGTTCGTTGTGTACGAATTGATTATAATTATGAGCAACGATTTCTCGCCAACTGTCGGCATCGCCAAAGAGAATCGCCAGTGTTCGCAGATTCTGCTTCTTCGCACACTGCCAACGTGATACTGTGGCATTCCTTAAAATGCTGAATACAAAAAAATTAAGATTTCACTCAAACTCAGCAGCTATGAAACAAGCTGTCAACACACCGAAGTGAGTGAAAGTGCGGAAAGCTACTGCTGCACGTTTCAGAAGACGCATTCTATCGTGATATGGAGACATTTTGAATTTAAATTACTGTGTAAAATACTGAAGTTTTAAAATGTAAAGTCAGTTTTAAATGAAAAGTCTGAATTGTTTTCCGTTTAAATATGACATATGAGTGCAGTTTTCCTCCATTTGCGGATACACAAAGCATAACTGCACACCAAGTATCGGAAACTAGGTGAGTAGGGAGCATATTGCCAACATTGACGCAAATAAAACCTGCACCCCAATTTCGTGCCTCAAATAAAAATAAAAAAGCACGTGGGGATTATTTGTATAAATACAGTATCTTTTTCATGGGGTGGTATAATAGCCTACAAACTATGTTTTTCCAGATTATGTGTTCAAAATTATGTGGTCCTGCAAGCATCGCAATTAAATCACATTGTAAAAAAACCTGCATTATCCGTTCCTCAAAGAAACGATTTCCCGGATCAACCGCGCAGAAATTTCAGTCCAATCAACGCTAAATCCTCGATCAAACATTTTTCAATAAACTGTAACTTATCTCACAAAAGGACGGCTATGGCATACTTATGGAACTTGGCATTAACGCCCCGTCATAGCAATAATTAGAGCAAGTACTGTATTAGAAAAGCGATCAGCAGTGAACTTGCATAAGGGAACATCTTAGGCGGTATAGAGAATCTCGCATTTCGACAGCTCTACCTCAAGACAAAACGAGTTTCGTCAAATGCTCGAATGTATAAAACGTCCACATTATGTCCAGGGTTAGAAGTTTATATTTTTACTTTTTTCGATTGTATTGCCGAACAGGTTTTCGGCACCTTCCTCAGGGCACTGTATAGTAACTGGGCTTTCAGGCAGGAATCGAAACTGCTCGTTCTTAAGACAAATCTTGCACAAATCTAGCATTTTAATTTTATTGTACACGATTATGTTATCGAGACCAGAACAGATGTTGTACCTTACATACAAAAAGCCATGGGAGGTCTTGCGATTGTCTATTACTGTTTTGGTTCTAATATAAGACTGGGAATTTTATGTCAGCTCAGCTGGAAAGCACGCTCGCTCAAGGTCACAAATAACCGTAATTTCTGAAGTTCTGATGAAATTTTTTTTCTCTTTCCAATTTCATTGGATTAGTGATGGGCAGAATTGAATATAATACATTTGAGAACTTTTCAGAATCGATACTTACATTTGAAACCATGTTCTCAAGTTCAACATAACCTTTAAAAGTCAATGAAAGCCTAATTTATGCGGTATAAGATTTCCAGAAACTGACTACGAACAGTATACTGGAGACTACATTGCAATGGAAGATTAAGAAAAGAAGGGATTTTGCTATCATGTTGGGCGCTTTTGTATCTAATGTGCTTTATTTTATTAGATGAGAGAATTAGAAACTACTTGTGGTCGATTGTCGTTTCGCTTGGCGTTATTAGATTTTTCGAAGAGTTTGACTAATCAAAGTTGCTGAACTGAAAGTAGTTTTCACGAAAAACTGACGAAGTTTCCCCTGTAAAACTGAATATAAATATCGAGATTTTGAACTTGCGTACCGGTAATTAATGTTTGATGCCAGTTTCACGGTCTAACTTGCCTGCCTTTCACCTGGAGTGCCCGGGTTCGATTTCTGGCCAGGTCAGGCATTTTTACCTGGATATAACGGCTGGTTCCAAATCCACTCAGCCTACATGATTACCTTAATTGGGGAGCCATCTAATGGTGAGATGGCGACCCCGGTCTAGAGAGCCAGGAATAACGGCCGAGAGGATTTGTCACACTGACCATGCAACACCTCGTAATCTGCAGGCCTGTGGGCTGAGCAACGGTCGCTTGGCAGGCAAAGGCCCATTGGGGCTGTAGTTTGGTTTGGTTTAGGAGTGTTTGCAAAATTATAATTATACATATTTCATTTTCGTGATGTTCAGCCAAATTGTCGATGGTTTTCATTCATTGCCGGATTTTCTGTTTTCCTGTGTTGTACGTTTTATTTTAATGGTCCCTCCAAAAAAACAGAAAATCGAGGTTCCATTGTATAAAATGAACATACAGACACTGAAACAAAACTAAACCAACTATAATTTGTTCAAACTGAGGAAACTGTGATGCTGCTCTCAAGAAATTAAGAGTCCTACATTTTGAACACTGTTTCAAAAATTCCAACAATATCTTGCTTGTTGCTTGTTTTAAGGGGCCTAATATCGAAGGTCATCGGCCCTGAAACAGTATTGAGCGTATGTAAAAGCTATGCGACAATATAACATTTTATTGAATTTGGAACAAGCGCGTTTGCAAATGTTCTCGGGAATCAATATTTGTTTGGGACAAAAATTGTAGGAACTTAATATATTAGGAAAAAGGGCTTGGAAAAAGTGTTTGGTAATCAGATATTCTATCGTTGTTAAAACAGTCGTACGAGAACTAGGACAACTTTCCCAAGAACCGAATTGTGCATTTCATCACCTAAACCTCAGGTAGAACATTTACAGTGAACTGCAGAATTATAGTGGTTTATTAAACCTGCAATATTTTGAGGAAAGAGCTGAACAGGAACCAAAATGGGAGAAAATAAAAATATGCATAATATTTCAGTCAGCTTGAATATTAATTCCACATAAATTAATTGAACACCTAGGAAACATGAGAAAACCTGGATGATGATGATGATGATGATGATGATGATGATGATAATAATAATAATAATAATACCATAATGATTATAATAATAACTTACTTATAATCATAAGGCTCATGTGTCTGCACATTCATTTTATGAGGAAGATTTCCTTATAATTATTTGTTTCATACATGATACTGATCATTTAAAGGATTTTTCCTGTTGGTGTCTGTCTGATTAACTATCTGTTTGTGTTTGTAAAACTGGAAAACTGCTGGATACATCTCAAAAAAACTACATATTTGTAATCTACTCATTAAGGATTGTTTTATCCGGTGCATATGACTTCAAGATGATCATATGGATTAAAATGTTTATAGGAAGAATCTCTGCAAATAACCTCAGTTCTTGTGGGTGAGGTTAACTTTCGGAAGTAACCAGGGGAACCTGACCCCACAGAACGCATCCCCAGGTGGTGGATAGGGGGCCCCTACAGTATGTAGGGTTGATTGAAATACACAATATAACCTGCGGACCAACAGGTAGCCCAATTCCTGGGGGTTTTAAAATACTGGGACACCCTCTCTCCAGTGGTCATAAATATGGAGGGACCTTGCCCTGGGTTATGGGTGAAGTCCTCAACGGCATCTACGGTGGAGAAGACGAACATCAGTATGGTGGAGATGGCAGAAGGGGCAAACCCGTAGCGCCTGTACTCCAGAGGAGCGGCTATGAAAGGCGTCCGTCCCCATCTTAGGGGCGGCCTAATTTTGAACCTGGCAGTAGGTATAAAATCCCTCTGGGTGTGGCGAGCCCATCATAACAATAGCCTATATGGATAAAGCAGATGTGGTGGATCGGAAAAGGTTAGGGCATCCCCTGCTGAAAGCAACGCGCAGCTCTTTGTGTGCTGGGCGAACTGTGTAAATGGGCAACCAGCACCGAACTTCATCAAGATTGTGACAGTGAATGTCCTGACACTGACGAGGAAGACAGAAGAACTGGTTGACTTCATGAAAGAAAGAGATATAGCCATACTTGGACTGTGTGAGACCAAGAAGAGGGGGCACAGGCGAGATTCCTCTGAAAGAAGGATACAGGCTGTATTACAGCGAAGGACCTGAAGCAAAAACTAGAGTAGCCATCATACTTAGAAAAGAAATCCAAAAATATGTGGAATCTACAAAGTGCGTAAGCGATAGGATGATGGTAATGAGATTCCAGTTTGAAAATGGCATGGAAGATCTATTTCAGTTGTATGCCCCACAAACGGGTTGCATAGATGAACATCTAGAGGACTTTTTAGAGGAGGAAAGATCACAATATGAAGATAAAGTTGGAATTCAAGAGGACAAATTGGGGCAAATATTCATTTATAGGAAGGGGAGTTAGGGATTGGAAACCTACCAAGGGAGATGTTCAACAAAATTTCCAGTTTCTTTGAAATCATTTAAGAAAAGGCTAGGAAAACAACATATAGGGCATCTGCCACCTGGGCAACTGCCCTAAATGCAGATCAGTATTGACTGTTTAGCAGATAAAAGATAAGGAAGTGCTATTGATGGGAGATCTAAATGCACAAGTTGGAATGGAAAGACAAGGAAAGGAAGATGTTGTAGGGCAATTTGGATATGGAAATGTAAATTCAGGTGAGCTGTTTGTGGATTTTTGCATGAGGAACCAAAATGACTGTTGGAAACACCTGGTTTAGGAAGAAGAATAGTCAGAAGATTACAAGGTAAGGTTGGGGAGATAGACAAACAAAGACCATGATTGATTATATAATCATAGAGAAAGAACACCGGAAGAACCTTTTAGATGTTACAGCCATGCCTGAAGAAGCATTTGGTGGAGATCATAGAGTTGTGATGGGCAAACTGAAAGTGGGTAAAATTGTAAAACTCCGATTAAGAAGAGAGAAAAGAATTAAAATATGGAAGTTGAAGGAGAAAAGCATACAAGAAGAATTTCAAAGGGCAATAATACCCTTGGTTCCCAGGACGGAAATGGGGAATAATGAAGACGAATGGAAAAGATTCAAGGAAGCAATGGTTTGATGTGCAGAAAAGGTATGTGGTAGAACATCAGGAAAGGTGAAAGACAAAGAGACACATTGGTGGAATGATAGGGTAACGATTAAAGTGAAGGAAAAGAAAATAGCATGGAAAGCAAGAATAACATCTAAGACTGAAGAAAGTTGAAGAAAATATTTGGCCAAGAAAGTAGTAGAGGAAGAAAAGAGGAAAAGCTGGGCCTTATTCATACAGAAATTGAGAGATTATATTATGCAGGGAAGCAAGAAATTATTGTATCTTAAGAAACAAAAAGAGAGACCAAGTAAACAACAGATTTTTACAAATGATGAAGGTGAAGGTGGCATAATATTAACAAACCCATAAGAAATAGATGGAGTATTTTCTCAGAAGTTGCTGAACATGAGATCTAATGACACTCATTCAACGGACCACCAGGAAAGGCAATTAGTTGAAGAAATGGATAAAGAAATTACAATGAATGAAACTGAAATGGCAGTAAGGGCCATTTTTTCCAAATCGAGTTAAACCTGGTATAAATTAAACCCGTTTAACTCTAGTACCTAGTTTAAACCTGCGTCCATTTTCTCCAGCAATATCTGACACTCGTTTAGTTTAAACGACAGCTCGCCTGTTTAAACTAATGATGTCAAGTCTGCGCTAGCATTGGCAGCACTGAAAGAATATTCGAAGGCATGGTCAATTGGAAATGGCCAATCAGAGCCAAGTAATTCAATGACCGCTATTTTTGTATTAATATCAGCTGTCTGTGGCAAATTAATGCTATCGTACTTATGGTACAAAGTGAATAAAGAAGAAATCCGGCGGGATATTAACTTTACTGATAAATAAATTGTTTATATTTGTGCGAAGTGTTGTGTTGTATAATTTTACCCATTGTCTACTATTTCTTGGAACACACTTTTATTTCTTACTTTTATCCAACATGCTTTACCATAAACAAGTACAGTGGGCCTAATACGTATTTTTTGATGTCTATATTGTCTTACGGAACACACAGGAACGCTGAAATATTAAAATCCTGGTCTTTTAGCAATATTCCTATCGTCAGAAATCAACGTTTATGTGAATTTCAAGGAAACAAATTCCAAGCATGTTCAGGATCTATCTCCTATTAAAATCCATCGCCCTCGGCCGAGATCAATCCCAGAAACCTCGGATCCAGCAGACAGACCACTGAGGATGTATTATTTGGAGATGTATTACTTGATTCTATATTTGTTTATAACATAACCTAGTTCGCGGTATGTAGGTATGCATAATACTCATCTCCCTATACCATTAATATTTCTATTGCTGGTGTGCTGGCAATAGTTACGATGGAACATTCTTAACTATAATTTATTACTAGTTTACTAGCAAGCATGAAACACTTTATTATTTTTATGATCCAATAAAAAAAAAATTTCGACCAACTGCATTCGAACCTCCTATTCACATTTTCGCACAATGCAAACCTGACGCTTTAACAATTACAGCCATCACACCGTACATGAACGAACGGATGTATTACAAAATTTATATTAGAATATTTTTATGCTTCACATTACAGTATTCATACTCACGGGAGTCTCTTCCCGCATCACGCTCACTTGTTTCTCTCCCTGGCCTTCTTCTGCGTGACGCCATGTGATATGAGACAGTGCTCGCCCGTCCTGCTGACACGTGTTACCACTACAGCCTAAAATGGTCATAACTTCTGAACCATTCATGCAAATAATGTCCTGACAAGGTTATTGTAATCCTTAAAAAATAATGGAGGAAGTCAAACAATTTATTTTGATGAGGAATTCTAGGATGATATCGAAATATTTATTTAATTTTAAGGAGTTATATTTTTTACCACGGACTATAGCATAAAATCGCTTCTAGAGGGCAGCCGGTTGGAAATAGGTTATGTGCCATCGCGGACTTTTTTTGTAGAGGTTTCTGTGCTCTACAATTCGTACACTTATAGGTGGGCCGGTACAAGGTTGCACTTGACAGTTGTAATTCATGTTGGCACTACAAAAATGAAATGAAGAACGTCACCTGTCAATCAGAATCACCAATCTACTACTTTTTATGTCAGATACAGTAACGCATTTCATTCATGTTAATCCGTATTTAATTCCATATACTGTTTATAATCTTTTATTTGATACACAAATATGAGCATTAAAAAAAAAATTATAAGGTTTAAGCGAGTCACAATATAAATACGAACTATTTTCAGTTGATTGTTGTTGGCAATGTGGGTAATATAGTGGTGCCATCTATATCTAGCTTGACTACCGTATTGAAGTGTTGCCGTTTCGCCTGTCGTCGCCAGCACGTGGTGAGGTGTGATTTGCACATTTATGAAAGTTCTGTTTTCTTTGTGAGATAATTGTGAAATTTTATTTTAACAAATGCAGTGCGATGTCACGGAAACGAAAACATAGTTATGAACCGTGAAGTGATAATCCTTTGTGCCGTGGAGTGGCCCTCAATAGTCAGGCATCAGAATTAGTGCAGAGAACTCTTGAGTTTTACGAGAAGGAGAATAAATTCGTACGCTTGTATAGCCATCTTTCTATTCCTGTAGATCAAGTTGTGGAACGCAAATGTCAAACATTAGGGCTTCCAAGGCGTACTGTTATTCAGACAGGTGCTCGCCTCCAGGAACATAAGGAAAGAGGGACTGGGGAACATAGTAATAGCGGAAACGGGGCTGATAGTAGGGACTTGTTTCACAGCACTCCGGGAAAGAAACGAATTAAGCTCCTGAAACAGGAATTAAATCTTTCCAGGCTGATGCAATACGAAGACACGTGTACGATTATTACAGCTCAAAGTCCCTTTTGCCATTGTTATGGATAATTCAACTTACAACTCCGTTGATGATCTGCCTAGACGATGACAATAACAACAAAGGCGACAGTAGTATAGCAGTGATCTGGAGGGTATCGAGCCTCTACCTGTATGAATCAGGTATCAAAATAAGGTTTCTGAATTTTTGTAAATTTTATAGAGTTTACTTGAAACCTTTTGTGTTAGCATCGATGTATATTATTCTAACATTTATTGGTGTATATACAGTGAGATTCTTGTCAGCCGATTTTTTCCGTATTTTCTAACATCGCGATAATAAGGAACTTCGTAGTATATGTATCTCATATCATTTTGTAATGAAATTTTTTATTGTAAAACTTAATCGGTGTGATGAAAGTTCTATTTTTGTCGGCCGATTTCATTTGTATTGTGTATCATCGCGATGGCATTACAAGAATTTCTCCCATGTTTTTAAAACTCACATGTCGTGCAGTCAGCTGTTGTTGTGTGGCAACATCGCTTCGTGCGCCACTGCAGAGTGACCAACATTATGCGCAGCTGTCATGTGCATCCTTACGCCGGCCCACCTATACACTTGGGATCTATCGTTGATGGTTCACGCAGCGTAAGCCAAGAAAGCAAGTGACCGACCGACCAACATTTTTGTCTCTTTCTACGTATTTACTGTATATCGGATCACGGATACATAATAATTTTATAGTGGTTCACTACGTAAACAGTGTTCATGTTGTCAGAATCTGAAGTAGAACCAACTCTACTGATTAAAATGCAGTCAACATATTATGGAAACGTGTGTGGCACTATAAATTGTCGGCAGGAAAAAGAACTCCCCTGGGACAAAATTACGGCACCTCGAGTCTCAGAAAACCGTAAATGTTGTTAGTGAAATGTAACACAAATAACATTATTATTATTATTATTATTATTATTATTATTATTATTATTATTATTATTAGCGTATGGCAAGGAAATTATATACATAATATATAATATATACACAATAACAAAAACACTGATTCACTTCAGGCATTAGTGTTATATCTGAATGTCCAACTTTTCAATCCACTGTAGTGCTTCCGCTGTTGGAGATAGGAAGTCTTCCAAACTACCTGGATAAGCCCGCAGTTGACACTCGCTTACAATGTGGGGAAACATTATTATTATTATTATTATTATTATTATTATTATTATTATTATTATTATTATTTTGCATATTATAAAGGCAATAACGACAACAGCCATCATAGCCATTTAGTTTGCTACTGCGATGGCATAACAATACTCCCTCATCAGCAATGCTTGGTTGTTAAAACATTTTGTGATAAACTCTTGAATATCTCCATTATTACAGCTCGTACGGTAAAAAGGTGTCGGATATAAATGACTGAATGAAAATAATATTTCCTGTAATTATTGTTATGTGCTAATAGCTGGGCTGAGTAGCAACCCAAATGGTAGAGCCCTGGCCTTCTTAGCCCAACTTGACAGGTTCGATCCTGTCTCAGTCCGGTGGTGAAGGTGCTCAAATACATAGTTAGTGGGATGTAAAATCCAATAACATTAACATTATTATGTGCTAATAACTTATATTTCTGAATATATTTTGAAGCTCGTGAAATAATACAGTATCCGTGATCCGATATACAGTAAATACGAAGAAAGAGACAAAAATGTTGTGCGAGAAGAGACCTGTTACTGGATCTCGGTTATTTCAAAAGGGGCCTCACACATCCCAGTCATGAGTGGTTAAGAAACATAGCCCAGTTCGAAATTTCATTTGATGTGTTTCACGGTAAGACTGTATCCAGATGCAAGAACGTAATGAAAACTCTTATTTCTATTATTAAGTCAAAATTTCCAGTATTCCATGACAAAATAATTTGTCTCTACGTAAGGACCAGGACATTTATTAGGATATGGCATTTTAATGCAAAGAGTAAGGAGCTAGCACTGAGAAAATATGCCAATAAGAAGGATAAGCTTAGGGCTGGTTCATCAAGTAATTAAGTCTCCTGACACGTACGTTTTAATAATTTAATATAATTCCATAAAGATGTCGATATGATGTATATTATCCTATGCCATTTGCTATAAATATTTACTTCATCAGGAAATAAATTAATTATTTTGAGTTGCATGGCAATATTTTATTTCTTATCGTATTATATGTCATGTATTTGATAGCTGATGTTCTACCTGCTCAGCATGTGATGAAATTTAACGCATTTTTGCGTTTTTAATATTGGAATTGCCATTACTTATCAAATCGGACTAAACCAGACTAATATTTTATGAAAGATTGAGAAGATGTTTCACAGGCACAAGAACTCACAGGCTTGCCGTACTGCGACTATGTACCTTACTCGCTTTCGTTCATATCGCGTGACGTCATAGCGCTCCAGCCAATGGGAACTTCAACCGCCGGAGTAGCCTACCTTTTATTCTAGTTACCCTGATTCATACCACCAACAGTATTTTATATAATATTATAAAGAGACTGCAATAAGGCCTGTGGTCCCCGATGTTAATGAGAAAAATGCCTGCAGCATAATATCTTAAAGCAACCAGAATCATTGCTTCTAGCAAAATAGCATTATTTCGTGCAGTTGACGTTTTAAATGAATCCTTATTTGATACAGGACCATCTTTGCTGTTCGCTTATGAATTATAAATCCATCAAAAAACTCTGTTACATCCGATTTTTCAAAACTGTAAACTTTTGATGGAATGCGCCTTCTTAACCTCACTTGCACATCAAAATTATTTCCTATTTAACCAAAGACTTCAATAAATTCAATTTTTCTAATGCTAATACTACCTTCTAATTTTAGTAGCTTTTCTATTTAAATATTGCTGTACTGGTAGTCAAAACTAACCCTTCTACTAGGAAAATAACAGATACGTTAATAAAATGTCAAGAAGGTCGAACTTGATACAAAGTTTAAACTTGATACAAAGTTTAAAACAATGTGGGAAAAATTAATGCTAGTTTAAACTCAAACTTAAACCAAGGTGTGGGTTACTGTAGTCACGTCCTAGTTCGTGAACCATAGGCAACGGTTGAGTGGCCTAGTAAGTGGTCCTGAGAGTCGGGATACCAGTTGCTATGGAATGGGAGTGGTCATCTCGGACATATTCTGAGTCATGGCCTCCTTGTGCTCAGGCGGCTAGGACTACACAATTCACCGGTGGTCCATTACCGGTTAGAGGAGAGATCCTCATTTGGACTATATGTAAGTAGGGTAGACTCCTGCTTCATGAATTTACCGAGCTCAGAACATTTTAAGCAAGCCTCGGACCTATGGGAGTAACGGAGTCCCACTCCCATTTGACAGGCGAGGGATACCTTGGAAACAACTTGGCGAATGAAATGGAATTCGATGGGGAGCTATCAATAATAATGGGGCTTATGGAAGAAAGAAAGAAAGTAGAACTGGCTGAATCAGCAAAGAGGATGCATCTGGATGTACTAGGAGTAAGTGATATTCGGGTAAGAGGAGATAATGAGGAAGAGATAGGAGATTATAAAGTGTACTTGACGGGTGTTAGAAAGGGAAGGACACAGTCTGGGGTAGGGCTGTTTATCAGGAATACCATTGCACTCAACATAGTTTCTGTTAGGCACGTAAATGAGCGAATGATGTGGGTAGATTTGTCAGTTGGAGGAATCAGGACTAGAATTGTCTCCGTGTATTCCACGTGAGGTTGCAAATGAGGATGAAGTTGACAAGTTTTATGAAGCATTGAGTGACTTCGTGCTCAGGGTCAAGAGCAAGGATAGAATAGTGTTAATGGGCGATTTCAATGGAAGAGTTGGGAATAGAACTGAAGGATACGAAAGGGTGATTGGTAAATGTGGGGAAGATGTGGAAGCTAATGGGAATGTGAAGCGTTTGCTGGACTTCTGTGCTAGTATGGGTTTAGCTGTTACGAATACATTCTTCAAGCATAAGGCTATTCACCGCTACACATGGGAGGCTAGGGGTACCAGATCCATAATAGACTATATCTTAATCGACTTCAAATTCAGGAAATCTGTTAGAAATGTACGAGTTTTCCGAGGATTGTTCGATGATACAGACCACTGATTTTTCGATGATATAGACCACTATCTGATATGTAGTGAACTAAGTATCTGTAGGCCTAGGGTAGAGAAAGTGAAATCGGTCTGCAAACGAATAAGGGTGGAAAATCTCCAGGAAGAAGAAATTAGACAGAAGTACATGGATATGATTAGTGAGAAGTTTCGAACACTAGACAGTAAGCAGGTTCAGGATATAGAAAGTGAATGGGTGGCATACAGGGATGCTGTAGTAGAAACAGCAAGGGAATGCGTAAGAACAACTGTGTGTAAAGATGGGAAAAGGCGAACATCTTGGTGGACTGATGAAGTGAGAGCAGCTAGCAATCATAAAAAGAAGGCTTATTAGAAATGGCTCCAAACAAGGGCCAAGGCAGACAGGGATTTGTATGTAGATGAAAGAAACAGAGCGAAACAAATAGTTGTTAAATCCAAAAAGAAGTCGTGGGAAGATTTTGGTAATAACCTGGAAAGGCTAGGTCAAGCAGCAGGGAAACCTTTCTGGACAGTAATAAAGAATCTTAGGAAGGGAGGGAAAAAGGAAATGAACAGTGTTTTGAGTAATTCAGGTGAACTCATAATAGATCTCAGGGAATCACTGGAGAGGTGGAGGGAATATTTTGAACATCTTCTCAAAGTAAAAGGAAATCTTCCTGGTGATCTTGCGAACAGCCAAGCTCATGGAGAGGAGAAAAATAATGTTGGTGAAATTACGCTTGAGGAAGTGGAAAGGATGGTAAATAAACTCCATTGTCATAAAGCAGCAGGAATAGATGAAATTAGACCTGAAATGGTGAAGTATAGTGGGAAGGCAGGGATGAAATGGCTTCATAGAGTAGTAAAATTAGCATGGAGTGTTGGTAAGGTACCTTCAGATTGGGCAAAAGCAGTAATTGCACCTATCTATAAGCAAGGGAACAGGAAGGATTGCAACAACTATCGAGGTATCTCATTGATTAGTATACCAGGCAAAGTATTCACTGGCATCTTGGAAGGGAGGGTGCGATCAGTCGTTGAGATGAAGCTGGATGAAAACCAGTGTGGTTTCAGACCACAGAGAGGCTGTCAGGATTAGATTTTCAGTCTGCGCCAAGTAACTGAAAAATGCTATGAGAGGAATAGGCAGTTGTGTTTATGTTTTGTAGATCTAGAGAAAGCTTATGACAGGGTACTGAGGGAAAAGATGTTCGCCATACTGGGGGACTATGGAATTAAAGGCAGATTATTAAAAGCAATCAAAGGCATTTATGTTGACAATTGGGCTTCAGTGAGAATTGATGGTAGAATGAGTTCTTGGTTCAGGGTACTTACAGGGGTTAGACAAGGCTGTGATCTTTCACCTTTGCTGTTCGTAGTTTATATGGATCATCTGCTGAAAAGTATAAAATGGCAGGGAGGGATTCAGTTAGGTGTAAATGGTGTAAGCAGTCTGTCCTATGCTAATGACTTGGTTTTAATGGCAGATTGTGCCGAAAGCCTGCAGTCTAATATCTTGGAACTTGAAAATAGGTGCAAAGACGACTAAATTGATGTCAGTGGGTAAGAAATTCAACAGAATTGAATGTCAGATTGGTGATATAAAGCTAGAACAGGTCGATAATTTCAAGTATTTAGGTTGTGTGTTCTCCCAGGATGGTAATATAGTAAATGAGATTGAATCAAGGTGTAGTAAAGCTAATGCAGTGAGCTCGCAGTTGCGATCGACAATATTCTGTAAGAAGGAAGTCAGCTCCCAGACGAAACTATCTTTACATTGGTCTGTTTTCAGACCAACTTTGCTTTATGGGAGCGAAAGCTGGGTGGACTCAGGATATCTTATTCATAAGTTAGAAGTAAAAGACATGAGAGTAGCAAGAATGATTGCTGGTACAAACAGGTGGGAACAATGGCAGGAGGGTACTCAGAATGAGGAGATAAAGGCTAATTTAGGAATGATTTTGATGGATGAAGCTGTACGCATAAACCGGTTTCGGTGATGGGGTCATGTGATGCGAATTGAGGAGGATAGGTTACCTAGGAGAATAATGAACTCTTATGGAGGGTAAGAGAGGTAGACCGAGACTACGATGGTTAGACTCAGTTTCTAACGATTTAAAGATAAGAGGTATAAAACTAAATGAGGCCACAACACGAGTTGCAAATCGAGGATTGTGGCAACCTTTAGTAAATACACAGTGGCTTGTAGACTGAACGCTGAGAGGCATAACGGTCTATAATTATAATGTATGTATTAAACCAGATTAAAATAAACCTAGTTTAAACTCATTTGGGGAAAACGGCCCTAAGAAAGATAAGGAATGGAAAAACTGCTGGAACAAATGAAATTTCATTGGAGATGATGAAGACAGCTGGAGCTGTAGGCCTGGAGTGGACATGTTGAGTTCTCAGAATTGTCTGGGAGAGTAAGGAGGTCTCTGAGGATAAGCAAAAAGGAATACATACATACATACATACATACATACATACATATCCCACATCGTTCCATCTTAAGCGATGGGTCGGCGAACGGAGGCTTCTCCACCAGTTGCGGTCTCTGAACTTTCCTCCTTCTTCGATGCTTTTCAAAGTATATCCTCGCTGTTGAATGTCAATCTTCACCATGTCCTTGTATCTGAGTCTTTGTCGCCCTCTTGGTCTTTTGTCTTCGAGTTTTAGATCATACATTTTTTTCGGTAATCTGTTATCTCCCATGCGTTGCATATGTCCATACCATCTCAGTCGCTGTGCTGTTATTCTGTCCTGCAGTCTTACAACTTGAGCCTGCTTGCGGATTTCCTCATTACGGACTCTGTCCCTCCGTGTTTTACCGATCATGCTACAGACAAATCTCATTTCTGCTGCCTGGATTCTACTAAGATCTTTATTTCTCATGGTCCATGTTTCGTAAACATAGGTCAGGACTGGTACGTAATAGGTTTCATATATGACTCTCTTACATTTTGTTGGTATTTTCTTGTTCCATACTTTGTCTAACTATTTTGTAAATGTTGCTACCTGCCTGAATTCTGTGGGAAATTTCCTTGTCTACAGAACCAGTATCAGAGAAAACACTTCCAAGATAACTGAAGGAATAATCATCCTAATTTTCAAGAAAGGTGATATAATATTGAAGAACTACAGAGGAATTACTCTGATATCCCATGTTGCTAAGACAATGGAGAGGATACTGGAAAGTAGGATAAGGTTGAGGGTTGAAAACCAGATACAGGAAAATCAGTTTGGTATCAGAAGTGGGAGGTCAACAATAGAGACAACTAATGGAAAAGCTAAAACCGTTTGTGACCCAGATTATAAAAAAACAAGAAAGAAGACTGGGATATCAACAAATGGAATACTGAAAAAGAAGATATAATGAGGTGGACTGATAGCTCAAAAGCTGTGGATGGCACAGGAGGAGGGATCAATGGGGGAAGACCTGAGAGATCAATCCAGATGAGCCTGGGTAAACACATACAGTCTTTCAAGATGAAGTGATAGCTATCACAACATGTCTTGAAGGGGCAGAAACATATTTTGTAGGCCCACAACCTGTATGCGGGGTTTCCTATGGACAAGCCTGACACTACATAGGAAAATGGGCACTAAAGAAACAAACGGAGAACTGGAAAAATACTTCAGGATGCAGGCTTGCAAAGGAACTGATAAAAAGACCAAACAAGAAGCATATTAAAGAACTATTGAAACTCAGCAGAGAAAATATAAGATGGGTAGTAGGACTGTTGACAGGACACTGCCATCTGAAAAAACTCGAGTAGTAAGAGACAACTTATGTAGAAAATGCAATGAAGCAGAGGAATCAACTGAACACATACTTTTCGAATGTGAGGCGCTGGATAGAATCAGACTCTCCACTCTAGGACTACCAAGTGAAGAGAGAGAAAATATCCAAGAAGACCCAATAAGAACAATCTGCAGCTTTGTGAAGGGAGCAGGTACATCTAGGTGAGAATGAAGGAAAAACATGGTAGCAAAAGATCTCAGAGGTCGACGTTAATTAGAAACTAATATTTAGAGGCCCCATGAAGAAGAAGAAGAAGAAGAAGGAGAATAATAATAATAATAATAATAATAATAATAATAATAATAATAATAATAATAATAATAATAATAATGGAAAAGCAATGAGAGTATGGGAATGATATGATGATGACGACATTCATTCACATTGAAAAGGCACATGATAGTGTCCTCAGGACTAAAGTTTGGGACAGTCTCGTGAAAAAAGGAATTGGACAGGGATTAATAAAAATGATCATGGCAATGTACAAGGAATATTGTACTTGCGTGCAAACACAAGTTGGCAGGACAAGTTGGTTCAAAATCACTAGTGGGCAGAGACAGGGACGTGTTCTATCGCCAATCCTGTTTACAACAGTAATGGATGACATCATGAGAACAGCAAATGCAGCATATGGAGGAAGAGAAATGAACATGCTGTTATTTGCAAATGATATTGTGATTTGGGGAGAAGAAGACATGAAGGTTCAAGAACAGTTAGATAGGGTGAATGGGAAGATCGAAGAATGTGGATTGAAAATAAGTGTAGAAAAGAGTAAAACTCTTGTTATGACTAGAGGGGAGAAAGAAGGGAAATGTCAGATTAGACTTGCAAACAAGCCCATGGAAGTAGTGGAGACGTTCAAATACCTGGGGAGTGAATTAATGGAGAATGCTCGACTGGATGCTGAAATTAGTAAGAGGATTCAAGCTGGAAGCGGTTTCTATCATAGTGTAAGAAACATGTTATGGGACAAAGATGTGCCAATGCAAGCAAAGGAAACTATGTACAAGATGTATTATGTACCCATAACAATTTACAGAGCAGAAACTTGGACAATGACAAAGAAGGATGAATACAGGGAGCCGAAATGAAGTTCTTGAGGAGTAAGATAGAGAAGATTAGAAGAGACAACATAAGGAATGAGAAAACCTGGGAAGAAATTGGAGTGGAAAAAATTAATGATAGAATAGAGAAGAGCTGTCTAAGATGGTTAGGGCACATAAAGCGAATGAGTGATGAAAGAATGCCAAAAAAGGTGATGGAAATGCAACTGCAAGGAAGGAGGGGCTGCAGATGACCACAATTGAGATGGAAGAACACAACCCAACGCAGTATTAGAGAAAGAAACCTGGACTGGGACACAGCGTTGGAGGAGGAGTGGTAGAAGGACTGAAGAAAGTGGAGAGGAACCATATTTGCCCCTACCCGGCTACAGCTGGATAATGGGAAATGATGATGATGATGATGATGATGATGATGATGATGATGATGATGAAGATTATTCTCAAATATCTTTGTTAACATTAGGTCAATCAAAAGACTATGTAACAAATGTTTAAGAATATGTTATTTCTGTTTGTCTGTGCAATATATGTATTTATTGTACAACGGATAGTAACGGAGATGCTTACGAAAATTTGGACATTTAGATGAAGTTCCACGTTACACTTCGTGCATGTCACTTCAAGGTGCGTTAACGGGAATTATTAAAAGTACTCTTTGTGATAGGGCAGATAATAAGGGAGGTATTATCAATGATGGGTTTCGTGAGACATGTCACGGCGCCACGCTAGTGGTCAAACAACACTATATAACTGAGAAGCAGGGAGAATTTTGCACAACTTTGGAACACGAACTGTATTGTACCATCAATTCGGAAACCGTCCTCATTCTGTCTCAACTTCGTTCAGCGTTTTTGCAATTCACATTACTGCATGTGCTTTTGGAAAGAAATATCAGTTTAACATGTTGTATTAACCATGAGAATAGAGCCATGTCACTTCGCACAAATTCCTGAAGGAAACATGTAATCTATTGCAAATTCCTGTATGAAGAACGGGTACAAATGCTAGTCTTCAATATGGGACTTGGAAGACCCTCAACAGACTGAGAACTGGAATGATACGGTGCAAAATTAATTCCAAAAAGTAGGGCTACATTGATGATGAACAGTGTGCGTGTGTGGAGCAAGGCAGGATCCAAAACACCTGTTGGTTTGCAGTAAGTTGAATGAACTGTGTGATATCCACGACTTGTTCAAAGTGAATGACCGTGCCATTCAGGCTGCTGAACATTGGACTTACAAAGTGTAATATTTCATGTTGTATTTACTGTGATGTAGTGCTTTTGGACTCGGATAGATAAATAAATATATTAAAAATCAATAAATAACATAAATATCAGACACTGTGCGCAGTACTTTTAAGGGTACAATTTTTCCAAAGATCACAAAGAGGTACCCAACTGGAGCATTGACTACAGGCCCACAAAAATTCTTTAATATTATTGTGACCTGCCATAAACGCCTAAGCTGTTATACTAAGCGTGATAATTTGTTTGTCGCCTGTTATATACTGGACGTGAATCTCACAGATGTAACAAAGGAACAAGATATAAAAACTTTTCATAATGATTGCGGAAAGGACTTTTAGGTACTAATATGTAGCTTAATATGCAAATGTATTTAACCAAGGTGCAAGTGTCTTCTATCTCGCACAATGGTTCTGGTGAGATTTGCATAAATATTAGCAATCTGAACTATCAGAACCCCTAAAATTTATACAACTCACCTTCATACCTGTAGAGCAGCTAGATGATACTTGCGCCTTGTTCACACAAATCTGCATTCTAACCTATTAGCGCCTAAAAATCCTTTCCCTAAAATGATCATCTGGAAACTGATGTGTGTTTTCTATATACAGAGATGTGATGTACACTTAGAGGAAATTCCTTACAAAATACACTGAATTTATCATTACGTGTCACTAAATCAAAAACAGATGTAGACAGTACAGTCATTAACAGGGTACATTTAAGTGGTGTTACAACTATGGTTACATACCTTCCCAAGCAGTAAGCATCTGATGCTGAACCAAAGCTTCAAATGCCTCATAACAATGGACATCATAGCGCAATGCTTGTTTATAGCAATCAGCTGCTAATCCACGGTTGTCCATTGCCTCATACACACAGCCCTTTAAATACGATACAGCACTTCGTAGCTGCAATAGAGAACCAAAGACAATGGACTATATTATATCCTTTTCTAAACGAAGAAAAATAAACACATGCATTTATTTTCACTATAGTCGACGTCAACCTGCTAATCTCTGAGTGAACCAAATACCTCTCCAACCTTTTTATAAAATTTATCTTGTAAGTTTTATGTGGCTGTTGATATCTTGAATATAGCAAAGGAACCACCGATTTTATGCAGAAACTTCACCACGGGGACAAGACTTCTCATTTCAAAAATCTTACATGCAATAGCCATTATGAATATCTCCAAACATTGTTCCCAAATTCTTTGTATCAGCAATTATTATTTTTACTTTTATATCTAGCATGTCTGGTTAATTCCTCTAGCTTGGGTGGGATGGGTGTATGTGTTTATCTTAATACACATCTTCATTACATACGGTGCAACAACAGGAAAGACATCCGGACATCAAACTGGAGTAAATCCATATGTAGTGCTGACGACAGCTAATTGGGAAGAATATGAATAGATTACCTAAGGAGTCATCAAGATGGCCGTGAGCAACGAACATGCAAAACTTTATAGCTCAGCTGAAAAATAAATCAAAAACATATTTGAAGTTCTAAATAGTGACAAACGACTGGATAAGAAGTGGAAAGAAAATATTACTAACTCCGTGAGTATAGTTAAATCAGTATTAGCAAACTTTCATGAGAAATTGATCAAACTGGAGAATACCTTAACCTCCAAACCAGATCAACACGAACAGCCGCTTTATTCTGACACAGTATCTCGCACTCATATAAATAAACAAAACATTAAGAAGTGACGCCTAAGATCTACCATGCCATGATGAAAGAAGAGAAGCTATATATTGGCTACCAAAGGTGCAATGTTAAAGACTATTTCCCTGTCAAACGTTGTCACTCATGTTGCAGTTATAGCCATTTTGCAGCAGACTGTAATTCGCAAAGATGCCCAATCTGTTCAGAGGAACATACTGTAGATGTATGCCCCCGAACAAGAACTGAATGTGCCAATTGCAAATCATATAACCAAAAAATGGGGAACAGGACATCTTTTCAAGCCATAGATACAAATCACACAGCAACATCCTCACAATGTCCGGCCTATATTAGAATCTTAAACATAATTAAATTGAAGAATAACTATGGCTAAAATAACAGTATATCAATATAACTTACACTGATCTCTTATTCCTACACAAGAATTACTTATTGACACCGGAAATCCATCAGATACACAGCACATCAAACTTCTGTGCATTCAAGAACCATACACTCGAAGTAATGCTGTTAAGGGACTAGGCACAAATTTCAACATTCATTCTGCTGATCCATCGGAGCACAGAGTAAGAGCTGCAATAGCTACAAATTATCTCAATGTTTTGAAGTTGGTACAGTTCTGTTGCCATGACTGTGTTGTAGTGTGTGTGAGTTGGCGGAGCACAACCCTATATGTGTGTAATGTTATCGATCCAGATTGCGACTTTGACAATGCTTTGTGTAAATTGGATCTCATCTGCAAGTCACTAAACGGAAGTCAGTTACTGTTACTAGGGGATATAAATGCAAAACACCAAGCATGGGGGAGCCCCATTTCAGATGAAAAGGGAAAGAAGTTCTATGATTTTTGTTGTACAAATCGTCTTCATATACAAAATGACGGAACTAGGCCAACCTATCGCTGTAGTAACTCCAAGAGCTTCAGTGATATCACCACCTGCAGTGCTAGGCTCTTTCCATTTGTTTCTGATTGGATTAACAAAGACCCAACGACTGATCATGGGCTAATTAAAACCGAAATTAGCGATACAAGATGTCCTCCGGTTATTCCTGCAAACGTTTATCATACACGTAAATTCAAAACTCAAAATGTGAAGTGGCTCCATTTTGAATTATCTGCCAAACGAGTTCTCCAAAATTCAATTGAGAAATTGGAGGCTATCTCGACTGCAGAAGAGTTAAACAGCTTTACGCAAGATATCACACAACATATTGTAAATCTGTGCAACTCCCACCTTCCTAAACAGACACACAACCACCCAAAGAACTACTGGTGGACATCTCAACTTACAGCACTCCGAAATCGCTTCTTAGCAGCTCAGAGAAGATACAAAAGATGCACATGTGACACTCTCAAGCTTGCACATGAAGCCTCGTACAAAAGTATCAGAGAACTATATAGAAAGACAATAGTGCAAATTAAATTAAATAGCTGGAAACAGTTCTGCTCCTCGGAATCAACTAGAAATCCCTGGGGGAAAATTTATAAACTATGTCGAAAAACAGGTAGCCTCAACACTACTCTGCATACCATTGACACTGGCAGTGGATTCACAACACCACCATTAGAAACTGCAAATGCCCTAGTAGAGACTTTTTTTCCTAGAGACGATGCTGATAATGAAAGGCAGGCTGCACTTCGAAAGGAAACCATGCTTGCACCAGAAACATAAGATGAAAAGCCTTTTAGCATGAAAGAAGTTATGTGATCTCGAAGTTAGATGATAAGAGAGCCCCAGGAATTGATGCCATATCTGCAAATATTGTGAAATATATTCATAGTGCCTGTCCTGACTTTTTCCTGAAACTGTTCAATAAATGTTTAGAACTTTGTGTTTTTCCAGAATGTTGGAAGGAGGCCACGATAAAAGTGATCCCTAAACACGGAAAGCAAAATAAATATACAGCCAATTGTCTACGCCCAATAAGCCTACTCCCTGTGTTAGGAAAAGTCTTAGAGAAACTCATAATTAATAGAGTGATGTTTAACTTCGCGATAAAGAACCGTTTACATGAAAACCAATTTGGGTTTATGCCATCAAAATCTACAGAAGATGCAGTACATAAGGTGACACAATGGATGAAAACTGTCTGATTGCAAAGAATTCGGACTACTAGTATCATTAGATATCTCCGGTGCTTTCAACTTTGCTTGGTGGCCTAAAGCGTTGCATTAGCAAAAAGTGAAGGGTTGTCCAAAAAACATTTATAGGCTAATGCAAAATTACTTCACAAATAGAAAAGTGCACCTGACCATTTGTGGCACAACTGTGACAAGAAACATAGATCGAGGATGCCCACAAGGCTCTGCTTGTAGCCCGGGTCTCTGGAACATACTCTATGATGATATTCTTCAACAGAAGCTTCCCGATAATTGTTCGCTAACTGCTTATGCAGATGATGCATTACTACTAGTTAGGGGTAGAACAACAAATACATTAACATCTGCAGCAAATGAAACACTCCACATACTTCTAAGGTGGGGACAGAACAACAAATTGAAATTCAACGCATCTAAGACTGTTACTATGCTAGTCACCAAGAAAAGGAAATTTGAGACACCGGTAGTTAAACTAGACGGCCAAAAATTAGATATTGTAGATAGCATGACATATCTAGGAATAATCTTCGACAGCAAACTTTTATTTAGACTGCACTTTCAACATTTGGAAACCAAAGCAGCCAAATTGTATAAGAGCCTGACAATGGTAGCAGGACCCACCTGGGGACTAAACTTGGAAATTTTGAAGATTATATATCGTGGAGCTGTTGAACCAATGGTGCTTTATTGTGTCACTTCTTTCGAACATGTTCTGCATAAAAAAAATGGGCGCAACAGAAATTGTCTCAAATTCAAAGAGGTTTCGTGTTACGCATCACACGCGCTTACCGTACAATATCGACAGACGCTGCCCTTATTATTTCTGGTATAGAACCTCTGCGTCTCACAGGACTCAGCATGTCAACTTCTGTCAACTGTAAGAAGAACAGAATACATCCGCGGGATTTGGAAGGAATGGAACTTGAACTTCTTGCACATCATACTGCCGTCGGACATCCAGCAGATTATATGAGCTCTGTATTTGAACAACCATGTACCAGAGATCACAGCCATTCAATATACACAGATGGATCTTGCATTTCCAGCAGCGGAACACTAGTGGGCTGCGCCTTCGTGGTATATGAGGATGAAGGCGAAGTTCATTCTGAGAAAATAAAACTAAAGAAATACTGTTCCGTGTTTCAAGCCGAGCTGCTTGCAATACTGAAAGCAGTCGACTGGTGCATAAACAAAAATATGTGTGCGACTATACTCAGTGACTCACAAGCGGCGCTGAACTCCATAAAAGATAAATACAACTTACACAATTTGGCAGTACTTGTAAGAGAGAATATATCAAAGTATAATAAACATATAATTATGTTTTGGTTGGGTGTGAGGTCATTCCGCCATAAAAGGGAACGAAAAAGCTGACCAACTGGCCAAAGAAGCTTGTAATTCTAACTTGTCAGAGAGTTATACTAAATGCCCAATTTCTTTTGTCAAAAGAACCGTAAAGGATGAAATGCTCTCTCGTTGGAATGAACTGTGGTTAGCAAGTAAAAATGGCTCAGTAACCAAATACTTTTTTTTTTTCCAAATGTATATAGTAGGCTGGGATGCAAATATATAGTGTGCAACTTCAATTTAACTCAAGTGCTATCAGGTCATGGTAAATTCAATGCTTACTTCGAGCGATTCAAAATTCCAACACAAGATGGCTCACTGTGCTTCTGCACTGAAGACATTCAAACTGTAGAACACATTCTGTTCAACTGTCCTGTTTTTGAGAGAACACGTTTTGAACTCAAGATGCATTTGTTAACTTGCAGTTGCTATTTTGAAAAATCACTAAATTTTATATTTAAAAAAAAATGCTGCACTTCTCAATTTTCAAAATTTATTGACTATGTATTTAAACATATGTAATTTGATACTGTCTGCTTATTAGCTGTTTAAGATATGTATTGTATATATTATGATCTGGTATTTTTAAATATTAATACGGTACTCTTAGGCCATCTACACACGGAGCTACTCATTAGTAATTGATTGGTAACTGAAGTTTCCGGCCGATTACTTGAGTGTCACTTCCTGTGTATTTCAATGGAAAGCCACACATGGCGCTACCAGTTAGTAATCTGTTAGTAATTAGTTTGTAATCAGTTCCAAGTGACTCGCGGAGCCAGTCACCAGCGAGTTTAGTTTCTCAGTTCCCAGTGATCAAGTGCCTTTTTACGATGGCGAGCGAACAAGTTTTCAACATAAAGTTAGTGGGAGAAATTAAAAAACACCTCGTACAATTGTACGCTGAAGGATTAAGCAAGAAAGGGCATTACGGAGAAAGAATGGAATTATTTTCTAAGCTTTTTAATTTTTTGTACAAATAAAGATCACTTTTCGAGCTTGATAGCTGCAGTCGCTTAAGTGCAGCCGGTATCCAGTATTCGGGAGACAGTAGGTTCGAACACCACTGTTGGCAGCCCTGAAAATGGTTTTCCGGTTTCCCATTTTCACACCAGCCAAATGCTGGAGCTGTACCTTAATTAAGGCCATGGACGCTTCCCTCCCACTCCTAGCCCTTCCCTGTCCCATCGTCACCACAAGACCTATCTGTGTCGGTGCGACGTAAAGCAAATAGCAAACAAAAGTTCACTTTTCTTACCTTTCCTCAGAACTCATACATTCCCTCACATTTGTATTTTGCTGTCGAATGGCAGGCGCAATAAGCTGCACCAGGTTCATATAACTGTGTTTGGTCATACGATAAAAAGAAATAAATTTAGCATCAGTTTGTTCGAACTCCTTTACTGCTATGAATAATCTGCAGTGGATGTTCTTTTCAAGATATGGGTGAACCCAATACCTTCTATTTTTTTTTTCCTGAAATAATGAAACACAATCATGTCTTCTTCGTCACTTGAGTCAGTGGTTGACATTCTAGCAAAGTTAAGAAGCGATCTAGCGAGTCCGCAACAAACTTACAAATGGCTAATCAGGAAGAATCCGTCACCGTACAGTAGCTTCGTGTGTGGAGCCGAGTCACTATTCAGTTACTAACCAGTTTGTAACCCCTGTTACAAACCAGTCATGTTTCTAATGAGTAGCTCCGTGTGCAGAGGGCCTTAGTATTAAGGATTGTATATATATATATATATATATATATATATATATTGTGCCATTTCACCGTTCTATAGTTTCAGTATTAGGAACAAAATTGGCGTTCCAGCTATTAATGGATCAATATAAAAGCAAATAACAGCGGTACGAGCCGAAAAGATAATAATTTCAACCGGCAATCACGGAAAGAACCACTCTTAGAAGGCGGTGCGAAAGAATGACGAGAGCGGATTATTTAAACCGATTATTGAAAAAAGACTTCCATTAGAACAAAATCTCAATCCAGCACTGCATCGAAGAAAGGACGGAGTCGAGTAAAGAAACCAGTTACTTATCGGATTCTATAATCAATTATTGGAGAAGAGATTAAATCTGCGACAGCCCGCTTAACGTCAGCCGTAGGTTGACACGTATACGTGAGATTATAGACCAGCTGTAAGAAAACGTCGAGTTGGTTCTGTACTACGTCACGGTTGGGCTCGGAAACGTTATATTTGCCCGATACTGCACAACGTGAAGAAAGCAGAATTTAACGGGATATAAAGTGCAATTCTAAAAGCACGTAAAATTTACATCTGTTCGGCGAGCAAGGCAGTTGAAAATAAGAGGACATTTAGAGCTGTTATAAGCAAATTAGACGGACCAGAATACATATATTCTTTTCTCGTTAGCATTACGAAACAGATTACAGCATGTATAAATCAACTAATGCCTTATGTTATTCTGTCCCTGACGTAATGAAGACCACTATGATGTTCTATGAAGCTGAGGCAAAGACTACTCCGGCTATGGTGGCGCTTCACGAGATTGAGGACCCAGGAGGGTGGTAATCAGCTGAGAGGACGAGATGGACCCGATTACCTAAGCCGAACCATCGAGCGAGGCCTACCATTCCCGACGAACAACAGCGAGATGGAAGTCACTACCCAATAAGCAAAGTTAAGTCCCCTATGAGTCGTGTCGTAAGTAGAAACCTTTATTCTTTTGGTTAATATGTGATGTGCAGTATGATATTGTGTGTGCGTAGTTAATATACAAGTGTAGTTACAAGGAAGTAGGTATTCATCTGAAGTTACCGTAAATCCCATACATAGGTGTAAAATACCAGTGAATGCCGTTCGCAAATTTATCAATATAATGTTAGAGAAGTGATTGATACTTTTTTTTTAAATCGTTGTCAGTGAAGTGTTAGAGTATTAAGTGGAGGTTAACATACATGCGTGATGGCTTTAACCAAAATAACAAACGTAGAGATCGTATTTAGGGAATGTTTACGACAAAATATAGTGGCACAGTTTAATGCTGTGATGTGCTGTTCTTTGATACTATGACAGTAATGATAATGGTTTATATATGTGTAGGTTATGGCACATATGTTGCGTATTTGATGAAACGAGTGCTTTGAGACGCACTAATATGAATGCTACGCGATAATTGAAGTGTTAAATGGTGAATGAAATAATCATATGAGTTGATAGTAGATTATGATGGTGATAGTTATTGTTATTTAGGAAGTTGGTCATAGTATTCTTCGAGAGATGGTAGTATGTGTAAATTACACATGCTAAGGTATATGTTGAAACGTACTGTTTTCAATTGCTATTTTTTATTCCCTAATATAATATAGATTAGGATACGATCTCGATGCCATCAGTATAGAACTAATTGAGTATGTAGGATCATCAGAGGAGCCGAGAGGCCACTAACGTCAATATTTAGGCCTTCACTGACATATCTACGATCGTTTTCATGTATTCTCACATACGGCAACTTAATTTATGGTTTTATGGGAGCAGTTTGACACATCACTGGTAACTTAGTCTTTCATATATGGATTTTAGACGAAGGTAGAGTCTTCTAATGTGTCAATTTTTCCACCTATGGTATTATTCGTTGGAAGGTTAGTTAAATACACTTGGTAATGCTATATTAAGCCATATACGCACTTTAATTGAATTTCGACCATGAATTAAAATAATAATTGAATGATTTAGCCACATAATCCTTATGATGGAATTAATTTGAGATTACTTACGACTTAAAGTGGACTTAGATTTGCTTGTATGGAGGTCAGTTAACGTGAAATATGAAACATTATGAAAACTTGAAACCTCAACTAGTGGAAAATCCTTAAGAACAAACATTATTTTCTCACACGATTTTCCTACTGTGCATGGACATTGATGTGAAGTCTTAAGTGATATGCATTTCTCAAGTCACATGTGAATTTAGGTTCAAATGATTGAATTTTGGTAATTTTGAGGAGCAATCCACCTCGATAAGGAAAGATTCCAGATCTTAATTAATTAATTAATTGATTAATTATTGGCCACCTTCTTTGCGTTTTCACATTTTCAATTGAAACCCCAATTTGAAATATTGTATATAGTAGGGAGTATAGTTTTGTTTTACTTAAACCAATTGGATGCATCTGATTATTACAATTATATTGAATAATTTTTCACTTAATTATATATAATTTAATTTTTCCTTTTCATTTAATTTTCAAGGATAATACTTAATTACGGCATAATTTTTCGACAGGCCAGGATTAGCGTATAGATGAATGAGGCCTGATTTCATTTATTTGTTAGAGGTTTTCCAAACCTATTTTCTGTCAATGCAACATAGCTACGACACTTAGAAATGCTGATTGCGTATGAAACCAGCCACATTGTATAAAATAATTTCTCAAGATACTCTACGTGATTTTCAAATCATACTTAGACTGATTTATTAATAAAAGCTGAGTAGTGAAAATATTAAAATTCTTTTAATTCCTACTTAGAATAAGTGCTAGATATAAGCCTATAATGACTATTTATGATTGCGATTTTGATGATGACATGTACGAATTTCTTGACAAGCCGTAATAACCTGAATTTTACGATAAATTTCGGCAACATGCAAGTATTGTATCCGACTGATAGCGTGTTGAAGACGTTCTTCTACGTAGGTTGGGATTTACCATAGGCCGTCGGTGTACTTTCTCACGCGGAACTCACAACCCAGCAATATTTGATAGATGGAATCGTTATTAAGAGCTAGTCTGGAACTCATGTATCCCCACCTGGACGCGGGAGCGGTGCATGTAGTTTTTGGTGCCCAACTGTGTGGCAAATAGAGAAAAACACCGTGGGAGTAGAGTTGCCAAAAACATGTGAATTTTTGTGCCCAATTGTGTGGCAATTTTGAGAAAGATACTGGAATGGTTTCCAAAGGCATATAATTTTGTCGCTCATACCCGTGGAAATTTGAGAGAAAAACACCGTGGGAGAGAGACGTTGGTCATCAAACCATGTACATTTGATGCTACGTCATGTTCATAATGAAGAGAAAGGCATTCAGGTCAAGAAATAGAGTTGTCGAGTCTTGTAGAATTACGCAAACGTGTGGCAGTCTGAGAAAAATTTTACTGAGGAAACCTTGATAAGAGGGAAAGGTATTTTAGGAGTTGATTGACAGAGGATTTTGAACGTACGGACGAGATGATTGAATGAAAATGGGAGTATCGTGCAAAACTTAGTTGTATCTGGTAAAAGAAGTCGTCGTTTGACCAGATAAATTTTTATATTGGGATTGAAGAAAACACAGGAGGACAATGGACTGTGAAGTCGAGTAGATGCCCAATAATAATAATAATAATCAGAGATAAGAGAGAGGAGAAACGGATGGATGAGATGAAGAAAATATCTGAGGACGGCTGGAAATAATCCAATTTCTGTCTAGAGGAAGCTGAGGTAGAATATGAAGACTTTATAATTGTAAATATAAATAGTTGGAAGTGAATTTAAGGAACGATGTTAATATGTTAGTCACAATTTATTATGAAATGACTTAGATATAGGAAGTAGATGGTAAGAAATTAAGTTATTTGAACCTTTTTAATTATTCATGCCAGAATTAAGGTTTGGAATCTTAGTCATTAGGGTAAATGTTTCATATTTCATGGTGTAATTGGGTCAACCTCGTAAGCAAAGCCTAGTCAGAGTAGTTAAGCCTATATTTAAGCATAGTACAAGTACAGTTGAGTGAGTTAAGGATAAGAATATTGGAGAATATTGAATTATAGAGAAGTTAGGGCAGAATTAGAGTATTATCAGAAAGAGTAGTGAATTCGGAAATAATACGTAAAAGTAAAGATGTCGACGTTAAGCCAATTAAAAGCACAATTTGAAGAGTATCAGAAGGTACAGGAGGAGAAGCAAGAAAAATACCAGAATGAGCAGGAGAAATATCGGAAAGAACAGGAAGAGAAGCAAGAGAAATATCAGAAAGAGCAAGAAGAGAAGGAGAGGAGACAGAAAGAAGAACAACAGGGAATATTGCAAGCCATAAAACAAATGATGGAGGAAATGAATAGGAAACAGGAAGAGAATGAGAAGAAGCAGGAAGAAAAAGAGAAGAAACAGAAGGAAGAACAGGAAGAGAAAGAGAGGAAACAGAAGGAAGAACAGGAAGAGAAAGAGAGGAAACAGAAGGAAGAACAGGAGGAAAAGGAGAAGAGGCAAGAAAAGAAACAGAAGCAAATGATGGAAGAAATTATTAGTAAACAGGAAGAGAAGCAGAGGCAGATGATGGAGGAGATGAAGCAGGAAATGAAGGAGGAGATGAAGAAAGGTCATCGAGAACAAGAAGAAAGACACAAAATAATAATGACGGAGATGAAAGAAGAGATCTTGAAAATAGGAGCAGATATGGGCAAGATCAAGAACCACATGGAGGAATGGAAAGCAGAAATTAGCGGAAAAATGGAGGAGAAGAACCAGAAAATACAAGAAGAAATAAATGATATCAAGAAAGAGATGATAGGGAACAATAACTATCTCCAATCCTTAAAGGAGAATGAGATGAAGAACCTGGCAGACAATATGGAGAGATTGCATATAGATTCCCAAGAGAAATGGAAACAATGCGAGGAGAAGATTGGGAAGTTAAGCGGCAAAATACAGACAACGAATACCGATTTGGAAAAGAAATATGAACAAGCTGCAGATCAGATCGGGAATAAGATAACAGAAATAAGAGACGAGATTGAGCACAACAAAGAAGAACTAAATCAGAAGATGAGTAAATCTGAGGAAGGACTTCGGCAGATACAGGCTCAAATACGAGAGATCCGAGATGAAGAACAGGGAAGAACTGTTACGATATCCAACGGCGAGCGTCGTAAGAACGTGGAATTCCAGATGAATGAGAGAGAAGCTACATCTATACCGGTTACGCGTTCGAATCACAGTATTGTGGAAATGAATACAGAGAATGGAAGCAGTGGGAGTCCCACTATAATAAATGTAATAAAGACATTCGACGATAGGCCTAAACATTTTAATAACACAACGAGTATTTCGCCAAAACGTTTCCTTCGAGAAATGGATGACTATTTTAAAGAGCATGGTATTCCCGAGGAGAAAAGACTGAAGATAGTAGAAAAACACTTGGACGTAAATCCTAGTTTGTGGTTCCAAGCATTCAAGTACACCTTTCATGAGTACAACGACTTTAAAACAGCATTCTTGCAGCGCTTTTGGAATCCAGACGTTCAGCAGAATCTACAGTTAGAACTCTATTCCCGTAAATATGCTTCAAATGGTGAAACAGGGTACAGTGACTATTTCGCATACCAATTTCACCGTTTTCAGGACCTAGACTCACCACCCAGCGAACTTGAAGCAATTAAGACCATACAACGTCAATTTCCACTAGACGTTCAACGATTATTAGCTACTGCTAACCCGTTAACCGCAGTACAAATGGAGACAACGCTAAGGCAGATTGACATGACTACTGTACCACATCCCCACAGGATAGTTAGGAACAGTTACGCTGAAGAAACTGTTAACATACTTACGCATGATGACACAAACAGAAATACCCTGGAAGAAAGTAGGAACGCAAACAGAAAAAGACAATGGGGTAACCCAGAAAATGGAAGAAAAGAGGAAGAAAAATGCCATTGCAGAAAGGGATCCTATGGTCAAAGAACATATATGGGAAACAGTAGATACAGGCCAAATTTGCGACTTAGAAATCAGTATCGAGAAGGTAGAGGAAGAAACAACTTCAGAGAGAGACCCCGATACGAAAGAAGGAATGTTAGGGATAACCAAGAAAAGGAAGGTTACAATAGGAGGTACATTCAGGAACTGAATGAGGCTCGAAACGATAAAATTAAATGGGAAAAGGCTATAAGAGATCAAGATGTAAATACTGACGTGGAAGGAGCCGAAAGTCTTGAACTACAAAGATTTAAGAAAAGGAGACAGGAAGAACAGGCTCTCAATCCCAACACAAAGGAATTCGAGTGTAGGAGAGAGAGCGAAAGGCCAACAAGCAAAAAAAAAAAAAAACGCCGATTTCAGATTAGAGGGCGAAATTGAGAATGTTGAAAACGCAGGAAATTTCAAAATTAACAGTTATTTTATAACGCAAGTAGATTCGTGGGAGATTGATTCTGAAGAATTGGTAAAGGACCTGACACAGCATCATATGAAGAAAAGATATAATTTACCTATTATTGTAGCAAGGGTAGGAGAACTTAAAGTACATTGCCTCGTGGATTCTGGAGCCAGTATTAGTGTGCTATCCAAAGAGCTTTTCCAAGACATGAATAAAAGAATGAAACTACTAACAATACCAGTGTCAAAAATTAAGATACGGGGTATAGTACCTGACAAGACAGTGGAGTGTAATGTACAAACATATCTGGAGATTAATATAGGAAACAGAAATTTTGAACATCCATTCGTAGTCATGAACCAAATCAAATATAACATCATACTAGGAATAGATTTTATGACAGTCACAGGAATGACCATTGACATGGAGAAACAAGAGGTAAGGTTTCCTATTTGCGAGGAGAATACTGAAGAAAAACAGGAAAGAATTAAGATCAATGAGGACGTTGGTGTAGTTAATAGTGTGAAAGTCGAGGAAGAAGGAGAGGACTCACAGTCAGAAAGGAATCCCAAATTGCAGACAGAAGGAAATGAAATGTCAATGTCATGTGAGAATATACTAGAAAGTATTGAGAAGGTCATGATTACAGTGGAGGAAGAAAATATGCCAAATATCTCAGAGGCAGTGGCAAATGCCAAGATTTCACCTGTTGAAAAATCCAAACTTCACGGAGTCTTGCAGGAATATTCAGATCTATTCAGGAACAAGCCAGGACAGATTCCCAATTTCAGGTACAAGTTGTTGGTAAATGATTGGACACCTTTTAAAGGGAAACTATATGGGGTACCGGAGAAATATTTCTCAGAAGTCAAAGAAATTATAAAAGGCATGGAGGATGATGGAATCATCATGAAAACATCCAGTCCATATCTGAACCCGTTAGTAATAGTAGTGAAAAGCAACGGGAAACTGAGAATTTGCCTAGACGCGCGATGCTTAAATACCCGCCTAATTCCTGAATACAATACTGTACCGAAGATTAAGGATATTGTACAAAAATTCCGAGACATGAGGTATTTTTCGACGATGGACTTCACGTCTTCCTATCATCATATTGTCCTTGAAGAAAAGTCTCGACTGCTAACTGGATTCATGTTTGACAGTCAGACTTATGTCTACTGCGACTGCCTTTCGGTTTGAAGAACAGTTGTGCCGTTTTGGTGAGAGCCCTGGATAGGAATTTAACACCAGACGTGAAGGAGTTTCTAACTTGTTATGTAGACCTCATTTTGGCAACCAAGACATTCGATGATCATTGTGATAAACTGGAGAAGTTATTTCGGAATCTAAGGACAGCTGGATTCAAGATCAACATAGCCAAGTCCAAGTTTTGTCAGGAAGAAGTATTATTCGTCGGTCACATGATAGATGGCACAGGGGTACGGCCAAACCCAGTAAAAATCCAGGCGATATGCGACTTTCCTCGACCAAAACGCATTAAACATGTACGACAATTCCTCGGAATGGCCCAATTCTTTTCTAACCACTGTAAAGGCTACACTCAAACTGCAGCACCTCTACAGGATCTGTTGAAGACAAATAACAGATGGAAGTGGGATGAGAAAGCAGAAAGGGCATTCCAAGAATTGAAAACTTTGCTGACCAGAAGTATAAAGTTAGGCTATCCTAATTACGAAAAGGAATTTATTATCCAGTCAGATGCCTCGAATGTCGGTATAGGCGCGTGTTTGTATCAAGAGGAAGAGGGAACACCTCCTAAAAGAATATATTTAGCCTTCACCAGTCGAAAGTTGAGAAGTCATGAAATTCATTACACTACTACAGAACAAGAACTACTAGCGATAGTCTATGCTTTACAGCAGTGGAAAAAGACCATCTATGGATATCCGATAACGGTCAGATCGGACCACAAGGCATTGACTTTCGGACTTAAAGCAGCGATGACTAACGAAAGGATAACAAGATGGATGTTGTTCACCCACCAATTCCAGATAAAGATCGAATACTGTAGTGGAAAGGAAAATATCCTAGCCGATGCTCTAAGTCGAAACCCCGTGGACAACATGGAGGAAGTCCATAAAGTAGAGCTAGTTCCAGAAGATGAGGATGTTCTAGAAAAACTACGGAATATTGTACAGTTGCAACGTCAGGATGAGAAGTTAAAGAATATCATAGACAAGCTAGAAAATGGAGATTATGGTTCTGAAGCAAGGTCGAAAATAACAAGAGCATACAGCATCGAACGGGGTATGCTCATGGCTAAGACAGGCAAAGATCAAGAGAAAGTATGCATCGTATTACCTTCAGTATTGTATAGAGAAGTAATCTGGCACGTACATAGAATCACAGGACATGGCGGTATGGAGAAAGTGACTCAAGTCATCCTAGAGAAGTTCACTTGGAAAGGAATTAGAAGGACTATAAGGAGTATAATAAGGACTTGTGATATTTGCCAGAAGGTTAAACAGGGTAATTGTCTAATAAGGCATGAACCAAGGGCCATATTACCACACAAAGCCAGAGAGCTATATGCTATTGATATATTTGGTAAGCTTCCGACGGCTAAAAAAGGAAATAAATTCATCGTGGTAGTTATGGACGTTTTCTCGAAGTACGTATCACTTCAACCAATACAGCGTGCTAATTCAAAGCAAGTAATACGACGTCTAGTTAAACACATATTGCCTAGCATGGGAAAACCCGAAAGATTGTTGTCCGACAGAGGAACCCAGTTCACATCACTTCAATTTAAAGAGGCTATGGAAGAGATGGGAATTAAACATGTACTATGTTCAATAAGACATCCAGCATCCAACCCAGTCGAAAGATATATGAAAGAAATAGCTAAATTTTGCCGGATATACTGTTCCAAGCAACACTGGAAGTGGATAGATGTACTTGAGAAAATTGAAGAAAGCATTAATAACACTATCCACGAATCCAGCGGCCAAATTCCAAAAGTTATTCACTACAATATTAGACCTGAGAGACCATGGGATAAAATAATTCAGCTACCTACCAAACCAAGCTTAGACCAAGATAAGCTGAACCAACTAGTTCGAGAGAGGATGTATAAACAATCCCAGAGGAGACTGAGGAGGATACAACACAAGAAATTCCATCCCGAATTGAAGAAAGGCGACCTAATATTAGTAAAGAAACCAGCAATCTCGAATGTATCCACTAAAGTATTTGCAAAGTTCGTACATTTATTCGATGGACCATTCGTTATACATCGATCATTTGGGAACAACGCATATGAAGTTCACGACTTGAATGGTAAAAGTAAAGGAGTACACAACGCCGCAAATATTAAGTTATACTTCAAGGAACAAAGGGATTAGAGTCTATCCAACATCGCAGTTAAACAAGGAATGAGAACTGAAATGGACTACGACAAGAACGAACCAATTGATCTATAAAAATTTACAATAACGCACTCAAAATTCTGATTAAGAACAGTGAAAAGTCCCATTATGATATTAGAAATAGATGAGATAAATATATAGCAAGCCATATATTTAAATCAACGTGGGAGGAGTAAATGTGCCATTTCACCGTTCTATAGTTTCAGTATTAGGAACAAAAATGGCGTTCCAGCTATTAATGGATCAATATAAAAGCAAATAACAGCGGTACGAGCCGAAAAGATAATAATTTCAACAGGCAATCATGGAAAGAACCACTCTTAGAAGGCGGTGCGAAAGAATGACGAGAGCGGATTATTTAAACCGATTATTGAAAAAAGACTTCCATTAGAACAAAATCTCAATCCAGCACTGCATCGAAGAAAGGACGGAGTCGAGTAAAGAAACCAGTTACTTATCGGATTCTATAATCAATTATTGGAGAAGAGATTAAATCTGCGACAGCCCGCTTAACGTCAGCTGCAGGTTGACACCTATACGTGAGATTATAGACCAGCTGTAAGAAAACGTCGAGTTGGTTCTGTACTACGTCACGGTTGGGCTCGGAAACGTTATATTTGCCCGATACTGCACAACGTGAAGAAAGCAGAATTTAACGGGATATAAAGTGCAATTCTAAAAGCACGTAAAATTAAATCTGTTCGGCGAGCAAGGCAGTTGAAAATAAGAGGACATTTAGAGCTGTTATAAGCAAATTAGATGGACCAGAATACATATATTCTTTTCTCGTTAGCATTACGAAACAGATTACAGCATGTATAAATCAACTAATGCCTTATGTTATTCTGTCCCTGACGTAATGTAGACCACTATGATGTTCTAAGAAGCTGAGGCAAAGACTACTCCGGCTATGGTGGCGCTTCACGAGATTGAGGACCCAGGAGGGTGGTAATCAGCTGAGAGGACGAGATGGACCCGATTACCTAAGCCGAACCATCGAGCGAGGCCTACCATTCCCGACGAACAACAGCGAGATGGAAGTCACTACCCAATAAGCAAAGTTAAGTCCCCTATGAGTCGTGTCGTAAGTAGAAACCTTTATTCTTTTGGTTAATATGTGATGTGCAGTATGATATTGTGTGTGCGTAGTTAATATACAAGTGTAGTTACAAGGAAGTAGGTATTCATCTGAAGTTACCGTAAATCCCATACATAGGTGTAAAATACCAGTGAATGCCGTTCGCAAATTTATCAATATAATGTTAGAGAAGTGATTGATACTTTTTTTTTTTAAATCGTTGTCAGTGAAGTGTTAGAGTATTAAGTGGAGGTTAACATACATGCGTGATGGCTTTAACCAAAATAACAAACGTAGAGATCGTATTTAGGGAATGTTTACGACAAAATATAGTGGCACAGTTTAATGCTGTGATGTGCTGTTCTTTGATACTATGACAGTAATGATAATGGTTTATATATGTGTAGGTTATGGCACATATGTTGCGTATTTGATGAAACGAGTGCTTTGAGACGCACTAATATGAATGCTACGCGATAACTGAAGTGTTAAATGGTGAATGAAATAATCATATGAGTTGATAGTAGATTATGATGGTGATAGTTATTGTTATTTAGGAAGTTGGTCATAGTATTCTTCGAGAGATGGTAGTATGTGTAAATTACACATGCTAAGGTATATGTTGAAACGTACTGTTTTCAATTGCTATTTTTTATTCCCTAATATAATACAGATTAGGATACGATCTCGATGCCATCAGTATAGAACTAATTGAGTATGTAGGATCATCAGAGGAGCCGAGAGGCCACTAACGTCAATATTTAGGCCTTCACTGACATATCTACGATCGTTTTCATGTATTCTCACATACGGCAACTTAATTTATGGTTTTATGGGAGCAGTTTGACACATCACTGGTAACTTAGTCTTTCATATATGGATTTTAGACGAAGGTAGAGTCTTCTAATGTGTCAATTTTTCCACCTATGGTATTATTCGTTGGAAGGTTAGTTAAATACACTTGGTAATGCTATATTAAGCCATATACGCACTTTAATTGAATTTCGACCATGAATTAAAATAATAATTGAATGATTTAGCCACATAATCCTTATGATGGAATTAATTTGAGATTACTTACGACTTAAAGTGGACTTAGATTTGCTTGTATGGGGGTCAGTTAACGTGAAATATGAAACATTATGAAAACTTGAAACCTCAACTAGTGGAAAATCCTTAAGAACAAACATTATTTTCTCACACGATTTTCCTACTGTGCATGGACATTGATGTGAAGTCTTAAGTGATATGCATTTCTCAAGTCACATGTGAATTTAGGTTCAAATGATTGAATTTTGGTAATTTTGAGGAGCAATCCACCTCGATAAGGAAAGATTCCAGATCTTAATTAATTAATTAATTGATTAATTATTGGCCACCTTCTTTGCGTTTTCACATTTTCAATTGAAACCCCAATTTGAAATATTGTATATAGTAGGGAGTATAGTTTTGTTTTACTTAAACCAATTGGATGCATCTGATTATTACAATTATATTGAATAATTTTTCACTTAATTATATATAATTTAATTTTTCCTTTTCATTTAATTTTCAAGGATAATACTTAATTACGGCATAATTTTTCGACAGGCCAGGATTAGCGTATAGATGAATGAGGCCTGATTTCATTTATTTGTTAGAGGTTTTCCAAACCTATTTTCTGTCAATGCAACATAGCTACGACACTTAGAAATGCTGATTGCGTATGAAACCAGCCACATTGTATAAAATAATTTCTCAAGATACTCTACGTGATTTTCAAATCATACTTAGACTGATTTATTAATAAAAGCTGAGTAGTGAAAATATTAAAATTCTTTTAATTCCTACTTAGAATAAGTGCTAGATATAAGCCTATAATGACTATTTATGATTGCGATTTTGATGATGACATGTACGAATTTCTTGACAAGCCGTAATAACCTGAATTTTACGATAAATTTCGGCAACATGCAAGTATTGTATCCGACTGATAGCGTGTTGAAGACGTTCTTCTACGTAGGTTGGGATTTACCATAGGCCGTCGGTGTACTTTCTCACGCGGAACTCACAACCCAGCAATATTTGATAGATGGAATCGTTATTAAGAGCTAGTCTGGAACTCATGTATCCCCACCTGGACGCGGGAGCGGTGCAATATATATATATATATATATATATATCATACTTTTATTTTTCCATTTCTGTTCATGTCTATTTTGCTGTTTATGTATTTTGAATTTTATCAGAGAAATTGTATATTTTGTATAAACTACAACCCTAACGTACCTTATGGTAAAATAGGGTTCACAGCACTTTGGAGATTAAATAATAATAATAATAATAATAGATTACCTAATGAAAAGACTTCCTGAATGTTCTTAGTGTTCATTTTCAAAGAAGATTCGGTTTGAATAATAAATAATAATCAGCACAGCAACAGTTGCATCTACTCTCAAGTGATAGCTCACAACACAAAAATTAAATATACAAAATAATGGGATATGTGGTTTATTAAAGACATTTTTCTTATTACAATGAAATATATTTATCAATTAACAGTCAACATTACAAGTCTAGTTTTGGAAACAGTACATAGAGTACAATCAAACTGAAACTTTAAGGCAAAGATGAACTGGATTTTAGATCTTGATTAAAGTGAGGAAATAAGAAATACCATTTAACAAACATGAGAAAGAAAATGCTTATGCTACTTCAACAGGTACCTTAATAATGCTTTAACTTCTTTCTTCTTCCTGATACGTTTCTGCTTATGCAGCTTGTTCACAGAGCCTCTTCCAATCTTCTCTTTTTTCCCCACATTCTATCGTTCATCACTGTCTGCCACTGTAGTCCTCTCCAATTTATGTCATCCTCCACCTGATCCCTCCACCTTGTTCGTGGTCTTCCAATTGGTCTTCTTCCAGATTCTGTCTATTCCAGAGCTCTTCTTGGTAATCTTTCTTGTCCCATTCTTTTGATGTAGCCGAACCATTTCAGCCTATTTCTCTCCATAGTTTCTTTTACAGGGTTGATCTGTAGCGTGTTTTGTACGGTTTAATTTCTTATCTCGTCCCTTCTTGTTTTACCGAAGATCCCTCGCAGAAAGTGCATCTCTGTCGCTTGTAATCTACTCAGATTTTTTTTGTCAAAGTCCAACATTCCGATCCATAGGTCAATAGTGGCAAATAATATGATTTAGATATCATGATTTTTGCTTTGGTAGGTACTTTCCAGTTTCTAATTATGTCTGATACACAGTAATAAAATTTTGAGCAATTTCCTATCCTCTCCGAAATTTCTTCCTTGATGTTTCCTTTCCCAGTTAGCTTATTTCCTACGTATTTAAAAGCATCTACTTCTTTAAGAATGTTTCCATTACACCTAACATCCTTCATTTTTTTGTTTTCTCTACTGATATACAATACCAAACTTTTCATTAAACTTATTTCCAGGCCTGCTTCTTCAATTGCCCTCTACCAGGTATTTAGTTGTTTTTCCAATTATCGTTCATTTTCTTCCCATATCATTACATCATCTGCATATGCTATGGCTTTCATATCTTTTGCTGTTGACCCTCATAATGTTGTCCATCATTATATTAAAGAGCACCGGTGAAAGTACACTTCCTTGTTGAACTCCTCTGTCTGTTCTAAACCATTCTGATTTTTTGCCAACTATTATAACACAGTTCAGACACTTGTCATACATGTTTCTAATTCTGAATTGCATTTCTCTTGACAATTCCATTCTATTAAGCCCTTGCCATAAGCCTTTTGTATATCTATGAATGCAACAGCAGTGTCTCTCCCAAATTCCCATTTCTTTTCTACTATTTGTCTAGCTATAAATATGGCCTCAATAGTTGATCTTCCAGATCTAAATCCTTGTTGTTCTTCTCTTAATTGTGAATCTATCTTGTTCTTGATTTTCTGTAAGATTATCTTTTCATAAATCTTCATGCAATGACACAGTAATGCTATTCCTCTTTAGTTCTCACGAAGTGCCTTATCCACCTTTTAAATCTGCAGAATGACATCAAAACATGCGAGCCTTCCACTTCTTTGAAAGGCTACGGCTACTCAGTTGCAAAGTTATTATTATTATTATTTTTTTTGCTAGTTGCTTTACGTCACACCGACACAGATAGGTCTTATGGCGATGATGGGACAGGAAAGGGCTAGGAGTGGGAAGGAAGCGGCCATGGCCTTAATAAAGGTACAGCACCAGCATTTGCCTGGTGTGAAAATGGGAAACCACGGAAAACCATTTTCAGGGCTGCCGATAGTGGGGTTCGAACCTACTATCTCCCGAATACTGGATACTGGCCGCACTTAAGCGACTGCAGCTATCGAGCTCGGTAGTTGCAAAGTTACAATGCGTCTACTGTACCTGACACTTAGTAAAACTAAGTTTTATAGAAAGCAGGAATATTTTCGTGATCAACAGTCCTATTATAAAGATACGTGAAATAGGTATTGTTGGCAAATATTCAATGGGTTCTTGTTGATATATGATGCCAAGTTCAAGTTAATGATTATTAAACACTCAGAAATGTAGAATAATTGTGCAACTGCAAGAAAATACGGCATAGGCCTACCTCAAGCCAATATCTGGCATTAGCGTGAAGATAAAGATAGCTAAAAAATGCATTCAGTGGTCCGCAACAAGGACACTTCAAAGAAGTCGAAGATCAAATTATGAGGTATGTGCACAAAAAACGCAAAGGCGGAATAGCCGTACCGTGGTGCATTGAACCCGTTCGTTGACCTTCAACGTCCGCGATTAGGCCTATACACTGCTAGCCGCTGAAGTTGGCCGAACCCTGCAAGTGAGATGTGCGTATAGCGGTAGCCGGTTATATGTGATGCTGAGTAAAAGTAACAGTTTTATAGACAGCAAGAATATTTTCCTGATGGATTGTTGTATTGTAGAGACGCATAGAATAGGTATTGCCAGCAAATTTTCAACGGGTTCTCTTAGGTATTATGATGCCAATTTTAAGTTAATGGCCATTAAACCCGCAGAATGAATAATTGTGCTGCAAAAAAACAAAAAAACAAAAATGCGTACTGTACAACAAAGGCATTCATATGATTTTACAAAGCCCTTTTTGAGCCTGATTTAAATTTTTTGAAGAGAAAAGTGGGGTTCGTCTTGGATTTGGTGAAATACTGTACTATAATTTTTTTGTGTGAAATTAAACGTAGACTTTCACGTTGTATTGGATTTTGAAAAATAACAAACAAGTAAGCCGTTGTGTGGATATCATCTGCAGAAACGCAAGTTTTGAACAAATTGATTGCTGTTTCGTACTGATTTTAGTGTGTAGGGGGGTTTCTCCAACTTCTATACAAAAATCGGATATAACGACAACCCGCTATAGCAAGTAAATTTTTTGCTGTTATGAATTCTCGCTATAACAGACTTCTACTATATCTCGATAGTTGTTGCAATCCTTCCTGCTCCCTTGCTTATAGATAGGTGCCACTAATGCTTTTGTCCATTGGAAGGTATCTTCATGGTAATTTTATCACTATGAAGCCGTTTCAACCCTGCCATTCACCATTTCAAGTCTAATTTCATCTATTCCTGCTGCTTTATGACAATCAAGTTTATTCACCATCTTTTCCACTTCATCAAGTGTAATTCCACCAACATCGTTCTCCTCCTCTCAATGAGCTCGGTTGTTTGCGACATCACCAGGAGGATTTCCTTTTACGTTGAGAAGATTTTCAAGATATTCCTTCCACTTGTCCAGTGATTTCCTGGGATCTATTATGAGTTCACCTGAATTACCCAAAACACTATGCATTTCGTTTTCCCCATCCCTTTCTAAGATTCTTTATTATCGTCCGGAAAGGATTCCCTGCTGCTTGACTCAGCCTTTCCAGAATATTGCCAAAATCCGCCAACGACTTCTTTTTGGATTCAACAACTATTTGTTTGGCTCTGTTTCTTGCATCTGCATAAAATTCCCTGCCGGCATCAGTCCTTCTTTGGAGCTATTTCTGATACGCCTTCTTTTTACATGTACAAGCTGCTCTCACTTTTATCATTCCACAATGATGTTCTCTTTTTCACATCTTTCCACACAGTTGTTCCTAGGCATTCCCTTGTTATTTCTAATACAACATTCCTGTATGCCACCCATTGTCCTTCTATATCCTTAACATGCTTAATGTCCACTGTTTGGAAATTTTTACTCATCATAACCATGTACTGTACCAGGAAAGCATGGTGCATGCCGTATTTTTAAGGGCGATATCATTTAATTGTCACGCGCGCTAAGAACTACAAGCTCGATATGTTTACATCTATGATATACTAACAATTTGTTGGTTGTTTTGATCCACCTTTTCAATACAAATTACAGTTTGTGTTGCTAAGTTGTAATGTTACAACACTAATTTACCGGGACATGTTTCGCTTTTATTCACAAGCATCATCAGCCTATACAATTGCCTCAAGGTTTGTCATATTTGGATTGTTGTTACAAATTTCATTAGATTTACATTCAATTTAATTTACATTCAATTTACATTCAAGCGATGGAATATCTAACAATCCTTCCTTAACGAGTACCTACACTGTAATATGTATCTCCAAAATTTCATTCCATTTCTTGGCTCTGCGATGATGAATCAGTCAGTCAGTCAGTCAGTCAGTCAGTCAGTCAGGATATGTTATTTTATATATCGCACCCATCTGGTCGTGTGTGATTAAAAATAAAACATTGGCTTCAATAAATATTAAATGGTATTGCAGCCAGTACAGCAGATTTCAGTCCAAACTCAGCGGGCAAACTTCAAGGACCTCCCTAGTAGAGCTTTTAAGCTAGCCAAGTCTTCAAATGTCACGTCTGTTTTAATAATAATTATGTTATTTGTTTTGCGTCGCACTAACTACTCTTTTACGGTTTTCGGAGACGCCGAGGTGCCGCAGGAGTTCTTTTACATGCCAGTAAATCTAACGACAGGAGACTGACGTATCTGAGTACCTTCAAATACCACCGGACTGACCCAGGATCGAACCTGCCAAGTTGGGGTCAGAAGGCCAGCACCTTAACCGTCTGAGCCACTCAGCCCGGCACGTCTGTTTTGATCACAAAAGTGTTATCTTTGAAAAGACAGCATTCGACATCCGGTGCAGCAGCAAGTGAAAACTATGAAAAGGAAGCAAATGTGGAAACATCTCCGTGGATGATTGACAAAGAAGCAGGAATTAGACAGAGAAAGATCAAAACAAGCATACCCAACACCCTTTATTGATCTTGGAATCATCCAGAGAAAGGAACATCGAAAACATCTGAGCCAATGAAAGCTCACCATTTTTTTTTTTCCTTTTTCAAAACTAGCAAGCAGGAATATTCAGTTGATCTGTGAAATGTGACCAAAATTAAAGTAGTATTTGTGTGGCCCTAACATCAGGTTAAAATATAATAATTTAGGTGCAAGTGTATGTTGGGTTTTCAGCCCGAAGGCTGGTTTGATCCTCTACAGTTCCACCAACAGCTGTCATAGATAGCCTAGGTGTCACTGAAGAGGCATACTAGGAAAGTGAGGAGTGAGGTAGTTTCCCGTTGCTTTCCTCACTGAGCCAGAAATTGCTATTGCATATCAGTCTGCTAAGCCCACTGAAATGCATGCACCAACCGACCCTATGAGCGATATTTTCACACCATTCAGAACGGGGACTGGCTGCATAAGGAATGGCATTACTGGCATCGCTCATACCTCGGTCACTTTCATATTGTCAAAGCCAAGGATGAGACCGAGACAGGTCAATGAAAGTAACAAATTTATTCTAGCCCATACCAGAAGACATAGTGCACTGTAAACACTACATCCTGCCAGCAAAGGCAATAGGTGCAAGTGACAACTTTAATTGTGTAACGGATAATTAACAATTGGAAAGAGCGTAGTAGCGACTCATGGGTTGGAGGCTAATACCGCAACTTGGCGCTAGATACCGGACGTCGACAACTGCACCAAGATGATCGATTTCTGAATCAAGATATATCAGTCAAAATGCAGTGATTTTGTGAGTTACGCAAGGCAATAATGTGAAGTGATACGACTTTTGGCATGGAAAGTGAATGCTCTGAGTATCTCAATCCACAACGCACAGTAGTATCCTTCAGCTAGTCGAATGGAGTACATCAGTAATGGTTCCAGCTAGAATGTTCATTTACTGTTTACCAATATACATGGAAATCTCTCCAACATTCCTAATGTCTCTACATGTATCCGGATAATAAACATTACAGTAAGTTTCCAGAACCCTTCATAAATACCAGATTATGAGTTTTCTACAACTTTCGACTATATAGATTATGAGGTTAAACTTATACACAATACGCATTTGGGTTATACGAATTTATATGACATATTTACAGCGAAAGAGTGTATTAGTCATATTTAACATTTAATAAAAGATAACTTAGCACTTAAGAAAATATAATAAAAATACTGTATATTAAACATAATAATTGAAGGTTTTACAACAGGTAGGATGTTGTACCTATGACAATTATCCCCCCTAAAACCTTCAATATCAATCACGTACATTCCTTACTCTAGGTCTTAAATTATCCCTAGATGTCCTTATGTCCAAGTCTTCTTCTCTCTTATTCCTCACTGTTTAATTTAACACATACTCCCTCAGTCACACAATCCTCTTGTTGGCACTGTCACAGTCCACAGTTCGGTCGGAGGCCACCACCTTCTCATGGTGAATCCGCTGGGTCCAGTCGACTGCGTCTTCGTTCCCTACGGCGATGATCTGCAGGTCCTCGCATGGCATTCGGAGCTCTGCTGGCTTTCCCTTTGTTCGCACTTTTGTGTTCTGTCAGGTCCCATGCGTCTCCATAGTCCTCCGGTGTGATACACGGGACAGGCTCACATGTCTCGAGCTTGGTCCTGTTGAGTCTTCTCTTTTTCTGCGGTACAAACCTCGATGTTCTTACCATCACATGGCTTCGTGACGGGACGAGTGTCCTGCTCGGGTGGCACCTTCGCTTATCAGTTGTCTGTTCGGACCCCATTGGTTCTCCGTATCCTAGAGGGGGTCCCACTGGCCGTGTTGTTGCCATCACTGCCTCCATCTTCTGGCACATTGTCTGAGCCTCCTCGTAGTTCTGTTTCACGCCAATCATTCTCCCCAGGCAGATCTCAGCGCCACGAAGCTTACTAATGCTGTCGGCCGCCTTGTACTTGGTTTCATACTGGTACAGCCCCTCCAAAGTTGTGTCGCCTGGTTGTTCGGTCTAGGTGTCGAACACCCACAGCGTTATATCTGCACGCTGAGTCCTCTCCTGCAGCTGGACTCAGTAGTCAGCTCTTGGTTGGTGGACACTGTCGTGCCCGTTGAATTCTCCCACAACCTCCTTGCAGGTCGTACATGGCTGGGGGCTACATTGTACTTCCACATCCTGACTTCGTAGTCCGGCGATCGGGTATTCGGCTCTCTCTTCTGACGTCGATCCGGTCTCCAACTAGGCCCAGCATGTTTCCCAGGAAGTGATCCCATCGTCCCATGGAGTTGTCGCCTTCACGACGCCGGAGCCGCCATCACTGCTTGTAGAATTAACTTGTGTCTCCATGGCCATCGTACTTCCACAAAAGGCACTTGCTTCCTCAGCCGGGCCTTGAACTACAGACTCCACAACCGCAAGCGCCACTTTGGAGCTCTTCCCGTCTGGTTCGTTGTCGTCCTGCACGACGTCAGTGATCACATCGGCTTTGAGAGAGCGCACTTCATTGTCCAAAGAATTGATTTGGTTCTGGGCCTCCATTTTCCCCTCGAGTTTTTCAGACTGGCCCTCAATTTTCCCGTCGAGTTTACCATACTGGGCCTCTATGTTTTTAGACTGGGCCTGAATCAAAGCAGTTAGTTGTGTGAACGTAATCCTTACCCGGTCATTGGTTTCTTCCTCCAAGGTTACTTCGAAGTTGAAACTGCCTGGGTCCTCCTCATTATCTATCAAATCCTGGCACAGCCTCTCTTGTAAGTCTGCTTTGCTTCCAGCCATCAGTAAACTTCGGGATGCCAGCGCCTTTCGTAAAATCACCACGGTCATTTGGTCGATCTTCACTCTGAGTCTCGAAGTGTCATGTCCTGTCATGCATGGTCGCCATCTTATCGCTCTCAGATGCGATTTTATTTTACACAAATAAATATCACATGAGAACACGTTCACTTCCTTGTGTAAATTACTTTATTGTCACTGCAAGCTACAACACACAATTACACACATTAGTAAGTGACACTATAACACTTAATAGCGGAGTACCCTGAAGTCAATTCTGACAAGTACAGATATCAACAACAATGACACGTGCACTATAACATACACTCTCTTGAACTGACCGCCTCCAGCTCGGAGCCCAACAGTCACTCCGAGTCCAACATTTGGCTTCTTCACGGAATGACAGCTCGATATATATACTGTTCGATCAACCGTCCAGAATTATCGATTTCTGGAAGGGTTCTCACAACACTTTAATGGAAGACACTCGAAACATCAATCGACCAGCTAGTCGAATGGAGTACTCCAGTAATGGATCCAGCTAGAACTTTCATTTCTGTTTACCAATACACATGGGAATCTCTCCACCATTCCTAATGTCTCTACATGTATCTGGATAATAAACAACAGAGTAAGTTTCCAGAAACCTTCATAAATACCAAATTATAGTAGAATACACCTAATATACGAACATTATAGAGTTTTTCTACAGCTTTCGACTATACAGATTTTGAGGTTAAACTTATACACAATACGTATTTGAGGTTATACGAATTTATAATACATATTTACAGGGAAACCATGTATTAGTCATATTGTGCTCAAAATGCATGTGTGAGACATATATGCCAGTTAAGAAAATATGACTAAGGTCATCATCTTTCCTAGAACTAAAGTGATTGCGGGTTCATATTCGTCGTAACCAACATACTTTGTCTGTCCTCCACCGAGTTCTTACTACATCTTTCCCATCTTACCTCTTTTTGCGTTTCCATTACTTCTCAAATGTTCACAACAGAGATATAAGGGCTCAAACAATAAACCTGCTCGTCATTCCTCCCCATCGAACTGTCGCATATAACAATTCATTTTCTGTGTTTGCCACATGAGAATGGAACAGTTTACCAGATAACATCAGAGGAATACCAACCACAGGGTCATTTAAAAGAACATTAAGAGGTACAGCAGGATACAAATCAACTGTGTGTTTCTGATCTTTCATTGACCGTGCTATTACTTTATTATCACTAGCTATTATTATTGTAAGTAAGTAGTTTATGTCTCACTGACGTAGAATTTTATTTCTGTAAAAAAATATTTTGTGTTTAAACGTGCTTTTCTTAATGTTAATTATGGTAGTGTTAACTTTGATTCTAATGTATAATAATTGGTTAGTGTAAGAGAAGGCCTAATGGCCTTAACTATGCCAATAAAGACCTTTCTAAAACAAATGCCAGCTGAAGCCTCATATTTCGGACAAGAGGGTTATTAAACATTTTAATGCACATGAGGTTTACAGCAGACTTTTATGAAAAATTGGATATAACATAAATCTTTCGCTGTTATCAATATCTGTATTTTACTGTATTTTAAAATAAGGAAAGCAAGCAAGTGGCTGCACAGTTTGGCTCACGTAGCTCTCAACTTGCATTCAGTAGATAGTAGATTCGAACCCCACTGTCAGCAACGTTGAAGATGGTTTTCTGAGATTTCTCATTTTCACACTAGGCAAATGCTGGGGCTGTACCTTAATCAAGGTTACTTCCTAATCACTCCTTGCTCTTTTCAATTCCACTGTCGCCATACGACCTATCTGTCTCGGCGTGACGTAAAAGAAGATAGTATGCAACGGCAGTTTGTTCACAACTTGCGTTTTTGCATACTGTCATATTACGGTTTACTCGTTAGTTATTTTTTTTTTAAATTCTGAGACTACATGAACAAGTATGTTCAATTTCATTCTGAAAAATTAGAGTGGTATCACCCCAGTAGGTTCTATGGCAAATGCTTCAGTTTTTGTATTCAACAGTGTCACGTAACCCAACTTAACCTCATATGTCTCATGAAAACACATTTCAAGTGCCAGTAATGATAACCTTTTTGCTATAAATTTGCATGGGAATAGCCTTTCCAGTATTTAACCAGACACGAGGAAATACAGTGAAACCTCCTTAGTGCGTTCCTCGTTATGGCAATTTCTCGCTTAACACACTGTAAATTTGTTCATTCTGTTTTACTAATAGAAAATATTAATAAATGGTTAATTTGTAGCCGAAAGAAAAATAGGTAGGCTGTATTTATATAACAAATATTTGTTGCGTGATAACCTATGTTTGGATTAGGAATATAATTGTGTGAAGTTTACTAGCGTGGTACGTCTTGTGGTATAGTTATCGATACTGAAAAGTTGTGAAATAGCCGATTAATGAAGACAAAATTAAAATCCAGGAAGTGGACTGGCATCTACAGGTTTCAACTGCAGCAGGTATTTTGAAACTTACACCTTCAAGTTTCAAATGGAGTCGATCGAAGTGTTGTCACATTGGAAATTACTGTCATTCTCTCGCACATGACCGATCGAACCTCCAAATAATTCATGGCCGAAGAGTGTGACCAGAAAATAATTTTAAATACACCTATTTATAGCTAACCTGGACAAAGTACGAAGTTCTTCTCTTATTATGTTATGATAAGTGATAGGGTAAGAAGTATAGCCATTCAGTGTAGGTTTGGTAAACAGATTTAGTGACTGCGATATTAATTATATGGAAGACAATGCGACCTGTAAACATAAAAGTAAAAAACAAGAAGCTGCATGTACAAGCGAGGCAGATAATTTATAAAGTGGTGAAGTTCATGGGAAAAGAATGCAATGCAGTCAGCTCTAGCAAGAATTTCAAAAGCAATGGGAGTGTCTGAGCGCTCTGTCATAAAAACTAAACGTGAAGGCATTGATGTTGAAAATAAGGGGGCTGACTGTATAACATTCAAACTGGCAGGCTTACTGTTTTTAGGTATATCTATACACTTTAAATTATTCATTATGTTTGGAGGTTCGAATAAGTTTCGCACAATTTTTATCTTCTGTTTGGTTATTCACATTTTGTGCTAGATTTTCTCTGTCATGCCATGAACAGTAAATGAATGCCAGAATGTGTTAAGAATAAGTTCTGTTCTTGACTAGTTTTAATGTAATGGTGATGATGATAACCTTGGATTCAGGATTAATTTGTGTGTATTGAGTAATGTTTTGTTACAACCATTAATTATTGTTTAGTCATATGTTAATAAACAAATCTTGTTATTACAATATTCCAAATTATGTCCGAGAAATAACTCTCCTTCCGATATAACTCGGCTATAGGCAGCCGTATGTGGTGGAAGACAGTGGGAACAGAACGTATGGAGAGTATTTAGAGAGGCAAGACAGCAGGCGGCTGTGAGTGCTCATGTGTACCGCTGAAATCTTAACTGATTATTTTTGTGATCAGTCGTAGCAATGGCCTTTGATGTCACATGGTTGTACAGTTACCGTGGCCCATATCTACCTAAGTGTTTGAGAGAGAAGACTGAGCATTAACCTTGTTTCAGATGAGAATACATTGCCTACAGGTTAAGTAGTCCGTTAATAACATTCTTACTATAATCTATCAGCTTCATTGTCCGTACAAACCATTAACTCTCTATCAGTTATTGTAATTCCACTTCCTTTTTCTTTCTCAGATTTTGAATTTACCTGAGCACAAATGCAAGTGTGAAGAGGGGACTCTATCAACCTTTCTTTAATTTCAAAACTTCATCCATAGCATGACATGCCTCAACAAGGAACTTGGAAATTAGTATTTATCAGCAACATCATACAATAAGAATGAACAACCTACAGAACCTCAGTCGATTACGCTCCCCGCAAAATTGCGGCCCAACAAAGCACCTTGATTGTGTATTCACAATGGTTGGTCTCAGTGCCGACATGCTGCAAAGACGTTTCAACTTAACACCGAAACCTCAGTGATCCTCTATTCTATAGGAACTGTATTTTCAACCTCTGTTATACAATTTTTGGAGTGTGTGGCATTCAAGGAACTCCATTAAGCCAAGCACTTTATTGCACCATATGTACATATGTATATTGTTTGACATAATGTTGGCAACAGCACAGATTTTTGAATGGAACTCCAATGAGTCTAAGCCCCACATTGTACCATATATATATATCTTAAGTAATATTATATTAGAATAAGGCATTCTTGTTAAATTAGTTTTAGTAATGTTTTATGTACTATCGCTATTAAGCAGGTTCACCAACAGCTGATGATGACCTTGTTACATGTCGAAACTGGTACTGTTTCAATGTAGATAACTTCAAACATTTTGTAATAAAGTATTGATTAGGTGGAAATCTCATTCTTCATACTTACATTCTTACTATTTCTTTCCTTTTTATTTTTTAACCCACCAGTGGTCGCTAAGATGAAAATAACGCGAGTGGTCGCGCGTTGAGCAAAATGCTCACGGTATGATATGACGTGTTTACATAATAAATACCAACAGATTTCAAGCGTAAATGTATTAACACATTAAATTAACATAAGAATATATCTCAAATTGTTATAAAGATCACTAAAAATTATAAATAGTAATAACTCTCAAATGGTTATAACTGTATCAGGAAAAAACAATTTCCAGCTTTTTAAAAATAGTGTTTGCGTCTTTTGCAATGCCTTTTACACAAGGAGGATAAGTCACTATATTTGTAGCACAAGTAAGTGCGCGTGGATTTCTTCTTGGTGGATGTCTGCCCCACTTTGTCACCCTATCTTTCCCTATATAAATATTGTCACTAAACACGAAAGTTTCATTTAGCTCGATAATAATAATGTTATTTGCTTTACGTCCCACTAACTACTTTTTAAGGTTTTCGGAGATGCCGAGGTGCCGGAATTTAGTCCCGCAGGAGTTCTTTTACGTGCCAGTAAATCTACCGACACGGGGCTGTCGTATTTGAGCACCTTCAAATACCACCGGACTGAGCCAGGATCGAACCTACTAAGTTGGGGTTAGAAGGCCTGCGTCTTAACCGCCTGAGCCACTCAGCCCGGCATATTTAGCTCGAACATTTGTTGTTTGCCAGCTACAGACTGCTCTCCAGGTATGGTTCCATCAGCACGATCTTCTGCCTCGGATGGTCCAGTATCCATTTTACGTTCACAGTGTTCACAGTCCGAGTCACTGTTTTCGCCCTCTAGTTGATCACTACGAATTTCATCAAACCAAGCTAAAATGTCACGACTTCTGGCCATCGTCACGCACTAATTACAAAATACATTAATACAATAAGTTGCAAAGAACTGTTTGAACTATGAAACAACTTACAACAATAGCAAAACTATAATATACACAGAAATTAGTGTCAACGTGACTGGTCGCGCGTGAAGCAAAATGCTCACCGTCGACGGTCGCTGATGAATTCCCCCGCCCCTTCTCAAGATCACAGATGCGTGTTTCAATGCATCCATCCTTCTTTCAAAACTGCAGTGCGTAAGTACATCAGGGCTCAAGTTCGAAACTACATGCTGTATAAAAGAGCAGATGATTTTCAATGACCATGAGCATTTTGCTCATATAGCGACCACTGGCGGGTTAAACATAACTTCAAAGTGCAAACCTAAAAATATACTTACATGATTGAAGTTGCTGTCAGGAGTGTCAGTATTTAAGTCGTCAATTCCTGACGAATACAGAAAAGTACCTTCCTGTTCCGCAGTGATCAACACTTGAAGAGCCTCCGACAGTTCCCGCGCCTCAAGCAAACAGCGGACTGTTAAGTAATGGCATAACAGATGTGTCTGGAAGATTCAAGCACAATATTTTAACATTACTTGAAGTGATAAAGCGGTATTGCTCAAAATAATTATTAATATTTACATTACAATCTTTTATACTGTATATACAATTTTTAGTTTGCTTTAGACAAATTTTCATCGTGATTTGGATTTTCTATGCATTTCAGACCATTAACACAGAGAGCATATTGAATAAAAAGTTGTTTGCTGTCTTCCAATTAGCGTACAGTAAGGTGAAATGGGGTGAAAGATTATCATAGGAGCAATTCAATCAAATGTTTATAATTAGACATACAGTAAGCACTCATTAAAGGGGTTTTTAAGGTACCTCCCTTGCTATACGGGGTGGTCAGAAACAACATGAACTGGGTATAAGCGTTAGAGAGCAGGTCATATTGATAAATAATTTGAAAGAAATAGTTCGATATCTCACACCTTTGATTCTGGTAACACAGGCTGAAAGCAACGGTGTGTTTGTGTTTGATGCTGATTTCTTGGCATGGTTCTCAAGCTGGTCTTAAGTCACACGCAGATTTAGCAATTATGGGTTATGATTTTCATTTCCGTGTTGACGTTTTGCCCGCTGTCAGGCAGTCAGCATACTATTCTCCCGGTGGCTCAATTTCTTCTCAGGGTATTCTATCTATCGCTCATAAAATCTGAGATTTTCCATATGTTTGTTTTTAACGTGGTTTCGGAAGAGACTCGGTCTGCTGAGACACGTATCACTGGGGAACCTATTCGCTCGAGTAAGTACCAACGGCAGAAAACTTCAAAAAGAATCTCTTTCATTCATCAAATCCTTCAGTTACTTATGTCTACTTAACTTACCAGCTAACTTATAAACTAGGTGTTACCAAAAAGAATTCATAACACAGACACTTTCTAGAAAAATAATATAACAAGATTTATTGGAATAAAATAACGTTCAATAAAAAGTTGATGTGGATTCTGGGTAGTATAAGCTTGATAATCTGTATGTATAAGGGATCAGAGTCAGCGCTGGCTCAAATAAAAGTAAAATAATTGAGATTTTTAAACTATTTACACTCATTCGTACTCTTCCTATTCGTGCTCATTCTCATTCAATGTTCAAGTTCACACTCATTAATTATATCTATATTCGTAATCATGTTCCGAAATGAGCTCAAATTACTCTAATTATATTCAATAGATCACTGAGCAATCACAGTCTCCATTTAAATACTTCTGTCTGTTGATGTGAATACTGTCACGATAATTACAATTATTCTCACCACATTTAAGTCAATTCTGTGTGATAAAAACGCTTAGTTTGCTAGAATGAAGCGTAATAATAATTAAATGGGTTAAAGTCAGATTGTGAACATAAATCTGAGCATATCTTTGGTTATATGTCTCCGAAATAAACTCTAGTGTGAGTATGAGATCATAAAACTGCTCTCTTAAGTTTGCATTCATAAATCTGAACTCTGATTATTTGGTCCTTCTTCTTGAATACGCTTAAATAACAACTCACGGGCTAAGACAATACCTCCCTAGAGCCTACGACATACGGCTCCTAGCTTACCATTTTCCTACTCATTATATTCTTTAAGAACTTCAACTCAAATCATCTCTGCGTTAAAAGAAAGAAATCATCTATCTAACTGTTTAGGTAGTTTCCGATCTACACACACCTCCACCATCGGCTCGATGTGCTTTAGCTATCTCCTATTACTCAATATCTCTCATGTATGTGAGCTACTCAACTCATATGGTCAGTACAGAATGAAATTAATACGCATTCATATTGAAATATGTCACCGCATCAAAGAATATCATAAGTAGACTTGGCCATGAGCATAGTTAAACCATATGTTAATGAACTCTCTCGTATATGCTACACAGCATTTACCAATGTCAGATAAAACTGTCACGAATCACAATTCTACCATAGTACATGTCAATCTTACCTTAAAATGGGTCATCTGCGCGATGTGCACTCTTTTAACGTACTCTTTCTATGTGACTCAGAACTCACCTCATGTTAATCTAACGTAACGTTTCCTCAGCAAATAACAATTCTTTTTCATACCGCAGCACATAAACAAACATCTGCATTTCAAATATTCCTTAATATCCTCCGAGAAATAACCATATTATAACACCATTTCAATATACATTATCACACCACTGGCATACTTATTACCGTACACATATCGCCGATTACTCTTAAAGCTCTATGCCAAGCATCTTAGAATTGCCTTATTATGAACGCATTTCAATAACCTCTTATATTTTAACAGCAGCCGAAGTTCACTGCCCTCTTTCTATAAAGTAATGAGTACGTAACTTAAATATATTCATGTCTGCCGCGCAGGTAAATCGTGACGTAATCACTGTACAACTAATACGAGATCAATCAAAGTTTCACGACTTGTATAGACTCATTGCTATCAGATCTTCACAAGAAACACTTCTTTCACTTACTCATGCTAGTTTCTACTATTTGTGAGCAAGTGCGGTAGCATGTATATGATATAATAGAACTCTAATTCTACACTGCCATCTTATGTTATAGCCTTAAATATCTCACACTTCACTTTATAATTCACACACGTTCTTAATTAATTCATAAATATCACCAATTAATCAGCACATGCCAGAGTCAGAGTGCGGGTGTAGATTGAAAGAAACTACTCTACTCGAAAATGTAAAGACTTAGCTCATTAGATGTTATATTTGGTCCGGTTGTCGCTCCATTGCTTGGATGTGGTTAGACCCTCTGTTAGGATCCGGATCTCAGGTTGGACATCGCCTTCCCGGTCATCGGCTGGTCGTCTGGTTGGCCGTTGCCTACTTCCTCATCGGCTGGTCGACTGGTTGGGTGTCGCCTTCCCATCATCGGCTGGTCGTCTGGTTGGCCGTTGCCTTCCCATCATCGGCTGGTCGTCTGGTTGGGAAGGTACCTTTCCCCAGTTCAGTCCATCTTGTAGATTTAGCAAGCAGTCATCATTCCAATTCTGCAGACAGCAAAGAAAATTCTTTCTGCGGAGAAATCAGTCATGATATATTCCATTCCTTTAATGATCTATCCCAATCGATTGTTCTATTTCTTACTCTTAGGGATGAAATTTTCTTCAGTCGGAAATAAGTTCTCCGTATATATATTAATTTATGTAACAGCCTTTTTCTCCAGAATTCGAAATGTACTTTTGTTCTTCTATAAATTCAACAGGGATAATTTTCTGCCCGTACGAAGTTATCGGTCCTCTGATACAGTGAGTCCTTCTTCGCCAATCGCAGAATGGTTGCTCACGGGATCCAAGTCAGATGTAGCTCACCGTACTTTACTTATTTTTGTAATATCTCGGCTCTTCTTATACTGTGCGCCGGCGAATTATTTCGTCTGTTTTGAACGTCGATCATGAAATAGTCAATATCTTCTTCAGAAATCTTGAATAATCTTAAGATGTGAAGCTTGGCTTGGAGTTGCGTTCTTCTTCTACTGATGAAAATTTTTTAGAGTAAAGTTTTTTTTAACAATTACTCCGCTGCTATATTTTTTTGTAAAACAATCCAATTGACCCTCTACTGTCCAAATTGGTCTATTCCGAGACGTGCATGGTCTTCTATATGCCACATTAATGAGAAGTTCATTGCCTCTAATAGATCGCATGGGCCATACCTTCCTACGCCGCCATTTTGTAAATGGTCTAGCTACGAGATGCGAACGGGCACAACGTATAACTAATATAATAGAGTTTGAGGGATGTTCCACCTTTCAACACAATGTAAAAATATTTGAAATTTATTAAGTGAAGACCGGTTTCGACTCCCTTGGAGTCATCATCAGTTCTTGTAGATAATTAAATCAATGGGAATCTAATAACAATCGTCATGGGGATTACATCTCCATAGGTTGACAAAAAATCAGGACAAAATTATACACACAATGGCAATTGCCTAAATACTTATCAATAGGTTGTCCTAAAACATAATGACAAATTATGTACACAAGTGCCAAGTGTTTCATGCCATAGTGATCAACTGTCAATACAGACCATAATGAAATTCATAACTTATGAAGTAAAGTTTTTGTTCCTGGTTAAGAAGACAAGGAACCCACCTGGCAGACAATTTTCCGAAATGGAGTTAATCTCGGATCATGGTTTGAACACTTTCGTAACTTATTCCTATGGCTAAAACAATATGCAAAATTTTTATTTGCTTCACCAATAATGTCAGGAATGACAACAATGTCGTCTGCAGTGATGCTTGTCTGCGGTCTCCCTTCATGAGGTTCATTTTCCACAGCTTCTTTTCCTGCCAACAATTTCTTAGCACACTCATACACTCGAGTCTGGAAAAGTTTTTCTTCCCCAAACTGTGCGCGGAGCCGTCTCAAAATTTTGGAAGGTTTGGTGCCCTCTTTTGCGAGAAATTTGATAATGATGCGTTAAGCAACAGATGTTTGCACCTCTTGCTCACGCATGGCGTACTGAAGCAGCCCAGCTCTCCACCATTATTCATTATTCTCCAGACAACCCCAAAGCCCCACCACAGAATTACTAACAGCAGCAGTACATTCAAATTCCCATTTACATTTGATCTGCCTTTGTATTCCCTGCAAAAAACAAAGAGTGGGCTCCTTGTATGAGCTGCATCATGTGTTATTCCAGTCTTATTAATTGGATGAGTGGTATAATTTTCACAATGTTTCATGGTGCCAATGGTCTGGTGTGAACCAACTAGCCATGCAGAAAACTGTTATTTCAAAAACTAGGGGAGATTCTAAAATAATAAAATCCTATACTGCATACCCTAATGTCAAATATGCCATAAAACCCATACCACATGGACCTGAACTCCCAATCTCTAACCCGCCTTCACAGTTAGATGACACCACTGAAGCAGATGGACATGTAGATGAAGTACTCAAACCATCCATTGTCTCTGATCCAAACTATAGCCCAGAAGCTACAAAAGAAGTCCTGATCGGTCAGTCAGTCCTACTAAATGACTTAGTGAAAGATCTGAATTTCACTAACAAGGGAAGAGCTCATATCGGGTAATCATGGATTTCAGATCAAAAATTAGATGTTGGCTTTTCAGGCGTTTGCTCTATTAACCAGCATTTCGTCTTAGGTCCGACACTAGACTCGTCAGAGTGGGATGTGTCAGACCCTACCCACTGATGCTGGGGTGTATGCAGGTGAACTTATCAGAAGCCTCTTATGTGGCACAGTCTGACAACTGCATACGGGAGATAAAACTCCACAATGGAATTAATGCCCGCCTAGCAATTCCAAATGGTAATTCTAAATTCCCATGGAGGGAATTAGATATTTTTCCACCAATAGAGCATATCAAAAATCAGATCAAAAATTAGATGTTGGCTTTTCAGGCGTTTGCTCTATTAACCAGCATTTCGTCTTAGGTCCGACACTAGACTCGTCAGAGTGGGATGTGTCAGACCCTACCCACTGATGCTGGGGTGTATGCAGGTGAACTTATCAGAAGCCTCTTATGTGGCACAGTCTGACAACTGCATACGGGAGATAAAACTCCACAATGGAATTAATGCCCGCCTAGCAATTCCAAATGGTAATTCTAAATTCCCATGGAGGGAATTAGATATTTTTCCACCAATAGAGCATATCAAAAATCAGATCAAAAATTAGATGTTGGCTTTTCAGGCGTTTGCTCTATTAACCAGCATTTCGTCTTAGGTCCGACACTAGACTCGTCAGAGTGGGATGTGTCAGACCCTACCCACTGATGCTGGGGTGTATGCAGGTGAACTTATCAGAAGCCTCTTATGTGGCACAGTCTGACAACTGCATACGGGAGATAAAACTCCACAATGGAATTAATGCCCGCCTAGCAATTCCAAATGGTAATTCTAAATTCCCATGGAGGGAATTAGATATTTTTCCACCAATAGAGCATATCAAAAATCAGATCAAAAATTAGATGTTGGCTTTTCAGGCGTTTGCTCTATTAACCAGCATTTCGTCTTAGGTCCGACACTAGACTCGTCAGAGTGGGATGTGTCAGACCCTACCCACTGATGCTGGGGTGTATGCAGGTGAACTTATCAGAAGCCTCTTATGTGGCACAGTCTGACAACTGCATACGGGAGATAAAACTCCACAATGGAATTAATGCCCGCCTAGCAATTCCAAATGGTAATTCTAAATTCCCATGGAGGGAATTAGATATTTTTCCACCAATAGAGCATATCAAAAATCAGATCAAAAATTAGATGTTGGCTTTTCAGGCGTTTGCTCTATTAACCAGCATTTCGTCTTGGTGGAAAAATATCTAATTCCCTCCATGGGAATTTAGAATTACCATTTGGAATTGCTAGGCGGGCATTAATTCCATTGTGGAGTTTTATCTCCCGTATGCAGTTGTCAGACTGTGCCACATAAGAGGCTTCTGATAAGTTCACCTGCATACACCCCAGCATCAGTGGGTAGGGTCTGACACATCCCACTCTGACGAGTCTAGTGTCGGACCTAAGACGAAATGCTGGTTAATAGAGCAAACGCCTGAAAAGCCAACATCTAATTTTTGATATGCTCTATTGGTGGAAAAATATCTAATTCCCTCCATGGGAATTTAGAATTACCATTTGGAATTGCTAGGCGGGCATTAATTCCATTGTGGAGTTTTATCTCCCGTATGCAGTTGTCAGACTGTGCCACATAAGAGGCTTCTGATAAGTTCACCTGCATACACCCCAGCATCAGTGGGTAGGGTCTGACACATCCCACTCTGACGAGTCTAGTGTCGGACCTAAGACGAAATGCTGGTTAATAGAGCAAACGCCTGAAAAGCCAACATCTAATTTTTGATCTGATTTTTGATATGCTCTATTGGTGGAAAAATATCTAATTCCCTCCATGGGAATTTAGAATTACCATTTGGAATTGCTAGGCGGGCATTAATTCCATTGTGGAGTTTTATCTCCCGTATGCAGTTGTCAGACTGTGCCACATAAGAGGCTTCTGATAAGTTCACCTGCATACACCCCAGCATCAGTGGGTAGGGTCTGACACATCCCACTCTGACGAGTCTAGTGTCGGACCTAAGACGAAATGCTGGTTAATAGAGCAAACGCCTGAAAAGCCAACATCTAATTTTTGATCTGATTTTTGATATGCTCTATTGGTGGAAAAATATCTAATTCCCTCCATGGGAATTTAGAATTACCATTTGGAATTGCTAGGCGGGCATTAATTCCATTGTGGAGTTTTATCTCCCGTATGCAGTTGTCAGACTGTGCCACATAAGAGGCTTCTGATAAGTTCACCTGCATACACCCCAGCATCAGTGGGTAGGGTCTGACACATCCCACTCTGACGAGTCTAGTGTCGGACCTAAGACGAAATGCTGGTTAATAGAGCAAACGCCTGAAAAGCCAACATCTAATTTTTGATCTGATTTTTGATATGCTCTATTGGTGGAAAAATATCTAATTCCCTCCATGGGAATTTAGAATTACCATTTTTAATCATGGATTTTGCGCGACTTTTGCATAAAAGTTAAATGAATCGAGAATAACACAATGGCCAAAACATTTCTTTCAGAAATTAACTTATATGACCTACAGAAAGCATTTAAGTTCGCATGTTTGAATTGGTGCACTTGGTTACACAGTACTGCACTGTGTGCTGGGTTCACTTGTTGAGGGACTGTATCACTGATCTTTTTTATTTCCTCAGTAATTCCATAGCATGTTGCGAAAATGATGTAGTGGCATTAAGAGAACTAATTTACTGCATTGTTTGTGGGTCAATAAAAGCAACAGAATAAGACTGTTATGGTGAAATGAAAGATTAATCAGCATAACAGGGTATGTTGCACACGAAAGCAAGTTACTACTTATGGTTTCTGTGACAATGATGCTCACGTTAGAAAAGTTGAAAGTACAAAGCGGTTCTATACCAACCACACCTGTAACATCTACAAGCTATTGAAATTATCAAAAGGATAAATGGTGACTAAAATAAGTATAAATAACAAGAATGGGCGCCACCTGCAAAACAATTGCAGGAATAATTAACTCTGTAGAGCAACGAGCAACTCCCTCTCCCAAGGTGACGGTTATCAGGCTGACGAAGCTCCAGACTTACTTTATAATCTTACCTGTTGCTATTTACCCCTGAAATTGAAGTTGGGTAGCATGTCAGGTTCATCCTTACTCCACTGATAAAAGATTTAGTGCAAGTTTCATTCCATGACTTTATTCCCAAAATAATAATAAATAAAAAAATAAAAAAAACAAATACAGTACCACAATAATCATCACTTGATGAGACCAACTCCTGTTCACTGTTTACAAAGGGCAAATATACAGACGACTAAAAACCACCAACAAAAAAAAAAAAAAAAAAAAAAAAATCAGTTGACGAGACGAACTCATGTTTACAATAGAGTAAAATAATATATTATTATTGGTCCACCTTTTCAATACAAAATGAAAATTACATAGGGACTAGTTTCGACCTAGTAATAGGTCATCATCAGCCTGAAGTAAGTCAAAGATCGAAGAAAACATAAACAATGTAAACATAAGTACAGTCTCTTTAAAGGTACATACCAAGTGGGAAGTTGAGTAGAGATATATGAAAAATAATAACTCATCCAAATTTTCATTTTGTATTGAAAAGGTGGACCAATAATAATATATTATTTTACTCTATTGTAATCACAGTTCAATACGGATCTATCATTATGAAACTTATTTCTTTTAAGAACTCATGTTTGCCGCTTACAAAGGGCAAATATACAGACAACTAAAAACCACCAACAAAAAAAATCAGTTGACGAGACCAACTCGTGTTTGCCGCTTACAAAGTGCAAATATACAGACAACTAAAAACCACAAATCAATTGACGAGACCAACTCATGTTTGCCGTTTACAAAGGCAAACTACAAACATCTACAAACCATGAATAAAAATTATTTTCACTATATACATTTCTTAACATACCTCCAGGTAAGAGTCCCACTGCACTCTCTACTGTTACAGAAGAAAGTCCTAATCTGGTAAAGTAAAGTACGACAACTTTCTGTATGTACTGATGCAACCTTCTTTACAAAGAGCATCCCTAACCTTATTTACACACTTCTTCATCAACGTCTTGAGTCCTTCCCGATTGCCGCACAGGTTAGTGCGTCGCCTCACGTGTCTCCAACTGAAACTGCATACTCGGCCGACGACGAATTCCTTTACCAAGAAATGTAGAGCTGTTCAAGCTCTACAAAATGGCCCGCGAGGGCATATAATTATAATGTAGATTCAGTATGCACCACCCCACATCCACTGTACATGATCTTATAGAAGAATTATAGTATAGGCCTAATTATTATTCAGAGTTTGAGTAACAAACACTGAGTAGCGTCTTTTACAGAACGGCCATCGGAAAGCCGGAAACTCGTTAGCATCTGTGATTATACAGTGCTCATTCCATAATGGATACTCAAGAACAATAGAACATCGCATAGGAAACTGCGCAAAGTATGTAGCTCCCGCGCACCGTTCCGAATGAGAAACACAAACAGAATCATAATCAGAATTAGAATGACTTACCGCACACACGTACATACTTACATAGGCTTGCTACACGTGGTTATAGCGTCCTGAAAAGTTTACTGGTAGCAACGCTCTCACAGGCACTTCTTCACACGTCACTCAGTCAACCCAACCTTGCTTAAAACAAAGCCCGCGTTTTGGCTATCGTGCGTCTGATGTGACATCAAACGCCCACTCACGTTCATTCACACTGATAAACTCAAATCTTCAGCCTATACTACCTGCCGTACCACGGGTTTCCAAGCCACTATGTTGCAACACTTTCAACTGACTTCAACCGTCCTTCCCGATATAGCCACTGTTTTCCGTGTTGCACAATTCTTGAGCAACCTACACTGCCATGCCATGTACAGACACTTACACCAATTAAAGTTACATATATACAAAATTCCCTACTACAAATTCTTCTTATATTATGTTTTTACATATAAATGAACAAAATTACATGATTTACATGACTTCAATATTACAAAGTACAGTCATCATCATTTCCCTTTATCCAGCTGTAGCCGGGTAGGGGCAAATATGGTTCCTCTCCACTTTCTTCGGCCTTTCCACCACTCCTCCTCCAACACTGTGTCCCAGTCCCACTGTCCCAGTACTACAGTATATTACGAAAATTTCCTAACCTAAAAATTTGGGGATCGTACATTCGTACAGTTACAATACCTCTCCTTGATCTGTGAAGATTTATTTGCAATACATCTGAGCAAATCAGTCTTTTCAGTACAGAAGTCTACACAGCCTGTCAAATTCACTCAAGATTTCAAAGAAAATTCACACATTGTTCTTAACATACACAGAACATCTGAACTTAAAATACTTCACCTTACATACCTCTTAAGATTGTGAATGTTGTATGTACCAATCATGTCACCTTTATCGTTCAACAGGTGATAAGCACACTTGTCAACTTTCTTACCTACTGTGTAAGGTCCCTGATACAATTTAAAAAACTTGTAAATTTTCTTATTGTCTGCAGATGAAATGTGTGGAATCTTTAGTAACACCTCCTCACCTACTCTTAAAGTTCCCCTTCCCATCAGGGATACTTCCATCTTCTCTCTCCGAATCATCACAATGTTCTCCAAAGTCTCGCTCTCTCGACAAAGACAAGTTGTTCTCTTTCACCACCTGAATACGACACATCTCATATGCAAATTGGTTCTCTGTCACACAGTAGGCCAGCCTAACTGATTTCAGATCTTCCCCTGTCTGCAAACTTACTTCAGCATGCAGATAATCTAATTTACACTTACTCATACTCAGCAAGTCTGAACCCAAGATAACTGAATAAATTAAATTTGGAACCACCAAGCATATCTGTTCAATCACTACCTCCTCAATACTCATTTTAACAAGGACTTGGCTCTTGATTCTTTGCAACTTATTACCAACAGCAGAAATCACATATACATTAGACACAGGAATCTCCTCAAACTCAACTCCTTTACACTTCAACTCCTTGTAGAATCTACTATTAATACAGGACTTCTGGCTACCTGTATCCAAAAGCATTTTCACCTTCTCCTCTTCAATAAAGAATTCAATAATGGGATTAATGGGCATGTTACTTAAATTACCCTTGTCAGCAATGTGGTCATTAATCAGATTGTCTTGAACGTCTATTTGATAGTTAATTTCCTTCATAGCACATGTTACAACAGCATCTTCGTTTAGGGACAAGTCGCCTGACCTATCTCGCCCGTCCCTTAAGCGTTAAAATTTCTCCTTGGTGGTTGATCCTCTTGATTTGGATTATGGTTCCCATGTGATCCTTGTTCATCCCTGTCCCGATTTTCCAAATAGCTGCGGGACTCAGAACCTCTGCCATAACCACGGTTGTTCCTACCTGGGTCTTGACCTCTGTGGTTGGCACCTCGATTGTTTTGGTCAGGGTACCGATGGCACTCTCCTGGACCGTTCTGTCTCTGTCCACCATTCTGGTGGATATTGGAATGACTGTCACTATTCCTAGCAGAAACTTAAGGAATCGAACCTCTCTAACAGCTGTTCCATGTCCTTAATAGTTTCAATTCTTTGCATGCATGCTGCCAACTGAACTTCTTCAGAAAAATGTCCCAAGATCCTTCTCACTATATCCTGTTCTGATGAATTTAAGTTCAGGCTCTGATTTAGTAACACATGCTCCAAGAAGTATTGAGTCATGCTCCCCCACTCCCTGAGTCCTATATTTGCCAAAATTAATTTTGTCTTTGGTTTTCCTTTGAATATCATTCTTCCAAAATTTGGCCTTAAAGGCTACCTCAAATTCACTCAAGCAAGTAATCGTTTCCCTGTTTACATCATACCAGAGTTTGGCCTCCCCCATAAGAGCCTCAGAAATCTTAACCTCTACGGTATCCCACTGAGTGATACCATCCGACAGCCCTTTCCCAGATCTTTGTTTAACTACCTTGAGAAATTCCATAGGACCTAATTGCCTATTATTGAACCATGGCAACTCAACTTCCTTGACCACCTCAATCTGCTGTGCTACCTCGGTCATGTTTACCCCCTTCGACTTTAAATTAGTTAATTCCTGCTCTAACGTTTCAGTTTTCTCTTTCGTTTCCTTAATTCTTGTGTCCACATTCATTCTCATTCCTCGAATTTCTTCCGTCACACTAGACTTCACGCTTTCCACTTTCTCATTAAACGTCACGTGAATTACACAGCTTTAGAGGGTTCTATTGAACTGAGAAGACATGTCCGCCTAACAACTGTAGGACAAATGAAATTACAGTTCCAACCACGCATACAGCATTAAAAATACGAAGTTTTTTGTACTTAATAAATTTAAGAAGACGGCCCAGTTTTAACAATCATATTGTATATAACGAGCTTTTAATCCATCTAAGTGGTTATTATATACATGAAATGAACATTTTAACATCAAATGGACTGCATACAATTTTAAATCCTCAAGCTTAAGTTCTCATTTAAATTCGATAGTACAATAGTACAAAATCACAGACATTAAGGAATGTGAAGACAACTCATGAAACAGACGAGAAATTTTATGAAATTTTATATTTATGACTTACACGAATTCTCTTGTTACATATTAGAGTTTTAATATAGCATAATTTACTGTAGATGTTTTAGGATTTAACTAGTGCAATATTCTATTGTTTGTATATATGTATTTTAAGGAGTTACGTATGACAATATGTTGTTTAATGTTTAGATTGCCAAGTTTTTTCGCACACTCTGAGCAGCTGATGATGGTGTCAAAAATTGAGCACCGAAACATGTTCTGTAATAAATAATGTTGTAAATACCATCCAACAACATTGTATTTTGTATTGAAAAAGGTGGAACCCGCTAGATTCTAATTTAATTGTTCCACTTTCTCCTCAAGGAATGATCTAAATTAATTTTGGTCCTTCTCCATCTGAACATGTTGGTTTTGGAATTGAGTGATTTGGCCTTCAACTTTACTCTCTAAAACCTCCTGCCTTATTTTAATCGCATCCACCTTCATAACCTTCTCTTCCAACAGTTCAAACCTCCCTTCCGTATTAACCTTAACACACTGCAATTCTCTGCTAATGCTTGAAAATTTCTGTTCCATTTTCTCTGTAAGCATCTTGCCAAAACTATGCAACTCCTTCTGTTGAATCTCAATTTTATCACTTAATTCCTTCCCCTGATTACTAATTTTACTACTCAAATTATTCCCTTGATCACTCAATTTGGCCAACTGCTCTAATACTAACTTCATAAACTCTTTATTACCCCCCATGTTACTTTGATTTTGCTCACTACCTTTCCCTTCACCCCCCAATACAATTCCATACACTTTTTCCATAGACATATTTTCACTCAGACAACTACTTTCAACAAAACTTTGTGTGCTTGTGTCAGAGCTGCTCTCCTGATCATTAACGGACATACTTCCTTTATACACTACTCTTCTTCTCAAATTTTTAACATTACTATTATTCTCACTAGTATTCATGCTCCACTGATAAACATACCACTCAAAACATGACAACACACCAATACGTAACTCCTAACACAAGCTCACTAAAACACTGGACCAAATGTGCCTATGGAGGTCATATAACAAGTCTGGATATTGTTCGACCTCACGTTGTGGCGCCAATTGTAACAACTACAAGCTATTGAAATTATCAAATGGATAAATGGTGACTAAAATAAGAATAAATAACAAGAATGGGCACCACCTGCAAAACAAGTGCAGGAATAATTAACTCCGTAGAGCAACAAGCAACTCCCTCTCCCAAGGAGACGGTCATCAGGCTGACGAAGCTTCAGACTTACTTTATAACCTTACCTGTTGCTATATACCCCCGAAATTGAAGTTGGGTAGCATGCCAGGTTCATCCTTACTCCACTGATGAAAGATTCAGTGCAAATTTCATTCCATAACTTTACTCCCAAAATAATAAAAGATATATATAACAAATACCACAATAATCATCACTTGATGAGACCAACTCCTGTTCGCTGTTTACAAAGGGCATATATACAGACAACTTAAAACCACCAACAAAAAAAATCAGTTGACGAGACCAACTCGTGTTTGCCACTTACAAAAGGCAAATATACAGACAACTAAAAACCACCAAAAAAAAATATATCAGTTGACGAGACCAACTCATGTTTGCCGTTTACAAAGGCAAACTATAAACATCTACAAACCATCAATAAAAATTATTTTCACTATATACATTTCTTAACATACCTCCAGGCAAGAGTCCCACTGCACTCTCTACTCTTACAGAAGAAAGTCCTAATCTGGTAAAGTAAAGTACGACGACTTTATCTACGTATGATTGCTCAGCATTCCGAAAAGAAGAATGAACTTATTGCCTAGAAAGATGTGAAATATAGTCTTTATCCAGCTCATGACGTGAGATTGGTAGTCTACGTGGCAGAAAAAAATATTCAGGAAAAAGTCACTGTCGCGAAGATAACAAACTTTATGTTAAAAAAGTTACAGACTTAAGTTCTTCTGTCAGTTGCAGGACAGTTGTTTTTCAGTAACGACCATTTATTTACCGCTACAGTGTCGAGTTCAGTGAGGAATCCCATTACGCCAGCATAAAAAAACTGATCTTAAAGCAGTAATTTAAATTAGAACGCACCACAGATACTGACAGATATCGAGGTATTACGCAAGAACTGAAAAGAGAAACCATGAGGCAGATGTACACAAAATTAATGCTTTTCATGGCACAATGAAACAGAGCTAGAAAATACATATCAGTTTATGTGCATATGAATGTAAATTATGTAAATTTTGTTTCCAGTCTATGTAATAAAAATGTTCATGCAGAAAGGTTACGTTTGAAATGTATATTCATTCAATTGAAGTAATTTTCTTGGCCATGTAGATACGCATTCTAATCTGTAATTTTGTTCCGTAGGCATACATTCCTTTGTCTGTGCCTGTTAGGTCATCAGCTCAGAGGTTGGTTGGATCCTCAAATAGCATCACCAAAGGGTATGCAGTTATAGGGAAACCACAAAAACCAATGGCAGTACCAAAATGAGGCACACTAGGCAAGATGAGGAGTGAGGTAGTTTGCCATTGCTTTCCTCACTGGGCCAGACAGTGCTTTTGTAGCACAACTAACCTTATGAGCAACACCTTTCATGACACTCGGACACACTAGTTGTGCTCTGAATGTCATTAATCAGCACCATCCATACCCCAGCAGCTTCCATATTGTCACAGCCATGGATGAGACGGGGACTTCAGTGGAAGCTACACTTTGCTCTGGCCTGTGCCAAGAGATGGATGCAAAAGTACTGTATCCATCAAGAAATGACAGCAGGCAGCATTCTTTTGTATGTTGATATTGCCCCCTTCTTACCGGGTTTGCTCAGCCGGAGAACGAGTGTTTCACGGGTGGACCGTTCGTTGTCTGGCTTTGCTTATTTTTGAAGGCACGGAAAGAGACAAGGACTAGCGACAATAATACCAAAAAAAACCACAACAGGTTTTTGACATTTATTATTATTATTATTATTATTATTATTATTATTATTATTAACTAGCACTCAAACAATAACAAATTAAATTAAACAAATCTTGATGGCCAATTATTTTTCTCTTCTCCGCCAGTTCATTCACATACAGCATTTAATTCCTCCAATAGCCTTGACGTCATTAATTCTGCAAATATACAGACGGATATTAGCCTACTTCTGGCTCAACAAAACACACAAAAAAATTTTTTCCATGGTAGGACCTCCTCTCAATAATGTCATTATTTACAAGTGAAAGAAAAAATCCTGTCTGATTCATATTAGCCTCAAACGTCTAAATGCCAGATCTATTCATGTCTACATTCATTATCTCAAAGGAAAACTTTACTCTTTTAAAGTACTGAATTAAACGTCATCTCCATTAAATTGAAAAAATAAAGAAATCAAATTTTTATCGGAAATATTACTCAAAGATGTCTCCATCTGACTTAATTTCATCAAATTGTGCTTGTACAATAATTATTCCCATAAAACTTTCTTTAATATTCGATTGAAAAAAACGTGACGTCAATATTGAGCATCTGACACCTTGAGAAATTTTTAGCATTGTAGGCTTTAAAAAAATGGTGAACCTCGTCCACTGGTGTGAAATAATTCTTTCTTATTCATTACTGTCTGATAGCCTGAACTCATCTCAACTTAATTTCAAAATAAAATTTACTAAAGGTTCAACTCTCAAAAAGTTAGATCAACTCAAACAACGATGCTGATAACCAGGACCCAACGTAATGAACATGTGGCCGGGTAAAAACCACAGTCAAAGAAAAATATCACATTTCAATGAAATTACTATCACACACACACAGCATTCACACTAAGGTACACGAGAATTATTTACAACGAATTCTAGACTTTGAATATTATATTTGACTTTTATTCTAGACATCTGAATTCTCTCGATGACAGTATCGGGTAGAAAAATCCATTTACGTCCCTCGTAAGTGTGATGAAGTCTGGATGATCACTTGGTTAAAGATGATGAACTTTACAACGTTGGTCATGATAACATCAGCGGTTGATATCTGGAAAAACTGTTGTCTACAGAAACGCACATAGTACAGGTCAAATATTAGCATTCGCTTTCATGGTTCATGAGTCACGACATTATTATTACTTAACTCCACGTCTATCAATTACCACGTGCATCACTTGAAGAAATTACGTCTAACAACACGTATTCTTCAAATAAAAATTCAATAAGTGGATTCACAAGTCAATAAAATACAGTAAATTATCCGTCAAGATTCTGCTATATTCCAAGCTCATATTCATCCTAATTGAGCATACATTAACATCTTACACACAAGATCAAGCAATATTTAAATTCATGACCCTTATTCATTCATTTAACCCGAGGTGAAAATTTATTATTATTATTATTATTATTATTAGATATGCTAGATCTCAAATTCGCGTAAAATAGGGTTCGACAATATGCCAGATGACACTAACACGCCTTAAATCATACAAGAAGAATTTTTTTGTAGAAATCCGGCGTAACAAAACATGCCGTAATCTGTCCCACACGACTTCCGAAAAAAAAAAATCTAAATTTTTTTCCCGGTAACTCATTCCTGGTTGCCAGCATTTCGCCCTCGTGTGCTAGGCTGGGCTCATCAGTTTGTACCTAGCACACCTACCAAGACGCTGGCTAGTGCATACCGTGGAGGCCACTGCGTAGGCTAATTGTAGCCACCGGCAGTGCCAATGCACTATGAGAGACTTTGTCTCATTATCAAAAATTGATGCCTGCTTGGCCATCAGATGATAGATGTTGATTCCCATAGGGAATCTGAAAGTCTTTGTTCCGAATGAGTAAATTTATAATACCAATATAAATGGTCCTTTATTGGACATTATAAATTTTCCCGCTAACTCATTCCTGGTTGCCAGCGTTTCGCCCGTGTGCTAGGCTGGGCTCATCAGTTGGTACCTAGCACACCTACCAAGACGCTGGCTAGTGCATACCGTGGAGGCCATTGCGTAGGCTAATTGTAGCCACCGGCAGTGCCAATGCACTACGAGAGACTTTGTCTCATTATCAAAAATTGATGCCTGCTTGGCCATCAGATGATAGATGTTGATTCCCATAGGGAATCTGGAAGTCTTTGTTCGCTCCCTCGCTGGCAAGACCGGTTCCGTACAAATGAGAATGTCTCTGTAACACAGGATTGAAAAATATTGCCCGTGCTAATAAAATAATAGCCTTGCACTCGCAGACACAATAACTTATTGTAGGCCAAATTTGAAGGGGACAATATATATTGGAGATGTATGGATATCTCTTAAGTCTTTGTGAGTAAACAATAATTGATTTAATCATTCTCAACAATATATTGCTTCAAGACAAAACAAACTATTTCTTCTGTTTAAATTACAGTACATTGTGATTCTGTAGGGAACCTCCGTTTCAGGAAAACTTACATCAAATAGTTATGCATTCCATCCGATATTTTCACCATCAACTCAAATCATCTCTTACCGTTATACCTAATGAATAACATCTATGTGAAAGTATCTCACGTTCCCGTTCAGTTCAGCACTCGTTTACACACCACTCTGCCTAATGAGGTACATTTAAGACATGGCAGTCGCTAGTTCAAGTATCTTCAAAGATGGCAGCGTGATAGCTCCTCTGTGTATTATATTCTAGCTTGGTGATTGGTGCAGTATTATCAATTCTGACACACATACTTAATCAGCGTGTCATACAAGGAGTATTCACAACTATGTTGAAGTATATCGTCATTCCAATTCCTAAGAATTCACCTAGTTTACCATCGGATTATTGCCCTATATCCATTCTCCCACCCCCCTCCCAATCTGGTTTCAAGAAAGGACACAGCACGACTGCCTTATTGAAAATAACCGATGACAACCGACACGCAAAGGACACTCGATAAGTGACTGTACTGGTTCTACTTTACTTTTCTAATGCTTTTGCAACTGTTGTTCCTCAACTGCTACTTTTGAAATTGGACTCATTAAATTTCAGCTAGACAGCAATAAACTTTTCTAATCCTTTTTTTTTTCTATTTGCTTTACGTCGCACTGACACAGATATGTCTTATGGCGACGATGGGATAGGAAAGGCCTAGGAGAGGGAGGAAGCGGCCGCGGCCTTAATTAAGGTACAGCCCCAGCATTTGCCTGGTGTGAAAATGGGAAACCATGGAAAACAATCTTCAGGACTGCCGACAGTGGGGTTCGAACTCACTATCTCCCGATTACTGGATACTGGCCGCACTTAAGCGACTGCAGCTATCGAGCTCGGTCTTTTTTAATTCGTACCTCACAAATCACTGCACTGTCTCACCAGTAAATAATGACAGATCTGTGCAGCTTAACAACACCCCCTTCCCCTCCCTGGGCATCCACCAAGGGTCTGAACTTGGACCACTGCTATTTGCAATTTACATAGATTATGTTGCCAAATCAATTACACACTGCAAGTATCATCTTTATACTGATGATCTGCTGATCTACTACCACTCAAGAGATGATAACATTCAGAGTGCTGTATGACAAGTTAACAGAGATTTAGATTTAAGTCTTCTAAGTAAATATGCCTCGAATAACAACCTCTAAATTAATCCTCTTAAAATGCAAGCAATAATCATCAGTACTATGATAAATGTACACACCTTAAAACAATACGATATTCCTCTTGCAGCACTGAACAATACCATTATTACATATTGTGAAACAGTTATGAATCTTGGTGTGGCTATGAGCAAAACATTAAACTGGTCGCAACATGTGACGAATATCTTTTTGCACGCATTCGTGTCACTTTTGTTTCCACTTCTTGAACAACGTGATACAGTTTTTATTGATATAAATAATGAGCAAGGCATGAGACTGCAATGTGCCCAAAATTAAAAATTAAAAAAAAGCATCTGGTATGCTTTCGACATATGTCCATATGCCCACATATCCCCTCCTGTAACATTTATCTTGGTTACAACTGAATGACAGACAAACTCCATGCGACTACTTTGGTGTATCAAGTGCTTTCTGAAAATATTCCTCCTTACATGTCCACCATACTTTGCTAGCTTAGTTCACACCATTATGTTCAATACCCGGTCAGGCTGTACACTAGAAATTCCTGTACAATGAACCAAAACCTACAACAGATCGTTCACGGCCGTGAGCTGGTGGGATGAACTCCCCGATGACTTTAGAGAAGCTAAATCTAAGACAAAGTTTAAAATGGTTAAGTCATTTCAGCTTTTATACTGTTAGTATACATATATTAAAATGTAAAATGTTGAAATTCTTAAATTGTAAAATTTATGTTGTAAATTAGGTGCTCATATACATACATGATGTAGTTAAGTGTAAGAAAGGGCCAGGAGCTCTAATTTTACCACAATAAAATCACTTTAATAATAATAATAATAATAATAATAATAATAATAATAATAATAATAATAATAATAATAATAATAATAATAATAATAATATTACCCCTGTGCAAAATTTATTTCTGAAATAACTGAGCCACCAAATCCTAATTCTGGTATTGCATTTCCAGTAGCCACTCCCTGGTAAGGTTCTTCTTGAACCAGATAGCCGAGGCGAGTAAATAGAAATAACAAAAGGTACCAAACTCAACTTGTCCTTCGATAATTATTTTAGATTCTTTTGATTGTTGGAAAAGCTGCAGGAGAAAGGCCATAAAAGTACAGGCACCATATGCCAGAACTGAGTGGAAAATGCTCTACTTCCTGAGTATCATCTCTGTAAAAAAGATAAATATGGTAATTACCACCAGCTAACAGAACATAACTTGTGGCTGATGATGGCACATATCTGGTGCCGAAACTAGTACCTCATTTGAACGATATGTGATTCTTTCACATTAATAAATATCTTTGTATTGAATAGGAGGAACCCTCTTAATTTTTAAATATTGTATCAAGGTTGTGCGCTACAATTATAATAATCTTACGGTAGCTTCAACTGCGTCTGGTGTAGCGCCTGTAGGACATGTCAGATGATTGGGTAATGCTAAAACATTTAAAACGTACAGCAACAGAGCTTACAATAGAAGCCTCAAATTAAGAAAGCACACTCCACTACATTATTAAACAGTGCCAAGGACAAAAAGTACTTCAGAAGAAGAAGAAGACATTACACTCACAACAAGCATACTGTATATTCATGTTCAATATTTTAAACTTTTTTTTAGTGTTGCAACCTATTTCTTAATATCTGTGTGATGTTTTTGAATGTATTTTCAGCTGAGGATGTCTCGAATAAGAGACAAAACATGTACTAAAAAAAAAGACATATACCGTGTATTATTTCTATGTGATAAGTAAGTACTGAAAAGTTGAAACTATCTCTGTATCAAGGTTGAATTAGAGTTAATACGGACAATTACAATGCCATTTTAAAATGGTAAAATGTTCTGAGTGTGCTCGGTGAAAATTCTGTGAAGCAGGATGCTGCCCTTACTTACACATAGTTCCAGTGAGAACCTCTCCTCTAACGGTAGTTAGAGACCATGTTGGATTGTTTAATCCCAGCCTCCTGAGCATTAGGAGGGTCATGACTCAGAATAGGTCAAAGATGCCTGCTCCCGTTCCATAGCAACTGGTATCTCGACTCTCAGGGCCACTTATCAAGCTACTCAGTCATTGTCCTTGGTTCACAAACTAGGACATGATTACAGTAACCCACACCATGAACCATGAAAATACAGGAAGTGGAATATAATGTACTTAAAATAGAGATGTTATATGATAGTTAAGCACATATTTTGATTTGTGTTTTCTGGTGCAAAGTAGGACTCACAGGCTTGTAAAAAGCTTTATATAAACTTAGGCCTAACCAAACTTCTGGAATAGCTTATTTAAGAATTCTTTTGTTATAAAGCAGGTGTGAAATAATGGAGTAATTGATGATGATGATGATGATGATGCTTGTTGTTTAAAGGGGCCTAACATCTAAGGTCATCAGTCCCTAATGGTACGAGATGGATGACATGATACAATTAAAACTTTAAAATGTATCCATTGACTAGAATTTACAACAAATGAAGATCCATAATGATGGTGAAATTAAAATTATCAGTGGATCTAATTCGCAATGCCTTATTTTCGTTAAAATGAAAGATGATAGGTCATTGTAGAATAAGACATTGCCTTAAAATTCAATAATATATCATGCAAATGACTATTAAAAAACACATTAAAATAGACAAGCACAAACTAAAACAGAGTCAAATTAATAAAACATAGTGAACAATAATACAAAAACTAAAATGAAACACTACATTTATATACGATAAAACAAACCACTATCCCTCATAAAACTGAACACGAGGTCTGCTGACTGCTCGTCATCTCGCAGGATGAGGGAGATGGTACTCGGGAGTTTTCGAGTAAGGCGCAGATCGACCAGGTCCACGCACTCCGTAAGGATGTATACCACAGCAAGATGACCGCCGCAAGTACAGTAAATAGGTGTGTGTTACTATACCGCAGCCAATCCGAAGACAACATTATACCACTGCTTCCCTCCGAGAAGCCCAAAGGGAAGTCCTCCATACGTTCGTTGCACCTTTTACCTTCTTCTTCTTCTTCATGTGCCATGTCCTCGCAGAACGTTGGCGATCAGTAGCATGATCTGTTGTTTGTTCATAGCTGTTCTGAACAGAGTAAGCTTTGTCACCCCAAACCACTGGCTCAAGTTGCCGAGCCATGATGTCCTACTTCTCCCCGGACCACGTTTTCCATTAATTTTCCCTTGGAGTATTACTTGCAGAAGGTGGTATTTAGAGTTCCGCATCATATGACCAAAGTATTCTAGTTTCCTTCTCTTGATGGTAGTGAGAATTTCTGGTTCTTTGTTCATACGGTGCAAAACGTCTATATTGGTCATTTTAGCTGTCCAAGGTATCTTAAGCATCCTTCGGTACGTCCACATTTCAAATGCTTGCAATCTCTTGCACATGGTCTCAGTTAGTGTCCATGCCTCAACGCCGTACAACAGAATGCTGAAAACGTAGCACCGGAGTAGTCGTGTCCGTAGTGAAATGGAAAGGTCACGGCTTGTCAAAAGTTTCCTAAGTCTCTGAAAAGAAGTTCTGGCCTGCTCAATTCTGCATCGGATCTCGTGAGTAAGGTCCCAGTCATCATTGATGTGACATCCCAGGTATTTAAATGTTGCCACTCTCGCGATCTGTTCCTTCGCTGTTGTGAGATTACCTCGAATGCCATCTTCATTCCTACTTATAACCATCCACTTGGTCTTCTTTACATTAAGCTTCAAGCCCATTGCGCTGCTGGCTTCAGTGACAGCATTAAGTAGTTCCTGTAGATCCTGGAGATTGGTTGCAAGTAGCACAGTGTCATCGGCGTACCTGATGTTATTTATGATGAAACCATTAACCACAATTCCTTGAGTCTTTCCGTAAAGAGCATCTCGAAAAATCTTTTCTGAATAGATGTTGAAAAGCATGGGGGAAAGAATACAGCCTTGGCGAACTCCTTTCATAATTGAGACTTCTTCCGAGACACGACCATCAACTCTTATGCCAGCACACTGGTTCCAGTAGAGATTACCAATAATACGAATGTCCCGTCCATCAAGTCCTAATTCCCGAAGAATGTTCATAAGTTCATCATGGCGGACTGTATCGAAAGCCTTCTCGTAATCGATGAAACAAGCAAAAACATCGACATTGACATCTCGGCACCGTTGGACTAATATCTGCAGACTGAATAATGCCTCTCTAGTACCAAAACCATGCCTGAAGCCAAACTGCGAGGTTCCGATATTCTCCTCACATTTGTGATAAATTCTCGCATGCAAGACTTTTAGGAATACTTTCAGAACGTGGCTCATCAAACTAATTGTTCTATATTCATTGCAGAATTTTGCATTGACTCTCTTAGGCAATATTACGAAAGTCGATTTGAGCCAGTCTCGAGGAATGGTTCCACTGCGGTGGATACTGTTGAATAGGTCAACTAATAATGAAAGGGATTTTTCTTTCTCAAGGAGTTTCAGTATCTCGGCATACATCTCATCAGGGCCAGGAGCCTTCCCATTCTTCGCTGTTCTTATGGCATATTCTACCTTTTACCGCTCTCAGCTTATTTGGAAGTGGAGTGGCCTGCCACTCCACCTCCGGGCCACTCCACCTCCCAATGGGACATAACCAAATGTCTCAGCTGAGAGTATCACTTGCTGGATCCTTGTAAGGCAACGGGGGCAATGTAACTGCCTCCTTGGCAGCCTTATCTGCTAACTTGTTTCCCTCTATACCCATGTGGCTTGTGAGCCACCTAAACGTGATTCTGGTGCTGGCATCTGAACACCCGGCCCGCAGGTCCTGGATCCGCTGCACCAGAGGGTGCCGCAGAAAACAGGTACCAATAGCCTGTAGCAAGCTCAAGGAGTCAGAGCACAGCAGAAAGTGTCTGCACTCATCGGACAGTGCATACCGCAGGGCTTCACAGATAGCATAGAGCTCTGCTGTGTACACACTAAAGGTTTCCGGGAGAGCAAAAAGAAACCTATCATTATCGACAACGAATGCACAGCCCACATTCATTTCTGCCCTCAAACCATCCGTGTAAACAATGACTGAACCTGGATACTGGCCAACAGCGGACAGGAAGAGCCTCCGATAAATCGAAGGGTCCATGTTTTCCTTCGGGCCACTGTGCAGATCCAGGATTATTTCAGGTCGTCGTATTATCCATGGAGGTACCCCACTTGTTTGACAAAGCAGGGAACTGAAGGTAGATCAAACAATCTGTGACTACTATCCAAGCGTATTCCAACCGGCCGCATTGCTCGAGGATAAGCAGCGTACACCCGACGGTTTCCATTGTGGAATACGCAAGGATAGCATGGGCGAAGTGGGATCTGTCGTAAATTTGCAGCATAGGACAGGAACATTTGCTGGCACCTCATGTGTAAAGGCGGCACAGCAGATCCAGCGAGCAGGCTAGCAATGCGGCTTACACGAAAAGCTCCCGTTGCCAACCTAACCCGGCCGTGGTGGATGCTATTGAGTTTCACAAGGACGCTTTGCCTTGCTGATCCATATGCTGCACTGCCATAGTCTAACACGGATAAAATATGTGCCCTATAAAATTGTAGGAGCACCGTGCGGTCAGCACCCCAATCAGAACAGCTAAGAAACTTCAAAGTATTCAACAACTTAGTGCATTGCACTTTTAACTGGTGCACATGTGGCTCCCACAATAATTTGCTATCGAAAAGAATTTGGTGTCAACTACGGGAAGAGCGACATTTCCTAAATAAAGCTCAGGGTGTGAGTGAAGAGTGCACTTCCGGCAAAAGTGCACAACAGAGGTCTTTGCGGTTGAAAACCGAAAGCCATGTTCTAAAGTCCACTGTTCCATTCTCTTAATAGCTTGCTGTACTTGTCGCTCTGCGACTGCCATCTTGTGCGTGCTAGAATGCAGAGCAAAATCGTTCATATATAGCAACGGTATTACCACTGAACCAGCAGCAGTGACAATACCATTTATGGCAATCGCAAACAGAGCAACACTAAGAATCGATCCTTGTGGGACTCCATTTTCTTGAACATGGTACTGAGAATATGCCCTCCCTACTCGGACATGGAATAGATGGAGGGACAAAAAATTTGCAATTATTATCGGCGAGTTGCCTCGGAATCTCCAATGACGCAGGACTGAAAGAATACCATATCACTAAGTGGTGTCATAGGCCTTTTCTAAGTCAAAGAAAGCAGCCATCAAATGCTACTTGCGGAGAAACACATGCTGGGGATAGAACTCTGCAGGTGTACCAAGTGGTCAGTGGTCAAGCGACCGCCTCAGAAACCACATTGGTACTTGGGCAAAAGTCCATGTTTCTCCAGACACCACACAAGTGAGCGATTTACCATCCTCTCACATAGCTTACACAAACAGTTAGTAAGACAAATAGGTCTGTAACTTCCTACATACTTAGGACTTTTGTCAGGCCTGAGGACAGGAATTACTATGCCCTCTTGCCACTGAGACGGAAACTCACCCTCTATCCAGATTAGGTTGAACACATGAAGAAGATATAACAGACTATCCTCAGTAAGGTGTTTCAACATCTGGTTATGGACACTGTCTGGTCCAGGAGACGTGTCCTTGCAAAGCGCCAAGGCACAGCAGAGTTCCCACTCCGTACAGGGCACGTTATAGTCCTCTGAAGCTTGAGTGGCAAAACAAAGGTGATGACGTTCTGCCTCCCGCTTTAGAGCGAGGAAATCACGATGGTAATTCCCTGAGCCAGACACATTCGCGAAATGACTGGCAAGATGGTTAGCAATCGAGAGCGGTTCACTGATGATACTGCCTGCAATGGAAATTCCCGGTACAGAAATAATCCTTGCGTACACGAAATACTATTACGTCATAAATCTCATGTTTTATCCATATTGAAAGTTGTTATAACATGAAATCCAATGAAAGTATTTATTAATACACCTATTCAACACTTTTTATCCGCTTATATGTGGTTACAAATACAAACAATCATATATCACTTTCATTGGATTTTAAGTTACACAAAATACGTCGAAATCTAGTCCACACTTGAGATGACAGGATATGTGACATCACAGACGACACATATCTCTCCCACGAAGCTCTCTTACTCTGTCAAATAAGAACTCATGCCCTAGCATATAGTTTCTTAAATGTTACCAAAATTAGCCACAGTAGGCTGTCTACAATACCATTTATGAGCGCAAAGGTGTTCTTTGACAGCTGCCGCAATTTCTTCATTCCACCAAGAAACAAGTTTTCGGCGAAGAGTTCCTGAAAACGATGGAATGGACTCCTCGGCAACAGCGAGAATAACTTGTGTTATGTAATTGATATTGCCATCTACGCTCCGCCTGGTCACATCACTAAAGACAGCTAGTGATGTGAACTTTGGCCAATCAGTGTGTTTAAGAATCCATCGAGGAGGAGCCTCGACGGATTTCTGTTTTAACAAAGGAAGAACAATGAGCAAATGGACACTGTCACAGAGATCATTGTGTGTATTCCACCGAAACAAGGGAACCAGTGTTTGGCTGCATAGACTGATGTCTATGCGAGAGTATGTGCCGTAACGTACACTGAAATGAGTTGGTTCACCTGTATTCAAAATACATAAATCCAGCTCTCTTACTAATGTTTCCAACTCCCTTCCCATGGGGCAAGGTGTTTCAGAGCCCCATATAGGATGATGGGTGGTAAAATCGCCCAATAGGAGGAACGGAGGTAGTAGCTGATCTATAAGATCAGTTACATCATTTATATTAAGAGGCTGGACTGGTGGAAAATAAACATTACACACAATTGCTATGACAGGCAGCAGAACGCAAACTGCTACAGCCTCCAACAGGGTTCTTAGTGGCAGCTCTTTGCTACAGGTATCAGAACGGACAAAAATGCCAACGCACCCGGAAGACCGGTTAGCATAATGTCGTTCTAACGAGTATAGTCTGAAATTTCTCAAGACCATATAATGACCAGGTCTGAGATTAGTTTCCTGAATGCAGACTATACTCGCCGAATACTCACTAATTAGCTGGCGCAGGTCAGCAAGATGCCTATCATAACCGTTACAATTCCACTGTAACAGTGACATAATGTGTACTAAGAAAGGATGAGTGTTAGGTTATACTTAAAACCTAAGTACTAACATCAACATCTACATCCGTAGATGTGGATGAAAACTCGACGTCCATCCCGTCATCGACTGACGACGGGACTGACACCGAGAACTTCGATACTTTTGGGAGGCCGGATGTCCTCCTACGAGGGGAGCACGCAGGTTTTGGAGCAGGCGTACCTGCTGGCGCTGATTCATACCATCCAGATGGAGGGCATGATTTCCCTTTCGCAGGGGAAGTGTGAGTGCGCCTGGTAAGGGAGCTCCTCTTCTCCACCTTCTTTTCTTGCTTGGATAGTCAGGGAGAAAATTTCCCAGCCCTGGTCGATGATGCCGCCTCCGCCGGCTTGGGCACGGCTTTCGCCGATCTCTTGATGTGGGGGAGACTTGTCCTTCCCCTTCCTGCTGTGTTGGCTTAGGAGTCCCAGCCGGCAAAGACTTGTTTGTGGTCCCCCCCTAAAGCTTTTTACTCTTTGCGGCTTTGCTCACAGGAGCAACAGCCGCCCTGGGCGCAGTGATCACAACAGGTTTAGAAGATGTAAAAGACGAACCTGGAAGACTCTGTGCTATCTTCATGTAGTCTAACGTCTTAGCGGTAGCACTCATAGAACTGAACTTGCTGCGTTCTTCCTGGTAGGAAAGACCATCAAGGGTCTTGATCTTCTTTGCACCGACATATACCGGACAGTTCTGATCTTGGGGTGAATGAAGACCAGGGCAATTAATGAACCTGTAAGGAGTTGTGCACTCTTCCATGCCATGAGCTCCTCTGACATATGTACCACATACAGACAGATTCAAGCAACGAGATACCATATACCCAAACCTCTGACATTGATAGCAGCATATGAGAGGCGGGAATGGCCTCATATCACAGCGATTGGTTGTTACCTTGACTTTTTCTGATAACACTGACAATTTGAAGGAGACAATGAATGCACCCATGGCAACGTCTTCGCCGCTGACTTTACGTGTAATGCGCCTGACGTGTGTCACACCATGGTGTTTCATGTCTTCTATTAACTCATCGTCAGTGTTCAAGATGAGATCTCTGTGGATGATAACTCCACGAACCAGATTCAAGGTCTTGTGTCCTCCATTTTGACGAGAATATCGCCAAAGTGGTTGCACTCGATCAAGCGATCAGCTTGCACGGCAGCGCGTGTCTTTAACTACAAACTGCCGTTGCACATTTTTTTCAGATCTTCCAGTTCACCATAGACACCTTCTATGTGCCTACTAAACAAAATAGACTTTACCAGCTTGAAGTCACTGCCATCAGTTCTGGTAGCAATCAGAAACCTAGAGAAGCTGGATCCCATTCCTTCAAGCTGCGCTTGTTCCCAGAGGGTTGAACCCGCCAAGGTATCAAAAGTTAAAGATTTCGGTGCGGGACTGCCTTTGGCAAGCTGAAGATGTTTCAAAGACATCTCCAAAATCATCCTCCCCGAATGCCACCCCTCCGATCAAGGGCCTATGTAGCCGAACCAAGCAGCCGAGGCAACATCCACCTGGTCATAGTAGGTATTGCCCGGGGTCTGATGTTGGACAATGCGTAATACGGAATGATTAGGCAATAAGCACTAGGACTCCCTTCCTCTAATCACCCGTAATAGCATGTACAGAATAATAAATATAGAGAAAAAATGAAAAATAGCTAATAATAATATGTCCTTATGGCATTCGGCTCTGCGGTGACCTGTGTTGTCAGGCGGATACTACTGCAGGGGTATATGGAGCTCCCACCTGCAAGATTCCTGGGAGGTCACGAGCGGGCTTTCGGGCGTAATCGCACAAGTAAGAGGCCCATCTCCGAGCAGCAAGCACATGAAGAATTTTGAATGGGTCTAAAACTAACCCTTAAAAAAAAAAAAAAAGGAGTAAAGAGGAGACTGATGGCCACATGACCCTTTTTAGTCGCCCTCTACGACAAGCAGGGATTACCTGTGAATGTATTCAGCCCCTCCCATCCACAGGGGGTCAACACATAATACCAAACTGCAATCTATGTCCGCGCATAGGTCACCGCTTTTAGTCGCAATTTATGACAGGCAGGGGATAGTGTGGGTGTATTCGTCATCTGCGTCCCCCACGCACAGGGGATAAGTGGAGAACTTAACATGTACAGTAGGTACCAATAAAGCATTTTTCAGATAATTTAAAATAATATGAAGCAATATTTTGTCCTAAATTTAAACAAGTTTTACCAAGTTTTACCAACCATATTTTCCACATTCCAGGGCCATGCTTCTTAAATTATTAGTACCGGCATACATTCTGTACGGAAAATATGTCTGCTTTTTCAGAATAGGTGTTTAGTTCTTAAGAATTATGATAATTGAAAGTAATTTTATAACAGTTCATTTTCAAATCACTTGTGAAGAGAAACACTAAATCCATTCCGATAGTGATCTGTACAATTAAAAGCTACATAAGAATTCACCATCATTCAATATTCCTCCACTCCACAAAGTAAGGCGTAACATACTTTCTTTTACTGTTGTTGATCAATTTATTAAAACTCCATCACATATAATACTACAACAAATATACAGACTAACACGATCCAATATGAAAACATGCAAGGAACTATTACCATGCCAAGCATTCGAAGCTGAAGCACGCACAACATGGCGATGCACAGGTGTTCAATATTTCTCATAGTTCTAGCGTGCTCTACGAGTCTAGATAAGCAATATTAAAGCCTTTCTTAACAACTATTAGTTGTAAGAGATTCAGGGTGCAGGGAAACCTACCAGCAGAGGTCTCTCCCATTTAAGCACAGTAAGTTAGCCAACTGTTTCATCAGAATTTGATTCTGCAGTGAACACTGAAGACAAATGTTAACCAACTGCACAACCAAGCTGGCTATCATGATCTTAAAAGATAAACTCTCTGTGTTCAACTTACCTTCTCCAGTCCTCGACTTTTGATAACATGGGCTGCTCTGTGGTACTGTCTGAGTAAGTACATACACTGGGCAAGCCAATAGACATCCTGTGCATTATCTTTGGTCAATGTAACAATTTTATCTGCCCAAAATAATGCTGCTGAATATAAATGCTGGAAAAAAAAAAAAAAACAGAGCAAAATATCAGTTCCACTACAAGATTCTTGTGTGTGTCATTTATTTACATTCACCACACATGATATATATTGCAAGAGAAAGAAAACAATTGAAGTACATATTAAAATATTAAATATCAACTTTATACAAAATTGATTGTTCAAAACTAGCTCCAGGGTTTCAAATACAATACATCTACTGTCATCATCATTATCATCCTTGAACCTTTCCAGTATGGTAGGTAGGAAGGTTGTAAACGAGCACTCTCCAATGCTGTCTGTCCAGAAATGTTTCGTTGTTCATGACAAATTCCCAACTCCATCCTCTGCTTTCCACAACTTCTTTCAGTTGGTCTATCCATCTTTTTCATGGTCTTCCAACTGGTCTTCTGCAAGTTGGTCTTCTTTCCCTGTAGGCACATGATATTCTTGTGCTATTCATTCTTTTAAGATGCCCAAACAATTTAAGTCTTGATGACCTTAGACTTTCCTCCATAGATTGAATTCATCCTATGATTGTTTGGGTCTCTTCATTCTTTAAATGATCAAGTTGTATCTTTTGGAGGGCAGTTCTAAGAAACTTCATCTCACAAGCTTGAAGCTTGCTTATGTTCTTTGATGTTAGTATGCATGTTTCCTAGGAATAAGAATGGGAATGAGATATGGCTTGTACAGGATCATTTTTGTTCTTGTACAAACCTTCCTGTCCCATAGTAAGTTTTGCACAAGTCTGTAGAAATTGAACCCTCTGGTTACTCTGTTCAGTACTTCTGGCTCCACCCTAACATTATTGCCATCATGATACCCGACAGATATGCGAATTGATTTACTACTTCAAGTCGTATGTCTTGCAGTTATAGATTGCATTCAGAATTCCCCCTGCTAATTTTCATTGCTACAGTGTTTGTTGTTTCAATCCATATTCTTCAAATTTATTTTTCCACAAATTAAGTTTGCTTTGTACTCCCTCCTCTGTTTCATCCCGTATTGCTACATTATCTGCAAACACTCTGGCTTCAATGATCTTCTCCATAATTTTAAGGCTATGGAAGAGAAGAGTTACACCTCTGTAATTTTCACTTTTCTTCCTAATTTCCCTTCTTGAAGACAGGAACTATCACCATTTTTTGTCCAATCTTCTGGCACTAGGTTATCATTCCATGTTGATCAAAGGACTCTGTACAACCATTGTATCCCAGATGTACCAGTGGCTTTAATCATATCAGCTGTAATTTCACTCCAGCTGACTTAATACTTTTCATCTTACGAAGGGCCCCCTCAACATCTGCCCATGTAATTGGAATGTCATTATCTGTTGCTCTTTTACATTCCTCTGTCACACAACTTGTCAGATCCATTAAAGAGCCTGACAAAATACTGTTTCATTGTGTTCCTGATATCTCTCAAATAGTGAATTATATTCTCATCAGCTGTCTCTATAGCTGTTTGTCACATCTCATACTTTTGTACAATTTCCATACAGCATTTTCATGTCTCCTTTACAGTTATCTTTCCAATTTAGAGGTGAATTCCTCCTTTTCCTTCCCGTCCAATTATCTTAACTTCCAATTTCCTGGACTGGTAATTTTCCGCAATCTCTTCCTATCTGCTGTTATCTCAGTGGTCACTCTTATTCCTGTAATTAGACTTGGCTAAATCTACAGCTTTCTTGGCCTTATTTCTATTTGTTATTGCCTCTTTCACTCTCTATAATTCCACCATGATGATCTCTTTCTTATTAACTCTGCTGCTTGCCCTCCTACAAATTTTATTAGCACTGCTCACAAAGCTTGTCTTGAAAACATTCCATTCTTCTTTTCCGTTTCTCATATCTGTTATTGGTAGGTTGGCTCTAATATCCTCTTGGAACCGCAGTTTCAAATCCTTTATTCTTGGCAGTTTTCTCTTTGTTACATTAACAATAGTTTTAATTCCTCTCAGGTCTGCAACAAGGTGTTTATGGTCACTATCAAGGCATTCACTCGGTATTACTTGCATATTGCACTCTTTCTCTACTTTGTTTATCAGTTACCACATTACCTATCATTGACATATAATGACCATCCTAGCTATATATTGTAATCCTATGGCTGCCTTTCTTTCTGAAACCAAGAATTATTTACCACAAGTTGAATTTGTGAGCCTAAATCAAGCAGGGGTACTTCCTCCATAATTTCTTTTGCCAAATCCATAGAACCCTACGATCCTTTCATAACCTGTCCTATCAGTTCCTACCAGGGCATTGAAATCCCCAATTATCACCAGGTTCTCTTCATCAATGTCGTCTTCCAGTTTTTCAAAGAAATTTGTTTTTACGTCTTCACTGCAACCCTGTTGGGGAGTGTAAACTTGACAAAAGTTAAGATTTCTTTTTTTAGACACTCTGGCTTCAATTAGTCTCTCATTGAAGAACGTGACATCTGAGATACTATTGATGACATTATAGAGGACAGCACCTAAGTCATTCCTTGCTACTGATTTATTCCCACTCCGATATAATTTATATCCAACCAGTAACACTCTTGTGTTGCACCTCTTCCATTTGGTTTCACTTAGAACGAAGATGTAAATGTGTCCACGTCTCATTAAATCCGTGATCTCATTGCATATCCCTGCTAGAGTTTCAATGTTGAAGGTTCCAATCTAAAGCTGATTCCTATGATTGGTTCTCCTCCTGCCTCTTGGAGGATCAACTTATAAATCTCATTCTCCATTCAACCTAACCATAGTCTTAGAGGATCTTCGAATGTATGTTCCAAGAGCACTAGATGCAATGGCTACATTGGTACACATTTCTTTCTGAGGCTCTATTCTTTTGACTTGCCAGGCCTAACACAGAATTGGATTTTCTGTCAGAGTTTACTCCCATAGCCTTGGACGATCCCTCTTCACCACAAGGCAGTGTTTTTTTTTTCCCTGTTTAACCCCAAGAAGAACAGCTGCCAGCTTTGCCATACAAAGGACTTCTCTGCTGTTGAGGTCTTTCACTCCATTAATCCTTAGTACAGGGTTATGATTTAACCAATATTCTGGAGGCTGACTGCAGTGGTATTCTATTATCATTCAAGTGAGCATGGAACAGGCGACAATGAATGCTTTGAAATATTTATCGCAGATACTTTGTGAAGAGGACATAACCTCCATGTGAAAGTCATGGAAACAAGTTAACCACTAGAAGTACTTTGACAGATCTCTCCGTCCTGGCTCTCGACTGCACTCTGGTACAAAGACGGATCTCTCCATCCGCGTGTAGTGTTAATTTCCGGACCCGCTCCAAGCTGGTTTCCTTCGTGAAAGGATTTGATATTAGTAAGGTAACCTTTTGACAGATGGAAGCACTGTTTTATTCCATTGATGCATTCGATAAACACTTCTGTGCAGTTATTCCGTGGAAAGAATAGCCTGTAGCTTAGCAACCTCATCGTAAGCAAAATCATGGCTGCCTCCAAGTTGAGTGACGAAGCGATTATAAGGGAATTTTTAGAAGAGAGTGACACTGATACTGAAATAAGCAATGAAGAATTTAGTGGAAGTAGTTCGTGTGACAGCGATGTGAGTGCTGGTAGGGGTGAACAAAGTGCTGTTTTGCTGTCAAATGTAACACTCAATTTTAGGCCTACATCTGATGCTACACCAACGGCTTCTAATCATCTTTCACTCGATAAGGAATGGAACTGGGAGCACGTAAGTAATACTCCAGACAATTATTCACGCATCGCAACTGGTGAAATAGTGTTGTTCAAAGGTGCCTAGGACAATGCCCTAACGAACTGCAAGTTGTTAACGAATTTCTAACAGCATACTTTTGGGAACATCTAACAAATGCTGCAAGTAAAATGTCTTGTATCTGCTGCCGAGGATACAAAAAGGGTAATATCATATGAAAAGGAACACTGGTTTCCTGTATCTGTGGATGAAATGAAGGCCCATTTTGCTCTGTGCATCCTAACATCACAAAATAAGAAGCCCTCACTTTAAGACAATTGGTCTAAGCGCAGGGTTATGGAGACTCCAATTTTTGGAGAAACCATGGCTTTTAAGAGGTTCAAATCTATAAATAAATTCCTCCACTTGTCCAGTGATGCCGCTGAAACTGCTGGTGATAAACTTAGGAAAGTAAGGCCTGTGCTTGATTTACTTTTAGATAGATTTCAAAAGGTCTATACTTGTATGCTTGGAGAAAAAGTGTCTATAGATGAAAGTCTGATGAAATTCAAAGGTAGGTTTTCATACGTACAATATAACCCATCAAAGACAGCCAGGTTTGGCATAAAAATATACAAGGTGTGTGCATCTGATAATGGGTACTGTTGGAACTTCAGAATTTATACTGGGAAAGAGAATGGTAGTGAAGTACCTACAGTGGGATTACTTTCAAGTGAAAAAGTATTTAAGGAAATGTGTGGAGGGCTTTTGGGTTGCTGGAGAACGCTGTACATGGAGAACTGGTACAGACCAAATAGGAAGTTCATGTCCAAGGAACTCAGCAGCACAAAGCTGAAAAAGGGGGAACTCACCTTTGTTTCCAGTAATGGGGTTTTGGCTGTGAAATGGGTAGACAAGAAAGTGGTGCACATGCTCTCTACACAACATAGCAGGCCAGATTACCTTGAAGTGGTGAAGTATGATGGCAAGAAGAAGTTCAGACCCAAACTTGTTGTTGACGACAACTGTGGAATGGGGGGTGTTGATTCTCATGACCACAGACTCGCATCATTCCCCTTGATGAGGGAGTATGTAAAAGGATACAAAAAAATATACTTCTACATACTAGACATGACAGTTCTGAATTCCAACATCATTCATCGCCTCCTCAACCCTGACAAGAAGCGAGTAGGCTTTACCAGCTTCCGGATCAATTTGGCCGAACAGCTGTTGGCAAGTGTGACCTTGCCTGACTATCCAAAACGAGGACGCCGAAGCCCTGGGAATACACCACTGAAACTTCGGGAAAGGCACTGGGGACACTTTCCAACCAAAAAACCCCCAACAACGAAGAAGGTTATCCTGTCACGGAGATGCAAAGTCTGTGTGACACGGGGTCTGAGGAAGGAATCTTAATATGAATGCCACTGGTGCAAAGTGGCGCTCCACGTAGATGAATGTTTTATGATGTACCATACACATAAAGACTTTACAAAGTCCAACTGGCAGTAGTTTGAATATTTCCTCTCATTAGGTTTCTGTAAAATATGCTTTTTCAGTGTCAGTGATAATATCATGTAAAGTAATGACAATAAATGGTACACCAAGGCATAAATAAGTTGAATTAAATGGTATGTGAATGGGTTAATACTGCATACTATATAGTAATCAAAAAAGGTTAATATGCTAAGTACTTCTTCATAGTTTATAGAAATATAAAAGAGAGATAAATTATATAGAATTTCACAATCTTAAAATTTTAATTTTAAAATATTCACTGTATAAGGAAACTTTAATCTCCAAAGAAAATAAATGGCTCATTTATAAATAACCATAGGAACTATCACTAATCTTTCACAGTACCAGTACCATCAAAGATAATGACCTCATTGTAACCAAAGCTGATAAAAGCAATGTTACTGTTATTATACTATTTGCTTTATGTCACACCGACACAGATAGGTCTTATGGTGACGATGGGACAGGAAAGACCTAGGAATGGGAAGGAAGCGGCCGTGACGTTAATTAAGGTACAGCCCCAGCCAGCATTTGCCTGGTGTGAAAATGAGAAACCACGGAAAACCATCTTCAGGGCGGCTGACAGCGAGGTTCAAACCCACTATCTCCTGGATGCGAGCTCACAGCTACGCGCCTCTAACTGCACAATCAACTCGCCCAGTACTGTTATTATGAATAAAGGGGAATATATTAATAACATTAACCCACCATTAAAACAGATCCCACAGCAAAAATCCAAGACCCATCATTAATTTCTTCACAATTTATACAATGTTTTTTGAAGAAAAATTTTCACTTACAAGCTAAAAATCCATCAAAAACTCACTAGAATGAATACACAGTCTTAAAGATTTTAAAATTCACTCTCACCACACAATCCATTCATTCGATATAAAAAAACTGCCTCCAAGTATCCTCATTAAAGAAATCATAATCATAGTGTACCGGGGTTAGACCTTCTCCATCCCATTGAACGCCTTCTAGAAGGCCAATACCAATATAAATGGTCCGTTATTGGACATTATAAATTTTCCAGCTAACTCATTCCTGGTTGGCAGCGTTTCGCCCCCCCTCCCGTGTGCTAGGTTAGCCTTGTCAGTTGGTACTTAGCACACCTACCAAGACGCATGGCTAGTGCATACTGTGGAGGCCACTGTGTAGGCTACGCCACCGGTAGTGCCAATGCACTATGAGAGACTTTGTCTAGTTGGCCATCCGCGTTGTGTATCCTCAATTAAGGTAACTGAAGATATTTGGACCTATAACCTTTAGATGTCTCTACTATCGGTCTATGTGCCCCCTCTGGTGGGATTACGGACAATTACCTTTCAAGGGAATTTTCAACTTTTGTAAACCTTAAATGTCTGTAGATTGTTTTTTTATGTGCTAAGGTTATCAGCACTTCTACGGCTTCCTTCTTCCTTAGTAATTAACCAATCAGGAACATTGTGTATATTTCTCTAGCCAATTAAAACTGGGGATGTGTACAGGCACTCTGCACAGCTCAAGAGAGTTCTGGAACTTTCCCCTCTGAGATACTATAAAAACTGGGTGCTTTAGGGCCGTATTGTCATCTTCATCGCTCCGATCTAGTGTGTGTGTGTGTACAGTGTATTTTAGGAGGCAGGGCAGCCTTGCCATTGTCAGAAGGCCCAACAACTCAAGGTAATGGCAGACATCTCTTAACATGTGATAGCTCCAGGCAAATAACTTGAGGGGAAGGTTCTAAACTACTTTTATTAATGTAAAATTCTAAAGATTCTATTTAAATGTAACTTTTTGGCAAGTCCAAGAACTCTGTTCAAATCCCTCATAGGAAATATGTAAATTTAGGGAATAGAGTGTTCACCCTCTATTATTCCCACTCAACTTGGTATGGGGGTGACTAAGATATTCTAAACTTCTAAATTCTTCACACTACTTTGGTACTTAATATTTTGCATCTAGTCACCCCTCTGTAGTATGGGCTTAGCCTCTGCAACTTTTGGCCATAAGCAAATTTAGGATTTAAAGTGTTTTACCAAAAGGAGTGCAAGAGTTTCGCTTACTAGCATTTTGTTCATGGCCAATCTTCTTAAACCTTTTATTTATTTAGAATGGGCACTCACTGTCCCTGTTTAAATTGTCATTGAAAATGAAATGGCGTATGGCTTTTAGTGCCGGGAGTGTCCGAGGACACGTTTGGCTCGCCAGATGCAGGTCTTTCGATTTGACGCTCGTAGGCGACCTGCACATTGTGCTGAGGATGAAATGATGATGAAGACGACACATACACCCAGCCCCCGTGCCAGCGAAATTAACCAATTAAGGTTAAAATTCCCGACCCTGCCGGGAATCGAACCCGGGACCCCTGTGACAAAAGGCCAGCAAGCTAACCATTTAGCCATGGACCTGGACTAAATTGTCATTATTTATAGATGAGTGCAACAGACTGTCCAACAGAAATAACAGTAAATACAGTTTTTAAAGTTTTAAAGTTTTTGGTCAGAAGCTTGTGCCTCTGAGAGGCTGAACTGTAGTAACTCTTGGAGCGCAGTCTCCTAGAATGAAAATGAGTGGAAAAAATCATTCTCTTGTAAAAGTGTACCTGTTTTGAGCTAGATTGATCAACCTTTGCAAGTTATTGTGTCAATAAGTTTCTCTATTGTACCTGATTTTTGACTTTAAGTCATTGTTACTGTGGGAGCTAACGAGTTCATTGTTAACTGTTATTTGTTGTTGCTTATTCAAAGTAACTATCAAATATTAAACTTTAAAAAAAAAAGAAAGGAAAGAAATAAAATTTCAAAATTTAGTGCTTTAACTTATACTCTGATCATTTCAATGTCCACCCAATTCACCCCAGCACCTTCTTGCACCTCTGTGAACCACGGAAACACCGGAGCACATAGTATGCAGTAACTTGAAGAAATTTAGTAAGTTGTCCATACAGGAAATTCAGGAATTAATTTCTCTCTTAAAATGAATCCTAAACAAAAACTATTTTTTGTTTTAATAATACTATTTATCAGCAGATTCAAATCAAAATCGATCAATCAATACTGATCTGCATTTAGGGCAGTTGCCCAGGTGGCAGATTCCCTATCTGTTGTTTTCCTAGCCTTTTCCTAAATGATTTCAAAGAAATTGGAAATTTATTGAAATCTCCCTTGGTAAGTTATTCCAATCCCTAACTCCCCTTCCTATAAATGATTATTTTCCCCAGTTTGTCCTCTTGAATTCCAACTTATCTTCATATTGTGATCTTTCCTACTTTTATAAACGCCACTCAAACTTATTCGTCTACTAATGTCATTCCAAACCATCTCTCCGCTGACAGCTCGGAACATACCACTTATGATACAAATTCTTATAATTTTGTGAGGGTCCCATACACTGGAACCATACTCTAGTTGGGGTCTTACCAGAGACTTATATGCCCTCTCCTTTACATCCTTACTACAACCCCAAACACCCTCATAAGCATCTGCAGAGATCTGTACCCTTTATTTACAATCACATTTATGTGATTTCAACAATGAAGATCTTTCCTAATATTAACACCTAGATACTTACAATGATTCCCAACAGGAACTTTCACCCCATCAACGCAGTACAGTTAAACCTGCTTTATACGTAACTCTGTTCTACGTAATTCGTATTTGTACGTAATTTCCTTTAGGTCCCGGCAAAATATAATTTAAAAGCGTGTTAATTAAACCTTACTTATACGTAATCCATTTATACATAATTCGCTGTTATACGTATTAAGTGCCAGTGAAATATAACTGAGTTTTGCGTAATTGTAATGAGAACGTGCTTTTTAAAAACAAACTACTGTATTTACGACGTTTCCTCTTAGTCGACGTAGGCGGAAATACAGCGATCGGGTTTCGGTGCTGAAACAGAACAGAGTTTCGCCGAGTGACATTGTTGACCCTTACTTACTGACGGCTTAACAAAGACGAGCCCCCTTCGCTCCTCCTCTACCTTCGTCATTTTTTTAACACGCCGCGAAAGATTAAGGTACATTGTAAGCAAAATGGGCGGTTTCGGTGCGTAAACAAAAGAAAATACAGTAAATTTGTTTGAATATGAGAATTTCTTTCGTGGGAACAACGGAGAATGAAATGTCCACGATGCCGGTCTAGTGTTTACTGTTGAACAATAGTTTTGTCATTCAGTTGCTTTTGATTAGCCATGGAGAACAGAAAAGGGAAATGTTATACGAGAAGTGGACGCTAATCCACACAAAACAAAAACTGAAATCGCTTCAGACTTAGGCATTGCTTATACCACGCTATGTACAGTCATCAGTAAAAGAAACGCTATTTTGGATGCGTTCTTAAAACTGGGTTCAAAATCAGCAAAGCGCAGCCGTCGGCAAGAAGGATGGTACGCAGATTTGGAAAAAGCACTTTTCACATGGTTCCAGCAAAAGCGGGCTGCAGCTCTACCAATTAGTGCAGACATGCTGAAGGCAAAGGCGATATATTTAGCTAAAATGATGAGTATCACTGCTGCTTTCAAGGCTTCATCGGGATGGCTGCAAGGATTTAAATATCGTCATGGAATTACAGGGAGCACAATTTGCGGTGACTCAAAATCTGCAGACGACGTCACGGTGCAACACTGGAAAGAGGAGGTTCTGCCGGGTATCGTAAGCGATTATCAGCCTCCAAACATCTACAACTGTGATGAGACCGGCCTATTCTACAATCTCCTTCCTAATAAGACATTAGCTGAAAAAGGTGACTCATGCCACGGAGGGAAGAAAAGTAAAATTCGTGTAACAGTACTTATCACCACCAATGCAGGTGGATCTGACAAACTTCCTCCACTTGTGATAAGAAAATGGAAGAATCCGAGGTGTTTTAAGGGTGCGAAAACAAAACCTAAGGAATTTGAATCCAATGGAACTGTGGTTGAGAAAACTGGACATTAAAATGAAAAAGAAACAGAAGAAGATCCTTCATCTTATGGATCGATGTGCAGTACATCCACCTCAAATCCTTCTGGAGAATGTCCAAATGGAATTTTTCCCTCCTAACTGTACCAGTGTTCTACAACCCCTTGATTTGGGCATCATTGCAAATTTCAAAGTGCATTATAGAAAAATGCTGGTTCAACATTTAATAACACTGAGTGATGCAGGAAATGAACTTCTCTCCATTAATTTGCTACAAGCCATGAACTTTATTTCGGCTGCCTGGAAGCAGGTGTCATCCTCCACAATCAGCAACTGTTCCTGCAAAACTGGTGTCTTACAAGAAGAGGCTGCCTCTAATTATGATTATGGGGACGAAATTTTGTCTGGTAATGAGTTAACGCTACCGGTGGGTGTATAAAGAATAGAATTCGATACTTTTGTGCATTTTGATGACAATCTGGCTGTATGTGGAGAACCACCAGATGAAGAGATTATTGCTGATGTATGCCAACAACATGGTGGTGATGGACCAGCTACAAGCGATAGTGACGTTGGAGATGGAGATAACGACTTGAATCTTGACACGTGAACTGAGTGGAGTGTTAAGTGCAATCGAAGTGTGTAGACGTTACATCGGTGCGAAAAGTTGTAGTGAAAATGCTTTGAATGCATTACCAAGTTTGCTAAAGGAGGTTTATACTCTTAATACAAGAAAAGTGAAACAAGCCAAACTATCTGATTTCTTTAAGGCCGGGCCAAGTGCAAAATAATATTTTCTGTCTTAATGTATTTATTATTTGCAAGGATTTACACATGTAGGTCTATTCCGTTGGTTTTTCAGTAAATATGTGATGTATTGTGTAAGTCTGATTTCTAAGTAATTCTCAGTTACAAGTAGTTTTTTCTCTTCCCCTTGATATACGTATAAGTCAGGTTCAACTGTAATTAAAACTGAGAGGACTTTTCCTATCTGTGAAACACACAACCTGACTTTTAACCCCGTTAATCAACATACAATTGCCTGCCGTCCATCTTACAATATTATTGTGGTCACGTTGCAGTTGCTCACAATCTTGTAACTTGTGTATTACTCTATACAGAATAGCATCATCTGCAAAAAGCCTTACTTCTGATTCCACTTGTTTACTCATATCATTTATATATATATATATATATATAAGAAAACTTAAAGGTCCAATATTACTGCCTTGAGGAATTCCCCTCTTAATTATTACAGGGTCAGATAAAGCTTTGCCTACTCTAATTCTTTGAGATCTAGTTTGTAGAAATATAGCAACCCATTCGGTCACTCTTTTGTCTAGTCCAACTGCACTCATTTTTGCCAGTAGTCTCCCATGATCCACCCTATCAAATGCTTTAGACAGGTCAATCGCGATACAGTCCATTTGACCTCCAGAATCCAAGATATCTGCTATATCTTGCTGGAATCCTACAAGTTGAGCTTCAGTGGAATAACCTGAACTGCCTTCTATCGAACCAGTTATTAATTTCACAAACATGTCTAAATAATCAGAAAGAATGCCTTCCCAAAGCTTACATACAATGCATGTCAAACTTACTGGCCTGTAATTTTCAGCTTTATGTCTATCACCCTTTCCTTTATACACAGGGGCTACTATAGCAACTCTCCCTTCATCTGGTATAACTCCTTCGACCAAACAATAATCAAATAAGTACTTCAGATATGGTACTATATCCCAACCCATTGCCTTTAGTATATCCCCAGAAATCTTATCAATTCCACCGCTTTTCTAGTTTTCAACTGCTGTATCTTATTGTAAATGTCATTGTTATTATATGTAAATTTTTATATTTCTTTAGCCTTAGTCTCCTGCTCTATCTGTACATTATCCTTGTAACCAACAATCTTTACTGTTGACTAAATACTTCTGACTTTTGAAGATCCTCACATACACACTCCCCTTGATCATTAATTATTCCTGGAATGTCCTTCTTAGAACCTGTTTCTACCTTGAAATACCTATACATACCCTTCCATTTTTCACTAAAATTTGTATGGCTGTCAATTATGCTTGCCATCATGTTATCCTTAGCTGCCTTCGTTGCTAGATTCAATTTTATAGTAAGTTCCTTCAATTTCTCCTTACTTCCACAGCCATTTCTAACTCTATTTCTTTCCAGTCTGCACCTCCTTATTCTCTTTATTTCTCTATTATAATAAGGTGGATCTCTACCATTCCTTACCTCCCTTAAAGGTACAAACCTGTTTTCGCATTCCTCAACAATTTCTTTAAACCCATCCCAGAGTCTGTTTACATTTTTATTTACCGTTTTCCACCGATCGTAGTTACTTTTTAGAAACTGCCTCATACCTGCTTTATCAGCCATATGGTACTACTTTTAAGACCTTCCTTTCTATCACATTTATTTTTAACTATGACAAAAAATGCTTCATGATCACTAATACCTTCTATTACTTCAGTTTCTCTAGAGCTCATCTGGTTTTATCAGTACCACATCCAGGATATTTTTCCCTCTGGTTGGTTCCATCACTTTCTGAATCAGCTGTCCTTCCCATATTAACTTATTTGCCATTTGTTGGTCATGCTTCTTGTCGTTCGCATTTCCTTCCCAATTGACATCTGGTAAATTCAGATCTCCCGCTACAATCACATTTCTTTCCTTGTCGTTTCCTACATAGCTGATTATCTTATCAAATAATTCTGAATCCGTGTCAGTGCTACCCTTTCCCGGTCTGTACACTCCAAATATATCAAGTTGCCTATTATCTTTAGAAATTAGCCTTACACCTAGAATTTCATGTGTCTCATCTTAAACTTTTTGGTAGCTTACAAATTCTTCTTTCACCAGAATGAATACTCCCCCTCCCACCATTCCTATCCTACCTCTACGATACACACTCCAGTTCCGTGAGAAAATTTCTGCATCCATTATATCGTTTCTCAGCCATGATTCAACTCCTATTACAATATCTGGTAAATATATATCTATTAAATTACTCAATTCTATTCCTTTCTTTACAATACTTCTACAGTTCAACACTAACAATTTTATGTCATCCCTACTTGATTTCCAGTTCCCTGTTCCCTTATCACTGCTCCCTGTTTCCCTGAATGTACCTCCCTATTACCCTTCCAAACAAATTTCCTAACTTATACGTACCACTGTGGTTTAAGTGAAGGCCATCTGAGCACAGATCCCTATCTCCTACCCACCCATTAGGATCTAGAAATTTCACTCCCAGTTTCCCACATACCCACTCCATAGTCTCATTTAAATCCCCAATCACCCCCCAGTCAGTATCCCTCCTACACAGTATTCCACTAATAACAATCTCCGCTTTCTTAAACTTCACCCATGATGCATTTACCAGATCCCACACATCTCCAACTAAGTTGGTACTTATATCAGCTTGCCTTACGTTGTTGGTACCAACGTGAACCACTACCACCTTCTCCTTCCCCCCCTCCCTCTCTTCTACTTTCCTCAACATCTGCCTCAACCTAATTCCTGGATAACATTCTACCCTGGTTAACTTTCCTCCACACACTTTCCCCATGTGTCTAACGATGGAATCCCCCATGACCAGAGCCTCAACCCTACCCACCTCATTTGATCCCCTCTCCTCCTGGTCAGCTCTATCTTTCCTGATAGCTGCAGAAGCTACTTCCACCTCCCTTTTCTCCTTCCCATGACCCTGTTCCACCTGTCTTTTCCTATCCTCTACTCTACATTTCCCTTTCCTACCTTTTCCCTTCCTCCTACTTCCACGCATCTCAGCAAGAGTTCCCTGTCCCTCATCTTCCCTCTGTTGTTCTACCTGGAGTGACTCGTACCGATTTCGCACAGACACCTGTCCTGAATTCTGATCCTGAATAGAGCCCTTAGCCTGCAATCTCCTTCCCCTTAGAACATTAGACCACCTGTCTTCTACAACTCCCCCATTTCATTCCCCTCCCTCTTGTACACCTACTGTAACCTGTACATTGTTTAAGGGAGTCCTATCTTCCTTCCTGTCTTCTTTGAGAATCCTAATTATCTCCCTCAAATTCTCCAACTCCTCCCTCATACCCCTCAATGCCTCGCCACACCCACAGTTCATACAATCGCGCTCCTTAGCCATTCTTTACGGAAAAAATGAAAATAAAAATAAATAGCTTATTTGCAGAAAATAAATGAACGGAGGGATATATTGTCTGGGATAGTACTCAAAGATCACACAACAATAAGATAATTAATATACAACTACACTACAATACTACTCTATTTTTTTTAAATCCTACAACTCCTAACAGGACGAAATCTGCTGTTAATTACTGAATATCTAAAGGAATACACAAGAACTACACAATTCCAAACTGCAATTAAGCCTATCCTAATTACAACAACAGAATTTTAGTAAGATTTTCTACGGATACCTCTACTACACCAGTACTACACAAATATTTTACAATAATAAAATAAGCACACTAAATTCTGATAGGATATTAGGCTACTCGTATACTACTGTACAGTACACTACAGTAATTTTTAAACTACTTTCGGATGTGTCCTAATTACAATACCGGTACAGCACAAACAGGAATGAAATTTGCAAGAACTACTGTACTCAAATATTACCAACAAAGCTAAATGCTTAGACAAATTATTATTAGAACTACGCTCTAATAAATACACACGAAAGATAACACATGAATATAGCAGGCAAGGTACGGCACTATCTAAATATACTGTATCTACACTACAATTTTCAGCTGAAGTGTGGTTATATGAACTTTTACCGCTGGTGGATTAGTATTATTTTCCCTACTACGCAGGAGGGAGAATAAAAGTGTCCTTAAATGCTGAGAATAAGAGGTTGTCTACTATAATTTCTGTCAAAACCACGCCGGGAGCTTGAAATGCAATATTATTGGGATGTAGGAATTTGATTATTAACTTTTACTCGGTGAATAAACGAAGGTGGAAAGTACAAAGTATGCAGGGAACTAAGACTACAAATTATCGGAATAATGAATCAGCTGACTTTGTATTTATTCACACAACTATCATGTGCATGTAGCAACAATCGTCAACAATCCAAAAAACTGTTAAGTACCGTAATTTCCAGTGAAATTACCGTGAATTCTCTTTAAATCGATGTTTACAGGCTTATCGTGTTATTTAATGTAATAAATTATTACCTTCGTGATAGTTTGAACGGATATCTGTACGAAATATCGGAAAAGTAGCGGTTGAAATTATAATGAGTTACAACTCTTTGGTTTGGCCATGGGATCGCAAGCCTTAGGGATCTCGACAGAAATTTATTTAGATTGTAACTTTATGGCAAAATTTGAACACTAAATCTGGGTAATGAAATAAAACATTAATTTGAAATAAATATTTACAGGAATAACTGACTCTGTAGAGCATGAAGGAACTCCTCCTCCCAAGGCAGCAGTCATCACGCTGACAAGGCTCCTATCTTCCTTCATTACCGTACCAGCTACTATTTAACCCTGAAAATAAATTTGCGTAGCATGCCATGCAAGTTTTTCCTTACTCCACCAATAAAAGATTTACTGTAAGTTTCACTACGTGGATTTACTCCCAAAACAAAATGAAACAAAACAAACAACAACAATAATTGTCACGTGATGAGACCAACTCGTTTTGCCACTTATAAAAATTAACATTCAGCAACAACTCCTACTATTTACAAACATATATAGGTCTGAAGACGATGCTTCAGACTGATGGTTTCATACAGGTAAAACGACAGCCCATTCTTAACCTTATTACATGAACAAAAGAGCACCTCTTGTCTATCCTTTTCTAAGTGGAAAAAGTGTTTTCGCTGGTCGTTGAATTAAGAACGACATCAAGGTAGCGTTTTCAACAAACAATAATACTAGGCACAGGTTTTTCAACCACAACACGGTTAATAAGAACAAAGAAGAATGTTTCCAGGATGCAAGAATTTGTAAGTTGATTTGCAACCAGTGCAAGGCCACATATGTAGGGCAATCCGGGCGGAACTTTGCAACAAGTTATCAAGAACACGTCAATGCAGAAAAATATAGAAGGTTTTCCGCAATGGGAGTACATATGAGACAGGTCATAAATTTACAGATATCAAACAAAACCTTGTAATTATTAATAGAATAAATAAAGGAGACTGATGAATAGTTTAGAAAATATTCACATTTTTCTGGATAAGTTAATTAATACGGACAAGAACTTAAATGAGATGAATGAACAAAGAAATCCCTTATACGAACATATACCGAGATACATGGATTTATTAGGTAGGAATCAAATGCCCAGCAATTGTGAAAAGCAAGCACGAGGGCTCTACGTCACAGACAGAAGCCACCTCATCACGAGAAACAACAAATGGCGACACGTCCTCGCTTCCCCTCCCCCCTCAAACAAACTACTTTCCTTTTAAGTGAGCAGGAATCACAAAAGCTGGTAAATATGATAAATATGAAACCAGTTGCATAAAAAAGATATACCTATTAGACCAGTAATTAATTTCCGTAAGAGCCCCACGTATAAAATATCACAATACATTCATAAGTTTTTAACACAAAACTATGTTTTTCATTCTAACACTGCCGTAAAAAATTCTAGTGACTTCTGTAAGACGAATGATGACTTTAAAATCAAACCTTCTCATGTTACTTGTTCATTTGATATAAAAGACATGTATACTAATATAGAGAAGACCATTAACATCATAAAAACTAACTTATTAGAACACAAACGGATTAGCATACGCGAAATAGAAGAGTTCACGACAATCCATAAATTTGTACTTAACTAGAACTACTTTTTATTTAACAACAAAATTTACCAACAAGCTTCAGGCATATTAGCTAATATATATTTGGATCACTTGGAGCATTCTCGTATTGTAGACCACATTTAAGGGCTTGATTTGTGGGTACGCTATGTAGATGATATATATGCTATAATTAATAAGGACCTCAATAACGGTCTTAGTATTTTGAACGTCCTGAACACCTTAGATCCTAATATACAGTTTACGATTGAAAAAGAGAAAAATGGATCGATCAACTTTTTAGACGTTACAACAACTAGAAAAGGAAACCTATTTTACTTTGGAATACATAGGAAGCCTACATTTAGTCCAACCACGATTCATAATAACTCTCTACATCCCGATTCACAGAAAAAATCTGTGTATTATAGCTTTATTAATACGGCCTTTGAAATTCCGTTAAGCAACAAAGAGAGAAATACAGAACATGCTCTCTTCCGACAACAGGCCTTGATTAAAGGCTTTCGTCTTAAAAGTATTAACGGGTTAATCACTAAACGTAAATGTAAACAACAAACAAATTTAACAATCAATTTACGTAATTACACATTTTTTAAAGAAATACGACATCAAGGTAGCGTTTTCAACAAACAATAATACTAGGCACAGGTTTTTCAACAACATGGGTAATATGAACAAAGAAGAATGTTTCCAGGATTCAGGAATTTATAAGTTGATTTGCAACCAGTGCAAGGCCACATATGTAGGGCAATCTAGACGGAACTTTGCAATAAGTTATCAAGAACACGTCAATGCAGAAAAATATAGCCACAATGGGAGTACACATGAGATGGGTCATAAATTTATAGATATCAAACAAGTCCTTGTAATTATTAATAGAATAAATAAAGGAGACTGATGAATAGTTTAGAAAATATTCACATTTTTCTGGATAAGTTAAATAATAAGGACAAGAACTTAAATGAGATGAATGAACAAAGAAATCCCTTATATGAACATATACTGAGATACATGGATTTATTAGGTAGGAATCAAACGCCCAGCAATTGTAACAAGCAAGCACGAGGGCTCTACGTCACAGACACAAGCCTTGCGAGAAACAACAAATGACGACACATCCTTGCTTCCATTCCCCCCTCCAAATCAAGCTAGCATACAGACCCCATCACATCACTATTACACAAGGTCGAGGAAAGTAAAAACAGACCCACACCCGTAAATACGGGCAGTAAAGGAAGTGAATTGGACAGGGATAAGTTCAAAATTTCTAAATCAATTTCCATTATTTTAAACAATTACCTTAGACAACACTTCCCCAGGCGATTTTAATTAATAGACGCATATTTCTTTCTGCCGGTTACAGATCGTACAACAAGCTATCCAACATGATATGTTTATGAATACAACTCTTAATTCAACCAACAGCAGAAACACCCTTTCCACTTAGAAAAGGATAAACAAGAGGATCAGCCTTCTTAGTACAGTACAAAGTGACGAGGAAGAAAACTAGAAGTCAAGTAAAGAAGAAGCATATTTCAGAAAAAAAAACATTTCTTCAGGATCACAACACCAATTAATTTAGTTTGTTAAAACAACAAGTGATTTTTATTAAGCCTTCGGGACTTAAAATGATACCGAAGACATTTTAGCTCATAGATAGTATTTTTAATTCATTTTAAGTTTAATGTCTTTGTAACAACCCTCCCCCATCACACACTACCTCCTTCGTCCTTTACTAACATTACTACCATTCGTTTTTAAAGTCAACAAAGATTTAACTATGTGACTGCTTTATGCTTTTTATCTAACCTTTTGTGTATGCAGCTGACAATGATCGCAAAGCGATCGAAACATGTCCTATTATTCTTAATGATTTTATAAATTGCTAAAGGCAAAATTAAAAGAAAGGTATCGATTAGGTGAAAATATTTTCTTGATTAGATATCTATGTTGTCAAGAAATTAACAATGAATGGCGTACAGTTTCATCAAGCCATAATCAGTTCTGTGCAAAACAACACATTAACTCCAGATTTATAAACCACCTCACACACTGTGCATTACCTCAGAGAGGAATAAACCAGAGATGACTGACAAATGAACACTATGTAGCGTCTTCTGCAGAATACACACTGGGAATGACTAGTCATAACCTTGTAATACACTCGTAAGGACTCCATAATGCCTTTGTAGTCTGCTCAGTAATGGTACATTGATGACTCCACAATCAAGGTTCTTCAACACTACTCACCCCGTAATGGATACGTAGCAATGCTACCACTGAAACATCTTCAAGTGTCACTCGGTCAATGCAAGCTCGTTCAAACTCAGAGCTTCCGGATTGGTTTCTGAGCGGCAAATACGCAAACAAAATTGTGTATTATTTCTTCTGAACAGTGTGTAAATTATTTGTGTGTGACTGACAGCAGTGTCTATGATAAACTCTCAAACAGTCACCTATTTTATTTAATGTCAAGTGCGCCTAACAACAGACTGTGCTTTTCATTTCAACCTTATTTCTTCGTCAAAGTGTTTAGTATTATTTCATAACTGACAGCAGTGTCTTTGATAAACTCTACAGCAGTCATACATTTCTTTCAATGTCAATGTATTTAGTGGAAAATCACCACAAACTGTGCCAAGTGCGTGAACAATTTTCAGTTTCATTATTTCTATTCATGAACTGTGCTTTATTTTCTCCCAATCTCGATGCTACCCACATCTTCATCTTCAGTGAACTTATAAATTCTATCTACAAGATTAAGAGTGAATTCGATGGCATATCCCAACCATTATTAAAAGAAACAGTGTTGTTAAACCAAAATGTCAGGGGACTGTAAATTTGGACAGTCGTGTATGTTATGTGACGAGTGATTATCAAACCGACCTGGGTGTTCCGGCCTTATCTCAACGTAATATTGGCAACTTCCAGAACGTGTTCCAGTCCCGTTCCGCCTGGTGAACTGGGAGCACGGGTCATCAAAAGGCGATGTTGAAGACAGCGACTATCAACAGTAAGGTGATGTACACTTTGAAATGCATTTTCTGAATAAAAAACTATTATTCAATCTAATTAAAAATTTTCTTGTAGATAGGATTCTGCCTCCTGTACCAAGCCCTAGCTAGAAATCACCCAGTATTGCTCTGAGAACTACTTCGTGCTAACTTTAAAATTAATTCATAAAGCCGGGCTATTTTACTGGTACAGAGACGAGGGTAGTATATGTGGCACCCTACACATTGGGGCACGATAGCTAGGTTAATATTCCTATCAAATTAATAGACAATCACAACACCCTGGATGTGGTGTTTTTCTTTTTACTAAGTGAAACTTATGCCCTGGACGTGGCAAATAATTTATGTGTTTTATGTGTTCTTCTGTGTGTTAATATGTGCTGAACTGACTGCTTTTGAACTTCTAAAGCAAACTTATATTTCCATTAATGATTGAAAATTTTCTAAGTGTAACACTTTTGAGGTATTAAAATTGCCATAAATATGGATAACATATCAGCAGCAATTGAAGCCCATAGGCTTAATATGAGTGAGGCTAACGCCAATTTAGAAACTAGGCTTACTGCAACATGCGCTAACTTAGAGCGATGCCTCGCTGAAAATAATAGCAATCTCTCTAGCATAGCTGAGGCTAATGTTCAAACTATTGCTAATATTGCTAATTTAGAACAACATTTAAATAACCTGGCTGAATCAAATACTAAGTTAGATAAGCGGTTAGCAGAATCTAATACTCGTATGGAACAGCGTTTAAACAATTTAGCTGAATCAAATACCGAATTAGAACAGCGGTTACATGATGTAGTTCAATCCCAATTTACTGAAATGCATGCGAACTTAGAATCATGCTTCAATCAAGCAAGTGTTAGGATAGAAGAAAGATTCACAGAGTCCAATAAGAAAATTGATGACCGATTCACTGAAATCCATTCTCAACTAACTCGTAATGTCAAAGAAATGAAAAACACTATTAAGAATCAAGTTATCGAAATTGTTAGGGAAGATGTGAAGAAGGTTCTTCCTTCATTCCAACAGCTTTCGCAGGACACTGAAGCTTTCAAGACACAATTTCAGGAATCACATGGTCAGCTTTCACAAATGCAGGCTAAAATTGTTTCTGTCCAATATACCCTTAGGGACACGGTTAAGAATGACATTTCCAGAGTTGGAAACAAAGTTGCTTTATTAAAAGCTAAGCAGGGCGAGTTTGACAAATGGTTCACTCAACAGGCCGATAATACGACCATACAAATTAGTCGTAGTTGGTGAACTTAAAACTGAATTAAAGAATGATGTCAAACAAGTCGAAGGAATAGTCCAACTCCAGTTGGGAGATGTCAAGAATAATCTCGATCAACTAGCTACTAAAGTCGTTAATCTTGAATCTCGAGATACGTCCAGACCTATTCATAGTTCGATAGACTACCTCCATCAGAAGAAACAAGAGGGTCATCAACTACTGTTAAAGTCCAAGAGGAGAAACCTCCTAAATTCTCCGGTAAAGAAGATTACACGGCTAAAGAGTTTCTGATTAATGTAGAAGAATATTTTCAAGAGCACAAAATTAGCAAAGATAGAAAACTAAGAACAGTCGCCCGATTATTATAAGGCAAGGCTCTTTCCTGGTACGCCGTCTTAAAATTTAATTTTAAGACACATTCCGACTTCAAGAAGGCGTTTTTGGAATGCAGAAACTCAGCACCCGATCAAACGTCAACTGTATTCGAGAAGGTATAACACCTCCATCAACACCTCTCGATATGCAGATTTTTTATTATCTCAGTTGAAGAAGATGCAGTATTTACACCCTCCTTTGCCTGAGAAGGAACTCATACAGGTCATTACGTTACAGTATCCTTCTCACGTTCAAGAGATCTTAGTAGCAGCGAACATTCAGAACTTGGATCAATTAGATGCTGTATTACTACGTCTTGATACTGCTCATGTGCAGGGTACTTTGAAACTGAGCAAGAGTAAAGACGTAGCCGCCCATCCAGTTCAAGTTAACACTTCTGAACCATCGCGACAAAGTCCTGAACGAGCGGATAGAAGGGAAGAGAGAGATACTCAATCTTCACCTACGCAGTACAGAGGGTATAGGAAACACCCATACCGTGGCCAGGCGCCATACCAAACTAAACCTACCTGGTTAAAACAAGAGAAAAGACAAGAAGAGGGTAGAGACCCAAACAACACTGACTTGCACAAACGGTGGAAGGAAACGCAGGACTACCTCCATCAGAAGAAACAAGAGGTTCATCAACCTGGAGCGACTTCTCTTGAATAATAAGAATACCATAAGAGAAGCAACACTTTTGCTCAAAATCCAGAGTCTACAAGTGCTGTTGCCAAAGAAAAACTTTAATTTTTCGGAAATAAGATTGCCTGAAAATGAGGAGGTCGGGTCATTCCATGTGGACATAGTTAATTATTGGCACATTGATGATGATGATAATTTAGTATTTGAAGACGAGTTACCCATTCGTCAACATATCCAACGAAGTTTACCGATAATCAATATTACCATTGGGGAATTTCAAGTAACATCACTACTGGATTTGGGAGTGCAACTTTCCCTAATATCTGACAAGTTGATAACATTAATTAAGGACAGATATAACATTCTCATTTTGCCGGTAGCGCAAGTTAAGATCAAGGGCATTATTCCTGACAGGAATATCAAATGTAAGCAGCAAGTCTTCCTTGAGTTTGCTATCAATGAAGAAGTGTGCAAGCATATTTTTCTGATAGTTTCGCCTATGAAGTTTAACCTTATCTTGGGTTTAGACTTTCTATCTAAACATAAGGCTACCATTGACTACTCTGCCAACATTATTCTACTCTGCCAACATTATTCATCTATGTAGGATTGGATCTGTAGAGTTACAGCTGGTAGACGGTGAAGATCATAGACTTCAAGGGATTGATTTACCCCATACACAAGTCGATGGTGTGATTGGCGATGCCGCCCCAGTCGACCAGGTACAGAAAGAAGAGGGTGATCCCGAAGGAGAAGAAGAAGAAACCGTGTCAAAAGAAGAGGGTGATCCCGATGAAGAGGGACCGATCGATAAAATTTTGAATGACAAAAAGCCTGATTTTCTCACCTACATCTCCAGTGTAACTGAAGCCCCAGATTACCACCCTAACATAGCAGTGGCGGAAGAAGAGATTTATCAGACATATCCGGACGTCTTCGATGAGAAGCCTGGAGAGATTAAAAATTTTAGACACCACTTCAACGTCAAGGATTCGCCCTATAAATATAAGCCATACCCGGTGCCTGAGAAATATAAGGATGAAACCAGGACACTGATTCATCAGATGGAGGCTGAAGGAATTATCTCCAAGTGCGTTACGCCCCATATTAATCCGCTCACCATAGTAAGGAAACCCAATGGTAACCTGCGATTATGCTTGGACGCTCGTGCCTTGAATGACCGACTGGTACTTGAGTACGACCACCCTCCTCCGCTTAAAGATGTCATTAAGCGATTTTATGGAAAAAAAAATTTTCAGGCATGGACATGACATCTTATTTCATATTGTCAGTTGAGCACAGAAGACTCTCGACTGGATTTCTTCTATGAATAATATGCCTCAAATCTCAGAGTATTTTCTTTTTACCTGAGAGGGAGGGATATGTACCGGTTACGACCTGTACCTGCTGTATTTTTTGGCTATTAATTGTACTTCATCGTCACGCAAGACATTCAGAGCGAACTTGGTTTGTTTACGTTCGGAGAAGCGAGCAGGTGAGCCAGTAACAGCTGTGTGTGTGATGTAGCTGCAGGGACGAGATAGACTACCCGCCTAACGCAACGTGTAGCCTGCATGGCCTGCTATGTTCTGGATATCAACGTCACCCCTTCGCGAACATTCGATTGAAAATTTTTTTAAACTTCTGTAATAATAATCGCAGCGACTTGAGCGATACGTCATTTTGAAGAAGATAACATAAACGTCTCAAATTGTAAATCTCGAGAAAATCTGTCAAGGGATTCACGAGATAATCAACTTCGAAGTGATCACGTTATATGATGACATAGGAGCCCCGAACTGAATATAAGCTGAGCTCACTAGACCCGATCAGACAGTCATAGCTGGGTGTCCAGCCTGACTCTCCACGCTGCAGTGTTCGTCAAAGTGCTGACAGAGGCTATCTTCGAATATTTCAAGTCTTCATGTGGGACTTAAATTCTGACAGTCGTGTTGAAATTATAAATTGTGTGCGTGTGAACTCTAATGTATAACAAATGAACATTGAGTCTATCACTCAAGTTGAACTTGTAATTTTTGCGTGTGCTGAAGATCAAATTATTCAAAGTCTTTATATAGTAGACTCAGATTATATCCGTCAAGTTGAACTTATAAATTTTGCGTGTGTTGGAACTCTGATTATGACAAGTCGTGTATTGGATTTAGGTGACAACAGTTGAGTTGAACTTATATTCTGTGCACTTGTAGAAACTTCTCGTTCTTGTAGAACCGAGTTTATTACCACATTGCCTGTGTGAACTTAGTCTCTGAACAAACACGTCATTAATCACAATGTGACACTACTACGTTATACTATTAACTGTGATATTTTATTAAATCTCAAGTCAGCATAATTTCATTTATAAACAAGGGTGTTTATGAAAGTGTTCGAACTTTCACATGAATGTTAATGCAAGTGATTACCATAATCGTGTGCTGTGACAGCAAGGTTTCACTCCGAACTCAAACTGTGTTCTTTATCCAATTCAAACAAAATTATGTATTATTTCTTCTGAACAGTGCGTAAATTATTTGTGTGTGACTGACAGCAGTGTCTTTGATAAACTCTCAAACAGTCACCTATTTTATTTAATGTCAAGTGCACCTAACAACGGACTGTGCTTTTCATTTCAACCTTATTTCTTCGTCAAAGTGTTTAGTATTATTTCATAACTGGCAGCAGTGTCTTTCATAAACTCTACAGCAGTCATACATTTCTTTCAATGTCAAGTGCTACTTTATTTAGTAGAAAATCACCACGAACTGTGCCAAGTGCGTGAACAATTTTCAGTTTCATTATTTCTATTCATAAACTGTGCTTTATTTTCTTCCAATCTCGATGCTACCCGCATCTTCATCTTTAGTGAACTTATAAAATCTATCTACAAGATTAAGAGTGAATTTGATGGCATATTCCAACCATTATTAAATGAAACAGTGTTGTTAAACCAAAGTGTCGGGGGACTGTGTAAAATTGGACACTCGTGTATGTTATGTGCCGAGCGATTACTCCGCAACATCGTCGGAGATCGTCCAGAACGTCAAAAGTTTGATACTCAAACCTATATCAAACAGACCTGGGTGTTCCGGCCTTATCTCAATGTAACATTGGCAACTTCCAGAACCTGGTTCCGCCTGGTGAACTGGGAGCATGGGTCATCAAAAGGCGATGTTGAAGACAGCGATTATCAACAATAAGATGATGTGCACTTTGAAATGCATTTTGTGAATAAAAATCTATTATTCAATCTAATTTAAAAAATTTCTTGTAGATAGGACCCTGCCTCCTGTAAAAAAGCCCTAGCTAGAAATCAGCGAGTATTGCCCTGAGAACTATTTCGTACTAACTTTAAAATTAATTCATAAAGTCGAGCTATTTTACCAGTACAGTACACAATCAGTTGTTCGGTTAGTGCAACTAATAGTGAACAGTAACAGGAGACAATTGGTTCTCACCCATAGAACTTGTCAGACAACATCAGAGCAAGGGTGTACGTAGGTACACTGAAGAAAAATAAATGAGAAATTCCCAATCGATTTCTGCCTTCAAACGATAGGGCTTTTGGCTCTTCTTTTTATGGATTCAGTGATAAAATCACTCTATTGTCAGTAGAACCAAAAAAAGAACAAAGCAGTACTACTAATATCCAATATGCATTTCTCAAAAGGAGTTGATGAAGTGATAGGGCAAGCTGAAATGGTAGCCTTCTACAACAGCACCAAAGGTGGAGTAGACATGTTCGACCAAAAATGTGCAAACTACTCATCTAATAGAAAATGTAGACACTGGCCTCTAGCAGTGATTTTTACATTACTAAATATAAGTACAGTGAACAGCTGCATTCTCTACTTATGCTTTAGAACAACAAAAAGTTTCTCCAGGTAGAGGTTAATTAAAGAACCGCCTGTAAATCTAATGAAACATCTTGAAAATAGGCTCCTTATCCAATTTCAGGGCAGATTTGAGGATTATAGTTCAAAATGTCCTTGGAAAATATTCAGAGGAGAAGGAAGATGAACAAAGGCTAGTGAAGAGTGACAAATTAGAAAGAAAAAGGAAGTGCAGTCTTTGTCCTTACCAGAACAACAGAAACACTACATATAAGTGCGTGAGTTGTGATTGACCTGTATGCCTGGAAAACTCCAGAAAAACGTGCATTAAGTGTTTGAAGGGTGAACTAAAGCAACTGTGAATAAAGTGTTTGAGAGGTGAACTAAAACAATTGTGAATTTAAAGCATATCCGTAACGTTTCTTTACACAGTTATGGTCGTTATCGCAAAGGTCCACTGTAATGAATATTCAAGAAAGTATTAAGTCTAAGTGTTGGAATCTTTGCTTAATAGCAATGTTTAGTGAAATATTAACTTTTTTCATTGCACTAATAAATAAATGCACCACTTACAGAAATGATGCAAATTTGGATATGATTCACTAACTCGACACAACAAGCCATACAACCCAATACAAAATCATTTAGAAAAGCGAAAACGTGGTTCAACGCAACGTGCTGTCATATGAGGAAAATGGCAATAGAAGCCCTGCATAACAAACAGAATCTTCCAACAGAAGAGGTGTTGGGAATTTATGCAAGGAAAAGAAGAGAATACACAACTGTCCTCAAGCAGGCAAAAGTGGATTTCCAGAAGAGGAAGGAGTTAACAGTCATAGCAGAAGCAGAAAAAGATCCCTTTCAAGCGACGAAACATAGACAGGCAAGGTTTCCCAGGGATATTCCCATGGAGACGTGGATTAATCATTTGAGTCGTGTATTGCAGGAAAAAGATATCAGACCCACGCATGTCCTCCCTGTGGGAGGCTTTGAACTTATCTCAACAGAAGAAGTCTCCGTGGAAATTCGCAATAGTCAAGTCAAGAAACCATGCGGACCTGATTCAATATTTAATGAACATTTAATCAGCAGCCCCTATTCTTTTGGAAACATATTCTGCAAGGCAGAATACCTGATTCATGGAGGAAATCTACTATCAAATCTACTATAAGGGAAAAGGTGACCCTAGTGACCCTAACTCGTACAGAGGGATTTCCTTAGAAAGAACGTTTTTAAGATTTTCACCAAAATACTGACGGAAAGACTGACAAAGATAGTCGATGGCCACATCCCAGACGAGCAATTTGGATTTAGAAAAGAGAGATCAACCATGCAAACAACAGAGTTATTGTTGGAGAACATTCAAGGCACCTTACGGGTACTCTAATACAAACTGTAAGTCGTCTTCGTTGACTTTACAAAAGCTTTCAACAGAATCACCAGAATGATGGTGATAAAAAAACTAATATCAATAATTCGCAAAGATCACTACATTGTACACCATGTCGATGGCAAGCTAAGCAATAATCAAGTGGAAATAGACGACAGCATAACCAAATCAAAGCCTATAGAGCAACTGAATGGAGTCTTACAGAGTGACGCATTAAGCCCCCTACTGCTCAACATAGTGACAGCAGACATTACTCAAGTGGTGGAGTCTGGGAGAGTGAAGATGCTGATTTATTCAGACGACGTAGCTATGTTCTCAAGTTCCAGAGAGGAATTACAAAACAGCTTGAATCGACTGACTGATTGGGCCAATAGAAACTACCTACAAATAAATACCTTGAAAACAGTCACGATGATCTTCAGAAGAGGAGGAAAAATACCCAAGGAGATGTACTGTACCTGAATGATGAACCACTTCGCAATGTTAGCTTCTTCAAATATCTAGGCATAACATTACAGACGCAAGGGAAAACTTACACCCTTCACATCAAAGGTGCCATCAGGACCATGCATGATATCAGCAAATTACGTGACTTGTCAGTAGAAACGGCATTTAAACTTTTCAAAGCGAAGGTTGTCTCTATCATAACATATAGTCTGGGTCTTATTTGAGATAATCCCAGTAAGAGTAACTTAAAAGATATGAAGAAAGTTAAAGCCATCTACTTAAAGAAAGTGCAATGCTTGTCAAAATACATTTCATAACAACTCATTTATGAACTAGTTCAGGAATCTTTCTTCATAGAAGATCTGAGATCAACTTTACAACTGCCACCAAGGGAACATTATTCCCAAATGCTCCCAAAGCTCCAGCAAAACAAGAAAGAAATTCCCTTAGATTTCCACTCCACGGCAGCAATGACATCCACAGAATGGAACAGTCCAGGCTACGAGCTTCATCACACCGTAACACGCTTTGCGATCCACGGTTTTCATCACAAGATCTGCGCAACAAAAGTGTACCATCACCCATGTACGGATTGCATATGTGTCCTATGCAAAAGACATTGTGATAGATATCATGCTCTTCTTTGTACAGAAAAACTAGTGTCATTGCAAGATCTCTGCTCTGAGTAATTTTATGTATTATTTTATGCATATTGTGCGCTCTTCTCCCATTAATAAAATCAATCAATGTATGGTTTTTGCATAACCGTGTCTGTCAGACACATATTCAAAATAAAATAAAATCAAAATATCTTTATTTGCAAATGAGGTGTGCACCTCGGTGGCAAATGGTACACTAAAATACATTATTGTCAAGCATTAAATATTAAATTAACAAGAAGAAAATTTTCCTATAATACAATGTTATACAATTTACGCTAACAATTTTTTCTATTAAACGCACAGCTCATCCTTAATAAATTTATATTGTTTACAAAATTCTACTTATAATATCTCCTGTACTACTTACAAATATAGTCAACTGATATACATTATGTGGAATTACTTCAAATGATACTATACAACTGGTATATATTATTTTTACCCATTCTGAAACCTAAGTAGCATAACGACTTGCTGCGTCTTAAGGGCCCCATGCATGCGCAGAATTCTGGAATACTTACCTGCACAGACTTGCCTCCGGGAGGTAAGACGGAAGTATGCAGTTGCACACACGCTCAGACTAAATGATTATTTCCCGAGGAAGTTGAATACGACGCGCTCAGCTGTTTTCTGTTTACGATTTTGCGCTTCGGATGGTTGAAAAATATATATGGATTGAAATTAATTAGATAGTCAGTATAGAAGATGAGTTGTTATTTGGACATAATGTAGCGCTCTGCACGAAGAAGACGTGCAAAAAGAGATTTCAGTTTTCATATTTGTAGGTTACCACGTTTACATTTATTGCCGCAACTCTGAGATAGCGCATTCGTCGCAAAGTCTCCAGCTGAATTCAAGCAACGCCAGAATGTCAGAGACTTGATATGTCTGAAGAGACTGGTTTGCGCAGACTTACCTCCGACTAAGTCTGCGCGTGTATGGGGCCCTTTAAGCAGAGCCCCTTTTGCCACCACTTTTCAGGGTTCCTGAAGGGCCTTCAAAGCTACCGTAGCGGTCCCAGGGCCCTCAAAGTCCCCACTGTACTTCACCCCTACAGGCAGTCCCCTACTTTGCCTGTCCAAACTCCTTAGACCAGGGGATGGAATTAATTTATTCACACACATTTTTTATTTACATTATCCTGCACTGGTCGAATACTCTCTAACATTTAATTTATTTTCTCTGTTCCTGTTTATTCTCTTCTTGAATATCTGTACAGATTTTGGAAAAGGATCATATCTTTCCAGTTATGTAATAAAAATCACACTTCTATTTGAGGGTTAAGACATATTCTGAAAATTCCATCATTATTTAAGTGGTTAACTCTCAATGCAACAGTTTATAATAATGTTATTTGCCTCACGTCCCACTAACTACTTTTACGGTTTTTGGAGACGCCGAAGTGCCGGAATTTTGTCTCGCAGGAGTTTTAAGTGCCAGTAAATCTACCGATACGAGGCTGACGTATGAACACCTTCAAATACCACCGTACTAAGCCAGAATCGAACCTGTCAAGTTGGGGTCAGAAGGCCAACGCCTCAAACGTCTGAGCCACTCAGCCCGGCATGCAAGAGTTTTTTTTCTTTTTTTTTTTTTGCTAGGGGCTTTACGTCGCACCGACACAGATAGGTCTTATGGCGACGATGGGATAGGAAAGGCCTACGAGTTGGAAGGAAGCGGCCGTGGCCTTAATTAAGGTACAGCCCCAGCATTTGCCTGGTGTGAAAATAGGAAACCACGGAAAACCATCTTCAGGGCTGCCGATAGTGGGATTCGAACCTACTATCTCCCGGATGCATGCAAGAGTTTACTATAACCTAAAAGTGAATGGATAATTGTACAGTTCGAGTACATAGTTCTCTAATAACTGAGTAAACATGCAGTGTCTTCTTACCATATCAAGATATGATCTCACCAGCTTGCGATATTTGTCAACACTTAAAACGTCATTATTCGATGAATTCATTTCTCCCTCGGCGTCTTCGGCCATGCTTATAAACAGGAACACCAACTGAGCAAACAGCAAGTGAGGTGGGAATTAGTATCTCACTTCCAAAGATAAGAAGAACTGGGAGGCTAGATCTAATAGTAGAGCTTACAGTGACAGATGGCACCTCAAGGTCTGTGATGGATTGACAACGGGAGAATTTTAGATTTTAAAACGGAAGAAAAGCAAACTTCTTTGGCTGTATGAGAAATAATAACTATAACTCACCTCGCCACAGGAAAGGGAAACTAACGAATAAATAAAATAATCTATCTCAGAAAATAAGCAGTCATGTGAGGAGCTGAAGAGAAAGATCGACGATATGGGTAACATGCTCATGACAAAAATGACACTCGTCCTAGGCCTGGTTATGTTAAGACATCTGACTGGAGATCAATTACGAACCTAGTTCTGAAAATGAACTGAGATTACGACTTCATCGCGTTGTATAAAACTGAACTCGGTTTACACATTTGTAGTTCAAATGTAATCGGATTTAAAGTAGTCGTGGCAACACCGCAAGACAAATGAAATACGAAATAAATCGGCTCGTTGGATAATTGTTATATTTTGGGATTGACCTGGCCGTGACTGCTGAATTAGCAGAAGAAGAAATTATTGAGATCTCGCGAAGTAAACATGGAAGGAACTTCAAAGAAGCGTTCTGCGAATTTCACAGCGAAGGAAGAGGACGACCTGGTTGATATTGTACTATCGAGGTACAAACATATAATTGAGAATAAAAGAACCGATATGGTGATATCATAATAGAAAGAGAAGGCCTGAAAAGAAATTGAAACCGAGTTTAATTCCAGTAGTATTGGCGTCCAGAGGGACTGGAAAAATCTTAGGTTATGTTATGAGAACATAAAGAAGAGGACCAAGAAATCACTCGTAAATGAGAAGGTAAGTATCAAATACTTTTTTTTATTTTGTGGAAAGAGTAGTTTATATTTATAATAATTCATGTCATGTAATCAACATACATTAATATGGTACTCATTGGAACGAACTTGTTTTATGTTTTCAGACTGAACTACACAAAACAGGCGGAGGCAGTGCTGTTATTTCCACACTGAGTAGTACGGAAGGAAAGTTAATTGGTGCACTACAGCAGCAGAGTTTACCGTTACTAAATCCTTTTGATGACGACCAGAATTTCAATGCTGCGGTAGATGACTCGGGCAGGCAGCAACCTGAAGTGTTAGTAGAGGTAGTAGAGGATGGGGAAGTGGGTGACTAAGGTGTGATCAAGGACATTCCTGTTGATAACAGTGTGCTTCCTCCAAAAGAAAGTGTGGCCCGTCATGAAGCATCGAGTTCAGCATGCGGAAGGAAGAGAGGCGACAGCTTGTATCAGTTGAAACAAGAATTTTATTCTAAAAGGTTAAAATGTCTAGAACGTGAACATGAACTTAAAGTGCGGAATTTAGAAATGGATTATAAAAAAGAACTTCAGTTTAAAAGTCTTCAGAATTAAGCTTATCAGGTTGTGAAATAAATCTTAAAAATTAAGCATTTCAGGTTGTAAAATATGTGAAATTAAAATATAATATTATTAGCTAATTCCTCAGTTGATATTAGTTTGCATGATACATATTGCGTTGTTGCTCACTTCCAATGTGTTCTATCTGTAGGAGCAGTATTTCCAATTAGAGCCGGATTTATTCAATGATATTCTTTATTTACAGGATTGACATTAAACCCATATGATTAAAATTCCAATTTACAACTATATTTGTAGGTGTAAACTTAACAGTCTTTCCCCCAACATTTCTTAGGATTAGCTGGTATACCACGACGTTACTCTGATTATCCAGATAGTTATACTTCAAAGAAATATTGTTTCAAGATTGATCAACAATCTCATTTATTGGAATGATTTTCCTTTTTCACTATGTGAGAAGCATTATTTCAAACTGAACTGTATTATTCCGTATAAACATGGTAAGCTCATGATTTCATCAATTATAGATCCATACTTCGGAACTACGTTTAGCCCGCCTGGTGGCCGTGATCGTTAAGGCGCTGAAGTCTAAAAAAAACGGTCTAACACCGAGGTTAGCCGGTTCGAGTCCCGTTGGTCGAAAAAATTTTCACCATCAGAATGTTGGCCGGCAGGGTAGGGGAGGTGGTGGTATACAATTTCTAATCACTAGATTGCGTGCCAAAAGCCTGGATTAAATTCCAAACCTCTCCGCAGTGCTCATATGGAGTGAGGGCATATGACGCTGTTGATGGTGATTCGTCCGTCGGATGGGGACGTTAAGCCTTGAGCCGACCCCTTGGTGCTATTCGACAGGAGTAGGCTATGTGCCGGCACCGGGTTTCACCCTCTCCCTACTATCATATATCACGTCATTCATTTCATCTCTCATTAACTCCTCTGATGAGGTTGACGTCAGGAAGGGCATCCGGTCATAAAAAACCGCCACGACAAATTCATCTCACCTCATACCCGACCCCGTAGGGAAACGGGACAAGGGTTGGACAAACAACTTCGGAACTACGTTTACCAAAAATATAGATCTAATAGACTATCTACTGATCTAACAACCAGTATTTTAAATACACAGGCTACACCTCACCTTATCAATCTTTAAACCTAATTACTTTAGTAAACTACTTAATTCTCACTTTAATTGTAAAAATCACAATACGCACAGTATTACGTGAATAAGGTGTTAATAAAAGCAAACTTAGAAATGGATTACAAAATAACTTCAGTTCAAAATTCTTCAAATTTAAAATTAAGCATATGACGTACCAATGTATTCCTTGCTATGGTAATCAAGTTACTGTTGAAAATGGACATTGGTGTTTGTGGAGATCGCAATTAAGGTACGTTCTATGCTGGTATAAAAGTTTCCTTTTTCTATATACTTTGTGTGTATAAAATATTTTTTTCTAGTGACGGAGCCATTGGTCTCGATATGTTAGGTCCGGCTAGTGACAAAACCATTGGTATGTGATCAAGGAAAGGGGGTCTGGGGGCGTAGCCCCCTGGTTAGAAGCGGCTTTAGGCCTCTATTTCTTATTCATATTACAACCGGGCGAGTTGGCCGTGCGGTTAGGAGTGCGCTGCTGTGAGCTTGCATCCGGGAGATATTGGGTGATATGAATAAAAATGAGATGTAACTCGGAGATAAGTCTCGAAGGAGGATTGAGACGGAAGTCACCTGCGACACAGAATTTGTCATACATATGAATAAAGTTTGTTTCTCGGTAACGAGACTTGTCTCCTTCCGCTTGAGATGAGTCATGCACACTGGCTCTGGTATCTGTCAGCTGACGAGTGAATTAACAATCGGAGAGCTACAAAGAGTGGTTTTGTTGGAACAGATGAAAGTGTTAGATTTACAAGCGAAAAAGACTTAAAAGCGACAGTGTGTTCTCGAAAAAAACAGAAGAACTCATTTCAGTGCAAAAACAGGTTATGCAACTGCAAATGGAAAATCTTTTACATGAAAGGGAGAAAAGAGCAGAACAAACAAGTACAACAGAAATGGAACACCCACCGATATTTTTTTTCATTTAGATTAGTTCTTGACAGCTTGATTTCTTCAGTTGTGTTTCACTTGGGAGCCTATTCTGCAAACTATACCTTTCGTATTAATCAATAGTCAATAATCGCTGCAGTTATTATTTCAATTCTTTCTTGAGAAATTACTGTAGACAACCTCGTATTTTTCAGTAGGCCTAATTAAGGACACTTCTATTCTCCGTCCCGTGGAGTAGGGAAAATGATAGTAATCCACCAGCTGTAATAATCACATAACCACATTTCAGGAGAATTGTAGTGAAGATAAGGTATAATATATTAGATACTGTCTTGCCAGTTATATTCGTGTTTTTCTTCGTGTACGGCAATCCTTTCGATACTTAAACATTTAACCAAACGCAGTGTAGTGTAGTGTAGATACATTGTAGTATAGATACAGTACATTCAGATAGTCAAGTAAATATATATATATATCCTACCTGCTATATTCGTGTGTTATTTTTCGTGTGTATCTATTAGACCGTAATACTAATAATAATTTATGTAAGCATTTAGCTTCGTTGGTACCGTAATCTTTGAGTACAGTAGTTCTTGCAAATTTCATTTCTGTTGTGCTTAGTTTAGCGACATACTGTTCGGTACCGGTATCATAATTAGGATACGTCTGAAAGACGTTTAAAATGACTGTAGTGTACTGTACAGTAGTATACGAGTAATATCCTATTAGAATTTAGTGCGATTATTTTATTATTGTAAAATATTTGTGTAGTACTGGTGTACTAGAGGTATCCGTAGAAACTCTTACTAAAATTCTGTTGTTGTAATTAGAATAGGCTTAACTGCAGTTTGGAATTGTGTAGTTCGTGTGTAGGCTATTACTTTCGATATTCAGTAATTAACAGCAGTTTTTATCCTGTCAGGGGTTGTAGGATAAAAAAATAGAGCACGAATAAGTAATATTGTAGTGTAGTCGTATATTAATTACCTTATTGTTGTGTACTATCCCAGACAATATATCCCTCCGTTCATTTATTTTTTGCAAATAAGTTATTTTGTTTTTAAGTTCATATTTCCCCCGTAAAGAATGGCTAAGTAGCGCGAGTGTACTTACTGTGGGTGTAGCGAGGCATTGAGGGGTATGAGGGAGGATTTGGAAAGTTTGAGGGAGATAATTAGGATTCTCACAGAAGACAGGAAGCAAGATAGGACTCCCTCAAAGAATGTACAGGTTACAGTAGGTGTACAAGAGGGAGGGGAATGAAATGGGGGAGTTGTAGAAGACAGGTGGTCTAATGTTCTAAGGGGAAGGAGATTGCAGGCTAAGGGCTCTATTCAGGATTAGAATTCAGGACAGGTGTCTGTGCAAAATCGGTACGAGTCACTCCAGGTAGAACAACAGAGGGAAAATGAGGGACAGGGAACTGTTGGTGAGATGTGTGGAAGTAGGAGGAAGGGAAAAGGTAGGAAAGGGAAATGTAGAGTAGAGGATAGGAAAAGACAGATGGAACAGGGTCATGGGAAGGAGAAAAGGGAGGAGAAAGTATCTTCTGCAGCTATCAGGAATGATACGACTGACCAGGAGGGGAGGGGATCAAATGAGGTGGGTAGGGTTGAGGCTCTGGTCATGGGGGATTCACGTGGGGAAAGTGTGTGGAGGAAAGGGAACCAGGGCAGAGTGTTATCCAGGAATTAGGGTGAGGCAGATGTTGAGGAAAGTAGAAGAGAGGGAGGAGGGGAAGGAGAAGGTGGTAGTGGTTCACGTTGGTACCAACAACGTAAGGCAAGCTGATATAAGTACCAACATAGTTGGAGATGTGTGGGATATGGTAAATGCAGCACGGGTGAAGTTTAAGAAAGCGGAGATTGTTATTAGTGGAATACTGTGTAGAAGGGATACTGACTGGAGGGTGATTGGGGATTTAAATGAGACTATGGAGTGGGTATGTGGGAAACTGGGAGTGAAATTTCTAGATCCTAATGGATGGGTAGGAGATAGGGATCTGTGCTCAGATGGCCTTCACTTAAACCACAGTGGTACGTATAAGTTAGGAAATTTGTTTGGAGGGGTAATAGGGAGGTACATTCAGGGAAACAGGGAGCAGTGATAAGGGAACAGGGAACTGGAAATCAAGTAGGGATGACATAAAATTGTTAGTGTTGAACTGTAGAAGTATTGTAAGGAAAGGAATAGAATTGAGTAATTTAATAGATATATATTTACCAGATATTGTAATAGGAGTTGAATCATAGCTGAGAAATGATATAATGGATGCAGAAATTTTCTCACGGCACTGGAGTACGTATCGTAGAGATAGGATAGGAAGGAAGGGAGGGGGAGTGTTCATTCTGGTGAAAGAAGAATTTGTAAGCTACGAAAAAGTTAAAGAAGAGACACATGAAATTCTAGGTGTAAGGCTAATTTCTAAAGATAATAGGCAACTTGATATATTTGGAGTGTACAGATCGGGAAAGGGTAGCACTGACGCGGATTCGGAATTATTTGATAGGATAGTCAGCTATGTGGGAAAGGACATGGAAAGAAATGTGATTGTAGCGGGAGATCTGAATTTGCCAGATGTCAATTGGGAAGGAAATGCGAACGACAGGAAGCATGACCAACAAATGGCAAATAAGTCAGTATGGGAAGGACAGCTGATTCAGAAAGTGATGGAACCAACCAGGGGGAAAAATATAATGGATGTCGTGCTGATAAAACAAGATGAGCTCTATAGGGAAACTGAAGTAATAAATGGTATTAGTGATCATGAAGCTGTTTTTCTTGTAGTTAAAAATAAATGTGATGGAAAGGAAGGTCTTAAAAGTAGGACTGTTAGGCAGTGCCATATGGCTGATAAAGCAGGCATGAGGCAGTTTATAAAAAGTAACTACGATCGGTGGAAAACGGTAAATATAAATGTAAACAGACTCTGGGATGGGTTTAAGGAAATTGTTGAGGAATGCGAAAACAGGTTTTTACCATTAAGGATGGTAAGAAATGGCAAAGACCCACCTTATTATTATAGAGAAATAAAGCGACTAAGAAGGAGGTGCAGACTGGAAAGAAATAGAGTTAGAAATGGCTGTGGAATTAAGGAGAAATTGAAGGAGCTTACTAGAAAATTGAATCTAGCAAAGAAGGCAGCTAGGGATAACATGATGGCAAGCATAATTGACACCCATACAAATTTTAGTGAAAAATGGAAGGGTATGTATAGGTATTTCAAGGTAGAAACAGGTTCTAAGAAGGACATTCCAGGAATAATTAATGAACAAGGGGAGTGTGTATGTGAGGATCTTCAAAAGGCAGAAGTATTTAGTCAACAGTAAAGATTGTTGGTTACAAGGATAATGTACAGATAGAGCAGGAGTCTAAGGCTAAAGAAATATAAAAATTACATATAATAACAATGACATTTACAATAAGATACAGCAGTTGAAAACTAGAAAAGCGGCTGGAATTGATCAGATTTTTGGGGATATACTAAAGACAATGGGTTGGGATATAGTACCATATCTGAAGTACTTATTTGATTATTGTTTGGTCGGGGGAGCTATACCAGATGAATGGAGAGTTGCTATAGTAGCCCCTGTGTATAAAGGAAAGGGTGATAGACATAAAGCTGATAACTACAGGCCAGTAAGTTTGACATGCATTGTATGTAAGCTTTGGGAGGCATTCTTTCTGATTATATTAGACATGTTTGCGAAATTAATAACTGGTTCGATAGAAGGCAATTCGGTTTTATGAAAGGTTATTCCACTGAAGTTCAACTTGTAGGATTCCAGCAAGATATAGCAGATATCTTGGATTCTGGAGGTCAAATGGACTGTATCGCGATTGACCTGTCTAAAGCATTTGATAGGGTGGATCATGCGAAACTACTGGCAAAAATGAGTGCAATTGGACTAGACAAAAGAGTGAATGAATGGGTTGCTATATTTCTAGAAAATAGATCTCAGAGAATTAGGGTAGGTGAAGCTTTATCTGACCCTGTAATAATTAAGAGGGGAATTCCTCAAGGCAGTATTATCGGACCTTTATGTTTTCTTATATATATAAATGATATGAGTAAAGGAGTGGAATCGGAGGTAAGGCTTTTTGCTGATGATGTTATTCTCTATAGAGTGGTAAATAAGTTACAAGATTGTGAGCAACTGCAACGTGACCACAATAATGTTGTGAGATGGACAGCAGGCAATTGTATGATGATAAACAGGGTTAAAAGTCAGGTTGTGAGTTTCACAAATAGGAAAAGTACTCTGAGTTTTAATTACTGCGTTGATGGGTTGAAAGTTCCTTTTGGGGATCATTGTAAGTATCTCGGTGTTAATATAAGGAAAGATCTCCATTGTGGTAATCACATAAATGGGATTGTAAATAAAGGTTACAGATCTCTGCACATGGTTATGAGGGTGTTTAGGGGGTGTAGTAAGGATGTAAGGGAGAGAGCATATAAGTCTCTGGTAAGACCCCAACTAGAGTATGGATCCAGTGTATGGGACCCTCACCAGGATTACCTGATTCATGAAGTGGAAAATCCATAGAAAAGCAGCTCGATTTGTTCTTTGTGATTTCCGACAAAAGAGTAGCGTTACAAAAATGTTGCAATGTTTGGGTTGGGAAGAATTGAGAGAAAGAAGAAGAGCTGCTCGACTAAGTGGTATGTTCCGAGCTGTTAGCGGAGAGTTTGCGTGGAATGACATTAGTAGACGAATACGTTTGAATGGCGTTTATAAAAGTAGGAAAGATCACAATATGAAGATAAAGTTGGAATTCAAGAGGACAAACTGGGGCAAATATTCATTTATAGGAAGGGGAGTTAGGGATTGGAATAACTTACCAAGGGAGACGTTCAATAAATTTCCAATTTTTTGAAATCATTTAGGAAAAGGCTAGGAAAGCAACTGATAGGGAATCTGCCACCTGATCAACTGCCCTAAATGCAGATCAGTATTGATTGATTAATTGATTGATTTATTGATTGATTGATTGATTGATTGATTGATTGATTGATTGATTGATTGATTGATTGATTGATTGATTGATTGGTAGGCTTACTTAAACGTAGTGGCTCGTACACTTGGTATACTTGCACCTGAGCTTGGGAGCGACTGATTTAAGGTTTCTTTTTTTGTAAGTTTCCTTCAAGATATTGTGTAAGAAGTTACATTGTATTTATCATCACATTTAGGATCCACATTCAAATGCATAATTTACTGCGATCATTGAATGTCACTCAAACACTTTTTAAACCCGCTTCGTACTTCATTCTTCATGAATATGAAGAGTTTATTGATCATACCTGTGCATAGCTAGGGGTATTTCTGCATATAATGTACTTTTTCTACAATTTGTTTTACGTCGCACCGACACAGATAGAAATACAAATACAACCAATAAATCCATAGCAACACCCACCATAACATCGCTCCCTCCAATGGCCTTACACCGATACAACATGCGCAGTAATACAATCTCTTCCTTCCCTCCCACCAATAGCAGCCCCCTCCAAATACTACAAACAAGCCAATAGTTACATAAACGCAAACATATCCCCCCCCAACACAAACCTTCAGCTATAACACACGTAGCAAGAAGTCTACTGTTGCAAATACTTCTAACTCATAACGTTACAAGCTATCTTCGTCACCGACAAATGGTTAGCGCACACGATTCTACTTCAATATTTTCAAATAACTTTTCATACAATTAACTCTACGTTTCTTGCTTCCTTTTACAGATTCTATTATTATATGCCTTTTCAACTAGAATATCTACAAACTCTCAACTTGCAACATTTTTAGCATTACTTCAAATTTTGAGATGGTCCATAGAGATCCTATTTGAAACTGTTTTTCAACTTCTATTCTACAACTTCATATCCTCAACGTGTTCTACAACTTCACCATTTGCCTCTGACTCTCGACCAACCTTTGACTTTTATTCTCTCTTCTTTACTTTGATCATATACGATTCTTCGCCATCGTCTAATTATAACCGCCAGACTATCAACTTAATTTTTATGCAATCTTACTACTTGTTGTATAACAATCTGTTGTTTTATCTATTGCACTTATTTTAGCAGCCTTTTAATGTTAATTTTGTTAATACTTCCACTATTCTATCTCATCACATTGTATTTTTTAAACCATCATTGTTATTTTTAATGTAATTTTACTTCAAATCTCCTCAAGATTTAAAATTAATTTCATTATTACATGTTATTTAGACGTTTATTTTTTATTTAAGGTTAAGACTATGGCTGATGATGCCTTCAGGGAAGGCGAAACATGTACCAATATTAGTTAACAAATTTATGTAAATCATCCAAGACTAGACTTTGTATTGATTAGGTGGTCTAATATATAACATACTGTTATTATTTCAAACAGATAGGTCTTACGGCGACGATGGTATAGGTTTAGGAGTGGGATGGAAGCGACCGTGGCCTTAATTAAGTTACAGTCCCAGCATTTTCCTGGTGTAAAAAAGGGAAACCACGGAAAACGATATTCAGGGTTGCCGACAGTGGGGCTTGAAACCACTACCTCCCGAATGTAAGCTCACAGCTGCGCGCCCCTAACCGCACAGCCAACTCACCCGGTATATAATATACAACCAATTCCTATATACTGTTGCATAAACTGTCTAAATTTTAAACTTTGAAAATATAGAAATAATACAAAATGCTATCCATATTCATAAACGAATATAACTAACAAGGGAATTGTTTGTTTTGGACCAGACAAATTGCAATGAAACTTAGTAACATTATGAGCTAAGATATCCGGAACTCAATGATGAAACCGTTCTGCCGTGAAATAATATTTTCGTACCGGTATTTATCGACAGCAATTCTTGCTCCAGTTTTAAATGGAATGTGGGGTGTAGATGGCAGCGATTTCAATGAAATATGGTAGGATGATCAATTAAGACATCAGAACATTGCCGCATGATTGACGTCGTTATATAGGTTACTCGCAGTGAGACAAAACGAATGACTCTCAAGAATCCAAACGTTTAAGGCTATTCATAGCATGCAAGTTTATATACAAATGACGAAGATTTCATATTACACATTTTAGTTTCGTTTGCAAACGACAAATAAGTATTAAAAGCCTAATATTTTGAAATATTCATATACTGTGCATGCTAGTAAAATGGGTTTGACGACCGAGATATTCTGTTCATGTTATCAAAATCTAATTTTCACTCTAAAGCGCACTGTTTAATGTAACTTTAAAATAGAACTATCAGTGTATTTCTTTAAAATAGAACTATCAGTGCATTTCTTTAAAATAGAACTATCAGTGCATTTCTACAGTGCATACGCGAAATCAATACAGCTGCAAACCACCCAGCTGTTTTTTAGCAATTAATTATAACAATGTTGTTGATTTTATGACAAAGTGAATATCAGCAATAAATTAATACAGGTGGATTGACATTTCATCGAAGTTCACCGAAATCTGTCTGCTTAAAAACCAAATGCTTCCCTTGTAGTATTCGGCGCAAGTGAAATTTTGGTGCGATGGTTGAGAAAGAGCAGCACTCATAGAGGCAGCAAATCATTGGCCGAATAATGTCATTATGCAAATCTGTACCAGTCACAGCATATTTTTATCAAGGGCACGAGCTGCCGGTTGAAACTATTAAATAAACTTAAAAACAGTGCTATCGAAAATAGCATGGGCAGGGAATTTTACGGCACTTGATGTAAACATAAATGGCATAGCTTAGACCAGGACCAAAGATACTCACACATTCGTTCAATACCATTTGGCCAACATGTGATAGAGAGCTATAATTTTCAGACTTGTAGAAATATTCTACCAGATATCAAAATGTGAACAATAATAATAATAGTAATTGTTACGGAGATATCCGTGGTAGTTAGAGGTGAAAGAAGGTGCGGGCTGGAATAGGTCCTAACTACAAAATTAAAGTTAATTTAAAACTTTAACAATGTTATATTTTCTTTTCAAAATCAACAAATAACAAAGTATAACAGGTACCAAGTAGCAGATCAACAAATTAACAAATTACAGTTCGTTACAAGATTTGGGATTCGAGGCCTAAGTTTAATTTCTGAGCTCTCAGCTCACAACCACAATTGCTAAAGGGCAGAAAACCCCTAAGTACAAGGAGCACTTGCTCCCAGCTATTAACCTCAAGCCTCTCTAAGGCACTTTTACCACAACACCATAAAGAGCTGACCCGCTCTCGATCTTTCAAGCCTATCAAGGCAATAACAGACTCTTATCCAAACTGCCATCAAGGCATACAAAAGAGGGGTATTTAATACCCAACCTACCGGGCCTTCGCATGAAGAAAATAAAACATCAGGTTAAGTTACTGGCCCAAAGTACAGAAGGGATTGGAGGCGTAAACTTGCACTCCTAAATACACTTTTAAAACCTAAGTGGCTCTAGGCCGAAACACAGGGGCTAATCCCAAGCTAGGGAGGTGACCCGTATGAGAAACCTTTACTACATTAAAGAAGAGAAGAACGGTTCTGAAAACGTAGTCACCTCCTTTTCAAACTGAAGGGGAGTTCGAGAGGGTGAAGCACTCTATATCCCGCTTTACAGTAAAAGATATTTGTAGATTTTACATAGACAGAAAAGGAATTTACATTTTTTTTGCTACGGGCTTTACGTCGCACCGACACAGATAGGTCTTATGGCGACGAATTTACATTTTAAAAGACGGGTTACATATTAAAGGATTCGAACCTTCTCCGAGAGTTAAACTGCTGAGCTAGCAAGAAATGAAGATATTAACAGGCCATTACCTTGTTGGAGATCTGTTGCCCTAAGAAAGAGGCGCGTCCCGCCCCCTGCTACACATCCACACACTAAGAAAGATGTTACTGAAGTGGCCCTGAGACAAGAAAATCAGCAGTTTTTATACCCTCGTGGAAAGTTCGAGGCCTTTCATGAATGATAACAACCCGCCCACGAACCTTTATTGGATAACAGCAAAAATTAATACACAAGGCGAGGAAGAAACAGGGTGGAAAATTAATTACATAAATTCCTGATTGGTTACATTCAAAACAGGTGGAAAGAAAGGATTTATATTGCCAACCCACAAACCACAGAACAAAATTTAGTAAAAACAAAACTTAAGAATACAATATTTCTTCAAGAAAGTTCATTCCATTGCACCAGAGTGTGTTACCATAGTTTAGGGTAGAGACATCTGTTAGAGATTGTCCACACTTCTTAATCGTTGAAAAACAAAAGGCAAATAAAAAACACTCAGTGACATCTTCTGAATAACCGTGGAATTAGTTCAGTAGTTAAAGTTCCAACTTTCTCCACTAGAGAAGTTTCAATTGGCCCAATATTTGAATTAGCGGCGTGGAGGTGTACCGCCCGGTACAGTAATAATTTCGGTGGCTATTTCTAGCCTGGTACAGCCCTTGTAAGGCAGACCCTCCGACGAGGATGGGTGTCATCTGCAGTGTTATTGTAGTGGAGGATAGTGTTGTGTGTGGGTTGCAGGAATGTTAAGGATTTAAGGTTCACATACAGTTGAGACATGTCTTAATATTTATGAGACAAGAGATACGTCTCCGGTTTATTCATATCACCCATTGGGTTCGAATCCCACTGTCGGCAGCCCTGAAGATGGTTTTCCATTCCCCACTTTCACACCACGAAAATGCTGGGCCTGTACCTTAATTATTTGTTTCTAGTTGCTTTACGTCGCACCGACACAGATAGGTCTTATAGCGACGATGGGACAGGAAAGGGCTAGGAGTGGGAAGGGAGCGGCTGCAGCTATCGACCTCGGTGTACCTTAATTAAGGCCACAGCCGTTTCCTCCCAACTGGTGGGATTTCAGCAGGGCATATCAGATCAATTGGATTCAGGAGGCCAGTTAGATTGCATAGCCGTAGATCTTTCCAAATCCTTTGATAGAGTGGAACATGGAATATTATTAAAGAAATTGGAGGGAATAGGATTGGACGTAAGGGTTACACGTTGGGTAAAAACATTTATAAATTCAAGAGTTCAGAAAGTCAAAGTAGGAATTAACGTATCGCAGGAAGAGAAAGTTTGGAAGGGAATTGCACAGGGTAGTATAATCGGTCCGTTACTTTTCTTAATATACGTAAATGATTTAGGAAACAATATAACATTAAAAATAAGATTGTATGCAGATGACATAATTGTTTATAGGGAAATAAATAACATTGGGTATTGTTCAGAATTACAAAGGGACCTTGAGAGTATCCAACAATGGGTTGATGAGTATAACATGAAGGTTAATGGAGGCAAATCAACTGTTACAACATTTACAAACAGGAGTTTTAAAACTGAATTTGAATATACTTTGGATGGGGTAGTTATCCCAAAAGATGGCAAGTGCAAATACTTAGGTGTAAGATTTGAAAGTAATTTGTACTGGAAGGGTCATGTGGATGACATTGTTGGGAAAGCATACAGATCGTTACATGTCATAATGAGGCTATTTAAAGGATGCAACAAAGAATTAAAAGAGAAAAGTTACTTAAGTATGGTTCGTCCATTATTGGAATACGCAGATAGTGTTTGGGATCCTCACCAAGAATACCTAATAAAAGAAATAGATAGTGTGCAGAGTAAAGCAGCAAGATTTGTAACAGGAGATTTCAGGAGAAAGAGTAGTGTATCAGAAATGTTAAAGGAACTAGGGTGGGAAACTTTGAGTAAGAGAAGGGAGAAAACTAGACTTATAGGATTATATAGAGCCTATACAGGAGAAGAAGCATGGGGAGATATCCGTGAGAGGCTTCAGTTGGAAAATAATTATATCGGCACGACTGACCACAAATATACAATTAGAAGGAATTTTAGCAGAAGCGATTGGGGTAAATTTTCATTCATTGGGAAGGGTGTGAAAGAGTGGAACAGTTTACCAGGGGTAGTGCTTGATCCTTTTCCAAAATCTGTACAGATATTCAAGAAGAGAATAAACAGCAACAGAGAAAAAATAATGAAATTTTAGAAGGCATTCGACCAGTTCAGGTTACTGTAAATAAAAATGTGTTTGAATAAATTAATTCCATCTCCTGGTCTAAGGAGTTTGGACAGCCGAAGTAGGGGACTGCATGTAGGGGTGAAGTACAGTGGCGACTTCGAGGGCCCTGGGACCGCTACGGTAGCTGTGAAGGCCCTTCAGGAACTCTGAACAGTGGTGGTAAAAGGGGCTCTGGTTAAGACGCAGCAGATCGTTATGCTACTTAAGTTCCAGAATGGGTAAAGAAAAGAAAAAGTAAATAAATTCATTGTAAATTTTAATCTTATACCAGTTGTACAGTATCATTGGAAGTAATTCCACAAACTGTATATCAGTTGACTGTATTTGGAAGTAGTACAGGAGATATTATAAGTAGAATTTTGTAAACAATGTAAATTTATTAAGGATGAGTTGCGTGTTTAATAGAAAAATTTGTTAGTGTAAATTATACAATATTGTATTATAGGAAAATTTTATTCTTTTGTTAATTTAATATTTAGTGCTTGACAATAATGTATTTTAGTGTACCATTTGCCACCGAGGTAGACATTTCATTTGCAAATAAAGAGATTTTGAACTCCTACTAGGCCTTTCCTATCCCATTGTCGCCATAAGATCTATCTGTGTCAGTGCGACGTAAAGCCACTAACCGAAAAAAATAATTCATATTACATCATAAGTCGCATTATTACAAGATTGTAAAATCATGTCTGGCGATAGCACGCATATATTCTGCCACTAGCCGAAGATTTACTCTTTGAAACGTCACTCCCATAATTCAAGACAGTGAGGTGTTCTGCCTTGAATTATGGGAACGACGTTTCATTGGCGTAATCTTCAACCAATGGCAGAGACTATTTGCCCACACGATTACTATGTTATTTATCCTTTCCGTGCTGAGGTGCTACACATTAATTGTGCTATTGTCATGCTGTACAACGTATAATTAATATCATAAATCTTTGGCGTGTCTCACTCATGGCCTTCAATCAATCAATTAATCAATCAATACTGATATGCATTTAGGGCAGTCGCCCAGGTGGCAGATTCCCTATTTGTTGTTTTCCTAGTCTTTTCCTAAATGATATCAAAGAAATTGGAAATTTATTGAACATCTTTCTTGGTAAGTTATTCCAATCCCTAACTCCCCTTCCTATAAATGAATATTTGCCCCAGTTTGTCCTCTTGAATTCCAACTTTATCTTCATATTGTGATCTTTCCTACTTTTATAAACGCCATTCAAACTTATTCGTCTACTAATGTCATTCCACGCCATCTCTCCGCTGACAGCCTGGAAAATACCACTTAGTCGAGCAGCTCTTCTTCTTTCTCTCAATTCTTCCCAACCCAAATATTGCAACATTTTTGTAACGCTACTCTTTTGTCGGAAATCCCACAGAACAAATCGAGCTGCTTTTCTTTGGATTTTTGCAGTTCTTGAATCAGGTAATCCTGGTGAGGGTCCCATATACTGGAACCATACTCTAGTTGGGTCTTACCAGAGACTTATATGCCCTCTCCTTTACATCCTTACTACAACCCGTAAACACCCTCATAACCATGTGCAGAGATCTGTACCCTTTATTTACAATCCCATTTATGTGATTACCCAATGAAGATCTTTCCTTATATTAACACCTAGATACTTACAATGATCCCCAAAAGGAACTTTCACCCCATCAACGCAGTAATTAAAACTGAGAGGACTTTTCCTACTTGTAAAACTCACAACCTGACTTTTAACCCCGTTTATCAACATACCATTGCCTGCTGTCCATCTCACAACATTTTCGAGGTCATGTTGCAGTTGCTCACAAACGTGTAACTTATTTATCACTCTATAGAGAATAACATCACCCGCAAAAAGCCTTACCTCCGATTCCACTCCTTTACTCATATCATTTATATATATAAGAAAACATAAAGGTCCGATAATACTGCCTTGAGGAATTCCCCTCTTAATTATTACAGGGTCAGATAAAGCTTCACCTACTCTAATTCTCTGAGATCTATTTTCTAGAAATATAGCAACCCATTCATTCACTCTTTTGTCTAGTCCAATTGCACTCATTTTTGCCAGTAGTCTCCCATGATGCACCCTATCAAATGCTTTAGACAGGTCAATCGCGATACAGTACATTTGACCTCCTGAATCCAAGATATCTGCTATATCTTGCTGGAATCCTACAAGTTGAGCTTCAGTGGAATAACCTTTCCTAAAACCGAATTGCCTTCTATCGAACCAGTTATTAATTTCACAAACATGTCTAATATAATCAGAAAGAACGCCTTCCCAAAGCTTACATGCAATGCATGTCAAACTTACTGGCCTGTAATTTTCAGCTTTATGTCTATCACCCTTTCCTTTATACACAGGGGCAACTATAGCAACTCTCCATTCATCTGGTATAGCTCCTCCGACCAAACAATAATCAAATAAGTACTTCAGATATGGTACTATATCCCAACCCATTGTCTTTAGTATATCCCCAGAAATCTGATCAATTACAGTCGCTTTTCTAGTTTTTAACTTTTGTATCTTATTGTAAATGTCATTGTTATCATATGTAAATTTTATTACTTCTTTGGCCTTAGTCCCCTCCTCTATCTCGACATTATCCTTGTAACCAACAATCTTTACATACTGCTGACTGAATACTTCTACCTTTTGAAGATCCTCACATACACACTCCCCTTGTTCATTAATTATTCCTGGAATGTCCTTCTTAGAACCTGTTTCTGCTTTAAAATACCTATACATACACTTCCATTTTTCACTAAAATTCGTATGACTGCCAATTATGCTTGCCATCATATTATCCTTAGCTGCCTTCTTTGCTAGATTCAATTTTCTAGTAAGTTCCTTCAATTTCTCCTTCCTTCCACATCCATTTCTAACTCTATTTCTTTCCAGTCTGCACCTCCTTCTTAGTCTCTTTATTTCTCTATTATAATAAGGTGGGTCTTTACGATTCCTTACCACCCTTAATGGTACAAACCTGTTTTCGCATTCCTCAACAATTTCTTTATACCCATCCCAGAGTCTGTTTACATTTATATTTACCGTTTTCCACCGATCATAGCTACTTTTTAGAATCTGCCTCATGCCTGCTTTATCAGCCATGTGGTACTGCCTAACAGTCCTTCTTTTAAGACCTTCCTTTCTATCACATTTATTTTTAACTACCACAAAAACAGCTTCATGATCACTAATACCATCTATTACTTCAGTTTCCCTATAGAGCTCATCTGGTTTTATCAGCACGACATCCAGGATATTTTTCCCTGTGGTTGGTTCCATCACTTTCTGAATCAGCTGTCCTTCCCACATTAACTTATTTGCCATTTGTTGGTCATGCTTTCTGTCGTTCGCATTTCCTTCCCAATTGACATCTGGCAAATTCAGATCTCCCGTACAATCACATTTCTTTCCATGTCGTTTCCCACATAGCTGACTATCCTATCAAATAATTCTGAATCCGCGTCAGTGCTACCCTTTCCCGATCTGTACACTCCAAATATATCAAGTTGTCTATTATCTTTAGAAATTAGCCTTACACCTAGAATTTCATATGTCTCATCTTTAACTTTTTCGTAGCTTACAAATTCTTCTTTCACCAGAATGAACACTCCGCCTCCCACCCTTCCTATCCTATCTCTACGATACGTACTCCAGTGCCGTGAGAAAATTTCTGCATCCATTATATCATTTCTCAGCCATGATTCAACTCCTATTACAATATCTGGTGAATATATATCTATTAAATTAATTCTATTCCTTTCCTTACAATACTTCTACAGTTCAACACTAACAATTTTATGTCACCCCTACTTGATTTCCAGTTCCCTGTTCCCTTATCACCGCTCCCTAGGCAATCCCGTTTCCCTTCTGAGTAAACAATATATTTTAAAAAGAGTAACTACTTAAGTATCATTAAATTGAGGTTGGCCAATTACAATAGGCTTATGAAATCATGTCACTAACCCGTAACAAATGTAAACTTTGCAGGAGGTCACAAAATATAAAAACAAGCACGGTAAATAAACAGCCGTCCATATTTTATTTTTCCTTTCCGTGCTGAGGTGCTACACATTATAACCGTGTCATTGTCATGCTGTACAACGCATAATTAACGTCAATACTTTTAGGCTTCTCACTCATGGCCTTCTGAGTTAACAATATATTTTAAAAAGAGTAATCACTTAAGTATCGATGTTCGCCAATGGGCTTATGAAATAATGTCACTAACCGGTAACGCATGTAAATTTTGCAGAGGTCACAAAATATAAAAACAAGCACAGTAAATATACAGCCATCCATATTTTATTTTTCCTTTCCGTGCAGAGGTGCTACACATTAACTGTGCCATTGTCATGCTGTACAATGCATAATTAATGTCAATAATTTTAGTCATTTCTCACTCGTGGCCTTCTGAATGAACAATATATTTGAAAAAAGAGTAACTACTTATGTATCGTGAAATCGATGTTGGCCAATTACAATAGGCTTATGCAATAATGTCACTAACCACTAATACATGTAAACTTTGCAGGAGATCACAAAATATGAAAACAAGCACAGTAAATAAACAGCCATTTATATTTTGTTTTTCTTTCCGTGCTGAGGCGCTACACATTATAACCGTGTCATTATGCTGTACAACGCATAATTAACGTCAATAATTTTAGGCATGTCTCACTCGTGGCCTTCTGAGTTAAACAATACATTTTCAAAAGAGTATCTACTTAAGTATCGTTTCATCAGTGTTCGCCAATTACAACAGGCTTATGAAATAATGTCACTAACCGGTAACGCAAAACTTTGCAGAGGTCACAAAATATAAAAAATATAGTAAATATACAGCCATCCACATGGTATTTATCCTTTCCATGCAGAGATGCTACACATTAACTGTGCCATTGTCATGCTGTGCAACGCATAATTAATGTCAATTTTAGGCATTTCTTCACTCATGATCTTCTGAGTAAACAATATATTTTAAAAAGAGTAATCACTTAAGCATCGATGTTGGCCAATTGCAATAGTCTTAAGAAATAATGTCACTAACCGGTAACACATATAAACTTTGCAGGAGGTCACAAAATATAAAAACAAGCACAGTAAATAAACAGCCATCCATATGCAAAAGGAACGACTATCAGCTTTCATTCGGAATTCACTGACATAGACTTCGAAGGGAGAGTATTTACGGTACCAAAACAAATTTCTGTACACTGTTACAATAAGTTCTGAAGGGAAAATTAACGCTAATAACTCCACGCCAATTTATATACATTTGCTAAATATAACTGAAACTTGATATTTCTCCACCAAAACATCAAATCCTTTGAGCCGAAAAATGTATGGGATCTTCAGCTTTTCAAAATAAAACTTCATTGAAAAAAGACATCTCCACTCAAAACAATATTAACAAAATGGCTACAAAAGTAGAACTGCAGAGAAAATTCCTTCTGAGTAAGTTACTTTGGTGTTTACGTATCAGCAAATCTAGTCCAAATCATGGTTTTAATTCAGAGCACACAACGCAAACATTGAGTAACCTAGGTACATAGTATTACGTGAATAAGTTGTTAATAATTGCAGTTCGTACTGCAGTATTTTCTCCCCTCCGTCCTTCATTTGCAGTCACTTCTGGGAGGTCTATGTAAGGCATTTCCTCTCCTGCCGCATGGTGATCGATATTAGGTAAGTCATCATTTGCACTTATAGCCACATTGCTTAACACAAATGTAGCTACAATAATTGGAGGAACTCGAGGTAATTTGACTTGAAGCTTCATCCTCAGGCATGGAAATCCTCTTAACCATTCCGAAGGCCCCTTCAATTGCATATCTAGTTCTTCTATGTGCACGGTTGTAAGCACGTTCGGCATTTGTTTCCTCATGTAAAACAGGAATCAGTAGATAGCAACAACAACAGTATCAACTATCGCCTGACAGTAGGCCCTGTTGAAAATTTCCAACCTCAAACTGTGCACGAATTCTGGAATTCTTAAAAATGTTACTATCGTGGGCCGAACCTGGCCATCTCGCAACTACATTCCTGAAACGTAACTTTGAGTCACAGACGGCTTGTACGTTTAGAGAAAACAACCCATGACGATTCCGAAAAATTTCAGCATCATTATCACCAGGAGATATTATGGCCACATGAGTACAGTCTATTGCCCCCAAAACGCAGGGCAAATTGCCGATGTCGTGGAAGTCTCTCATTACCTGAGCTGCTTCATGACGTTCTGTAGGCATGGTTATGAATTTTGGTCTCCGTGAAGCAATTTGCCTGGTCACTTTATGAATTGTTGTGGAAGCCGTTGACTTGTCAAGATCTCCAACAACCATTTTAAAACTTCCCGTGGCATAAAACCTAAGAGTTATTAGTAACATACACATCGATGACAGGGGATGATTTTCTTTGAGTAGGTTTTTGTAATGTGTCCCTTAACTTTAATTACAGTCGTTCCACAACATCTTTCGATAAACGAAATCTCATTTTGAACATTTGATCACCCATTTCAATCATCGGATTCCGTCTGTGCCGAAAGACGCGAGGAGCTCGTCGTAAAATCAATTCTTCTTCATAGGACGAAAATCTGACATCCCTGCTAGAGAAAAGAAAAATATACATATTACAAAATTGCTTTCTTTTGTACACTTGAAACATAATTTAAAATCATTAATTATCGAAACAGTATCATAAAACTAAGTAATAGCAACGTGTTTGTATTGCAGTAGGCTATTCACATAACCTCACTTCTGAAAAAAAATCAAGCGATCTTTAGCGCAATATTATTTAACTACTAGTATTCAAATATTTATAACTCACCTCGATATTATTACGGTACGGTATTCTTACGCAGATACGATACAAGGAAACACCTTTCAAGTCTTCAGGTCTAGTTCAATGTTTAATATGAAGGGTAATGAACTACGTTCAAGGAGATAAACCGACGAATATTCGGCAGTTAAATCTGAACTTAGATCGAGAAGAGATGATCGTAGATTAGCATTTATACAACGAAAAATCAAAGTTCAACTTGACTGGCAGCCATTTTTCCTCGTTAAGCTCAGATCAAATGTTTTATACAATCGGGCCTAGAAGCGCAACTCTAACGAGTGGACTATTTCGCAAGCAACAGGAAACAACTAAACTATGCCAGAGAAGTCTCTCAAACTTCAACAACATGCGAAGACATAACGGGCACGCATCCAAAAGTCATTCAGAATCCAATACAAATTAAGGGATCTGAAAGAACTGAACCACCTAGGAAAGAAATACAAATTAAGGAATATGAAAGAACTGAAACACCTAAAGACAAATACCAAACAGAGAGAACTAGACAACGTAGAGATGGATCAGTCGTCAGAGGGACAAGAACCGACGAGGACTTCAACGTAAAATCAGGACAAGCATGGCTATATGTAGGAAGCATTCACCACAGCGCGGATGAAGAAACTCTCGCAAACTTTCTGAGGAAAAATGGGATAATTAGCGACATTCAATGTGAAATGCTGGAAATAAAAGGGATAAATAAGTTGTTTAAACTTGGCCTCTCCTTGGGAAAACTCGACAAAGTAAAAATCACTAGGTTTCTTCCAAAAGGGTTAATAGTCAGAAGGTTCAATTTTCGCCGAGAAAGACGAGCTGGGATCGAACTTTGACATGTTGATCAGTGCAGAAGATGAATCAGCAAAGGCTAAGGATACGAGTCTACTTGAAATAAACGTCAAGCTATGGAACGTAGAAGGCTTACGAAAACCAATCGAAACAACACCTGATGATTTATGAAATGGACTCGATGTAATATTTACCACAGAAACAATGATCACAGAAAATTTAGACATACCTCACTACTACAGCAAACATGCTCTAGCAACACAAAAGAGTCGGGGGAGACCAGAAGGAGGCGTATCCTGCTTCTATAATGATAAAATAGGAGTAATCAAATAAGTCAGCTTTGAAGAAAATACAACTGTTGTGAAAACAGCAAACATATCTTTCGTAGGAATTTATATCAGCCCTACTAAAACAATGGATGACGCGGTGGAACAAGTCATTAGGCCAATAACATAAGTAGCAAGGGAAGAAAACGTTATAATTATCGGCGACCTGAACTGCAGACTCAACAAACCGAACAGCAAAACGTATCCCTTCTTGGAAATATTAGCAGCGGAAGGATGCAATCTGATCAATAAAAAAGAGGAAGCTACATACATTGTACCGAATGGGACAAGTACTATCGATCTCATCTTTTACCGAGGCAAATGTATCACCTTAATGGATCACCAACTAGCAAAACAACAAAATATCTCAGTACTCAAAAAACATTCACCAATCTATGCGACTTTCAGAATAAGAAAGAACTACCAACACAAAGAAAAACAATCACAAACAGGATCAAGAAAACTAGAAGTCGATAAAACACAGGCAAACACAAACGAAGGTAGAAATAGCATCACAGCTCATTGAAGCAGGCCAAACAGATTCTGCTCTAGAAATTATCAACCACTACGTTAGAAATGCCATGATACCCAAAACAGAACGGACGTCCAAAATTTGGTTTGATCACGAGTGTTACGAAGAACAAAGGAAAACACTTCAACTACAGCGCCAAGCCAGACAACAAACAAACGAATCAAATCTTCAAATGTACGCCCGTCAGGGAAAACTCTACAACCATCTGTTAGCTCTCAAGAAATCAGCATATATTTAAGACCACGCAAAGACGCAAGCTAAAGAAGCTCTGAAAGGAAAATGTACAAAATCAATCAAATCACATAACAATCGAATCTTGGGAAAACAACTTCACAACTACTCTCAACAAAGGAAAACGAACCCGGGCTCTCGGCATCAGAGAACAGAATAATACAACAATATCTGCAATAACCCTTACAGAAGTAAAAGAGGCTCTATTTACCATGAAAGCGGAAAGCTGCAGGACCCGACAGGATATATACCGAAAATCTGCAACAAGTCCTGTATGGACAAAGTTCTTTAATAGATGCCTTGCAATCGGTTGTATACCTCACCCACCCTCCCTCGCCAGGATTACTTGATTCAAGAACTGCAAAAAATCCAAAGAAAAGCAGCTCGATTTGATCTGGGTGATTTCCGACAAAAGAGTAACGTTACAAAAATGTTGCAAAGTTTGGACTGGGAAGACTTGGGAGAAACAGACGAGCTGCTTGACTAAGTGGTATGTTCCCAGTTGTCAGTGGAGAGATTGCATGGAATGACATCAGTAGACGAATAAATTTGAGTGGTGTCTTTCAAAGTAGGAAAGATCACAACAGGAAGATAAATTTGGAATTCAAGAGGACAAATTGGGGCAAATATTCGTTTATAGCTAGGAGAGTTAGGGATTGGAATAACTTACCAACGGAGATGTTCAATAAATTTCCAATTTCTTTGCAATCATTTAAGAAAAGGCTATGAAAACAACCGATATGGAATCTTCCTCCTGGGCGACTGCCCTAAATGCAGGTCAGTAGTGATTAATGATGATTCCAGATAGTTGAAGGAATTTGCATATGTAAATCCTCTATAAAGGAAAAGGAGAAACCGATGATGAAAACTCATACAGAGGAATAGCGTTAGAGAGCGACTCCTTCAAGATATATACAAGAATTCTCACCCGGCGACTTGAAAGGGAAATTGAAATCCACATTCCGGAGGAGCAATTTGCATTCAGGAAAGGTAGAGGGACCCTGCACGTAACCGCAAATATATTAAACGACATACATGAGGCATTAAGGCACAAAGGTGGAAAATTCCACGTTGTCTTTATTGATTATACGAAAGCCTTCAACTTCCTAAGCAGAGCCAAATTAATAAATAAGTTAGAACGTATGATTGGATAAAATAACCGTCTAGTCACTGCATTAAATAATTTGCTAGCATTCAACTTCGTTGAAATCGAAGACGGCTTAACGACCTCGTCCCCCATCGCACATATAAATGGGATAAATCACATTTTCAGGACAGACCTCGAAATGAATTGGCAATTTCCGATACCTCGGCATCACTCTTCAATCTAATGGAACCCCTTACAAAATACACGTCAGAGAAAGAACGGCAGGAGCTATACGAGGGATCTACGACATAGAGAAACTCACCAGAATCTCGCTACAAACACCAATGCTTCTCTCCCGCAGCAAAATTCTTCCTACTCTCACATATGGCATTCAGCTCATTTGGGACCACCTTACTATGACCGACTTAGAAACCCTAGAAAGAGTAAAAGCTAGATTCCTGAAATGAAGTCCGGCTCCATGGCTAAATGGTTAGCGTGCTGGCCTTTGGCCACAGGAGTCCCGGGTTCGATTCCCGGCAGGGTCGGGAATTTTAACCGTAATTGGTTAATTTCGCTGGCACGGGGGCTAGGTGTATGTGTCGTCTTCATCATCATTTCATCCTCATCACGACACGCAGGTCGCCTACGGGTATCAAATAAAAAGACCAGCATCTGGCGAGCTGAACTTGTCCTCGTACACTCCCTGCACTAAAAGCCATACGCCATTTCATTTCATTTCTTGAAATGAATACTTGGGATAACAAAAACGGCGCCGCAAGACTAGCGTATATGCTTTCAAAGAACGCTTTTTCATAGAAGATTTGAGGTTCATCCTACAGCTCCATCTACACCACAAGCAGAAGTAGTCCTTAGGAAAATAAGACAAATCAAGAAGAAATATGGCCAGAATTTTTCACAACAGAGGTCAAGCTAGACCGAAGATGGAGTGTACCAAACCAGGTTTTGCGAAGTGCCAATACAAGACTATCTGTACACGGATTTCATCATAAATTGTGCATGAAAGCACACTTCCATGACCCAAGTGAAGACAGCTTATGCAAACTATGTAACAAAGTGTGTAAGCGATATCACTTTACAATATTCGTGCAGAGACAGAAGACTCTAAATCAATACAGCAAAGAATAATGTATTTTGTATCTATTTGATCAGTGTATAGTTATTTTATGCACGTTTGTGCGCTCTTTCATTAACAAATAAATTACAGTAATAGATTTACTGGCCAGAGAATTTTGTTACCGGTAATGGCCGTGTTATCTTGAAGACGATTATACATAATTGTGCGATGCGAAGAGTTTCCTTACTCCAGAGAAAATGTCTTAGTCTTAATAATAATAATAATAATAATAATAATAATAATAATAATAATAATAATAATAATAATAATAATAATAATAATAATAATAATAATAATAATGCGACTAATGGCCAAAAGTATTTATTCCTATATCCCAACGAGCTCGAACCTCTTTCTAGCTCGCTGCTGTATTGACAACGTAGAACTACTACAGAGCAGTCTCGTTCGCTCTGTCGTGTGGTGCGGTTGTACAGCGCGTGCGCTTGTATCGAGTCGGTTCTAGAGTGTTCTACTTAGTGCTTGCCGAGTGGTAGCGTGCAACACGTAGGTCGACATGGATAGTGACAGTGGTGGAGGTGAAGAACCTGATCCTTTAGCTAATGATAATGTCGATCATGAAGAAACAGTGAAGACGAATCCACATTCTGCAACTATCTCTAAGAATTCCTCGGTGACTAATAATCATAAACCTTCTAATACTCCTAATTCGTCTACTATACCCACTAACCATAATCTTGCTGCATATGGCTACCCTACTAATCATCAGGGACCATATATTGTATTTGTGTCCGGTAAAAGTACGAATAACATTGGCAACCTACACCCAATGGCACTCGGAAGACTTCTACATGAAAATAATTTCCATGTTCACTCCATTCAACCCAAAGGGAGAAACAGAATTCAGGTGGTTTTTCTATCTGCATTACATGCTAACTCATTTTTACAAAGTAAATTTCTTGCCTCACATAACTTACATGCATTTATTCCACACTCAAACCTATTTCGCATAGGTATAATTAGAGGAGTTGACAAAAATCTTACTGAACCTGACATATTAGCTCTAATCAAAAGTGATATTAAGGTCCATTCTGTACAACGGTTAAATCGTAAGACGGTCGAAGACGGGAAGGTCCTATACGTGCCGACTGGCTCAGTCAAAGTAGTCTTTTGGGCGAAACATCTTCCCAAATATGTATCTATTTTTCAAGTTGTGTTAGAAGTGACTCCATTTATTTTTTCTCCAATTCTTTGTGGGAAATGCCAAAGATATGGTCACACTCTCAGAAATTGTCAGTCGTCCACTTTTAGATGCAAAAATTGTGCCTTAAACCACGCGACAGCTGATTGCCTATCTAATATAATACAATGTTTGCACTGTAATAAGCAACACGCATCAGGAGCGACTGAATGTGAGGTACACAAACGCCAAATTGAAATCAAAAAACTAATGTGTCTCGAGAATGTATCTTATTCTGAGGCTGCTTCGCGTCTATACCCACAGACTATAGCCCCACAAGACACTCTTCAAAATTTTCCCCCCTTGCATACTCCTGCGCCTACACCGGTTGTTGAAGCTCCGCGTAAGCGGAAGTTTACACAGATTATTGTTAAAGATTTGCCACCCAAGCCGACTCCTGGATATGATCGTATGGGGCACATGCAAATTCTACAGAACTATCAAATTCCTCGGCACGCAGCGATACCAGTTCAGCACCACCCCCCTTCACATCTACAGCAGAACCCAACTACATCACGACAACCCTTATCGCAGCAAACGGTAAACGAAGCAGCTTTGACATCTCAACATGATATGCAAAAAGACCAAGTCATTCAATGCTTACGTACGCTCATGTTGCTATTACCCCCATTACTTAAGGACCAACCGAATATGTTATCCATGATTGGACAATTCTGCGACAGCCTACAGTCCCTATTCTCTAAAGACAATGAAGATGATTCAATGGAATGCTAGAAGTATTCGCAATAAATACCATGAACTGAGAATATTAATAAAAGAAACATCACCGGATATAGTACTCTTACAAGAAACATGGCTTGCGCCCGATAGTGTTTTTTCTATACCTTATTATCAAATTGAACGCAATGATGGCCCGGGGTATGATGGAGTAGCGTTTTTAATACATCAATCATTCACATATCAGCTATTTCATCCCCAATGTCAAATACCTAACGTATATGTAATTGGTATAATAATTAATAATATACATGTCATAAATATATATTGCCCACCTGACCAATATATATCATATAGACAATGGCAACAATTTTTTCAACAATTCCATGCCCAAAACCAGCTACTTATTTTAGGGGACATGAATATTCACCATACCCATTGGGGTTCCCAAGTGGACACACCTAGGGGAACTAACTTCTTAAACGCAATACAGCGAAGTAATCTAGTAATTCTCAATGATGGGTCACCGACCAGACTCACTTCCCCTGGAGCACCTCCAAGTGCAGTGGATATTTCATTATGCAGTTATACTATAGCATCCACAACTACTTGGCGTACATTGTGTGATACACATAGCAGTGATCATTATCCAATATTTATAACTCATGGTTCCAGATCTATAATGAAACCCCCATGGTCCAATCAAGTAATGAGTACAACACGCTCTTTACATAAGTTTGATCCCGAGACTTTCAAGGTATTTATATTAAAACAGGTTGAAAAATATCCAGTCGATGAGTTTAATTACAATAAGCTCTATCACATTATATACCGGTATCAATATCTCGACTGTTATCACCCATTTAAACGAACACCCAATGCACACTCCCACAATATTGGTGGCCTCAGATGGTGGGATAATGAATGTCACCACCTCATTCTTAAAAGGAAACGCCTTTTTAAAATCTATCGAAAAACACTAAACTTAGTGAATTATATTCGCCTGAAACGCCATAATGCTACCATACGTCGCATATTTCATCAAAAAAGGCGCACAGCTTGGAAAGCCTTTATCAATTCTTTCCATAAATATATATCCGTAACAAGATTATGGAACGCGGTTAGAGCACTAGCGCGTGTCTCCACACAAATTACTAGACCTTTAATTCAGACAGATATTTTGGAACAATTCCTTTATTCATTAACTCCCAATACGGTGGTCCCGAAGTACGTCCCTAATTGTAACGATTCTCCACTATCGTCTTCAGTTTTGCTACAGACCATCACCCTACGTGAACTCACAGCAACGCTACAAAAATGTAACACATCCACACCTGGTCCGGACTACATTACTTACACAATGATAAAAGCACTCCCCATTCCGGCATTGCAAGCACTTGTTAATCACTACAATCAAATACTACAAACCTCTAACCCTCCGGACGACTGGAATAAATTTTTCTTAATACCTATTCCAAAACCTCGGCTACCGTTGAATAATCATAAAAATATTCGTGGAATTGTATTAGCCTCTTGTATACGCAAAGCATTTTTAAAACTACTACTACAACGTTTTTTATGGTACCTAGAATACTATGAATTGGTTCCCAAATGCCAATATGCCTATTTTAAAGGTCGCAGTTCACAAGATGCCATTAATATACTCATAACTGACATATTACTTGCTAAAACAAGAAAATATCACACAATTGCCATCTTTCTGGACATACGGGGAGCGTTTGACTCAGTCCCATTGCATATGTTATGGGCCGCATTATCATCCAAAGGAATTCCTACTCCGTTCATCACACTACTCCGAAACCTCCATACATATCGCAAGCTTATAATAAAACACCCTGATGCACCACCTATTTCACGTCAGGCTACAGATGGACTTCCACGAGGCGATATTTTTAGTGGCATATTATTTGCCTTGTATCTCTCAAACCTCGAACAGATTGTACTCCAACATGCACGTATCTTACTCTATGCTGATGATATAGTCATATATACATCAGGGAAGGATATTAATGATGCCCGTAATACTATTACTAAAGTCATGCTTGAAGTACAGAACTGGTTAAATGACCATGGTTTATCAATATCTCCAACTAAGTGTTCAACACTCATTTTTACGCAGAAACGGGTCTACAACACTGAACCATTACAAGTGGCTTCCTATGAGATACCGATACATACATATCATAAATATCTCGGCATTATCCTAGATAATAAACTAACCTTTACTAGACATATCCAGTACCTCAGAAATATGGCGGATAATTATACAAAACTCCTTAAAGCTATAACAAGACGATCATGGGGGGCAGACCCTACAACAGCCAAGACAGTATACTGTGCTACAATTCGCTCCAGATTAGATTATTGCGCTCATATCATTGATATTGCTAATCACGCAACACTGAATAAGCTACATACTATACAACACCGCGCATTACGCATTTGTTTTGGTGCATTAAAATCTACACCCACGAATGCTCTACAAGTCGAAACAGGAGAACCACCACTCCATATACGTCGGCAGTTCCTTACTTCCAAGTACCTCATACGACGTTTCATAACAGTTTCTCATCCTATTGTACCGAAACTCCAACTACTACATGAACGATACAATTCATATAATATCAGAGACAAAAGAACCCCTGCTCTAATAACCGTATTCCAATATGTATCGACATTAACAACCAATATCATAAGGTGCGCCAAACTTCCCCATTATACGGTACCGTATGAGGTAGTACAATACTACACAGATGCTATCCAAGCTACAACTACTACTTTTGCATTCCTACAGTATAAAACCTCTATGTTTTCAACACCCTCGAAAAAACTTCGCTTATCATACTCTAACATTGGACATAATTTCTATACCGATGGATCTCGGAATTCATGCGGGGTAGGAGCAGCATTTTATTATGAACGAATACAACACATTGAACTATATAAACTCCACCCGGATTTCTCTATATTTACTGCAGAACTTATAGCGATCAGACAAACACTCCTGTATATAAAAAACGAAGCAATCCCGAACGCTAATATCTTCACAGATTCTCTATCAGCATTACAATCGATCCAGTCTTCTAAATTCACGATGAACTGGTATGTTTATAATGTTAAACAACTATTATATGACCTACGTACTACTGGTACTAAGATAACAATTATATGGATTCCAGCTCATAAAAATATTCCCGGTAATGAAAAAGCGGATAAAGCTGCCAAACAAGCAGCACTGCTCAACACCCCTCCAATGACATTTATGACTCCAGTTACCGATCTCATTCCACTACTAAAGCAACATCAAAAAGCAACATGGCAACAGTTCTGGAATGACACTGCAAGAATAAAAGGGAACTTCTATTACAATATCCAACCCTCTCTGCCAATCAAACACTGGTATCAACGATCAACTTACACACGGCGTCATATAATAACTATTATTAGGCTACGTTTCAACCATTCGCTTACGCCCATGTTAAAGTACCGTTTCAATATTGTCAGCCAACCGACATGTCAGTGTGGTTCAAATGAGGCGGATGCAAATCACCTCATTCTCCAGTGTCAGTTATATACTCAGGCTCGAGCACGCTTACTTGCAAGTCTAATCTGTCTACGAATACCACTTCCAACAAGTGTTGCTTGTTTTGTATACAATCCGTCACCGGACATCATATACATATTAAACAGATATTTCGATGACACGGGCATCATATTGTAAACATACCATAAGATTCCCGTTTCATTAATAGTTGTGTCACTTACATAGTCTTCATAACACTCCCGAATATGCCTACTTAGGTTTTGTTTAATTTTTGTTATTATACAACTCTAGCAGAAAATGAACACAATGTTCGCGTTACTATTGTCTTTTGTCGCCTCTAGCACATATGTTAATACGTTGTTCTTTTGTTACACAGATCCAGATTCAGTAGGTAAATTCTCTTTGGTAGGTCAGATGCTTTTTGGTAGGTACGGTTTAGGGTAACACGTCGTTAGTCATATCACATGTCATTGGTAAGCTTTCATTACACTTTGCACGATATATACATACTACCCCTCTATTTGTGTTATTCCATCCTTAATACTAGATCCTTTAGTTGTGTTCTATCCTTTGTCTTTCCCAATTGTAGACCCGTTCCGTATGTCAAAGTAGAAGACGCCAAGATGGGTCACTTCGGCGTGAAGATATAGTACCTTGTGTCCCCGTGCTTACTCCTATGTCTATTACACTTACACCCACAAGATGTCGATGTTCACCCATACCAGTGATCTTTGTACTGTGAGATAAAGTATTTCTTAGTCACCATAACTAAATATTTGAGTGTTCGACAGTGTTTCATTTACAAAGTATTGGAACTGGGTGTTAGATACAGAGCCCAACCAAATATCAAGAAAGAAAAAAAAACTACTACAGAGAGTAGTTTAGCGGGCAGTTGCCCTTAATCTTTACTCCCTGGAGAAGAATGAGTGCTACCAACACCACCCAATAAGGTAGAATCACACCGCAAATCACAATTCATGAAACAAAACAACAACAACGTTTAAATTTGCGTGCTGCTGTAGTCTGTCACAGTCAGTGCTAAGCTAATACTATGTGGGTGATGTCAGGTGATTCAAAGCCAAGACGAAGTGTTTGTTGATATTGTTTTCTCTCTATCATTACTTCTAGTAATTTTCTTCTGGAACTCCAACTTCGCATTGATTTGTTGATGTGTTTGGTCAAGGCTTCACTATGCTGATTGTTTGATCTTTTTAAACACAAAATTATTAGCAAAACCACATAGGCCCTAGTTGCTATGGACGCGATGTGTCATGTTGAACAAAAGATTCTAGACTGTACGTCTGAAGAGAAATTCACTTAATATTAAAATTTTAATGATCCATTGCTCACATTTACGTGTGCATTATGTTGGAACATTTTGGAAGGTAAATAATATACTGTCTTTCTAAATAAATGTAGGTTCAATGTGGAATTAACATAGCTTTGGAAGATTACTTTCATATAGGATTTTTTTTTGTTTATGTACGTTACGGTTCATAATAATCTTACCTTAAACGAGCGTTCCTAGCATGCTTTTTAAAAAAATATTTCGGTTGGTGACATACCTTCAGATTCCTTACTAGAGTTTGGTAGTTATTTTAATTTTTCTTATTTTTGAGTTAGACCTATTATCGTAGGTAGATAATTAATAGAAGCGTAATTGTATGTTAACTTAATGCAGTCTGATTTTTTTTACTTTATCTGCAATATGTTGCATTGTAACGCTTTATTTTTTTCGCAGTGATTGAACTTGACAAAAAAAAGAACTAGGTAAAATTCACTGTAAGGTGTTGTATCTAGTGGCGTGTCCTTCCTGCTCTATAGAATGTTCCGTTCCCCTGTTGGAGACCCACATCGATCTTGTCCAGTGAAGACTGAAGAAAATGGAATTCCTAAGTCAAATGTTCCATCATCGTCAAATACATCAGGAGATATGGAGGTAATTGATTATAATCGTGAACAAGTTATATATTGCCATAGTCCAGATGAGGATGATGAATAAAAACAAGCAAATGATTTTTTTAATCAATTGCTTGATTTAAATAAATAATGGTGGGTCTGGGATAATTCCTATAATACTCCCATAATTGTTTAGAATTTTATGAATAAGGTTTAATACCTAATTTTTTTTTTTTAGTACCAGTAACTAACAGTTGCTTGAAAGTTCTTAAGACAGGGCAGTATGAGCTTGGGGAGAGCTAAATATCAGTTCACTCTGTGTAAATATTGCTGTTTCTTGTGTATTTTCAAGAGAGAACTATACAAACTGATCCGGTAGAAATTCAGTAGTTGTCACACAAGTTTATAACATAGTAATCATGGCTGACCGTGGGCGAATGTACTCTGCCATTGGTTGAAGGTTACGCCAATGAAATGTCGTTCCCATAATTCAAGACAGGCAAAAGTTATGACCAACTTATGCGATGAAAAGACCTAAGAGAATGAGGCAATGTAAAGGAATAAGCATATGAAATAAATAAGAATAAATATCTGGCTGTCTTGAATTATGGGAGTGACGTTTCTTAGGGCAAATCTTCAGGCGATGGCAGAGTCCATTCGTGCCACCGCCAGCCACGATTATGTATGAACACACCAAAGAGAAATAATAACATGTTGAAATAGTTGAGACGTAGCGATGCAGTAATTACGATTCTGAACACTGGAAAGCATAGATTTAGCTACTTATGCTTTAATATGAATAGAAATAGAGGCCTAAAGCCGCGCGACTTATGATTGAATATTATTAATAGAGGCCTAAAGCCACTTTTCGGCTTCTAACGTTTGCTTGTTCACAGACCAATGGCTTTGTCAAGGGGTTTGGTTCTTCACAGACCAATGCTTTAGTCAGTAGCCGGTCCTAACAAATCCAGACCAATGATTTTGTCACTAGCCGGACTTGTTTAAATGGTTTAGAGGTAGCAGTACATACTGGTCCAGGGGAAAGAAATGCTGAAAAATTATTTTATATTTCGTCACTAGCCGGACCTAACGAATCCAGACCAATGAATTTGTCACTAGCTGGACATGTTTAAATGGTTCAGAGTAGCGCTACATACTGGTCCAGGGGAAAGAAATGCTGAAAAATTATTTTATACACACACATAAAGAAGGATATAGAAAAACAAGGAACATTCATACCAACATTGAACGTACCTTAATGGAGATCAGCAGTTGCCAGAAAGAGACTTGTTGATTATCATAGCAAGCAACGAAAAGAATAATGAAACATCACGTAACTTGTTGATTACCTTAGCAACGAAAAGAATAATTAAACATCACGCGCAATCAGTCCCCTCCCCTTGAGGCCTATGCTCACTGATGGTCTAGTTCCTAAGTAGAGTAGTTGGTAGCATTGTGCTTCGCTCGATCACGTCGTCTGCAAGTCATCTGCAAGAAATAAACATAGGACAGTCATACCGCACATAGATATTGCAGATGCAAGCGGTAACCATGGTAGTAATGTTGCGCGATATGTATTGAACTTTTGATAACTGATCAAAAGAATACTACAACACAGATGATTAGCCTACTTGAAATTTATAGATTTAATGAAGATAACGTAGTCTGACTAGAACTACTTTCTAGATAGAAGAGAAGCATGGCAGTGAACTCTCTTCTAAGGACTGTATGACAATGTTATTAAGGTACCGTATGTATTTATTTTTTTGCCTGCTGTCATTTCTTGATGGATACAGTACCTTTGCATCCATCTCTTGGCACAGGCCAGAGCAAAGTGTAGCTGCCACTGAAGTCTCAGCCTCGTTCATGGCTGTGACAAAATGGAAGCTGCTGGGTTATGTGTGGTGCTGAGTAATGGCATTCAGAGCACAATCAGTGCATCTGAGTGTCATGAAAGGTGTTGCTCATAGGGTTAGTTGTGCTACAATAGCACTGTCTGACCCAGTGAGGAAAGCAATGGCAAACTACCTCACTCCTCGTCTTGCCTAGTGTGCCTCATTTTGGTACTGCCATTCCTTTTTGTGGTTTTCCTGTAACTGCATAGTCTTTGGTGATGATATTTGAGGATCCAACCAGCCTCTGGGCTGATGACCTAATAGGCGGTATTTATTTGACTGCAACAGTTGTGTAGGAGCAGAAATAGGCATAGTAAATAAGGGCATCAAGAAAGTTTGTAATATAATAAGCTCCCTCTGTGGATCAGTAATAGAGTGACACTCTGGATCCCGAGATTGTGGGGTCAAACCTGTCGGAAGTAGTCTGATATTTATTTTTAATGGGAGAAGAGCGCACAATGTGCATAAAATACATAAAATCACTCAGAGCAGAGCTCTCATTATGACACTAGTTTTTCAGTACAAAGAATCCATACATGGGTGATGGTACAGTTTCGTTGCACAGATCTTGTGATGAAAACTGTGGATCGCAAAGCGTTTTACGGTGTGATGAAGCTCGTAGCCTGGACCTTTGCATTCTGTGGATGTCATTGCTGCCTTAGAGTAGAAATCTAAAGGAATTTCTTTCTTCTTTTGCTGGAGCTCTAGGAGCAGTTGGGAATAATGTTCCCTTGATGGCAGTTGTAAAGTTGATCTCATATCTTCTGTGAAGAATGATTCCTGAACTAGCTGATAAGTGAGTCGTGTTGAAGTGTATTTTGACAAGCATAGCACTTTCTTTAAGTAGATAGCTTTACCTTTCTCCAGATAAGACCGAGACCATACGTTATGATAGAGACAACCTTCGCTTTGAAAAGTTTAAATGCTTCTCTACTGACAAGTCACGTGATTTGCTGATATCTTGCATGGTCCTGATAGCACTGACCACCTTATCTTTGATGTGAAGGGTGAAAGTTTTCCCTTGCACATTTGAAATACTCGAAATAAACTCGTGTCATGGTAGCTTCAACCAGCACACTAACGTGTGTTTGCAACGGTTATATCAGATAATATTTTAGACCAATCAACTTACTGAGGATAACATCATGACATTTGCCTTTTCTCTTAACCAATCTTTTAATGTTGGAACGCAATATATAAACAAAATTCACCCTCAAGTTTACATTGGCAACTGCCGCAGCGAATATATACTGATTTTTTATAACGAAGAGGATCCACTTCAGTACCAGACATGTGCCGTTTTAAGAACTTTATATCAACACAAATTCTCTTTTAGACATGATTTTAAATTAGTTTACAATAATTTGAGCAGGTGTTGTATGTCCCAATATCATATTTTATAACCAATATTTGTAAAGTTAATATCATAAGAAATCACAGTTCAATTTTTACAAATTATAAATGTCATTGTCCTTTTAACAACATTTGTTTTAAGATTAAATTAATATGGCCGATGATGCCCAATAAGGAGGGTGAAACATGGCCCCATAATATTCAGATTTTTTATGTCTAATTAACCACATATCGTGGTACTGATTGTATTGAATAGGTTGAACAATAAATATACTCCTTTTGTAAACTAAGTGAGATCGCTGTTTTTAATACAGACCAAAAATGAGAGTGATGATTAGTAATCGTATTAGCCATTCGGGAATGTTAGGGATGGTCTTCGCTCATCTCCGGTCCTCATGGGCTTGACTCATCGATCGTGTTACCATCATCTAGGTAGCCTCCGCCTCTGCACATCTGGCACATGACGTAGTCGGTTTCTTGCACAGTGAAAATAGAAAAGCAGATCAACATGGTCATTTTCATCATCTTCTGGAAACAAAGCCTACTATGATCTATTGTATATATGTTTAGTCCTCAGCCCAAAGGCTGGTTGGATCCTCAACAGCTCCGCCATCAGCTGTCATAAATGGCCTAGGCATCACTGAAGAGGCGTACTAGGGAAATGAGAGTGAGGTGGTTTCCCGTTGCTTTCCTCACCGAGCCCGAAGTTGCTATTACATATCAGTCTGCTAAGCCCACTGAAATGCATGCACCAACTGACCCTATGAGCAACATTTTCACACCATTCATAGCAGGGACTGGCTGCATTAGGAATGGCATTAATAGCATCGCTCATACCTCAGTCACTTTCATCTTGTCAAAGCCAAGGATAAAGCTGAGACAGATCAATGAAAGTAACAATATTGCTCTAGCCCATACCAGAAGACATAGTGCACCGTAAACACTACGTCCTGCCAGCAAAGGCAAATGATCTATTAGTAATCTGTAATTACTGCTTCTTATTATGATATCTTATGATGTTTTAGAGTCTTTCAATTTGTCTGGTAAGGCTTCAATTTAACCGTAAAATAATCTTTCTATTTCTTGCGCAACAGTTGTTATTATAATTTATAATAATATAAGGAATTTATTTTAACTCAACCTATTCAATACAGTACAAGATATTAACATATTAGTTAAACATCGTTAAAAATCATTGAGGCATGTTTCGCCCCTTCTGTGGGGCATCATCAGTCATATCAAATACCTCAAAATTCTAACCTGACGTCTGGTTGGAAATTATAAAAATATGTTACCTGAGTGAATACATTAAAAAACATTTACAAGACCATATCATTAACAAAATGTCAAAATTAATTTTAAAATGTTACACTAGTGAACACGTTGGTGAATTTTCACTCAAAACAAAGCCGTCCTATGTTACAGTATTGACAATAATGGTAGTTAGTCTTATTTGGTGCTAAGTTCGAAGACAGTTTAAAATTTATGTACAAATGTTGAGAATGAATGCAGAATACATGCAATTGCAATTTACTGTACATGTATTTTACATTGTACGTTGTAGAATAATGTGGAAAATTTCTTATATTATTATAAATTAAGATTCTTTCAATATGGCAAAAATGATTTTCATTACTTGTAAAGTTATTATTCCGCGACTTCTTGATATCGAATTCCTTTCGTTATATAAGATTTCTTGCCGGTATCTCGTGATGTAGCATGGGGTATTCTGCCAATTAGATCGTGCAGTTTTATATTATGAAGTGTTATAAATTCTATATCGCCGATGACTTGTACTACTTGCGAAGATGTTTACTATTATTTATCTTCAGCTCTATATATTTCTCTCTTGTCAGTCAGCCTTCTTCCAAATGCTTCGTGTATTGCTCTGCTGGTATGGCTAGTGAAATAGAATATTTTTTTCTCAATAATAAATTTTAACAATATTCCGATGTCGTCTTTTCTCACCGCCTTCTATAATTTCTTCCCTTCTTTTTACGTGACGAAAGTATCATTCTCTTATCGTTTATGCACATGTTGACATTTTATTTCTGGCGTTCTTACGGCATAGTTGCCATTTTTGCTCCAGATAAACTTCACTGGAGCCTTCGTGGCTCAGACGGCAGTGCGTTGGCCTCTCACCGCTGGATACCGTGGTTCAAATCCCGGTCACTCAATGTGAGATTTGTGCTGGACAAAGCGGAGGCAGGACAGGTTTTTCCCCGGGTACTCCGGTTTTCCCTGTCATCTTTCATTCCAGCAACACTCTCCATTATCATTTCGTAGCATCTATCAGGGGCTGAGTGGCTCAGACGGTTGAGGCGCTGGCCTTCCGACCCCAACTTGGCAGGTTCGATCCTGGCTCAGTCCGGTGGTATTTGAAGGTGCTCAAATACGTCAGCCTCGTGTCGGTAGATTTACTGGCATGTAAAAGAACTCCTGCGGGACTAAATTCCGGCACCTCGGCGTCTCCGAAGACCGTAAAAGTAGTTAGTGGGACGTAAAGCAAATATTATTATTATTATTATTATTATTATTATTATTATTATTATTATTATTATTATTATTAGCATCTATCAGTCATTAGTAAATCACTTTGGGAGTGGCGACCCCATCGTACTAATAGCCTATAGGCCTACATGCATCATTCATTACATCCCTGACCCGGTCACTGACTGGATAACAGGTTGTAGGTTTTATAAACTTCATTGCATACAGTGAAATGGCACAGTATATAGGACATTTTTCCCTATGTATTATCCCACAATATTAAAGGATTCACACGAGAACGATGATTGAAGAAAAAATGGGAACTGTATTAAATTTGAATGTTTGCCTATCCGAGTTGGTTTTTTTTTTTTTTTTTTTTTTTTTTTTCTTCACGTAAAATCTAGTTGACTGATGAAGCTCATATTAAGCAAACTTATAGCTGGTACCTTCAGTTAACATACAGTCTTTGTACTGTCTTGCTATCTTTCAAGTGGGCTATGTAGCGAAAGAAAATGTGAACCCAGTCAGAGGAACACACACCTGGGACCCTTAAAATTGAATATGCTGCCTAAATGGTTACTTCTATTGATTAATGGAGCACACTAAGTGTTATTAAAATTTTATTTCCTGGAAGAAAATAAATGATATCAGTTTTCTTTGGATCTCTAATGATTTTCAAGAAAAGGATGTTTTTCTGTGTTTTGCCATTTGCCTTATCGTTGGTCTCTTTGTTTTCGGTTCTACTACGTGTTGGACCATGCTCAAATTTGACAAGCATACATCTGAAACCTTTGGTTAATATACAGACTGCTTACTATCACACTGTATGTTACGATGGCCATTCAGGGAAATAAAATGCAAATCAAGTCCTGGGAAAATGTACATCTGGGAACCTTAAAAGTGAATACCCTGTCTAAACAGTTAGTCCTACTAAATAATACTGTCAGCGAGTGTACTTAAAATTAGATTTTGTGGAAAAAATTGTTTGTGTATTTCCTTCATAATTCTAACAATATTCCAGAAAAAGGTGTTTTTCTGTGTTTTACTGTCACACACTCTCATAAGCGGGCTATGTACCAAAAGAAAAAGTGAAGCAAGTAAAGAGAAAAACATGTGCCTGGGACCCCTAAAATTCAGTACGCTGCCTAAACATTTAGTCTTATTAAACATTTGAGCACAGCATGTGTACTTAAAATTCAGTTTGCATGGAAAAAATGTGTTTTCATTTTCTTTGTAACTAATAATTTTTGAGAGAAGAATGCTTTCCTGTGTTTTGGTGTATGCTTTTTTGGGTCTGAGTGTGATGGCCCCACTTTGAATAAATAAAATAAGCCACAAAATGGTAGAAACTGCACCATTTAATTAGAGTACAATTCAACGTGCAACACACATTCGTGTGTGATTCACTGCATCTACTCATACTTTTGCCTTTTCTCTACTTTTTGCTGTAACCTAGTACAAGTCATATTATTATTATTATTATTATTATTATTATTATTATTATTATTATTATTATTATTATTATTATTATTTATCACAAATCATACAGATTATATGGATGGTCTAGTGGAAAAAGGGCAAGCCCCATATACATTAGTTGCTTCACAGACCTACTAAGCTAATACATACAATTAAGTTATTCACATATTTACACTCGTTCAGTAATTCATTCACTCAGCGACGTTTTCTTTCCCTTTCACTCCTGTCCATGTACACAGAGTTTTACATCTTTTTACATGATTTGTAAACTGTGTTAGAGGCGAGACTTTTATTTTAGGTGATAGCTCATTCCAGAGACGTGCGTAGCGGCCATAGTAACAGGATTGGTACGAGGTGGTGCGGGCAAATGGGGGGAGAATATTAACGCCTCTGCGGACAGAGTGAAAAGATAGGAAAAGGCAGTGAAACGGGTCAAGGTTAATGGAGCTGGTAAGGGATTTTCGGAGGAAGATCAAGTCAGTTCTTTTGACAATGGTTTCTATTGTGGAGAGGTTAGCAGAATGAAGATGGGAGTGGTAAGTTATTAATCTTTCTGCCCGATTCTGTATTTTCTGAGGTTTGTTTAGATTTGTGACTGTGGTGGGTCTCCAGGCAGGAAAACCATAGTTTAGTGTGGGTCTTACCATACTGAGGTAGGCTGTTCATAGAGCCCCTGATGTGAAGCCTTTTAGGTTCCTGCTAAGAAATCCCATGACTTTTATTGCTTTTTGCCTTACCTCCTCCGTCTGCAGGTTTCATTTCAAATTCCTAGAAATAATTAATCCTAAGAGTTTGATATTTGCGCACTGTTGTATTACATTATTATTTAATTCATATGTGTTCTCTATGCAGTTTATTGATCTACTTATCCTAATATATTTACATTTATGTTTAGCCCATTCGCGGAACACCACACAGATAAATTTTGTAGGTCTGATTATAGTTTTCAACTGATCTCCCAAAGACACTGAATATGAATGCAAAATTTGATTTTTCGATGTTTGGATTTGGAAAAAGCTTATGATACAGTTAAGAGAAAACATGTATGGGAATGCCTACAGAAAAGGAATGTACCAAAATCATTAATTAACAGGATAAAAATGTTGTATCATGAGAGTAAAAGCAGTGTACAAGTGGGGAGTGGTGACTTGAAAACATTTTATAACTTACAAACAAAGGTCTCAAGCAAGGAAGTGCACTGTCGCCATTATTGTTTATTATATTGATGGATGAAATCATAAAACATGTAAAACAGGGTATCAGTAGTGATGAAGTGAATGCTTTGGTATTTGCCGATGATGTGGTGATTTGGAGAAAGTGAGAAAAGGAAGTAAAGAGGACACTGGACATTTGGAATGAAAATCTGAAGGAGTTTGGAATGGTAATTTGAAAGAAAAAAAAAAAAAAAAACACCCTGTAGTCATGTGCTGTGGAAAAGAGAAAAAGGGAAGCTAAGTGAACATAGACGGACAACGGTTAGAGAATGTAGAACAGTTTACATATCTGGGTAGCATTATTAATGGAAGTAATGAAATCAACCCTGAAATTAATAACAGACTGAGTAAATGTACATTTTATCATCAAGTCAGAGAGCTTTTATGGGATGACAATGTACCCAAGAGAACGAAATTAACTATATATAAACAGTTTTTCGTACTAGTTGTAATATACGGACTAGAAACGCTGGTAACTAATAAGAGACAAGATAGTAAGATCCAAGCAGTAGAAATGACATTTTTAAAAACATCGGTTAAAAAGACAAGAAGAGATAGAATCCAAAATTTTCAAATGAGAGAAGAGCTAAATATAGAACCGTTAGTACAGCACATACAGAAAGCAAGACTGAGATGGTTCGGACATGTAAAAAGAATGGGAAAGGAACGGGTAGCAAGAAGGGAATTGGAAAGCGAAGTTAAGGAAAAGAGACCAGTTGGAAGACCGAGAAGAATTCACTGGTACGTAAAAGAACTCCTGCGGGACAAAATTCCGGCACCTCTGCATCTCCAAAAACCGTAAAAGTAGTTGGTGGGACGTAAAAACAATAACATTATTAGACTGAGAAGAAGTTGGATATATCAGATTTGGAAGGATGTTGGAGAATCTGGATTGGATGTGGCGGAAGTAATGGAGCAGGAAAAATGGAAAGACAGAAAGGTGTGGAGACTTGTTAACCACACCTGGGCAACTGGAGTGGGACATTGATGATGATGGTGATGATGGTCACTTGTATCCTGTTTCCATTTCCTGTAAAGAGCATTCCTTTTGCTTATCATTTTGATTATCTCTTTTGTGATCCATGGAGAATTTTTCTTTGTACTGATTTTTACTTCAGGCACCGCTTTGTCAACACAGTGAAAGGAACTTTCTTGCCATCTAGACCCACCAAATTGATGTCCACAGTGTTTAAAGATAATGGGGTGGGTAGTTGTTTTCTGTGAATGTTGATAGTAGTTCCCAGTCGGCTTTTTTGTAATTATAGGCCTAGACTTCTCTGTTACACTTTTTACTGGTAGTTTCTTGTATTTTAGGGTGGCTGTAACTACTAGGTGGTCAGAAAAGCCAGGAATTACTTTTGTCTTCAGTACTGAGGATGGTAGGTTAGTAAGGAATAAATCTATTGTGGAGCTAGAGGTTTTCTTTATATGGGTTGGTTCAGTAATTAATTTGTCAAGGAACAGCTCGTAGAATGCTGTAAGGAAAGTTTCTGCTAATGGATTGATGGGAATAGGTGGGAGGTGAGGACGACTGTGCTGCCAGTCAACTTCCAAGTTAAAATCCCCAATTCTATGTATGTACCTTTACGTCAGTGTTGGATATTTTGTACACAGCTTAGCACTAGAACTGTGGCTGGGTCATTTGTGACCCAGCTGTTAGTTCTTTCTTCCTTATCTTCTTCATGTCTCTACCTGGAGTTCTAGATTTTTATGACTTTTCATAAATAATGGTCTTTAACAGCCACACATAATTTTAGTTTTCGGGGGGCAAACCCCTGTTTAAAAATCTAGATTTACCTAGAACCGTCATTGATAATAGTGTGTTAACATCTGTTCTTCCATTTAGCTTCTTATACTTTTAGTCTGTGTGACACCGGGGTTCTCTAAGGATATAAACTGTGCCCAAATTGGTAACATCGTATTGGCTGCAGAGGAAGGGAGTGGTACGAAACCGCTTAGTCACATCTGAACAGTCGTGCAGTAAGGGCACTACTCACACTTTGTTGTACAATAGGTTGGTAGTTTAGCAGTATCGGTGTGTAAATAGTGTGTGAGTAGTTGACAGTGGCTTACTACTGAACAAAATATTATTGATGCCATAAATGACATTTCCGATGAGGAATCTGAATGGAAACCTTTGGATTTTTCGTCTGATGAAGGATCACAGCTTGTACCTTCAGATTCATCATCAGAAGATGATGATGTCATGCCATTTGAAGCTATATACCTTGAGCATATATAACTGCTGACGAGCAGCTCTTCCCTTCTAAATGCTGCTGTAAATTGACACAGTTTATGGCCTCGAAACCAGACAAACCTGGGCAGAAGTATTGGATGGCGGTAGACAAAGACTGCAAGTATGTTGTGAACGCTTTCCCATATCTTGGAAAAGATGATGCTAGGCCAAATAACGAGCGCCTTGGTGGTTTTGTAGTAAATAAATTGATGGAACCTTATATGAAGAAGGGAAGAAATGCCAGGTGTAACAATTTGTTCACCTCCTCAACTCTCTCCGAAACATTGAAATCAAATGCAAAAAATCTTGCCGGTACGTTGAACAAGGCTTGCAGGGACGTACCAGTATGTGTGAAAAAGGCACAACACAATTTGCACAGTATAGTGCTGCTGAAAAGCCATGATACATTGTTGACAATCTATCAGGGAAAGAGCAACAAAAATGTTCTCGTTCTCAGCACTATGCACTCTGATGTGAAACTAGAGCTGGTAACAAAGAGAAGCCAGAAACAGTCACATTTTACAATGGTACAAAATGTGGAGTAGATGTGGTCGATCAAATGGCTTACAAATACTCAACCAAGGCACCAGTTCATACGTTCTACAACTTGCTGGATTTGGCATGAATAAATGCCTGGGTAGTGTACAACGCACTGAATAAAAATAATCTAAAATGCAGGGACTTCATTCTGCAGCTGGGTGAAGAGCTTGCTGCGAAATATGCAGCAACTAGGATTGCTCGCACCATTTTTCCAGGTGAAATTTTTGAGAGACAGGATAAGCGCATGCGTTCTAGTGTTAGAGATAGTAGTAATTCCTCATTGATGCCACTGGGGGACTTTGGAGATCGGTACACGGAACCCAAAGGAAACTTGCTTCCAGCGCACGTGAATTTCACCCATACAACTTCTGCCTTTGTTTCCAGCTGCTGGAGGCGCACCGGGTTGAATTTTAAGTGTCCCTCCAAATGAGGTCCATGATCGATCTTTCCTAAATACTGTGTATGGCTGAGGTATCACTTCTGTGTCATATATATTGACGAATGTAGCAAGGATTCACTAACACACAATTGATGGGTCTAAAGAGGCAAGAGTGGCCGGGATTGCCTGTTTTCGCTTCGCACAGTTCAGGCTACGAGCATTGTTATCTCCAGTCCAATTTTCTGAATTGCTGAAATCACTATTTACACTATGTACACTGCTTGATGTCGTGTTAAAGATTCTGAGAATTGAGAAAAACTACATTTCCAACATGACCATGTCTGTACCCCTGAGTTAATTTTCCTCAGTAGCGATGAATTAATTTTTGCGCATGTTCTGTGAACTGGCGAGTGACAAGATGTCACGTAATAGATAAGTAAAATTAAAAATCCACCTTTTCAATACTAATATTAAACTAAATAAGTTTTTAAATTTAAAGAAAAAAAATGCTACGTCACAAATAAACCGATTCACACGACCTTTAAAATTACACTTCAGTCAGTCAATACTGATCTGCATTTAGGGCAGTCGCCCAGGTGGCAGATTCCCTATCTGTTGTCTTCCTTGCCTTTTCTTAAATGATTTCAAAGAAATTGGAAATTTATTGAACATCTCCTTTGGTAAGTTATTGCAATCTCTAACTCCCCTTCCTATAAATGAATATTTGCCCCAATTTGTCCTCTTGAATTTCAACTTTATATTGTGATCTTTCCTACTTTTAAAGACGCCATTCGAACTTATACGTCTACTAATGTCATTTCACACCACCTCTTCGCTAACAGCTTGGTACATACCACTTATGATATATATAGGAAAATATTTAATATTTATTTCCACCTATTCAATACAATACAAGATGTTGGCATTTAAGTTAAAACATTTTTTAAATTTGAGTCCTGTTTCGCCTCTTACTGTGAGGTATCTTCAGTCACTATTAAAACCTTATTATTTTGTCAGGCATCAGGTTAAAATTATTCCAAAATGTGTTTGATGATGATTATAGGCGACATAAATTTTTTTACAGTTATTGTAAAAATGTTCATGAATGACTAAAAATCTAATATAATGATAAACTCATGTGTAGTACTCTTGATGAATAGGACAACATTTGATGGTACAATAACACAGATGATGGCTTGAAGCCTTAGTCAATACTAGGTATCAAACACATAGTGGAAGGCATATAAAAAAATAAAAATAAAACATTTCAGTGAGGATATACAATACAATCAAATGATATTTAAAAACTAGTAGATTCTTAGGTAGTACACTTAAAGACGGAGGTGTTGTATAATTATAAGTGACGGTTGATGGCTTAAAGCCGTAGTCAGTGTTTGAAGTATAAGTAAAATAACATGCTAATATATAGTGAATAAATATGAAATAAAGTACATTGTTGAATATAAAATGTAAAGGAAAAACTTTCCAATTTGCTGGGCAAATATTATTTAATGTTAGCGTATATTTGCCCGTGTTGTTTAATGGTCAACAGTTCATAGGTTATATGTAGATATGTTCGGCGAGATTGTGTCAACACAAAGTTTATAGTTAGTTTATTTTTAAGTCATCCAAGAAAGTTCGTAGAGATGATGATGAGCTGTTATTCTCTTTGTTGGTATGATTTTGACGCGAAGGTTGAATGGCTGTTGCTTTCTTCGTCTGATGACAATATATTCTCAAAACATTGATACTGGAAATTTATATTATTGAAGATATTGTGAAAGTTTGATGGAGCTGTTGAATTATTGTTGTGATTGGTTGGTTCTGAAATGAAGAAAAACTGTAGTTAGTTTTGATGAGAATGAAAAGAAAAAACTTGGGAAGGTTATGTCAAAGTGTTATTCGAGAGAAGATGTTGGTGCTTACCTATGGCGTTCTTGGCCCGTTACTTGTTGTGTGAAGCGTTTTCAGGATACTAGTGATCACTAACATTTTTACTTCTTGTGTTGTATTTATGCCGTCTGGGCGGAGGGGGGTGGGTGATTGTGATTGGCGAAGGAGAGAGAGTTGTGTATAGTGAAGGAAGCGGAGGGGCGTGAAGCATTTAATGGGTTAAGATTGTTATGTGGAGGGGAATTACGTAAGTTGGGAGGGGAAGGGAGTGTGATGTATTTGTTGATGTGGAAGGAGTGTTTATTGACAGCGTTTTGAAAATATTTAAAAAAAATTTGTACTGAAAGTTTACTTTATTGAGTAATGTTACTATTTGGTCATATAAAGGGCTTCTATTGTCTATTGGATCATTTAAATTCTTATTAATATTGAATGTTTGGTCCAAAAATATGTATAAATTTTCGAATTCGGTCATTAGTCTACCTTTTTTTTAAAGTCTTTTTAAAATTTGAAGGTCCTGTTCAATTGTGGTAAAGTTGTGCCCAGTTTCTTTCATGTGATTGCTCATTGCTGAGTGTTTATGTTTCTGAGCATTGAAATGCTCGGTGTACCTAGTTATGAAGCTTCTTCCTGTTTGTCCGATGTATGAGCTGAGGCACTCATTACATCTTAATCTGTAAATACCGGAGCCTGAGTATTTATTATTTTCAGAATTTATTGTATTGTGGTTGAAGAACATTTTTTGGTTTGAATTTTGAGTTTTGAAAGCTATTTTGATCTCTCTATTTTTTAAGGTGTTGGTTATTGGATGTATGATTGGGTTGGTGTATGTAAAGGTTGCATACTTTGATTTTTCATTTTTTATTGGGGAGAGGTTTGTGGATAGTTTCAATTTAACCTTATTAATTAGTTTGTCTATGTTGGAGGGGTTGTATCCATTAAAAGTGGCTATTTCTTTTATTGTATTTTCTTTTTTAAGATTTTAAGATTGGTGGTTGAAAGGGGAATTTTTAGAGCTCTGTACACCGTACTGTAAAATGAGGACTGTTTGTGTGAGTGTGGATGTAGGGAACTTTGTTTAATAGTTATAGGTGTGAATGAGGGCTTTCTGTAAATTTGAAAATCAAACTTATTGGAAGTTCTTGTTATTGTGATGTCAAGAAAATTAATTGTGTTTTGGTTTTCGTCTTCTTTAGTGAATTTGATGCTGTTATCTAGATTATTTAAATAAGTTAATATGTTTTCACAGTTGTTGAAATTTTTGTCAATTATTACTAGCGTGTCATCAACATAGCATAGCCAAAGATTTAATCCATTGATGTATTTTATTATTTTGCTGTTTTCAAGGTTATCTATATAAATTTTAGCAAGGATTCCGGATAAAGGGTCTCCCATGGCCAAGCCTTCCTGTTTGTATGTTTTATTGTTGAAAGTGAAATAATAGTTTTGTAAGACAAAGTTTAGTACTTTTAAGAATTCTTCTACTTCTATTTTGCTTAAACTGCTGTGTTTGGAAAGATTGTTCTTTATTATTTCTATAGTTTTTTTAGCGGGAATGTTTGTATACACGTTAGTGACGTCTAAAGAGCACATTATGTGATTAGGTTTTAAGTTAAATTGAATTTTGAATTTTTGGGGTGTTTGTTATGGAATTTGAAATGTTTTTTAGAAATTTTTGGAGGAATTGTGTAGTTTTACATGTCAGGCTATTTTGGGTTTTTGGCTTCCCCCACTATAGACAACTCCCTCTCATTCGCCAATCACAAGCCTACAACCCCGCCCCTCCAACCCATCTCCCTCCGCCTAGACGGCATACGTACAACACAAGAAGTAAAAGCGTTTGTGATCACTCGTATCCTGAAAACGCTTCACACAACAAGTCAAACAGGCCAACAACGCCATAGGCAAGCACCAAACATCGTCTCTCCAACACTTTGACATAACCTTCCCAAGTTTTTTCTTTTCATTCTCATCAAAACCCTACAGTTTTTCTTCATTTCAGAACCAACCAATCACAACAATAATTCAACAGCCCCATCAAACTTCCACAATACCTTCAACAATATAAATTTCCCGTATCAATGTTTTGAAAATGTATTGTCATCAGATGAAGAAAGCAACAGCCATTCAACCTTCGCTTCAAAATCATACCAACAAAGAGAATAACAGCTCATCATCATCTCTACAAACTTACTTGGATGACTTAAAATAAATTTAAACTAACTATAAACTTCTTGTCAACACAATCTTGCCGAACAAATCTACATATAACCTATGAACTGTTGACCATTAAACATCACGGGCAAATATACGCTAACGTTAAATAATATTTGTCCAGCAAATTGGAATGTTTTTCCTTTACATATTTTATTCAACAATGTACTTCAAATCAAAATCTCTTTATTTGCAAACGAGGTGTCTACCTCGGTGGCAAATGGTACACTAAAATACATTATTGACAAGCACTAAATATTAAATTAACAAGAGAAGAAAATTTTTCCTATTAATACAATATTATACAATTTACGCTAACAATGTTTTCTATTAAACACACAGCTCATCCTTAATAAATTTATATTGTTTACAAAATTCTACTTATAATATCTCCTGTACTACTTACAAATATAGTCAACTGATATACAGTATGTGGAATTACTTCAAATGATACTATACAACTGGTATAACATTAATATTTACATTGTATTTATTTATTTATTTACTATTTTTTTTTTTTTTTACCCGTTCTGGATCCTAAGTAGCATAACGACCTGCTGCGTCTTAACCAGAGCCCCTTTTGCCACCACTTTTCAGAGTTCCTGAAGGGCCTTCACAGCTTTATTCGTATTTATTCACTATATATTAGCATGTTATTTTACTTATACTTCAAACATTGACTACGGCATTAAGCCATCAACTGTCACTTATAATTATACAACAGCTCCGTCTTTAAGTGTACTACCTAAGAATCTACTAGTTTTTAAATATCATTTGAATGTATTGTATATCCTCACTGAAATGTTTTTTTATGTGCCTTCCACTATGTGTTTGATATCTAGTATTGACTAAGGCTTGAAGCCATCATCTATGCTATTGTACCATCAAATGTTGTCCTATTCATCAAGAGTACTACACATGAGTTTATCATTATATTAGATTTTTAGTCATTCATGAACATTTTTACAATAACTGTAAAATTTTTATGTCGCCTATAATCATCATCAAACACATTTTAGAATAATTTTAACCTGATGCCTGACAAAAATAATAAGTTTTTGATAGTGACTGAAGATGCCTCACAGTAAAAGGCGAAGCATGTTTCACACTTAAAAAATGTTTTAACTTAAATGCCAACATCTTGTATTGTATTGAATAGGTGGAAAAAAAAAAATTAAATATTTTCCTATATACATCTTATGACACTTTCAATACGGACGAAAAATGAATTTCATCACTTGTAATAATAAAGCCTTGCAGTCGCTTAATTGCGGCCAGTATCCAGTATTCGGGAGATAGTAGGTTCGAACCCCACTGTCGGCAGCCCTGAAAATGGTTTTCCGTGGTTTCCCATTTTCACACCAGGCAAATGCTGGGGCTGTACCTTAATTAAGGCCACGGCCGCTTCCTTCCAACTCCTAGCCCTTCCCTGTCCCATTGTCGCCGTAAGACCTATCTGTGTCGGTGCGACGTAAAGCAACTAGCAAAAAAAAATAATAAAGCCAACCAGGGTAATAAAAACAAGTATCAAAACCTTAAAACTAAAATTAGTAAGATCTCAAAAGATATTCAATTCCTGAAAGAATGTGTAAGATCCAATCTAGTGCCGAAGTTTTTGAAATCATCTCAAAGGAAAAACATTCTGAAATATAAATCTAAAGACATTCAAAACAAAATCAACATCATTTGGCTCAAAAATGAAATAGAACTAATGAATAGAAAGAAATCTTTTTTAAATACACAATTTTATCGTGAACATTTGATTATCGCACAATCGTTATCTCCTCTAGAATCAAATTCTTATCAACAGCACATTACATATAAAATACAGATTACATTGAACAAAAAACAAGAAACCCTTAACCGTAAATTAACACATTTAAAAGAAGAAAAAGCAAAATCGCTAAACCAGAACAGTATAAAAATATCCCCCTCTCCTTGGAACAATTTTCCAACTACAATTAATCTATCTGATATCACCTTCTCAGATAAAGAAACACAATTGTTCAACCAAGGCCTAAAACATAATTGGCCCAACCCACATAAAGCAGAAGCAGAAGCTGAAGCAAACATAAACAAACAAATTCCAACAGACAAACAGAACGATGTAAAATACGAAATTAAAAAGAATTTACCTGCCCTTGTAAAAGAAATTTCTAACAAAAATAACATTACCTCACAAAAACAGATCCAAGAATTAAGAAAAAATGTGGACACTAACAGCTTCATAGTAACTAGAGCCGACAAAGGAAATACTATAGTCTTAATGAAAAAACAGGATTACATCCGTAAAACAGAGGAGTTCTTCTCTAATGAAACTTACACAATAATCCCAAAGGATCCCACTACAAAAACTCAACGTAATCTAAAAACACTTTTAAAAAAATATTCATTTTTATTTAATGAACATGAATACCAAAGTCTCATTAACATGAACCCAAAACTACCCACCGTCAGATCATTACTGAAGGTAATAAAAAGGGCGTTCCCATTCGACCGATCATAAACAGCCAAAATGGCCCGACATATAAAACTAAACAATTCCTCCAAAAATTTCTCAAAAAACATTTCAAATTCCATAACAAACACCCCAAAAATTCAATAGAACCCTGTGAAACCCTTAAAATATTCAACTTAAAATCTAATCACATAATGTGCTCTTTGACGTCACTAACGTCTATTCACACATTCCCGCTAAAAGAAACTATAGAAATAATAAAGAACAATCTTTCCAAACACAGCAGTATAAGCAAAATACAAGTAGAAGAATTCTTAAAAGTACTAAACTTTGTCTTACAAAACAACTATTTCACTTTCAACAATAAAATATACAAACGGGAAGGCCTGGCCATGGGATACTCTTTATCCGGAATCCTTGCTAAAATTTATATAGATAACCTTGAAAACAGCAAAATAATAAAAAACATCAATGGATTAAATCTTTGGCTATGCTATGTTGATGACATGCTAGTAATAATTGACAAAAATTTCAACAACAGTGAAAACATATTAACTTATTTAAATAATCTAGATAACAGCATCAAATTCACTAAAGAAGACGAAAACCAAAACTTAATTAATTTTCTTGACATCACAATAACAAGAACTTCCAATAAGTTTGATTTTCAAATTTACAGAAAACCCTCATTCACACCTATAACTATTAAACAAAGTTCCCTACATCCACAATCACACAAACAGTCCTCATTTTACAGTACGGTGTACAGAGCTCTAAAAATTCCCCTTTCAACCACCAATCTTAAAATCTTAAAAAAGAAAATACAATGAAAGAAATAGCCACTTTCAATGGATACGACCCCTCCATCATAGACAAACTAATTAATAAGGTTAAATTGAAACTATCCACAAACCTCTCCCCAATAAAAAAATGAAAAATCAAAGTATGCAATCTTTACATACACCAACCCAATCATACATCCAATAACCAACACCTTAAAAAATAAAGAGATCAAAATAGCTTTCAAAACTCAAAATTCAAACCAAAAAATGTTCTTCAACTACAATACAATAAATTCTGAAAATAACAAATACTCAGGCTCCGGTATTTATAGATTAAGATGTAATGAGTGCCTCAGCTCATACATCAGACAAACAGGAAGAAGCTTCATAACTAGGTACACCGAGCATTTCAATGCTCAGAAACACAATAAACACTCAGCAATGAGCAATCACATGAAAGAAACTGGGCACAACTTTACCACAATTGAACAGGACCTTCAAATTTTAAAAAGACTTAAAAAAAAAAAAAAAAAAAAAAAAAGAATGGTAGACTAATGACCGAATTTAAAAATTTATACATATTTCTGAACCAAAATTTCAATACTAATAAGAATTTAAATGATCCAATAGACAATAGAAGCCCTTTATACAACCAAATAGTAACATTATTCAATAAAGTAAACTTTCAGTACAAATTTTTTTTAAATATTTTCAAAACGCTATCAATAAACACTCATTCCACATCAACAAATATATCACACCCTCCTTCCCCTCCCAACTTATGTAATTCCCCTCCACGTGCCAATCTTAAGCCATTAAATGCTTCACGCCCCTCCTCTTCCCCCACTATACAAAATTCCCACTCGTTTGCCAATCACAAGCCTACAACCCCGCCCCCTCCAACCCATCCCCCTCCGCCCAGACGGCATACATACAACACAAGAAGTAAAAATGTTAGTGATTACTAGTATCCTGAAAACGCTTCACACAACAAGTCAAACGGGCCAACAACGCCATAGGTAACCACCATCTTCTTTCCAACAACAATTTCATAACCTTCCCAAGTTTTTTCTTTTCATTCTCATCAAAACTAACTACAGTTTTTCTTCATTTCAGAACCAACCAATCACAACAATAATTCAACAGCTCCATCAAACTTTCACAATATCTTCAATAATATAAATTTCCAGTATCAATGTTTTGAAAATATATTGTCATCAGATGAAGAAAGCAGCAGCCATTCAACTTTCGCGTCAAAATCATATCAATGTAGAGAATAACAGCTGATCATCATCTCTACAAATTTACTTGGATGACTTAAAATAAATTTAAACTAACTATAAACTTCGTGTTGACACAATCTTGCCGAACAAATCTACATATAACCTATGAACTGTTGACCATTAAACATCACAGGCAAATATATGCTAACGTTAAATAATATTTGTCCAGCAAATTGGAATGTTTTTCCTTTACATTTTATATTCAACAATGTACTTTATTTCATATTTATTCACTATATATTAGCATGTTATTTTACTTATACTTCAAACACTGACTACGGCTTTAAGCCATCAACCGTCACTTATAATTATACAACACCTCCATCTTTAAGTGTACTACCTAAGAATCTACTAGTTTTTAAATATCATTTGATTGTATTGTATATCCTCACTGAATTGTTTTTTTTATATGCCTTCCACTATGTGTTTGATATCTGGTATTGACTAAGGCTTGAAGCCGTCATCTATGCTATTGTACCATCAAATGTTGTCCTATTCATCAAGAGTACTACACATGAGTTTATCATTATATTAGATTTTTAGTCATTCATGAACATTTTTACAATAACTGTAAAAAAATTTATGTCACCTATAATCATCATCAAACACATTTTAGAATAATTTTAACCTGATGCCTGACAAAATAATAAGGTTTTAATAGTGACTGAAGATACCTCACAGTAAGAGGCGAAACAGGACTCAAATTTAAAAAATGTTTTAACTTAAATGCCAACATCTTGTATTGTATTGAATAGGTGGAAATAAATATTAAATATTTTCCTATATACATCTTATGACACTTTCAATATGGACGAAAAATGAATTTCATCACTTGTAACATACCACTTAGTCGAGCAGCTTGTCTTCTTTCTCCCAATTCTTCCCAGCCCAAACTTTGCAGCATTTTTGTAAGGCTACTCTTTTGTCGAACATCACCCAGAACAAATCGAGCTGCTTTTCTTTGGATTTTCCAGTTCTTGAATCGGGTAATCCTGGTGAGGGTCCCATACACTGGAACCATACTCTAGTTGGGGTCTTACCAGAGACTTATATGCCCTCTCCTTGACATCCTTACTACAACCTCTAAACACCCTCATAACCATGTGCAGAGATCTGTACCCTTTATTTACAATCCCATTTATGTGAGTACCCCAATGAAGATCTTTCCTTGTATTAACACCTAGATACTTACAATGATTCCCAAAAGGAACTTTCACCCCATCAATGCAGTAATTAAAACTGAGAGGACTTTTCCTATTTGTGAAACACACAACCTGACTTTTAACCCAGTTTATCAACATACCATTGCCTGCCGTCCATCTTACAACATTATTGTGGTCACGTTGCAGTTGCTCACAATCTTGTAACTTATGTATTACTCTATACAGAATAGCATCATCTGCAACAAGCCTTACTTCTGATTCCACTTGTTTACTCATATCATTTATATATATAAGAAAACATAAAGGTCCAATATTACTGCCTTGAGGAATTCCCCTCTTAATTATTACAGGGTCAGATAAAGCTTTGCCTACTCTAATTCTTTGAGATCTAGTTTGTAGAAATATAGCACACTTTTGTCTAGTCCAATTGCACTCATTTTTGCCAGTAGTATCCCATGATCCACCTTATCAAATGCTTTAGACGGTCAATCGCGACGCAGTTCATTCCACCTCCTGAATCCAGGATATCTGCTATATCTTGCTGGAATCCTACAAGTTGAGATTTAGTGGAATAACCTTTCCTAAAACCGAACTGCCTTCTATCGAAACAGTTATTAATTTCACAAATGTGTCTAATATAATGATAAAGAATGCCTTCCCAAAACTTACATGCAACACATATCACACTTACTGGCCTGTAATTTTCAGCTTTATGTCCATCACCCTTTCCTATATACACAGGGGCTACTATAGCAACTCTCCATTCATTTGGTATATCTCCTTCAACCAAACAATAATCAAATAAGTACTTCAGATATGGTACTATATCCCAACCCATTGTCTGTAGTATATCCCCAGAAATCTGATCAATTCCAGCCGCTTTTCTAGTTTTCAACTTTTGTATCTTATTTTAAATGTCATTGTTATCACATGTAAATTTTAATATTTCTTTAGCATTAGTCTCCTCCTCTATCTGGAATCATCCTTGTAACCAACAATCTTTACATACTGCTGACTGAATACTTCTGCCTTTTGAAGATCCTCACATACACACTCCCCTTGTTCATTAAATGTTCCTGGAATGTCCTTCTTGTAACCTGTTTCTGCCTTAAAATACCTATACATACCCTTCCATTTTTCACTAAAATTTGTACGACTGCCAATTATGCTTGCCATCATATTATCCTTAGGTGCCTTCTTTGCTAGATTCAATTTCCTAGTAAATTCCTTCAATTTCTCCTTACTTCCACAGCCATTCCTAACTCTCTTTCTTTCCAATCTGCCCCTCCTTAGTTTCTTTATTTTTCTATTATAATAAGGTGGGTCTTCACCATTCCTTACCACCTTTAAAGGTACAAACCTGTTTTCACATTCCTCAACAATTGCTTTAAACCTATCCCAGAGTCTGTTTACATTTTTTTTTTTTTTACTGTTTTCCACCGATCATAAATACTTTTTAGAAACTGCCTTATGCCTGCTTTATCAGTCATATTATACTGCATAATAGTCCTACCTTTAAGATTTATTTTTAACTAAGACAAAAACAGCTTCATGATCGCTAATACCATCTATTACTTCGGTTTCTCTATAGAGCTCGTCTGGTTTTTCCAGCACCACATCCAGGAGCTTTTTCCCTCTAGGTGGTTCCCTCACTTTCTGAATCAGCTGTCCTTCCCATATTAATTATTTGCTATTTGTTGGTCATGCTTCCTGTCGTTCGCATTTCCTTCCCAATTGACATCTGGTAAATTCAGATCTCCCGCTACGATAGATAGATAGCCTTTATGTTCTGTTGCGAAGTTAGGGCTCTTTGCCCTTTCTTACACTTAACCACACACATATTATTTTGTTAACGATGACACTGATTAACTTAAAATACTAAGAACTACAAATAACACTAATTTTTAAGACAAATTTTTTAAAAGACAAGAATATGAATATATACAAACAAGCAAGGAAGAAAGAAAGAAAAAGGAACTGCCTAGATAATACAGATTTGAAAAAATACTCATTTCAATACACAACGGAAGAAATAATAACGTAAAAATACTAGTAAGCTTAGTAAAAATATTAAATGAAATTTAACTAATTGTATCTTTGCAATACTTGATCTAAGTTAAATACCTTAGTTACTACTAGCTATGTTTATTCTACTTCTACTTTGTAAACACAGTACAGGTGTTTTAAATTTAATTTCATTTATTATATTAACCCAATATTTTACAATGTGGAATATCTGGAAATGAGAAAGCTGATCTACTGGCGAAAGCAGCGGCTACATCTAATTTGGAAATTTCTTATGACAAAATGTCACCTAGCTATGCTAAAAAAAATCATAAAGAAGCACGTAATCCATCAGTGGAACAACATTTGGACTTCTTCCACTAGAGGCCAGGTTACCAGAGAATATTCTTCCCTGAGGTTTTCAACTGCCTACAAAGTAACGTGTTGGTGCCAAGCTTTGAAATTACTCAATTTTTGACTGATCATGGCAAATTTGGTTACTATTTTCGATTTAGAATTAATCGTCCTGATGGCTACGTGTGTGTTTGCGGATCCTCACAGACAGTGGATCACCTACTGTTTGAATGTGCTGCATTTTAAAGAAGAAGGCATGACTTGAACTCTCATTTGAATTATTGCAACATTGCATAATCAAAACCCCTGTATCATTTGTTTAAGAAGCCGTGCTGTTACAAATATTTTATTGGCTTCATCCACTTCATTTTCCGTCGATTAGATACATGAATTCTTTTTCATTGTAAAACTGAATATGTACGTGGGTGGTTTGAAAAGTTCTTGGAATGTACTAGAATTAAGTATCTTACCTCGGTGGAACTGCTTTTATTTTTCAACAGTCTCCCTGTGGACTAATGCATTTGGTCCAGCGATGTTCCAATGCCTTGATCCTATCTCGAAACTGAGATTCCTCTAGGCCTGCAAAATACCTCTCCAATTCGGCTGTCAGTTCTTCCCTTGTAGAAAATCTCTGTCCACTGAGGAAAATTTTCAGCTTGGGGAATAGATGAAAGTCTGATGGTGCCAAATCAGGTGAATCAGGTGGATGTGGCAACAATTCGTACCCCAGTTCATGAAGTTTTGCCATGGCAATAACACTTGTGTGCGGCGGAGCGTTGTCCTGATGAAAGATGACCTTTTTCCTTGCCAAACCAGGCCTTGTTTCGCGTATCTTTTCCTGTAGTTGGTCTAGGAGGTTTGCATAGTATTGCCCCGTAATTGTTTGGCCAGTAGGAAGATAATCTATCAGCAGAATGCCTTTTGCATCCCAGAAAACTGAGACCATGACCTTTCCGGACGAACGCACTGCCTTTGCTTTCTTTGGTGGTGGTGAATCAGCATGTTTCCACTGCTTTGACTGCTGTTTTGTCTCTGGGGTATAGTAGTGGACCCAAGTTTCATCTGTAGTCACAGACTGGCGCAAGAAATCTTGTTGGTTGCACTGAAAACGGGCCAGACTTTGTTCAGACGTTTCCAATCTGGTGTGTTTATTGTCGAATGTCAAGAGCCACGGCAACCATCTTGCGGATAATTTTTTCATACTCAATTTTTCAGTTAAAATATAATATACCCGTTCCTACAGCTTCAGCAATCTCCCGCACTTTTAGTCGACGATCGTCCATGACCATTTTATGCACTTTTGTGTTAAATTCTGGGGTCGTAACACTTTTTGGCCGTCCACTACGCAGATCATCATCCAAGCTCTCCCGACCAAATTTAAACTCACTGGTCCACTTGGCAACAGTCGCAAGTGAAGGAGGAGAGTCCCCTAGTGTGTTCTGAAAGTCGGCATGAATTTCCTTTGCTTTCATACCTTTCTTTACAAAGTATTTAATCACTGCTCGAATCTCAGTTTTTTCCATTGTCACAAATCACTACGCGGGAACAACAACAAAGAGTCGTCACTACCACACTCCTGCAGCTAGAGCACTGACGCGCCATGTGTTCACTCACAAAGGATGTGTGATTATTGCGCGGGAACCTTGTTGCTCCAGCACTGACATCTAGCGGTGATTCTGAGAACTTTTCAAACTGTCCTCGTATTTTAACTACAACCCTAGTATACTATGTAAAATAGGGTTCCAAACTGCTTTGGATATTCGATAATTATAATAACAACCCAATATTTTATTTAATTGTACAATAATCTCATGTCATTTTCACACACAATCACTCGTTCCACTCACACGGGTACCTTACTGGAAGCACTTAACGAGGAACTGCTGGTAAGAGGTTTTAAATATGCCTTTTGATGCAGCATCCTTGATGTCTTTGGGAAGAGCATTCCACCATCCCGAAGTAGTGGTAGTAAATGATCGATGGTATGTGTTTATCCGGTGGACAGGTATTTTTAGGAGGGACAGTGACCGACTATCATGGAGATGTAAAGAACCAAGGTGACAAAAATTGCTGGAGAGATAAGCAGGGATGTCTTCCGAAAGTACCTGGTACACAAGAGTATTTGAATGTTGTTTACGCCTTTCGTCTAGTCGTAACCAAGATAATTGTTTATAGTAGGGAGAAACTCGAGCGTCATACCATAAGTCCATAGCATATCTAAGACAAGCATTTTGAGTGCGTCGTAGTTTCAGGATTAATTCATCTATATATATAAAATAAGAGTTTTGTCTGTACATTGCTCGGAATTTGAAAAGAATGGTATTTCGGTATCGGTCATGTCCACAGTAATAAGAAAATGCATTTTTTACTTTTCCGTAATTTCTGTCTGTCTGTCTGTCTGTATGTATGTATGTACACGCATCACGAGAAAACGGCTGAAGAGAATTTTATGAAAATCGGAATGTAAAGTCGTGTGATGAACCGCTACAATCTAGGCTATAAATTATTTTAATCACGCTGAGTAAAATGGTAGTTTAGAGGAAGGCCTGAAATTTAATTCTCAAATATTTGTTATTAGTGGTCGTGTCTTAATAAAAATCGCTAGACTAAGATGGAAAATAAGTCGCTACAATATAGGCTATACACACTGAGAAAAATGGTAGTTTAGGGGAAGGCCTAAAATTTTATTGTCAAATGTTTATTTTATTAGTGGTCGTATCTTCACGAAAATTGGTATGTAAAGTCGGGGAATAGGTCGCTATAATCTAGGCTATCGATAATGTTATTCGCACTGAGTGAAATGGTAGTTTAGGGGAAGGCCTGTAATGTAATCTATATATAAAAGAAGTGTTTTGCCTGTACATTGCTCAGAATTTGAAAAGAATGGTATTTCTGTATCGGTCATGTCCACAGTAACAAAGAAATGCATTTTTTACTTTTCTGTAATTTCTGTCTGTCTGTATGTATGTATGTATGTACACGCATCACGAGAAAACGACTGAAGAGAATTTTATGAAAATCGGAATGTAATGACGGGTGATGAACCACTGCAGTCTAGGCTACAAATTATTTTATTCACGCTGAGTGAAATGGTAGTTTAGGGGAAGGTCTGAAATGTAATTCTCAAATAAGTTATTTATGTTATTAGTGGTCGTATCGATAAATACTACATAATTAAGCTAACTTTAGTTATGTCGTTAGTTAGTAGTAGTTATGTAGGAAGTTATTAAATTTCCGATCACTTATGTCTTGTACATTGTTACCGTACCGCATATAATCGGAGATATTAATGAATTTAGATTTTTGTTACTAAGTCCATATCGGCGCCGAGTCACGAGAAAATGGGTAAACAGAATTTAGTGAAAATCGGTATGTAAAGTCTGAGAATAAGGAACTACAGTCTACGATATAAATAATTTTGTAAGACACCCTAATATCACAGTCGAAAGAAAACTAATGTGAAGGCCTGCAATATAGAAAGCTCATAAACTTTATCAACAATAACACTACATTGACCATTGTTTGTTGTGATGTGCTTTTTGTCTTCTCTTTCCTCTCATCCCCGATAGATAGGATTACTGCAGCGTACCGAGGTTTTTTTTTTTTTTCAATTTGCTTGACGTCGCACTGACACAGGTAGGTCTTACGGCGACGATAAGATAGTAAATGAATAGTGGTGTGAAGGAAGAGGCCTTGGCTTTAAGGTACAGCCTGGCGTGACTGGTGTGAAAATGGGAAACCATGGAATACCAATTTTTTTTTGCTTAACGTCGCACCGACACAGATATGTCTTATGCGACGATGGGATAGGAAAGGTCTAGGAAGTGGAAGGAAGCGGCCGTGGCTTTAATTAAGGTACAGTCCTGGCATTTGTCTGATGTGAAAATGAGAAACCACGGAGAACCATTGTCAGGGCTGCCGACAGTGGGGCTCGAACCCACCATCTCCCGAATACCATCTTCAGGGTTGCCGGCAGTGGGGTTCGAATCCACTATCTCCCGGATGCAATCTCACAGCTTTCATAAATTTCATAGTATTCGGTCTGTACACTCCAAAGATATCTAGTTGCCTATTATCTGTAGAAATGAGCCTTACACCTAGAATTTCATGTTTTTCATCTTTAACTTTTTTGTAGCTTACACCACACGGCCAACTCGCTTGGTCGTACCGACTGTAACAGCCTGCCTGTATATTGGTGGGAAGTAGCTGGGGAGTATGATAACTTTCTTCTTTAGCATGCCATTCCTCTGGTTCATACATTTTCTGATATATCTGGTACGTAACACACTGGTTCATCATAGTATTCGAGCTATACAGTCCCTACTCTGAGCCACTGATTGGAATGAGTAGTGTGCATATTTAACGGAATAATGACAGAGGAGTGTTCACGGCAGTCTGCGACCTGGTTATTTCAGCTCTGGAACTTTGGACTCTTAGATCGGCACCGTAGTACTGTTCGTTGAAAGTGAGAAAGTGTGCGGTTTTTCATTTCATCGAGTATTTTATATGATAACATTGCTTTCAATCGCTACATTCCTACTGACGTTTTTGTAATGACCTATGTTGAATTCAGTTAAGAAAACCACCAAGTCAGTCTTTCTGAGAATCCCGTAGCGAAGTATGGGTACATCAGCTGGTTTGTTATATCCGTAAAAATTACATCACAGTAGTCAAAAATGGGAAAGAATAATGACTGAGCAAGTTGAATTTTTAGTGATCGAGGGAATACATTTCTGAACCGTTTTAAGGGTGCAAGCCGCAATAAACCGTTTTACAGATATTCTTAACTTGCGCTGACCAGTTTAGAGTTTCCGTTATAATAACTCCAAGTTTAGAAACTGATTCACAATAAGGTATAACAGTATTATTTAGAGTTATGGGAAGAATGCAATTTCCATGTTATTTCCCACATAGCGGATTATCTTGCCAAATAATTCTGAATCCATGTCAGCGCTACACTTTCTCGGTCTGTACACTCCAAAGATATCTAGTTGCCTATTATCTGTAGAAATGAGCCTTACACCTAGAATTTCATGTTTTTCATCTTTAACTTTTTCGTAGCTTACAAATTCTTCTTTCACCAGAATGAATACTCCCCCTCCCACCATTCCTATTGACACGCCCCCTGCACAAGAGATATTAAAATGGTGTCTGGCTAGTGACACCATGGGGTAAGCGTATCACAACAAGGAAGCAACAAAATCAAAATGCAACAAATCACCAAAAATAAAATAAATGTGGAAGAGTGAATATATAGTACCAGGGACCCATTTCCCAAGGAACAAAGGGCGGGATCAACAAGGGGAACCAGAACAAGCATCTACAAGAAAACTTTGTACACCCTTTTCAAAAAACAATACTGTAATTAATTCAAACCTTACTACAGACTATGACAATCTTAAGCACCAAATAACTGGATGAAAAGAATTAAATTTGCCTAGTTAAAAAAAATATCTTAAGTTTCAAGTGAATGAAAATAAATACATAGTTCTAAGTCATATCTACAATTCTTTTTTTCTTTTAAATAATTTTGTTATATTTTTGTTTTGTAAATAAGAAAAATATAATTTATAAATACTAAGGTGAAGTTTTTAACAATGAATAAATAAGTAAATACATAACTAATTTAAGTAAATAGTACGATATCTATGAAAACATTAAAATTTTCTACAATGAAATACTAACCCAAGCGACCTAACTGATAAAGGAGCTCCTTAAATAAACCTAAATATATCATTTACCTGATATCTACATTTAAAATAAATTAATTTTCTGAGGACCATTATTAGTGGAAGGTTCACAACACCGAATGCATAGTAGGAAATGCTAAATCCAAAACGCGTCGCCCGAATCAATCACAAAGACATCCTTGACGAAAAAATCCGTCACATAGCATATCCCAGAAATAGAACCGAATAACGTAGTAAAATTTAGCATCACCATCATAAAACCATTAACAGAAAGAAACAAGAAGTCATCGTTCATATGCCGTACACTTGAAGAGAGAACCGGTCAGGTAATACAAAAGTTAGTAATCACATACTAAAATACACACATAAGAGAGCAATAACAATAGGTCCTAACACAACGGCATTCAGAAGCAGACTCTTATGGCAATAAGATAGTAATAATAACAATAATACAACGGTTATGTAATGACCGGACAAGATAAGAACAGATAACCAACAAAGACAACAGACAAGGATTGAGGAGATAAGAGGACTCAACAAAGCAAGAATGGTGAACGTATTAAGCCTTCCATTAACAATGTCCTTACATACAGCAGAAACACTACTCGTAAAATGAATAATAAGGAAATGGTGTCACCAAATAGCCCAAAATATACTCATCTACCTTAACTCACACTATAATAATTATTATTATTAGGGGAAGTTAGTGCCCACAGAGCTTGCTCGGTACACAATTCAAAATATTCCCTTACAGCGGAGAAACGAACCAGGAATAACATAATGAAAATAAATAGAACAAGATGTCACAATAAAACATAATGTCGCATACCGGCAGAATTTACAAGAACGGGCAGCAATAATTCAAATGAAAACACAATCATGAAGGGAACGTCACTAGAATCACGCAAATTAAGCAGAAATAAAATAAATAATATGAAAAACAAAATGGAAAAGACCCAAACACACACAGGGTTTAATGGACATCACAGTGCACATACTACGACTCCAAAATGCAAGTGCACATGACGAAAAGAACGGACAAAATTACGCCTCGGAAAAATAAGTACTTCCAACTATGAGGCGCCTACAAAATTTTGTAAAAACATATCCACAAATAAATAAGATGTACTTACATGAATGACGAACACAATTACCTACTAATCCAAAAATGAACGGTGCACCGAGCAAGTACTATGTCACACGACCAAATTAATACTACCTTAAACACTACATCTTTTACAACAGATTACATATAACTACATTTTTATAGGTATAATTAATCCCTGAAACGGGATGTACCACTACACTTTATCCTATTCCCCTAGGAAGGAAATCCATTTTTCCATATAGCGTAGACATTACAAGGCGTCTAACTCCAGTCGGTTCAAAAGCAGACAACCAAGCAGACAGTCGTTTTCAGCATGCAGAGCGCTTGGCACACACAGTGGTCAGTACAGAGAGCCAGGCACTATCTGTCTAACAGTGTTCAAACTCACCAAAAGTTCCACAGCGCGCCGATAGGTTGCGTTAACGTACACTTCAGGCAGTTGAATGCACTATGTTACCAACCTAGGAGTGTCAAATGTGCCGTGCCAGTGGCCCAACAACACATACCAACAGTCCAAATATATTATATGGTATACGAAGACGTACACCGACAGATTTCAAGTTTATTTATTAATTGTAACGCCACACTATTCTATCTCTACCATACACACTCCAGTTCCGTGAGAAAATTTCTGCATCCATTATATCATTTCTCAGCCATGATTCAACTCCTATTACAATATCTGGTAAATATATATCTGTTAAATTACTTAATTCTGTTCCTTTCTTTACAATACTTCTACAGTTCAACACTAACATTTTTATGTCATCCCTACTTGATTTCCAGTTCCCTGTTCCCTTATCACCGCTCCCTAGGCCACCCTGTTTCCCTGATTGTACCTCCATATTACCCTTCCAAAAATTTCCTAACTCATACGTACCACTGCAGTTTAAGTGAAGGCCATCTGAGCGCAGATCCCTATCTCCTACCCACCCATTAGGATCTAAAAATTTTCACTCCCAGTTTCCACATACCCGCTCCATAGTCTCATTTAAATCCCCAATCACCCTCCAGTCAGTATCCCTCCTACACAGTATTCCACTGATAACAATCTCCGCTTCCTTAAACTCCACCCGTGCTGCATTTGCCAGATCCCACACATCTCCAACTATGTTGGTACTTATATCAGCTTGCTATACGTTGTTGGTACCAACGTGAAAGACTACCACCTTCTCCTTCCCCTCTTCCCTCTCTTCTACTTTCCTCAACATCTGCCTCAACCTAATTCCTGGATAACACACTGCCCTGGTTCCCTTTCCTCCACACACTTTCCCCACATGTCTAACGATGGAATCTCCCATGACCAGAGCCTCAACTCTACCCACCTCATTTGATCCCCTCCCCTCCTGGTCAGCCCTGTCTTTCCTGATAGCTGCAGAAGCTACTTCCTCCTCCCTTTTCTCCTTCCCATGACCCTGTTCCACCTGTCTTTTCCTATCCTCTACTCTACATTTCCCTTTCCTACCTTTTCCCTTCCTCCTACTTCCACACATCTCAGCAACAGTTCTCTGTTCCTCATCTTCCCTCTGTTGTTCTACCTGGAGTGACTAGTACCGATTTTGCACAGACACCTGTCCTGAATTCTGATCCTGAATAGAGCCCTTAGCTTGCAAACCTCCTTCGCCTTAGAACATTAGACCACCTGTCTTCTACAACTCCCCCTTTTCCTTCCCCTCCCTCTTGTACACCTACTATAGCCTGTACATTGTTTGAGTGAGGCCTATCTTCCTTCCTGTCTTCTTTGAAAATCCTAATTATCTCCCTCAAACTCTCCAACTCCTCCCTCATACCCCTCAATGCCTCGCCACACCCACAGTTCCTACACTTGCACTCCTTAGCCATTCTTTACGGAAAAAATGAAAAGAAAAGGAAAAATAAAATAACTTATGTGCAAAAATGAACAGAGGGATATATTGCCTGGGATAGTACTCAAAGATCACACGACCAATAAGGTAATTAATATATGACTACACTACAATACTACTAAGTTGTACTCTATTTTTATCCTGCAATACCCTAACAGGATGAAAACTGCTGTTAATTACTTAATTCTGAAAAGAATACACAAGAATTACACAATTCTAACCTGCAATTAAGCCTAGTGGGTCAGTGGTAGAGCATCATCCTCTGGATCCTAAGATTGTGGGATCAAATACGGCAGAAGTGACCAGATTTTTGAAGGGCTGAAAAAAGACCATTTGTTCATTTGTATTGAATACAAAATGTTAGTTTCCATGAATTTTGTCATCAAGAATTATAATGAGCAATTCACATCAATTTCATTGACTACTAGCTGATGCCGGGGTTGCACAGGCGGTTGAATGAGACTCCTGAGTTGTAACTATTTATATAAATAGAAATAAATAATAATAAAATAAATGACTGAATACATAACATTACTCAAAAATTTAATAAAATACTTGAAATAAATTAAATTAGTAAAAATAATCGAAATGTCCATAGTATGGGCGCCAGAGTTCGACAGAATGGATCCCTCGAATTTAGATAGAGCATGATAATTTTTTATCTCCCAGGGCGTTTACATAATGCTGCGTACTGGTACATCTGCTTCAGACCTTACCTAACCTTCTGAAAATGACTAAATAGGTAGGAACTGCACCTAGGTTCATCAATAACTCCACTGATACTGAAATATCTAACTATATTCTCAATAAAATCCATGCATGAACACCTCATCAACACACCAAAATACACTTATAATACACACATAAAATATTACTGGAAGACTCCATATTTACAACAACAACAACAACAACAACAACAACAAAGAAAACAGTGGGAAAACGAAAGCGAGAACTATGCCACCATTTGCAGATAGTCCGTTTAACAATGCACATATATGTAGATAAGTACCCTTCACTGTCTCTGTATCAGCATGACTTGCCGATTCTCATAATCAGCACTTATAATATCACATGGATACTGTACTTCGTAATACTGTGTTCACTGACTTTTAACACTTGTTGTAGAGATATATACATTTGAGCACACATGCATGTTGTTCCTGAACATAAATTCTTGAAAGTCTGAGATATAGCACTTCCCAGCTTTCAGCAACATGTAATACCAGGCCGCTACAATGTGACACAATACTCGGTGCCTAAGCACTCCACAGTTGTTGATCAGGCACTTTCCACGAACATATCAAGACTACGTTCCAGTCCAGTATATTGCAGCAGTGTCACTCCAGTACCGTATATCCAGTTTCACTTGCGTATCGTGTGTCCGCACTACTTCGTTGTGTGTGTTCCTTCCCCCCCGTTTGATCACATGCTAAATAGACATCAGCATACCCCTTCCTCTCACATGATAGATAGATAGATAAAGAATGGGTGAACCCTGCCTTTGCAGGGCTTCACACGTAGGTCTGTGAAGACCCTTTGTGTCCCTTAAACGGGTTTGCCTAGTCCAGTCCTAGTGCTCCTATAAAGGATACCAGTGTCCGGATGTTGGCATTCCTGATGTCTTCCAGGCTCACGAAATGTGAGCCAAGGTATCGATGTCTAGTGCTTGCAAGAGCCTCGCACTGACAACACGTGCGTGGAGGTCTCCTCCTCCCTACTGCATCTTCTACAGATCAGATCCTGACTGATTTTCGTGATGTGTAGGTGTCTCTGTAAGGTATTGTGGCCTGTCAACAGTCCAACTACCATTCGCATTCTGGTCCTATTCAAATTTATCAGGACCTTTTTATAACTTTAGATAAGTTCACGTGCCTGCCTTGCTATAGTTAACCTCTTCCAAATATCTAAGTGAGACTGGTTTGTCCACTGGGATATTACCAGTTTCACGCTTCGGAGTGACACTCCCAGGAAGGGCTCTGGTCCTATGAAAGGACCTTTTGAGCCTTGTTTCACTAGTTTATCAGCTTCATTTCCACTGATACCTGTGAGCCCAGGGACCCATAATAGGGTAACTGAGCTAAGTTCACACGGCTGGTCTAACATCCTTTGGCACTCCCATACCATTTTTGATGTTTTAACTGCACATAGTGCTTTTAACGCTGCCTGGCTATCGCTGCAAATAGTGATGCATCTTCTGTGGCCAGGCATGTTCCTTATATATACAGCACAGGCCAGTATTGCGTACACTTCGGCCTGGAAAACAGTAGCGTATTTACCCATAGGTAGGGAGAGCCTTGTCTTAGGCCCCCAGACCCTGGCGCCTGTGCCCGTCTCTGTCCGCGAGCCATCTGTGTACCATGTACAGCCCCCAGACCTAAGACGGGCCCCAGCATCCGCGGCCCACTCCTCCCTTGTGGGTATCACCACTGTGAATTTATAATTCAAATTAAAACTACTTCATCAGGTCCCCGATCATCACTGTCGTAGGGCAGGTCTGGTGAAGCCTTGTGAGAATAGAGGCGTGACCTCTATTCGGATTCTTGAAGGACCATCCTCCGAGTGATCAGAGGCGGTAGGCACTCATTCCCCTATTTCCTTAACATATAAATGTAAGGGGGGAAGACCTAGGATGGCCTCCATTGCACATAATGGTGTAGTATCCAGTGCCCCTGTTATTCCTAGACACACAAGTCTTTGGACACTGTTTAACTTGGTGGTCACAGTTTTACTCTCCGAACCTAGCCACCAGACTAAAGATGCGTAGGTGATCGTGGGCCGTACAATAGAAATATAGAGCCACTGGACCACCTTAGGTCCTAGGCCCCAAGTCTTTCCAACTTTCTCTGCGACAGGCCCACATAATCTTGCGAGCCTTATCCACCTTATGGTCTATGTGTTTCTTCCAACTCAGTCTTGCCTCGAGGATTACCCCTAGGTACTTAACTGAGGTTGTCTTAACTAATCTTTTCCCAAATAGGAAAGGCTCTGACAGTCCATCTAGCCTCCTCCTCCTGGTAATTCCTCTCACATGTGGTCTGAGCCCAGAATCACATGAGCTTGTTAATGTTGTAGTCGGAAATCTCGAACGAGTCATGTGAAACACCCCAGAGTTTGTTTATGTATCATGACATGACAAAATATACACCTGAAATACAGATAATAATAATAATAATGATAATAATAATAATATCTCTCACTTCTACATATAATTCGAGGGTGTGATATATGTACTATCACCGAGTTTGGTCCTGGGTTCAATTCTGCATCTCCACTAAGAGCAATGGAAAGTATCACAAGGTGGAGTAATGATGCAGGTGATTTGGCAACCTTGCTCCCTGCCAGGTGCCGCCTACCTGTTGCTACGGTATGCCGTAGACCTTCACTTCCACATCACATTTAGATGCCACTAACAAGCGTTCTTTAATTTCTAAATCTGGGCACAATTCTTGGATTGTCAAGGGGTGCTTCGGTACTATTTTTATGGAAGTTATTACACTTTTTACCATTAAAAACACAACACAAACTCAGAGAACTCGTATCACTACAGAGCTGCTTGCCGCCATCTTCAGGTAACTGACTCTGCTTCAATTTGTGGACTGTACACTAGCGCCGCTTGTGAGTGCATCTTATTTTAAATGTCTTTGATTGGCAAGGAACATAAATAGGTTAAACGGAATCACACTTGGTCAGTTATCATGACATGAAGGTTTCATTGCAACATACTGCACTATTATATCAGAGATCCTTTTACCTCCTGCTCAGTTACAGACTAGATACATGTTTAAAAAAACTGCTTTAGTGTGCTAATATTGCTGTTAGGGTGTTATATCAATTGACAGATACTTTAAGAGTTTGGGAAAACACAGCTAGACAGTCATTCTGTGTATATAAAAAGGCAGATGGATAGAGTGCTTGGCATTGTAATGAAAGCTGCCCAGCTTGATTGTGACTGGCAGTGGGCAAGGGGGCATGCAATTATAATGAAAACCCTCCAACTTAATTATGACCAGCAGTTGGCAAGGATGCCTGCCATTACAATGAAAACTCCCCAACCTGGACTTCACATGAGAAACAACTTATGGCGACCTCCCCATGGTGTTTCTTGAGTAATGCTAAAAGCCATGCAATTTAATATCTTACTCATGTGTACGCTACTTTACGTAGAATTCTGTATACAGTGTAGAATTTTGTAGTGAAGTCTGGGTACATCAGCTAGTAGTAGTGTATATTTTGAATAGATTACAGGTATTACATCAGAAAAGGGAATATTTTTTCTTATTATAATATATCTAGAGATTATAATTATTCAGTTAGCTTATTTGCTGTTGTATCACATTCTATATTATATGATATTTTATTTATTTATGCGTCTAAATCATCATCATCTTCCTTCCAAGTATTGGGCCATGTGACCCGTTACGGTCTTGCATTTTACTTTTTGCAAGACTTGAAAGCAGTTAAATGTCCTTCCGACGGGTTGCTAGCCTGAAGGAAGTAAGACCATTTATTTATTTATTTATTTATTTATGCGTCTAAATCATGAATTTAAATAGCTTCCTTGTGCTGTTCTGTTGCAATTTATACATTTTTCTGATACTGTGATATATTTTCATTTTATTGCTTGATTTTTTATTTATTACTATTCTCATATTGCCAGCACTTTTTTGATTTATGATGCTTCAAATTTCTAAATTTTGTTAGTCTGTTTTCTATTTTATTTATTATTTTTTCCAGATTGACAACTCAGATGCTGTGCTACAGAAGATCTCAACACTATACGCAGATCGTGTCATGAATGATATCTGCCTTGTTGTGGCAGGATCAGAATATCCTGCTCATAGACTCATCCTGTGTGCTTCCAGTGAAGTATTTCAAGTTAGTAACTGGTTATTTAGTATTTATACTGTCTCAACCAAATGTCATCTTGAACTCCAAGTTGCAGTTTGATAGTTGTAGATATTTAGAATTGTGTAATTGAGTGATTCTGTTGCATTATTGAAACTGTAAGTATAAAAATCTCTATTTACATCCTTTTCCCAATGATTGAAATTTTTTACATCAACCTTTTAGGTCCAGGCATGTTAAAGACAGGTGTGCCTATATTGATCACTTGTTTACCAGGTAGTGTGGTCAGGGTTACAATAGTTTGTGACATGTGAAGAGGATATTTTTAAAAATGTGGTAAATTAAAATAATTACATTTTTGCCTGAAAAATGCGTAATTAAATAATAATAATAATAATAATAATAATAATAATAATAATAATAATAATTAAACTTTTTGCAAATATCAAAATACAGTTTAATACAGTGTACAGCCAGTTAATGTTTTGTTTTTGTCTGATTTTATTTATCAGATGATCTTATTTTACTCAGCAATATTGACATTTGTTTCACATATTAGTAAAACTGTTGAAAAGACATATCTTTGAAACTGCACTGAAACCAAGCGCTGTAGCTGCAGTTGCTTCAGTGTGGCCAATATACATTATTCAGGAGATAGTGGGTTCGAGCCCCACTGGGGGCTTTACCTTAATTAAGGCCACGGCCGCTTCCTTCCCACTCCTAGCTCTTTCCTATCCCATCATCGCCATAAGACCTATCTGCATCGGTGCAACATAAAACCAATAGCAAAAAAGAAAAATATTTGGACTACTGTGTGCATTAAAGAAAATATCCTCTTAACATCACCATAATGAGGTGGAATAGCAAACCAAAGTTAAAAAGTTTTAATAATTCAGGGTGATTAATAGCATTGTCACCTGTGCAACATACATGAGATTGTGATTGACGATTTTGTGCGATGTCAACTGATTGATTGCTATCAGTAGTTTGAGTATCAATTTTATTGACATTCGCAGTCATAAATTGTAATCGATTTATTTATTTATTTATTTATTTATTTATTTATTTATTTATTTATTTATTTATTTATTTATTTATTTATTTGGGAAACCAAAACAGCGAGAAGCCGAATTACAGAGTTCCGCAATGAAATACATATTTACAATAGAGTAGCACAAGGCAAGCATAAAGAAAAGTGGAAGAATAATGACGAAAAAACATCTAACGATAAATATAGAGGAAAAAATTAAAAACTAACATAATTAGAGACACAACATACAAAAACAAAAAATAAAGGCTAAAGAAACGAGAAAAATTGTAAGATAAGTAAGATAAATACAGACATAACACTTAAGTAATGGTATAGTACAGTAAAAAATAAATATTATATTATGTACAAAAGAGAGGACAGCAATGAGAAGAGAAAAAAGGAATATGAAGAAAATGAACTAGGTTAAGTTAAGGAAGAATCGATTAAAGGACGCATACGAAGAAAAAAGTCCAAGTTCCTGTCAGAAGATAAAGAGTTAAGGAGGGTTGGTATGCGGATAAATAAACTTCTTTGAACGAGAGAGAGGCGGGAATACGGAATATGAAGGGGCGTATTAATCCTGGTTTTGCGAGTTGGAACATGTATGGAAAAGAAGGATGCAGGTTCAGGAGAACGAAATAAACCGTTAACAGCGTTATATAGGAATCTAAGGTCGGCTACTTTCCTGCGACTAGATAACGGGCGAAGGTTTAACTTGTCTAGTATCTGATTACTGCTCAAGTTTCGACAATCAGATACTCTGGCTCTAACAATGGCACAGAAGAATGACTGCACGCTGTCAATATGATTCAGATTAGTGGGTGAAGAGGTAGACCAAATGGGAGACGCGAATTCAATAATCGGTAGGATGCAAGATACATAGTAGGCTCGGAGGGAGTGGATATCGGTGATGTCAGAAAATCTATACAACAAACCGAGAAGTGACATTGCTCGCGCGGTTATCTTTTGTATATGGGGGACAAATAACAATTTACTGTCAAACATCACTCCTAAGTCATTTTGTTCTGCTAGAGTTGGGAACGGGTTACCGAGGAGGGAGTATTTACTGAGAATAGGGGATTTACGAAGCGTGATCGAAATAGAGGAACACTTGGCAGGATTAGGCTTAAGACGCCATGTGGAGCACCATTCAGAGAGTGAATTAAGCCCACTCTGTAAGGAGTTTACGTCTGATAAAGAATCGATTTTTTTGAATATTTTACAATAATCTGCAAATAGTAGAATTTCACAAGAAACGGAGGATATAGAATTAATGAGATCGTCAATAAATAAGACAAAAAGAAGCGGACCTAGGACACTGCCCTGTGGGACGCCAGAATGTACCATAACAGGAGTCGAACTGAACCCATCAAGAACCACACGCTGAGTTCTGGTATTGAGGAAGCTCTGCAGGAGAGTTAGCAAGCGACCATGGATATTAAAACGTTCTGAGAGTTTATAGGAAAGAAGTGCGTGGTCTACGGTATCAAAAGCCTTAGCAATATCAATGTAGCACACGTCCAGTTGAGAACCGGCATTAAGAGCAGATGTTGCACGATGGAGAAGAACAGCCAGATTAGTTAGGCAGGAGCTACCAGGAAGAAAACCATGCTGCTGGGACGATATATAAGGAAGTGTGAAAGAAAGAAGGCACTGGTGGATAATCTTTTCACAAATGAGCGACAGAGTGGGTAATATAGAAATCGGACGATAGTTTTTGACATCAGACCTCTTTCCACTTTTAAAAACCGGAGTGATGTTAGCGATTTTCCAGTCGTCAGGAAAGTAGCCAGCTAAGAAGCAACGGTTAAATATAACAGCAATAGGATGGGCAAGAGTCGTAGCGGTATTCTTAAGGAAAGCAGGACTGAGACCATCCGGACCAGTAGGTTTATTTTCTGGGAGGGAGGAAAGTAACGATGTATTGTTACTATGGTTACTATTTTCTCTTTGATTGGGCTGAATAGCTCAGGGGATAGGGTACTGCCCTCCTGAGCTCAAATTGGTGGGTTCTCTCCTGTCTGAAGAGATGCTCAAATACACTACAGTTGGGCCCATGACAGTTGGGGTCTGACATTTGAGCAGCGAAAGCAGTAACTACGAATTATGCTGCGTTGTCATAGTTACCTCCATCTACAGCATATCATGCTTTCATACAAGCTGAGTGTTTAATAAAACATGAAGGCATAATGCAAATCCATAAACTTTCACCCGTTCCTAAGCTCATGCTAATAATTCCAGCATTTGAGACAGAACATTTCATTGCCGACAAATATGAGTTTTCATAATCATGAACAAAATCGTCAGTTTCTGAAAATAACCTCACAAATGCACATGTTAAATACAGAGTAGAACTGTACAACTAGCCGCTGATTAACTTACCAAAAAATAAACTGCCAACAAAAATAATATTCAGAAAACAAACACGTAAATACATAAAGCAGCAACAACTAACACAATACCACTCCGAACAATATCACAAAAGTGATTGAGAGCAAGCCTTCCACGTGGTGATAGCTTCCTTAAATGTGGCATTGCTGTAATCGTTGCCATAGCAAGAGACCATTTTCAAGTAGCGTTAGTAAACGTTTTTTCACCGGGGGCGCTAAACGTCAGACTCCAACTCTCATGGGCCTGAGTATAGGCTTGTGTCTATAGATTTACCAGCACATAAAAACTTGCATGGAACAAAATTCCGACACCTTGGCATCTCTGAAAACTGTAAAAGTAATTAGTGGGAAGTTAAGCCATTATTATTATTATTATTATTATTATTATTATTATTATTATTATTATTATTATTATTATTATTATTATATAATTTGCTGGGGCCATCAAGGACCACATTAAGTCTTGTTGCATTTGACACTGAACTTGGCCTTCTTTAGAGCCCAAATTTCCCTCATTCTTTGTGAGTGGGCCTGCTTACGCTCCTCTGTCCAAGGGGCACCGTGTCTTCTCTTCGGTTGCTCGTCTCGGTTTAGCCCGTTCGTCAATATTTTCTTGCAGAAGAGATCTCTGTTAAGGGCGTCTTCAGCTGAGATATGGAGCATTTGCAGGTCTTCTTTAGTATTTCTAAACCAGGGAATAGTGGTTTTGGGGTTTGAATCAAAAAAGTGAAAGATTTCTTTAGTTAACTTTCTTCCGTCCATTCTTTTCAGATGACCGTAAAATCGTGCCCGTCTTTTTCTGATTGTGTCGGTAATTTTCTCTATTTTTCTGTAGACTTCCTTGTTGGATCTCTTTTGATGGATTCCATTTCTGTACTTTGATCCCAAGATTCCTCTCACAATTTTGCGTTCTCTTTTCTCCAGTTCTTCAAGGAGTCCTTTGTTGGCATTTAGAGACAGGGTTTCGGCTGCATATAGAACTACTGGCTTCAGAACTGTTTCATAGTGACGTATCTTGGTGTTTTGGGAAAGGGATTTTTTGTTGTAGATTGTGCGGGATGTTTGGTAGGATATTTCCAGTTTGCATACTCGCTCCTGAAGTGCTTCTTTGTCCAGTCCATTTTTCATGATGATCTCACCCAGGTATTTGAATTTGTCTACTTGGGTGATGTCCCCGTATTTTGTATGGAGTTTTGGTGGAGCCTCTTTGATGTTAGTCATTACTTCTGTTTTCTCAAACGGCAATTTCCTTTAAATTTCAACTTGAACTAGCGGTTTCTATGTCATTTGAGAGAACAGCAATATCATCGGCAAATGCTAAGCAGTCTGTTGCGATCCCCTTACATTTGTTTCCTATTCTCAATGGACTGTAGTTGGTTTCCTGTAATCTCACCCGCCAGGTTCTAATGATCTTTTCAAGAACACAGTTGAAGAGTATCGGGGATAGCCCATCACCTTGTTGGACTCCTGTTTTGATGTCAAAGGAATGCGAGAGACATCCGTGGAACTTCACCTTGGATTTTGTATCGGTCAGGGTGGCTCTAATTAATGCCAGCAGTTTCAAATCAACTCCAAATTCATTTAAGATGTTTAGCAGGACTTCCCGGTCAATGGAGTCATACACTTTCTTAAAGTCCACAAAGACAGACACATACTGCTTGGACCTTAGTGTACAATATCTGATGATCGTTTTGAGATTTTGGATCTGTTCAGCTGTTGAGCGACCTTTTCTGAACCCTCCTTGGTATTCACCTATTTGATGTTCGACTTGTGCTTCCAAACGCTCCAGGATGGCAAGTGATAGTATTTTGTAAGTCACGGGTAGCAAAGATATCCCTCTGTAGTTGTTGATGTTCTTCATGCTGCCTTTTTTGTGTAATGGATGGATCAAAGCTATTTTCCAATCTTCGGGTAGGGTCTCCTTGTTCCAAATTTCTTCTATTTGCTTTTGCAAGATATCAAGTGATTCCTCTGGGGCATATTTCCATAGTTCTGCTACTACTGAGTCTTCCCCCGGCGCTTTGTTATTTTTGAGACGGGCAATGTGGCGCTTGATTTCATCTCTGTCGGGTGGTCTGGAATCTGGGTACCTGAGTAAGGGTTCCTTGGTCTCAATGGCGCTTTGCGGTTTAGAGCAATTAAGTAAATTCTTGAAGTAATCTGCCAGAATGCTGCAATTTTCTTCATTTGACGTCGCCAGTGTGCCGTCCTTTCGCTCAAAGCATAGAGATGGTGGTTTATAGCCAGCGAGTTTGCGTTTGAAGGCTCTGTAGTACTCTCTGCTTTCATTCTTCCTGAAGTTTTGTTCTTTCTTATCAATGAGAGATTTTTCGTATTTACGTTTCTCAGTTCTGAACACCCTAGCTGCTTGGGCACGTTGGGTTTTGTAGGTTTCCCAATCATTTTCTGATTTCGTAGAGTAGTACTGTTTCCACGCATCGAGTCTTTCTTGGAGGACTGATTCGCAGGTACCATTCCACCAGGCATGCGTTTTGCTTCTCTTGATTTCTACAACGTCTTTGGCGGCCTCAACAAGGAGACTCTTGGCGTTGTTAAAGTCACAGTCATTTGGTCTAGCCTTCTCCTGGAACTCCTCGACCCTTTGCCGAAGTTTATCATTGTCGAAGCGTGTGATCTGTTTGGTTGTCTTCCTTGTGTTTGCGGGAATTGGTTTGAATTTGATAAGATAAGATTTGATAAGATTGATGCCTTTCTTTACCTTGACATTCATAATCTCAGGGCTGTTTCTCCTGGAGATTGCAACATGATAAATTTGGAACTCTCCGAGAGCTTGGACGGGAGAACACCAAGTCATTTGCTTTCTGGGTAGATGGCGAAAGTGGGTCGACATGACCTGCAGGTTGTGATTTTCGCAAATGGACACCAGTCTTTTGCCGTTGGGATTGGTTCTTTTGTGAGCAGGGTAATTTCCTATAACTTTCTTGTACTTCTGTTCACGACCTAGTTGGGCATTGAAGTCACCCAAAAGAAGCTTGACATGGTGTTTGGGGATTTTGTTTAATTTTTCAGCCAGTAGGTCCCAGAAATTATCAACTTCGTCTGGATCAGACTTGTTCTTATCATTTGTAGGAGCATGTGCGTTAACTAGGGCGTAGGTTTTGTTCGCGCATTTGATTGTGAGTATAGACAATCTGTCATTCACAGGTTCGAAATTTGCAACCGATTTAAGGATCTTGGTTCTAACAGCAAACGCGGTTCCAAACATCACAGCTCCATTGAGGATTCCTCTTTGCGCTTTGCTCTTGAAAAATCGGTAGCCTTCGGATTCAAAAATCTCTTCATCTGTGTACCTTGTTTCCTGTAGGGCCATTATGGATATCTGATTTTCGTGAAGAGCTTTGGTGAGGGTTTTCAGCTTGCCAGTTTGTGTAAGTGAATTTATGTTGAAAGTTGCTAGAAAGGTTTTAGATTTTGGCCTGAGTTTTTGACTCTTCGGGGTACACCGAGACGCTCCGGCTCGTCTCTTGCATGATGTCGAGTCTCCCCCAGAATCCGAACGAGACTCGTGTGCCGTGGTGTTCACGACGAGGGATTTATCCGAAGATTTACCCCCTGGGGTGTTTCTTGAAATGTTGTGCCATCATGCTTTTTGACTTGACGTTGCTTTGGACGGGTACCCATCCTTTTACAACTAGGGTTGTTAGCCCTAGAGGTTGCCTCAAGATGTTTTCTGGCTTCTGGTCATTTACCAGTCTTCGCCGTAACCCTGGCAAGGGACCAGTTTTTTTTCACGGTGGTATTTTATTTCCCTACTACCCTCTGACTCTACTGGCGGCAGAGCCAGCGAGCTTCCCCAATTCCAATGGGACGCGCCCGATGGAGGTAACCGGTAAATCCCAACACGGGTATTATTATTATTATTATTATTATTATTATTATTTTTATTATTATTATTATTATTATTATTATTATTATTATTATTATTATTATTGTTGTTATGATATTATTATTATTATTATTGTTATGATATTATTATTATTATTATTATTATTATTATTATTATTATTATTATTATTATTATTATTATTATTATGATGATGATTATTATTATTATTATTATTATTATTATTATTATTATTATTATTATTATTATTATTATTATTATTATTATTATTATTATTATTATTATTTATTTATTTATTATTATATATGGAAAATTTCAAAACTAGACTTTTTAATCTGTAGACAAAATCTGGCCAGATACTGATTTTACTAACAAAAAGATGACATTTCTGGGATAAAGAGGACTTACGATAACATTGGATTGAATGAGAGAAACCAAGGTATATTTTGGAGTTCATCATTCATCAATCTGTAACATAAATTGTAACTAAGCTATCAGTTTGACTTTCCTCCAGAATGGTGTGAATAGTGTCCTTTTTCACGGGAAATGAGAAAAAGGAGATATTTTAAGGAAGAGGACAATTTCCAAACATGTTTTAGGTGTATGCTATCGATCAATTATTAGCAATTTAAATTTAAGAATTTCATTTTTAAGTCCGTATTGAACCAAGAATAATAGATAAGTAAAATTAAAAATCCACCTTTTCAATACTAATATTAAACTAAATAAGTTATAACATTTACTTGGAACTAGTTTTGATGCTGATGAGCAACATCTTCAGCCAAATATGAGAACAGGCAATCGTAAATAAACGTACCATAATTATATCAATGCACGTATAAACACTCCTAAATGTGCAGCTTTGAGCTCGTATCCGGGAGATAGTGGGTTCGAACCCCACTGTCGGCAGCCCTGAAGATGGTTTTCCGTGGTTTCCCAATTTTCACAGCAAGCATGGCCACTTCCTTCCCATTCCTAGGCCTTTCCTGTCCCACCATCACCATAAGACCTATCTGTGTCGGTACGACGTAAAGCAAATAGCAAATAAAAAAATCACACACTTAATATGGGACTTATGATTCCCCCAAAAGTATCTGGAGGAAACTTCAAATAATCACAATTTCAAAATCTTGAAGTCTTGATTAGAACAACAATTAACACAACATAATTCTTTTCACTCAAGTTAGAACGCAAATCTGGCAAACGAGGCAACCGTCTTCCTGTGGGGTTTAAAGAAACAAGGGGAACCACTGCCTTGTGGTGAAGAGGGATCCCAGCTCGGGTTGCTTTAGGCTAATAACTCGCACAACCTTAAATATAAACTATTAAAGAAACCGAAGTGAAACACAACCGGATGGATAATAAGTTGACGACTTTTGGCATGAAACGGAAAACGAGAATAGGTTTTTGGAATGTCAGAACCCTGAGAGAGAGCAGTAAATTGAAGCAGGTGGCTAAAGTGATGGAGGAATACAGGCTGGATATCCTTGGATTAAGTGAAGTACGGTGGGCAGTCTTCAGAGAAATACAGACTCTTAATAGGTGCACATTCCTGTATTCTGGGCAAATGGGGGAGGATGCAGAACATAGAGAAGGTGTAGGATTGCTCTTGAATGAAACAGTAACGAGGAGCCTCCTTGATTGCGAACCCATCTCAGAAAGACTGATGACAGCTCGATTCAAGACCCGGGTTCGCAGTGTGACTGTGATCCAGTTTTATGCTCCCATGGAAATGTCAGAGATTGAAAAAAAGGAAGAATTCTACTTCCAGCTAAATGAGACTATTAAGAAAGTGGGAAAGAGAGATATTATTATTGTGATGGGGGATTTAAATGCAAAGGTTGGTTCTAACAATGAGGGACTGGAACAAATTGTGGAAGTGCATGGAGTTGGTGACTGTAACAAAAATGGGGAGCTTTTCATTGATTTCTGTGCTAGCCATGATTTGGTAGTGGGTGGCACTTTATTCCCTCATAAACGATGCCATAAGATTACATGGGTGTTGCCAGATCAGGCTACAGAAAACCAGATAGACCACATCGCCATAAGTAGAAAGTTTAGAAGATCATTGACTGATGTAAGAAATAAAAGAGGGGCAGATATTGGAAGTGATCATCACCTGGTAGTTGCAGAGTTTAGAATGAAAATTGTGGCAAGTGGAAAGAAATTTGAAAGGCAAAACAAGAAATTTGATTCAGGGTAAATTGCAAGATGAAAGTAAAAGGAAAGAATTCCAGATAGAATTAAGAAACCGCTTTGAAGCTCTTGCTGTTGAACCAGAACTTATGATGAATGTTGAATTATCATGGAAGAAAGTCAAGGACATATATTTAGACGTTAGTGAGAAGGTGCTTGGATTTCACAATTTTCTCAAGAAGGAATGGATGTCTGATGATACTTGGAAAAAAATAGAGGCTAGAAAGCTAGTTAAGGCAAAGATTAATATGTGTAAAACAAGACAACAGAAAGCCTCAGCACAAAAGGAATATGTGGAAGCTGATAAGAGTGTGAAGAAAAGCGTAAGAAAAGATCATATACAGTGGGTAGATGAACAAGCACGAACGGCAGAAGAGGCATCAGCAAGGGGAAATGCTAAGGAATTGTATAGTATCACAAAGAAACTGTCAAGAAGAGGATTTATCAGGAATAAACCCGTTAAAAACAAGAGGGGTGCACTACTGACCACCCGGGAAGAACAGCTACAGAGATGGAAGGAACATTTCTCAGAGTTGCTCAATAGAGATATAGAACAGAATGGTAACCAACAAATGGAACCAGTAGATAGTGGCCCAAGAATAATTTTACATCCTCCAACCTGTTCAGAAATAGAGAAGGCCTTGAAACAGATAAGAACTGGAAAAGCACCCGGTATGGATAATATCATGCCAGAAATACTTAAAGCAGATATTGAGACCTCGGCAAAATTATTGCACCCCTGTTGGAAAGGATCTGGAATGAAGAAAAGCTACCAGCTGAATGGAAGGAAGGCCTGATTGTTAAGATACCAAAGAAAGGGGATATTACTAAGTGTGATAATTGGAGGGGAATTACATTGTTGTCGGTACCAAGTAAGGTGCTTTCAAGGATCATTTTAGAGTGGGTGAAGGATGTTGTGGAATTGCGCCTGAGAAGGGAACAGGCTGGTTTTCGTAAACACCGTAGCTGTGTCGATCTCATAAACACTCTGAGAATCATCTTGCAACAAAGTGCAGAATGGCAGAACACCCTCCACTTGACTTTCATTGATTTTGAGAAGGCCTTCAACTCCGTAAATAGAAGTTATGTGGCAAACACTTGAAGAATATGGTATAGCACAAAAGATTCTGAATATTATAAAGGATATGTATGAGGGTTATAAATGTCAGGTTCTGCATACTTGTGTTGGATAGTGTGCTCAGGAGAGTGTATCGAGGTCAGAAAAGGGGAATCCAGTGGGGCTTACAAGATAGGTTAGAAGACCGTGTTTCTGCAGATGACATCTGCCTACTGGCTCAACGGTTCAGAGATACGGAAGAGAAGATTAAGCAGTTGAAGGAGGAGGCAGAGGATGCTGGACTTAAAATAAATATTAATAAGACCAAGGAGATGAGGGTCAATTCCAAGATTGGTGATAAATTGTCTATAGATGATAAAGAGGTAGAACAAGTAGACTCCTTCATACATCTTGGGAGTATGGTTACTACGACTGGAGGAGCAGAAGAAGACATTAAGAGTCATATAAGGAAAGCGAATGGTGCTTTTGTTCAATTGGATCCTATATGGAGAAACAAGAACATTTCTAGAAAAACTAAGTTACGACTTTTTAACACAAATGTTAAGTCCGTTCTGCTTTACAGCTGTGAAACGTGGAAAGTTACCTAGAAGATGACTAAACAACTGCAAGTCTTCGTGAATCGCTGTCTAAGACGTATCATCAACAGAAGATGGCCGGATGTTATTTCAAATGAAGATCTATGGGAAGAAACTAACCAACAGCCAATTGAAATGCAGATAAGGAAGAGAAAATGGTGTTGGATAGGGCATACTTTAAGGAAGCCCGCTGGAGCCATTGAAAAGACAGCGCTCGACTGGAACTCCCAAGGCGCTAGAAAGCGCAGATGTCCGAAGAAGACCTGGAAAAAGACTATCAAAGAGGAATGTCTAACAGTGGGAAAAACTTGGAATGAAGTGAAGAGGTTAGCCAACAATAGGAACAGATGGAAGTGTTTCACGGAAGCCCTATGCTCCAGGAGGAGCAACAGGAAATAAGTCAAGTAATTCAGTCATCCATCCATTCATTCTTTGTCCTCACGTTTTGAATTGTAGTCAATGGATGTTTTGGGGCTTTTAATTTATCATTTAGGGGCCGATGACCTTCGATGTTAGGCCCCTTTAAACAACAAGCATCATCATCATCATCATCAATTTATCATTTCATTTAATCTCATTTCGTACCATTAGGGGCTGATGACCTCGATGTTAGGTCCCTTTAAACAACAAGCATCATCATCATCATCAATCTTATTCGTCTACTGATGTCATTCCATGCCATCTCTTCACTGACAGCTCGGAATGTACCGCTTATGATATGAGCCCAACTTAGCACACAGGGGCGAAGCGCTGGCAACCGGGAAGGAGTTAGCTGGAAAATTTATAATGTCCAATAACGGACCATTTATATTGGTATTACATACCGCTTAGTCAAGCAGTTCGTCTCCTTTATCCCAAGTCTTCCCAGCTCAAACTTTGCAACATTTTTGTAACGCTACTCTTTTACAAGTAGTCCATTTCATGACTGTATCGATGAGTATAATAAAGAAGTTAGTATAAATAACCACCTAATCGATGCTTTATTATTGCCTCAGGCAAAATTGAATATAAATTAGCACTTACAGGACATGTTTCGACCACTTAGTGGTCCTCTTCAGCTGTATAAAGAAAGAATTGAGAAGAAAAAATGTTAGGACAATAAGCACAAATAATAAAAGTTCTTTGGAGATTCCTTTGTTAAAAAAATGGAGGTCAGCATAACAGGACATCTTGACTCTCGTTCTTGTTTGGAAAAGATGTTTATTCTGCCCTGTCTAGAGGGTCTGTCTTTGAGCGCGACCTGATGAAGTAACGATGTGACACAGTCTGACAGTTCATGCAAAGCTCTGTAGAGAAGGGAAGTAGAGTTTTGTCATCATCTAAAATATCATGTGAGGGAGGAGGGAGATTGGGCTGTGCTTCTGCGATGTCATGTTTGATTATATCTCTTGTTCATCTTGCCTGTGTTATGTCTACCCATTCCAAGTATTTACTAATATTCTCGTATAAGATGTTTTTTTTCTCGTTTTCGTTAAGATTCTCTTCACCGTTTTCTAATTTATCAAGAACGATGTGGGTGTTTTTCAGGTTCATTAGATTTCCCGTATTTATCATACAGATAATTTGAAGGTCCTGTCTGATATGGGTGAATTTGTTGTTGGACTCTTTCATATGGGATCCCATGGCATGAAAGAGTCCAACCACAAATTCACCAATATCAGACAGGACCTTCAAATTATCTGTATGATAAATACAGGAAATCTAATGAATAACCTGGAAAACACCCACATCGTTCTTGATAAATTAGAAAACGGTAAAGAGAATCTTAACGAAAACGACGAGCAAAAAAACATCTTATACAAGAATATTAGTAAATACTTGGAATGGGTAGACATAAAACAGGCAAGATGAACAGGAGATATAATCAAACACGACATTGCAGAAGCACAGCCCAATCTCCCTCCTCCCTCATATGATATTTTAGATGACGACGAAACTCTACTTCCCTTCTCTCCAGAGCTTTGCATGAACTAACAGACTGTGTCACATCGTTACTTCACCAGGTCGCGCTCAAAGACAGACCCTCTAGACAGGGCAGAATAAACATCTTTTCCAAACAAGAACGAGTCATGATGTCCTGTTATGATGACCTCCATTTTTTAACAAAGGAATCTCCAAAGAACTTTTATTATTTGTGCTTATTGTCCTAACATTTTTTCTTCTCAATTCTTTCATTATACAGCTGAAGAGTACCACTAAGTGGTCGAAACATGTCCTGTAAGTGCTAATTTATATTCAATTTTGCAGGAGGCAATAATAAAGTATCGATTAGGTGGTTATTTATACTAACTTCTTGACGCTACTCTTTTGTCGGAAATTACCCAGAACAAATAGAGCTACTTTTCTTTGGATTTTTTCCAGTTCTTGAATCAAGTTATCCTGGTGAGGGTCCCATCCACTGGAACCATACTCTAGTTAAGTGTCTTACCAGAGACTTATATGCCCTCTCCTTTAAATCCTTAATACAATCTTTAAATACCCTCATAACCATGTACAGAGATCTGTACCCTATATTTACAATCATGTTTATGTGATCACCCTAATAAAGATCTTTCCTTATTATTTATTTATTTATTATTTACATAGTTTACGCCCACATTGGAGCACTTAAATCAAACCCAAAAACATTTACGTTAACAAAGAATTAACTGAAGATTTAGCTTGCATCATCTCCTTCCTTTCCCAAAAACCTCTTCATTCTGGCTGACCTGGCTGCCCTTTCTACATCAGATATGACATATTGTTTGTGTTGTACAGTATATTAACACCTAGATACTTACAATGATCCCCAAAAGGAACTTTCACCCTATCAACGCAGTAATTAAAACTGAGAGGACCTTTCCTATTTGTGAAACTCACAACCTGACTTTTAACCCTGTTTATCATCATACCATTGCCTACTGTCCATCTCACAACGTTATGAGGTCATTTTGCAGTTGCTCACAATCTTGTAACTTATTTATTACTCTGTACAGAATATAGTCGTCTGCAAAAAGCCTTATCTCTGATTCCACTTCTTTACACATATCACATATGTACAGTATATAAGAAAACATAAAGGTCCAATAATACTGCCTTGGGAAATTCACCTCTTAATTATTACAGGGACAAATAAAACTTCCCCTACTCGAATTCTCTGAGTCCTAGAAACATAGCCACCCATTCAGTCACTCTTTTGTCAAGTCCAATTGCACTCTTTTTTGCCAGTAGTCTCCCATGATCTACCCTATCAAATGTCTTAGATAGGTCAATCGCGATACAGTCTATTTGACCTCCTGAATCCAGGATATCTGCTAATCTTACTAGAATCCTACAAGTTGAGCTTCAGTGGAATAACCTTTCCTAAACCCAAACTGCCTTCTATCAAATTTGTGGCTGGGTGACTGTTTTGTAGTGTTTCAATTTGGTTGTTGTTGAGAGACACTTCTTATTATATATTATATGTATTCTTGGTAACATGCTGTGCTGTAACCATTTTATCTATTCTATTTTGCCATGCTGGTTTCTTGTTCAGGTTATATGTGATTTTTCCACCTAAATATTTAAATTTTTTCTACAATTTTTGTGTCTTGGTCCCCCAGCTTAATTTTGTTTGCAAGCAGAAGTTGACTTAGCATAATTTCTGTTTTTTCAAATTAAATTGAAATGAAAAATGAAAACCTACAACCTGTTTTCCGGTCATTGACCGGGTCAGGAATGTAATGAATGAAGCATATATAGGCTATTAGTATGATGGGGTCGCCACTCCCAAAGTAATTTATTAATGACTGATAGGTGCTATGAAATGAGAATGGAGAATGTTGCAGGAATGAAAGATGACTGGGAAAACCGGAGTACCCGGAGAAAAACCTGTCCCGCCTCCGCTTTGTCTAGTACAAATCTCACCTGGAGTGCCCGGAATTTGAACCACAGTATCCAGCGGTGAGAGGCCCACGCGCTGCCATCTGAGCCATGGTGACTCATTTCAAATGAAATTATCAAACCAGTATTTTGAGCTATTTCCTGTAAAGATTTTATTTGTTGTTTTGTTTCCTGAACATTATTGGCCAGAAGAACTAGATCAGCAGCATATCATAGACAGTTCAAATCTATGTTATCATTCTGGGTTCCAATTTTTATATTTTTGAGTTGTTCTAGTACCATTCCCTCTAGTGCACAGTTAAAAAGAAGAGGTGACAATGTCACCCTGTCTTAAAACAGTTGTTACCAAGAATGGCTCAGAAATTTCTCCTTTGAACTTAATTTTAGAAATTTTATTGGTTAGAATATGTTCAGTCAATTTGATTAGCTTGGGTGATGTCCGAAATGTCTTAAAATTTGTAATAATGATGGTCTGTGGATGGAGTTGTAAGCTTTTTTGAAATCTATAAATGTTATTGAAATGGGTTTGTTTTGTTTTCTGTAATATGCCATGACTAGCTTCAAAGTTGTTATTTGTTCAGAGCATTTTCTTCAAGGTCTGAAGCCTCCCTGGTATTCACCTAACTCTTGATCAAGTTGTTCTTAAATTCGGTTATATATTATCTTAGAGAAAATCTTATACGTGCAGTCAAGGATGGAAATACCTCTATAGTTGTCTGGATTACTTCATACACCTTTCTTATGAATTGGATTAATTATAGCTGTTGTCCATTGTTCTGGGAATTTTTCCGATATCCAAATTTTTGTCTGAGTTGGACTGCCGGCATATTTCCACATCTCTCCAAAAACCTGGTCTTCTCCACACGCTTTGTAGTTCATTTGTATGTTGCGCACAGAAAGCATGTGAAAGAACATCAAGGAGGATAAGAGAGAAAGAGACGGCATCGTGGAACGATAGAGTGAAAGATAAAGTAAAGGAAAAGAAGAAGACTTGGAAGGAATGGAAAACAAAAGAGATTGAAGATAGTAGAACGAGATACATGGAAGCAAAAAAATTTTTGCATAAAATTAGTTGCTGAAGAAAAGAAGAAAATTTTGGAAACAATCGCTTGTGAAGTAAGGGAAGATTTGAACTGGGAGGGAAAAAGTACTTTGTTTGGAATTATAAGAAACCGTAGGAATGAAGCGGTAAACAGTGTTCGTGAAGAATAATGAAACAATCAGTCAATACTGATCTGCATTTAGGGCAGTTGCCCAGGTGGCAGATTCCCTATCTGTTGTTTTCCTAGCCTTTTCTTAAATGATTTCAATGAGATTGGAAATTTATTGAACATCTCACTTGGTAAGTTATTCCACTCCCTAACTCCCCTTCCTATAAATGAATATTTGCCCCAATTTGTCCTCTTAATTCCAACTTACCGAGCTCGATAGCTGCAGTCGCTTAAGTGCGGCCAGTATCCAGTAATCGGGAGATAGTGGGTTCGAACCCTACTGTCGGCAGCCCTGAAGATGGTTTTCCGTGGTTTCCCATTTTCACACCAGGCAAATGCTGGGGCTGTACCCTAATTAAGGCCACGGCCGCTTCCTTCCCATTCCTAGGCCTTTCCTATCCCATCGTCGCCATAAGACATGTCTGTGTCAGTGCGACGTAAAGCAAATAGCAAAAAAAAAAAGAATTCCAACTTTATCGTCATATTGTGATCTTTCCTACTTTTAAAGATGCCACTCCAACTTATTTGTCTACTAATGTCATTTCACGCCATTTCTCCGCTGACAGCTCGGAACATACCACTTACAAACCATCACTCTCATTTTTGTTCCGTATTGAAAAGAGCGATCTCACTTCGTTTACAAAAGGAGTATATTTATTACCCCACCTATTCAATACAATACATACCACGTTATGTGGTTAAATAAACATAGAAATTCTAAATTTTAAGGGGACATGTTTCGCCCTTCTTTTATTGGACATCACCAGCCATATTTAATCTTATAAAAAACATTATTTAGAGGACATTGACATTTTTGCAACGCTACTCCTTTGTCAGCAATCACCCAGAACAAATCAAGCTGCTTTTCTTTGGATTTTTTCCTGTTCTTGAATCAAGTAATCTTGGTGAGGGTCCATACACTGGAACCATACTCCATTTGGGGTCTTACCAGAGACTTATATGCCCTCTCCTTTACATCCTTAATACAATCTTTAAATACCCTCATAACCATGTGCAGAGATCTGTACCCTTTATTTACAATCATGTTTATGTGATTACCCTAATGAAGATCTTTCCTTACATTAACACCTAGGTACTTACAGTGATCCCCAAAAGGAACTTTCACACCATCAACGCAGTAATTAAAACTGAGAGGACTTTTCCTATTTGTGAAACTCACAACATGACTTTTAATCCCGTTTATCAACGTACCATTGCCTACTGTCCATCTCACTGTTATGAGGTCATTTTGCAGTTGTTTACAATCTTGTAACTTATTTATTACTTTGTACAGAATAACATCATCCGCAAAATGCCTTACCACTGATTCCACTACTTTACTCATATCATTTATATATATAAGAAAAAGGTCCAATAATACTGCCTTGGGGAATTCCCCTCTTAATTATTACAGGGTCAGATAAAGTTTCACCTACTCTAATTCTCTGAGATCTATTTTCTAGAAATATAGCAACCCATTCAGTCACTTTGTTGTCTAGTCCAATTGCACTCATTTTGCCAGTAGTCTCCCATGATCTGCCCTATCAAATGCCTTAGTCAGGTCAATCGCGATACAGTCCATTTGACTTCCTGAATCCAAGATATCTGCTGTATCTTGCTGGAATCCTACAAGTTGAGCTTCAGTGGAATAACCTTTCCTAAAACCGAACTGCCTTCTATCGAACCAGTTATTAATTTTGCCATCATGTCTAATATAATCAGAAAGAATGCCTTCCCAAAACTTACATGCAACACTTGTCAAACTTACTGGCCTGTAATTTTCAGCTTTATGTCTATCACGTTTTCCTTTATACACAGGGGCTACTATAGCAACTCACTATTCATTTGGTATAGCTCCTTCAACCAGACAATAATCAAATAAGTACTTCTGATATGGTACTTTATCCCAACCCATTATCTTTAGTGTATCCCCAGAAATCTTATCAATTCCAGCTGCTTTTCTAGTTTTCAACTTTTGTATCTTATTGTAAATATCATTCTTATCATATGTAAATTTTAATACTTCTTTAGCATTAGTCACCTCCTCTATATGGACTTTACCCTTGTAACCAACAATCTTTACATACTGCTGACTGAATACTTCTGCCTTTTGAAGATCCTCACATACACACTCTCCTTGTTCATTAATTATTCCTGGAATGTCCTTGTTGGAACCTGTTTCTGCCTTAAAGTACCTATACATACCCTTCCATTTTTCACTAAAATTTGTATGACTGTCACTTATGCTTGCCATCCTGTTATCCTTAGCTGCCTTCTTTGCTAGATTCATTTTCCTAGTAAGTTCCTTTAATTTCTCCTTAGTTCCACAGCCATTTCTAAGTGTGTTTCACTGAGCTCGATATCTGCAGTCGCTTAAGTGCGGCCAGTATCCAGTATTTGGGAGATAGTAGGTTCGAACCCCACTGTCGGCAGCCCTGAAAATGGTTTTCCGTGGTTTCCCATTTTCACACCAGGCAAATGCTGGGGCTGTACCTTAATTAAGGCCACGGCCGCTTCCTTCCCACTCCTAGACCTTTCCTGTCCCATCGTCGCCATAAGACCTATCTGTGTCGGCGCGACGTAAAACAACTAGCAAAGAAAGAAAACTGTTTCTTTCCAATCTGCACCTCCTTCTTATTCTCTCTATTTCTCTATTATAATAAGGTGGGTCTTTACCATTCCTTACCACCTTTAAAGGTACAAACCTGTTTTTACATTCCTCAATAATTGCTTTAAACTCTTCCCAGAGTCTGTTTACATTCTTATTTACCATTTTCCACCGATCATATTTACTTTTTTTAAATGGCCTCATGCCTGCTTTATCAGCCATATGGTACTGCCTAATAGTCCTACTTTTAAAACCTTCCTTTCTATCACATTTATTTTTAACTACAACAAAAACAGCTTTGTGATCACTAATACCATCTATTACTTCGTATTGTCTATAGATCTCATCTGGTTTTATCAGCACCACGTCCAGGATATTTTTCCTTCTAGTTGGTTCCATCACTTTCCGAATCAGCTGTCCTTCCCATATTAGCTTATTTGCCATTTGTTGGTCATGCTTCCTGTCGTTCGCATTTCCTTCCCAATTGACATTTGGTAAATTCAGATCTCCTGCTACAATCACATTCCTTTCCATGTCGTTTCCCATATAGCTGATTATCTTATCAAATAATTCTGAATCCTTTTCAGCGCTACCCTTTCCCGGTCTGTACACTCCAAATATATCAAGTTGCCTGTTATCTTTAGAAATGAGCCTTACACCAAGAATTTAAAGTTTGTCATCTTTAACTTTTTCGTAGCTTACAAATACTTCTTTCACCAGAATGAATACTCCCCCTCCCACCATTCTATCCTATCTCTACGATATACACTCCAGTTCCGTGAGAAAATTTCTGCATCCATTATATCATTCCTCAGCCATGATTCAACTCCTATTACAATATCTAGTAAATATATATCACTGGGCGAGTTGGCCATGCGGTTAGGAGCTCGCAGCTGTGAGCTTGCATCCGGGAGATAGTGGGTTCGAATCCCGCTGTCAGCAGCCCTGAAAATGGTTTTCTGTTGTTTCCCATTTTCACACCAGGCAAATGCTGGGGCTGTACCTTAATTAAGGCCATGGCCGCTTCCTTCCCATTCCTAGGCCTTTCCTGTCCCATCGTCACCAGAAAACCTATGTGTCGGTGCGACGTAAAGCAACTAGCCAAAAAAATGTATATATAAAATTACTTAATTCTATGCCTTTCTTTACAATACTGAGGAGTACTGCTGAGAAAACCAGGAGAGATAATGAACATATGGAAAGAATATTTCAGTGAACTGCTGAACGTGAGAAACCAGACATGTGGAGAAAGTATAAAGGTATCCAGGCAGCAGGAATAAAAAAGTAACAGAGAAGGAATCTTAAATAATAATGATAGAGGTGGAATGGGCAGTTAAGAAAGTTGAAAATGAGAAAAGTTGTGGGAACAGATGAAGTAGCCATAGAAATGAACAAGGCTGCAACCAGCTGGACTCCACTGGACTTATAGAATTCTCAATATTGTATAGAGAGAGAAAAAAGTGGGAAAAGGGATTTATAATACCAGTATTCAAAAAAGGAGATAGTTAAATGTGCGATAAGTACCAAGGAATCGTATCATCTCCCATATTGCCCGGATAATTGAAAGGATATTAGAAGGAAGAATTAGAGAAGTTAGTTACAAGAAGAACAATTTGGATTCAGAAGTGGAAGGTCAACAGTAGAACCCATTTTCATTCTGACTCAGATCTTGGAAAAGAGCTGAGAATGTTGGAAGGATATAGTAATGACTTTTATGGACTTAGAAAAACTATATGACAGCATCCCCAGAGCAAGAGTTTGGGAAAGTCTAATACACAGGGTCATTAGAAATTAACTAATAACAATGATAAAAGCAATATATAACTGTTAGAGCTGTGTGAAGACATCAGTGGGTAGAACATATAGTAGTAGTGTGGAATTGACAATGGGCAAAACAAAGGAGTGTGTTGTCACCTTTGCTGTTTATAATGGTGGTAGATGACATTGTAAAGGCATCATCGGAGGATTATAAGATGGGGGAAATAATGAATGTAATGATGTTTATGGATGATGTGATCTGGAAAGAAGATGAGGAGGTACAACTACAGCTGAATATACTGGATAGAAGGATTGAACAAGGGGATTAAGGATCAACGTGGAGAAGAGCAAGACAGTGGTGGTGAGTAGAGGAAGTAAAAAAGGAAAAGGAGCTATCAGAATTGGAGACAAGGAACTGGAAATAGAACACTTTAAATACTTGGGAGGTGAACTATGAGAAAATGGAAGACTGGATGTGGATATTATTAGAATTCAACTGTGAAGTGCCTTTTACCACAAGGTATGGAAATGAATTTGGAATAAAGATGTACCAGTGAAGACTAAAGAAGTAATGTATTAATTACCTATAATGACATATGCAGCAGAAACCTGGACAATGACTTGGAGACATGAGAGTAAAGTAGAGGAGTATGGTACTGAAGACGAGGTGGATTAGAGTGAGAAATGAAGACAGACAAAAAGAGCTAGATGTGCAAAAACTAAACAACAAATTGGAACAGAGCAGATTGAGGTGGTTTGGACATGTCAAACAGATGAAGAAAGATAGACAGTCAAGACAAGCGCTGGAAAGACAGATGACAAGGAAGAGAGGATGAGGGAGACCAAAATGGATGAATTCGTGAAGAATAGCATAGGACAGTGGAACCTGGACTGGAACACGTTATTGTTGTTTATGTTTTAACTTTATTATCACACTATAGTAAGCGTTCATTGACCGGGCGAGTTGGCCGTGCGCGTAGAGGCGCGCGGCTGTGAGCTTGCATCCGGGAGATAGTAGGTTCGAATCCCACTATCGGCAGCCCTGAAAATGTTTTTCCGTGGTTTCCCATTTTCACACCAGGCAAATGCTGGGGCTGTACCTTAATTAAGGCCATGGCCGCTTCCTTCCAACTCCTTGTCCTTTCCTATCCCATCGTCGCCATAAGACCTATCTGTGTCGGTGCGACGTAAAGCCCCTAGCAAAAAAAAAAGCGTTCATTGCCACGAGGATATTTCCTCATTATGATGTATTTGTTAATAATAATAATAATAATAATAATAATAATAATAATAATAATGAGACAGGACAAAGTGGAGAGGAATCATGTTTGCCCCAACCTGGTCTCAGCTGGAAAATGGGAAGTGATGATGTAATGATCACCGTAATATGGAATTCTTTACGTTGGTATTTCTTGATGGACACAAAATTTTTGCACCTGTCTCTTGGTACAGCCCAGAGCAAGATATAGCTTTCAAGGAAGTCCCATTTTCATTTATAGCTGTAACAGTATGGAAGCTGTTGAGATGTGGATGGTCTGAGTAATGACATTCGGAGCAAGACTTGTATCGGTTGGGTCATTCGGCCTAGTGAGGAAAGTAGTGGCAAGCTACATCACTTCTCATCTTGCCTAGTGTGCCTCAATGGTGCTACCATTGTTTTTTGCAGTTTCCTATAGAGAATTTCAATGGAGGATAAGCTCAAGGACTTACAAGAAACGTGTACAACATTCAGAGAAGCAGCTATAGAAGAACGAAGAGTGCAAGGTTATGCTTTCACCAAGAAGGAACCTAGACCCTCCCTGGGGAAAAAAGTGTACATGTGTCAATAATGTAACAGTACGTTTTCGCGAATTGTTGATCTCGAAAAACACAATTGCATCCACTCGGGAGTGAGACTACACATGTGTACAATATGCAGTAATACGTTTTCATGAAACAAACTAGGAATTAACCAATATTATAATGCTCTTCAGGACCTGCTTACCTGATGAGTTAAACTAAACACTGTTCCTGCATTGCAGGAGACCATAGCTCTTAGGGGATTCACATGGCTAATTTATTTATTTATTTATTTATTTATAATCATATAACCTCTGGTGGTGCTATTTGAGGATCCAACCACCCTCTAGACTGATGACCTAACTGATAGACACCAGTTTTATATCCAGATCACTTTTTTATTTTGGCTTATGTTGCAGGTGATGTTGATGAATCCTGAATGGAGTGAGTCTCAAGAAAGTCGTGTAGCCCTTCAAGAACCAGCTGCATGTGCTTCAATTTTTGGTGACTTTCTACGGTATTTCTACACTGGTCGGATCCACATAAATCATCTTACTGTGATGCCAGTTCTCCTGTTGGCTGATAAATACAATGTAAAGGTGAGTCTTAACTCCAGCATTTACAACTTTTTTAATCATTAACCAGAGTGTGCCCAGATGATTTATTTTATGATTTCCTGATTTCTTTTGTCTGGCATTTACAGGAAATGACTACAGTAACACTATTGCTGATGATGTAACATACACACCATCAGTCATATTCTGCACATACACATACGCACGTGCGTATTGCCCCCGTTTTGCCGGGCAGCTCAGCCGGTAAGCAAAAGTTCCCAGAGGCGGAACGTTCGCTTACAGGCGACGCTAAATTATAGGGGTCAGGGACAATCTAAGGACTGACGACAAATGAAAACACTAAAAGAAATGGGTTTTAACATTTATTAAATAAAATATTAGCACTTTCCATATTCAATAAATATTTTCCAAAATCTTGAAATAAATTATTTATCTCTTCCCTGCTGGAATGCACCCGCAGTTCTCCATTAAATTTCATTCTGTAAAAATACGAAATTAAGTCTTAATAAATCGTCCTAAGAAATTAAATAAATTATTATTTGAGAAAATCCTATCTCAAAATATCAAAATTCTGAACTATATCTTTATTTTTGAATTATAATTTAAATTGACAATACTCTGCGATTCATTTAACCGTGAGTCAAAATTCTACCTCACACGAAAAATCCAATAACTCATTTCTGTTAATTAAATATTATCTCAATTAATTATTTAAGCTTCAAATTATATAATAAAATTATTTTGGAATTCAATATCCAACTCATTTAATTCTTATTTTTATGTCAATTGTCCTAGTGTTGTGCACAACTCACAATAAAGGCTTAAAATTCTCGCATTGTAGCGTTAAATATTTTACATTTTGTGAGCTTAGTTCATTGACGCGATCCTTGCTTAAGTATTTTCCCTCGAAGCAAAGATCCTAATCTATCTTATTCCGTCATAAAATCACTTAAAGATTCATAATTGAGCCAAATATGCTCGCCACAAAACAACAAAATAATCGAAACTTTACGCGCTCAGCGTACACATAACATGACGAAATATAACCATGGAAATCACAATTACAAGTAAAATCAGTCATTCATCCATCTCACATTCAAGCTTTGGTCCACGGTAATATTATTAAATGGATTTATCGAATCCTATCTCTTGATTTTTAGTTTTGAATTTTATTTGAAATATGAGAGCTTCTCTCGATGACAATATCAGACAAGGGCTACCATTACGCTCGTCTGACGTGTGATTGTGACAGGATTATCACTTTTCCAATGAAATAAATTCCACAACGATGTTCCAGGATAATTTTACAGTAGAAATCGTCACTAAAAACTCCATAGAACTGCCTACAGTCACAGATAAATAAACATTCGCGCATACGGTCTATGAGTCACGACTATGTTATTTTTAATCCCTTATTATCACAAATTATTGATCAACATGTGCTGCATAAGAAGAAATTATGTTCAAAGACATACTCTCTTCCTTAACTGACTCATGTAATGGACACACAAATAAAATCCTATCTTAAGATCCATTTACAAGTCTCAAAAATACCAATAACAGTAAATGCAAAATTTGTGGACATCCAAGCCACGACCAATATTCCAGGCCAACATCTACTTCAATATAGCACACATTAATCACTTATAAGCACAGTAATAATTACACTCATGACCTTTAAACATTCTATTAGACCGTAATAATGTCAATTATTATTATTATTATTATTATTATTATTATTATTATTATTATTATTATTATTATTATTATTATACGCGCGTGGTCGCGTCATCGCAGGCTATGGTTTAATGAAATCATAGATGACTCTATTCTATCTCGAATCTATGGTAAACCACAAAACATCAAGGAAAAATCCTAAGATTCACAGAACACGTCGATATTCTGTCCCAAATAATTCAAAAAAAAATTATTCCACCATTATTTTCTAAATCAATAACTATTATCGTGTGGGTCAAATATTTTTAACACTTTCCTAGACTTATCATGGGACAGTGAGAACATGTCACGAAGCACTCACTCACATAGAACAAATTATAGGTCCCAATTACACTCTCACACACATCAAATCTACCAACACCAGTGAAAGAAGAGTGAAATTCCTAACTACAAAGACTATTAGAAATTATTTCAAATATTCAAGCAAGGACTACGTCTACATAATGATTACAACAGAAAATAGAGAAAAGTATAATTTAAAATCTTAGCTGTAGTAGACTTGGCTTCTGGACTCGGTTGATGATCAGTGAATATTTAACCAAACTCCATCTCCGATGTTATTCTCTCCCGGGCTGAATTATGCCTCACATTTTAATGATACATGGCTGCAGCAGGCGAGGACTTAGGACAATTACAAACTCCGTCGTAATGCTGAAGTTCCATTCTTCCGAAATATTTCAGGATTGCTGGGGATCTTGCGTCTTCTGGTGAAAGCTGAAACTAAAAGATCTGTCTTAGAAAAAGTACTCAACACACACTCGATTCTTCAAGATGGCACAGTTTTTACCTACTTTAAAATTTTTCTTCAGATTTATAAAGTTAAAGAAATCTGAACTGCGGCGTTTCCGATATTTCTATGTCGTAAAATTTCCTCAGAAGCAGAAAATTTATCGTCTTTCCATCAAATAAATGCTGGAAATGTTCCACGTCGGATACGTCGTTTCCAATAGCACACGTGCTCGAACAATTCTTCCCGTAGACAGCTGAGCAACTGAGCAGAACAGAATGCAAATGAGCACTGAGCGAATGCAAATGAGCAAAGAGAAAGATTTCCCCAAGTACATGGGTATTTATTTCTTCAAGACGTAGGTGTGTTTGTTAATTAGTTTTTATTGGCTGAGATTTTGCGATCAGGCTAACCTTGCGGTCCAATTGGTTAAATATCATGACGTCGAAATCTCAAAGTATTGATCGCTTTTAATCTGGTCGGGTTCCTGTCCACGTGCCACCCCTCTGATGTCTACAACAAGGCACAAAAAAAAAAAAAACCAGACTCGCACACACGGCACGGGGAAAACCTGTTTTCCTGCTGGCTAGCAGATAGTGCAGAGTTGAACTCACCTTCCTGGACGACAATTTTATGCATGGTTCCACCCAAGTAATAAAATATTCTTCCCATACAAAAAATAACCAATTTTCAAGGGTGCAGTATGTGTATCCGGGGGATTGGTGAACAAAAACAGGAAGTTCACATGTTATGCTTATGCAACAGTATTACATTGTTTTTTCTTCCTACTGCCCGATTCATTTCTTGTTAAGACAGAGTATTTACAATGCACTATGTCTTCTGGTATGGTGTATAACAATTTTTTATGGTTTGATTTATGTCACACCAACATAGATAGATCTTATGGTGACGATGGGGTAGGAAAGGGCTTGAAGTAGGAAGAAGCAGCCATGGCCTTAATGAAGGTACAGCCCCAGCATTTGCCTTGTGTGAAAATGGGAAACCAGGGAAAACCATCTTCAGGGCTGCCAACAGTAGATCTCCTGTTTGCAAGCACACCGCTGTGCGACCCTAACCGCACGACCAACTTGCGCAGTTTATAACAAATTTATTTTGATTGACCTGTCATAGGCTCATCTCTGACTCTGACAATGTGAAAGTGACTGAGGTACAAGCCATGCTAAGAGCACCATTCCTTGTACAGCCAGTCACAGTGACGTATGGTGAGAAAGGTTGCTCATAGGGTTGGTTGGGGTTGCATTTGAGGGTCTTATTCATAGTCATCCCCTAACATTCCCCATACTAAGCTCCCCATACTAAGTTATATCCTCTTTTTCCCCTAGCATTCCCTTAAAGCTTATCATAGTTAGTGATTTCTTGAGTTCCCCTAGTTCGCACCCTGCACAACATTGCATATGACAGCATGTTTCCAGAGAATGCTATTCTCGTCCGCTGTTTAAAAGTTAACGTAAATATTGTTCAAGTAGAAATGTTTTATAAATTAATGGCAAAAATGGTAGTGAGCTGCTATGGAGAGTGTTATTCCTCCGTGCAATGTAGTACTGATATTTATTAACTCGAATCTGAAGCCTTATGAGGGGAAATAGTTAAAAGTAGATCATAATTAAACAACTCAATAATTACTGCAGGAAGACAGTTGCATTAGTTCTCCCTAGTCATCGTAACATCTACCATTACCTTGTGGAAATTTCCTGGCCGGAGCGAGCTGGCATAACCGTGCAGTTATCTTCTCATCTTATCTGTGTGATTCATTTCCTGTGTTTTGTGCAGTTAGACAGCTACTCAGTATGATGAACTTACAAGAAAAAGGATCTATCTTTCTTCAGATAATTGTCGATGATTGATATAAATAGGTTTGCTGTAGCATTCAAATTCGGCATTTTAGGCCTTAATTTTAGTTACAACATATATTGTAATAAGATAAACTGAATCTGTACACAATCTAAACTAAATCCCAGCAGAAATTAGAGACATTGGCAATCCTAGCTGTGGAAAAGAAAATGGTTAATGTGGGTTTTAAAACCATTGAAAGTGGATCTCATAAATATAACAAAACTTATATTATGTTCTAAACTACATACATACATACATACATACATACATACATACATACATACATACATCATTATAGACTGTTATGCCTTTCAGTGTTCAGTCTACAAGCCTCTGTGAATTTACTAAGCGTCCCACAATCCTCTGTTTGCAACTAGTGCTGTGGCCTCATTTATTGCTATACCTCTTATCTTTAAATCGTTAGAAACGAGTCTAACCATCATCGTCTTGGTCTCCCTCTAATTCTCTTACCCTCCATAAGAGTGCATTATTCTTCTACGTAACTTATCCTCCTCTATTCGCCTCACATGACCCCACCACCAAAGCTGGTTTGTGCACACAGCTTCATCCATTGAGTTCATTCCTAACTTAGCCTTTGTATCCTCATTCCGAATATCCTCCTGCCATTGTTCCCACCTGTTTGTACCAGCAATCATCCTCGCTACCTTCATGTCCATTACTTCTAACTTATGTGCAAGTTATTCTGAGTCAACCCAGCTTTTGCTCCCATAAAGGACAGTTGGTCTGAAAACAGACCAATGTAAAGATAGTTTCGTCTGGGAGCTGACTTCCTTCTTACAGAATATTGATTGCAACTGCGAGCTCACTGCATTAGCTTTATGACACCTTGATTCAATCTCACTATATTACCATCCTGGGAGAACACACAACTTAAATACTTGAAACTATCGACCTGTTCTAGCTTTATATCACCAATCTGATATTCAATTCTGTTGAATTTCTTACCTACTGACATCAATTTAGTCTCTTTGCCCCTATTTTCAAGTTCCAAGATATTAGACTGCAGGCTTTTGGCACAATTTGCCAATAAAACCAAGTCGTTAGCATAGGGCAGACTGCTTACTACATTTCCACCTAACTGAATCCCTCCCTGCCATTTTATACTTTTCAGCAGATGATCCATGTAAACTACGAATAGCAAAGGTGAAAGATTACAGCCTTGTCTAACCCCTGTAAGTACCCTGAACCAAGAACTCATTCTGCCATCAATTCTCACTGAAGCCCAATGGTCAACATAAATGCCTTTGAATGATTTTAATAATCTACCTTTAATTCCATAGTCCCTCTGTATAGTGAACATCTTTTCCCTCGGAATCCTGTCATATGCTTTCTATAGATCTACGAAACATAAACACAACTGCCTATTCCTATTGTAGAATTTTTCAATTACCTGGCGCATACTGAAAATCTGATCCCAAGAGCCTCTCTGTGGTCTGAAACCACACTGGTTTTCATCAACTTCCTCTCAACGACTGATCGCACCCTCCCTTCCAAGATGCCAATGAATAATTTGCCTGGTATACTAATCAATGAGACACCTCGATAGTTGTCGCAATCCTTCCTGTTCCCTTGCTTATAGATAGGTACAATTACTGCTTTTGTCCAATCTGAAGGTACCCTACCAACACTCCATGCTAATGTTACTATTCTATGAAGCCATTTCATCCCTGCCTTCCCACTATACTTCACCATTTCAGGTCTAATTTCATCTATTCCTGCTGCTTTATGACATTGGAGTTTATTTACCATCCTTTCCACTTCCTCAAGCGTAATTTCACCAACATCATTTTTCTCCTCCCCATGAGCTTGGCTGTTCGCAACACCACCATGATGATTTCCTTTTACATTGAGAAGATGTTCAAAATATTCCCCCCACCTCTCCAGTGATTCCCGGGGATCTATTATGAGTTCACCTGAATTACTCAAAACACTGTTCGTTTTCTTTTTCCCTCCCTTCCTAAGATTCTTTATTACTGTCCAAAAAGGTTTCCCTGCTGCTTGACCTAGCCTTTCCAGGTTATTACCAAAATCTTCCCATGACTTCCTTTTGGATTCTACAACTATTTGTTTCGCTCTGTTTCTTTCATCTACGTACAGATCCCTGTCTGCCTCGGTCCTTATTTGGAGCCATTTCTGATAAGCCTTTTTTACATTTACAGCTGCTCTCAATCATTCCACCAAGATGTTAACTTTTTCCCATCTTTACACACAGTTGTTCTTACGCATTCCCTTGCTTTTTCTACAACAGTATCCCTGTATGCCACCCATTCTTTGTATATCTTGCACCTGCGTACTGTCCACTGTGTTTGGAAGTTCTTACTAATCATATCCATGTACTTATGTCTAATTTTCTCGTGCTGGAGATTTTCTACTTATTCATTTGCAGACAGATTCCACTTTCTCTATCCTAGGCCTAGAAATACTTTGTTCACTAGAGATCAGATAGTGGTCTGTACCATCGAAAAATTCCCAGTAAACCCATACATTCCTAACACAGAGGTTCCAACTATTACGGATTGTCCGTAATGATTACGGATATGACTTCACGATTACGGTCGAAGGGGAAATTATTACGGAAAGGCAACATTGTCACAGTAAAAATAAATTTCTACGAAAAAAAAAGGCAAGAAGTTAAAAAATGTTCAATCCCTTAGAGCATTACTGGTCAACCCTCCTCGTTTCAATGTTTTTAAGTTGGCAACCGGACGTATTTGGTTGTTATTTTGGTCGTCACTTCCTTTAGTTTCCCGCAAGCGTTGTGAAATTACGGCCAGCTTCTTAGATAGACGCTACTCGCTTAGCTAGAATGATGCGTAAGTCGGCTGTGAAGTAGGCTCTACTTGCTCCCTGCTCTGCTGTTCTCCAATGTGCACATTCGGCTCTCTCTCTTGTGTGAGTAGAATGAGTGGTATATTTCTCGCATTTCAATTCTAATTATTCTAGTCGTTGATTCGCAAAGAAGTGATTGGTTTTGTAAAATGAAGCTGAATAATTGTCATATTGCACCTTCTTCTAAGAAGACAGCAGTGTTACGGAAATATCGAGACGTCTACACAAAGGAATGGCCATGCCTACTTGCTTCACGTGTTAGTGAAAACCATCCCTGCAGTATGTGTGGGTGTGATTTCTCTGTGGCTCACGGTGGACAGGGTGATTGCAGAAGACGCATAGAATCAAAGAAACATCACACATACAGAGAATCAAAATTATGAAACCAGTCTGCATCATCTTTCTTTGTAAAAAGCAATGAAATTGTGGTGACAAATGCCGAATTGCTATTCTCATCATTTCCTTAGGAGCATAATATTCCGTTATCAGTTTCAGACCACTCTGGAAATTTTAGATAAATGTTCCCCGACTCTAAAATATCTGAGAAATATGGTTGTGCAGGAACTAAAACCTTGCTTTAGTTCAATACACGGCATCTGAGGCAAAAAAGGCAATAAGTGAACTTGCAAAATAATGCCTTTTTCTTTTTAGTACAGATTCAAATGCAGTTAAACTTTATCCTATAGTTGTCTCTTTCTTTAATGCTCAGAGAGGCCAAATATCAACTCTTCTATTGTCGTTGTTAGAGAGTACCGACAATACAGGTGAGGGAATTTTCTCTGTTATTAATAGTGAATTGTCTTCTTTAGCCATTCCGTGGGAAAATTGCATTTTTTTTTTCATCTGACAATTCGTACACAATGATAGGGGCAAATAAAGGTGTTGCCAAATTTGTGAAAGACAGGCATTCTTCTGTTTATGTCCCGGGTTGTTCATGTCATCTCATACACATCTGTGCATAAAACGCAGCAGTCCCGTTACCAGTCAGTGTTGAACTTTTTGGTTCAGTTTTATATTACTACATCTTGATAACAGTTCTAAAAGGCAAAACATGTTGAAAGTATATCAGGCTGTATGTGGCACAGTGGGTCACAAAATTTTGAAATATGTCAGTATCTATTGGCTCTCGCTTCTTCAGTCTATTAATAGAGTTCTTGAGCAGTGGGAAGCTTTGACACTCATGTTCTGTAGTGAGCTCCACCATAAAAATGTGAGCTCCAAGCAGTTTGACCGGGCGAGTTGGCTGTGCATGTAGAGGCGCGCGGCTGTGAGCTTGCATCCGGGAGATAGTAGGTTCGAATCCCACTATCGGCAGCCCTGAAAATGGTTTTCCGTGGTTTCCCATTTTCACACCAGGCAAATGCTGGGGCTGTACCTTAATTAAGGCCACGGCCGCTTCCTTCCAACTCCTAGGCCTTTCGTATCCCATCGTCGCCATAAGACCTATCTGTGTTGGTGCGACGTAAAGCCCCTAGCAAAAAAAAAAAAAGCAGTTTGAAACTGTAAAATCTGTCATACAAGACCCACACACAAAACTGTTTTGCTACTTTCTTCAGAGTACACTTCCTGTCTTTAACTCGAATTTATTTCTGCAACAAGATGCTCCAGCCATACATCTTCTTAGGAAGAAACTTACTGGTCTTTTTAACTGACGTATTGGTCAGATTTGTTCAGCCATGTTCTATTCAGTCAGAATCTACCTCCCTTTTGAGTGTTGAATTCAAGAGGAGGAAATACCAGAAAGCCAATGAGGACTTGGTAATTGGAGCAAAAGCCAGGGCATACTTAAAAGATAATGACTGTGATGAAGATATGTTTTATAATTCTGTAAGAGTTTTATATGGCAATATTATTTTAGTTATGTGGCAGGTATAACTGACAATGGGGCGCATTCATAGGAAGTACAATTCCAATTTTCACCACAGACCGGGAGCTCAAATCCCTGTTTCGACCAGTCAAAGAAAAACCACGTCTATGAAGCTCTGTGTGGTTGTGGTCGCTCATATATTGGCATGACAAAACGTCTTGTTAGCACCAGAGTGAAAGAACACATCAGGTCAGTCAAGAAAGTTACTCTTTCATCCTCCACAGAAAATGCTATAAGTAGAGCCCTGCACAGATATACAAAATAGTATCCGCATCCGCTTCGCATTCGCACTTCCTTCATCTGCACTCCCTTCACCCGCACCCGTATCTGCATCCGCGAATGCTTATCCGCGGATATCGCAAATATTTAGCTACAATATATTACACCCAAGGTATTGAAAAGGATAGATCTGTTAACACAATACGATAGACCTGACACCAGAACCCCTACAGTCACAGGTTTGAGGGATTTTCTCTTGCAACAGCTACCGACAGATCGACCCTTGTTCCTTCATCCATTAATTGCGGGCAGGAACAGGTTACGCTTAGGTCGGATTTCCGGCTTTATGGTCTCAGGACTATATATCACCATTATCCCATACCACTGTGAAGGGTCGCCTAACCGCAAACAAAAATAAGAGTGATCCTGAGTGAAAATAAACATCATTATTTAAAAATGATCAGCAAAATTTTCCACACTGCCATTCCGTTTGCATCCGTCCAGACACAAACTTCATCCGCGGATATCTGCATCCGTGCAGGGCTCTGGCTATAAGCCAGTCTGCCATAGCAGAACACTTCTACAATACAGACCATCAAATCCTCTTTGACTAGGTGAGGGTCATCGCACCTGTAATCAACTTCTATGCTCGACTTGTAAGGAAGCCATAGGGATAGAGCTGCACCCATATAATTTCAACAGGGAAGACTGCTTCAAATTATCAAATATATGGCGACCTGTTCTCCATAAATACATGCATAACACCACCATAGCACAGCGTGATGCACTCCAGAAACTGTCGACATAGGGCGGTGCAGTAACTTAAGTCCCAACAACCTCAGCACAGTGCACTGGTACCTGAGTCCAGTTAGTGGGGAGGCCGTGGATAGTATGGCTGTGATTTTCACGTTACTTCAAGAATTTCTATGATCACTGTCAGAAGCAGAACTTCACATGCCCTGATGAAGGCCAATGCAATTTGGCAGAGATGTCGGCTTTGTTTTAATAATAAATAGGGTTTGTTTTAGTAATAAATAAGTGGCTTTAATCTAGTTAATTATATTTATTTTGTAGTAGTTATTGGTAAACTATGGAGGTATTGTAAAGAAATGAATGGAATTAAGTAATTTGATAGATGTATGTTTACCAGATATTGTAATAGGAATTGAACCACGACTGAGAAGTGCTATTATGGGTGGAAATTGTCTCACAGAACTGGAGGCTTTATTGTAGAGACAGGTTATGAATGTTGGGAGGGGAAGTATTTGTACTAGTGAAACAAGAATTTGTAAGCTATGGAAAGGATGAGGAACATGAAATTCTAGGTGTAAGACTTATCTGTAAAGATATTAGGCAACTTGATGTTTTTTGGGTGTACAGATGTGGCAAGGCTGACACTGATGCAGAATTATTTGATAAGATAATCAGCTATTTGTTGAACGATACAGAAAGGAACATTATTGTAACAAGTGTTCTAAACTTTCCAAATGTAAACTGGGAAGGGAATGCAAATGACAAAAAGCATGACCAACAAATGGAGAATATGTTAATATTGGAAGGACAGCTGAATCAGACAGTGATTGAACCATATAGAAGGAAAAATATTCTAGACATGGTGCTGATAAACCCAGATGAGCTCTATAGAGAAACTGAAGTGATAGACGGTATAAGTGATCATGATGCTGTTTTTGTCATACTTAAAAATAAATGTGATAGAGAGGAATGTTGTTAAATGTAGGACTGTTAGGTAGTACCATATGGTTGTTAAGAGAGGCTTGAGGAAATTAAAAAATATATTTATGATCAATGAAAACTGTAAACAGCTTATGGGAGTGTGAAAACAGATCTGTACCTTTAAAAGTGGTAAGGAATAGTAGGGACCCATTATATTAAAACAAATAAAGAGATTAACAAGGATGTGCAGATTAGAAAGAAATAGAGTTAGGAATGCTTGCATGAGTAAGAAGAGGGGTTGTAGTAAGGATGTAAAGGAGAGGGCATATAAGTCTCTGGTAAGACCCTAACTACCGAGCTCGATAGCTGTAGTTGCTTAAGTGCGGCTAGTAACCAGTAATCGGGAGATAGTGGGTTCGAACCCCACTGTCGGCAGCCTTGAAGATGGTTTTTCCATGGTTTCCCACTTTCACACCAGGCAAATGCTGGGGCTGTACCTTAATTAAGGCCACGGCCGCTTCATTCCAATTCCTAGACCCTTCCTGTCCCATCATCGCCATAAGACCTATCTGTGTTGGTGCGACATAAAGCAAATGGCAAAAAACGACCCCAACTAGAGTATGGTTCCCTCACCAGGATTACTTGATTCAAGAACCGGAAAAAAATCCAAAGAAAAGCAGCTTGATTTGTTCTGGGTGATTTCCGACAAAAGAGTAGCAATACAGAAATGTTGCAAAGTTTGGGCTGGGAAGAATTGGGAGAAAGGAGATGAGCTGCTCGAGTAAGTGGTATGTTATTTTTATATGTGTAAAATTTTATTGTGTGTTATTTTCCACCTATTCAGTACAATCAATCATAAGATTAATGTTCTTTCCTTATTAAACTATGAACATGGGACATGTTTCCCCCATTTTAAAGGGCATCTTCACCTCAATACCAAAACCGGTACGTGTTTAGCCATGACATAATCTATAAGTTCTTATAATTCAAAACATTAACATGATGTATAGTCATTTCAGGGATTAGACATGAGAATCATTAATGTGCTAAAGGCCTAATGCCGTGGTCAAGAGTAAAAAGTGATTAATTAACTTATGGTACAATAGACATTGGTAAAATTGAAGCGAGTTAAAACATATTTATACAAGATTTAAAAAGGAAATACATTCCAACACATGAAGTTTTGGTATACTATTTAACTACAGTAAAACCTCGTTAATTCAAAGTCATTGGGATTCAAAAATCGGACTTCGAATTACGTGATTTTGAATTAACCGCCAATTCGCAATTCAGAAGTACCAACCCTTGCCGCGTTACAAAATATTATATGGCCCGTTACTGCATGCAGTTAACCTTGATTGACAGTTTATACCCTTCAAATGCCATGAAAAAAGAACTATTCCCAAAATGTATCCAAGAAGGTGCATTTACAGTATTCAAGTAATTCACTCGGATATCTCACTGGCAAACATAACCTCACGCAATGAAAAAAAAAAAAAAAAGCACGATTCAAAGACGAGGAGAAATCTTTGCTGGCTCCCATGTGCAAGTGCTTTATTAATTGGATTGCTATACTTTATGCATTTTAGATGCCTTGTATTTACAAAGGAAGTACCCGATGCCCTTAAAATCGAACTTGTCTATGACTCTATCCTCGTACGATTTCCCGGCATGGTACTTCTCTCGTACTTCAGAAATGTAAACACTTGCTGCGTCACAAAGTATTCTAAGACCCATTAATACATGCAATCACCTCGATTCACAGTTTAAACCTTTCAAATGCCATGGAAGAAACTATTTCCGAAATGTATTGAACAAGGTGCATTTACAATGTTCAAATAATGCACTTGGATAAATCACTGACAAACATAACCTCACGCAACGAAAGAAAAAATCACACAATTCAAAGACGAGGATAAATTATGCCGGTCCCCCTGTGCAAATGCATTATTTTTTGGATTTCTGTTCTGTTTGCATTTTTATATGCTTTGTACTGGCATGGAAAGTGCCCGACGCCCTTAAAACATTGTGGTTTATCAAACTTTCGTATGACGAGGGGATAAAGTTTCTCGCTTCCATCCTATGTGCATTGCAACGTACTACTATGACCCATTTAAAACCATAAGACCGTTTGGGCTAGCATTAAAATAAAGCAATGCAGTTTCACCGGCAATGACAATATTGTTCGGTGCCTATGAATTTATTATCTGAGCTACGCTTTTTCATCAACTGTCGGCATCGCCAATGTTTGCGGATTATGTTTTTCCGCACACTGCCTGTTGCGTGATATTACGGCATTCCTTAAAAGGTTGAATACAAAAGAATTCCGATTTCATTCAATTTAGCAATCATGAAGCGCACTGTAGACCCACTGAGGTGAGTGTAAGTGCGGAAAGCTACCCTTCCACGTTCTGGAACGCGCGTTCTATTATGATGCGGAGCGGATAAATTACGAGTAGAAATTACTCTGTAACATACTATTGTTTTAAAATGTAAAGGCAGTTTTGAATTAAAAGTCTGGATGTCGGTACTTCGAATTACGAATTATCCGTATTTCGAATTAAACAATTTAAATAACATGCAAAACTCTATCTCATGTTTCCGGGAACGAGAGCTTCTTCGAATTAGGCGGGATTTTGAATTAACCGATTTCGAATTATCGAGGTTCTACTGTATATGCTCAGATCTAGTGATTAGTTGTCATTCAAAGGTTGATAAAATTTGGTGTTTGCAACTTCGAAGGTAGAAGTTATATTATTGTTGTACTTTAAGTGGTATGTTCCGAGCTGTCAGCGGGGAGATAGTGTGGAATGACATTAGTAGATGATATACATGTTGATTCCCATAGGGAACCTGAAATATTTGTCCCGAATGAGTAAATTTATAATACCAATATAAATGGTCCGTTATTGGACATCATGAACTTTCCAGCTAACTCATTCCTGGTTGCCAGCGTTTTGCATCTGTGTGCTAAGTTGGGTTCATCAGTTGGTAAATAGCACACCTACCAAGACGTATGGCTAGTGCATACCGCGGAGGCCACTGCGTAGGCTACTTCGAGCCACCGGCAGTGCCAATGCACTATGAGAGACTTAGTCTCATTACCAAAAATTGATGCCTGCCTGGCTATCAGATGGTATAGATGTTGATACCATAGGGAACCTGAAATATTTATCCCGAATGAGTAAATTTATAATACCAATATAAATGGTCCGTTATTGGACATTATAGTAGCCTACGCAGTGGCCTCCACGGTAGGCACTAGCCATGCGTCTGGTTGGTTGGTTGGTTGGTTGTGAACCATACACTCATTTTTGCAAACACGTTGGCCGGCAATTTTTCTTGCACCAATTTCGCGGCCCCTTTTCCTTCCTCCCTTTAACAGCTCCACATTTGGCCGATAATTTTTCTTGAGCCTTTGTGGAGACTTGTTCCCCTAATTAGTTGTACGCTGGCGTTCAAGAAAATCTACATCTAGCTATGATATACGTCTCAGGGATTAAATTATATCAAATATATATATATTTACGTGAATCCGACTGATAATTACCCCTCTTATTTTTCAGTATATCTGCATATCTGTCAGGTCATTAAATCAAAATATAACCGATTTTAAGTTCAATTATTCATCATCAATTTTGAAATTACCTTAAATAAATCTTATAATCTATAAATAATAATAATAATAATAATAAATTAAATTCTTAAATACTAACTTTATTCAAAATGTTTGAGCATGTTGGGATAAGTTAAAATTCTTTCTAATGATTTTGTACATGTTGGTATCTCATTCAAAAATAAAAAATAAAATTGATTGTCTTGAAGTTATTATCTTTCTCATAACTTTCGATTCAGAATCATCATTTTTTTTTTTTTTACCATCATACAAGGTCTCATCTTCACTGATAAAAACAATTTCTTTCCTATAGTTTCCTGCGGAATTAAATTATTTATGGAAGTTCTCTTGACCTGACATGGATTACATCTTACATCTCCTCAGTCTCATATAAAAGAAAATTAAAATTGTTTAATTCTTGAAGTTGACATAAATGATCCAATCATTCCAACTGGCTAACTTAAAACTAAAGAAATGATATATTAAGAATAAAATAAAATGAAATTCTTTGGGAATAACACCTAAGAGTTGTCAAATCCTCATTAAATATCAAATACTAATATGTTGCCAAGTTCTATCGAAATATCAAATCTTTACATGATATTGCGTTTTATATGTATAAACATTAAGAATGCATACAAACATTAAGAATGTGTACAAACATTAAGAATGCTTCTTTTTGATAAAACATCTGATCCTTGTTTCATGCTGTTCATGACTATTTCATCAACAAACGTAAGCAGAATAAGCATTGTTTCACATCTGTAGCTTTCAATTGCTACGTATGATAATATACCAATAAAATAAAATAAATATTATTAATCATAATTGGACATATTCAAAATATTCCCTAAGAAATATGTAAAATTCTCCAATAAAATCTCAACAACTTTGAAATAGGTTATATTAATGTTGTATTGCTTCATAAATTCAATCATACGGTTGCTAATAGTCAAGGAATATCATAGATGAAACTTCCAAACTCGTAAATAGCGATAATATAACACTATGAAGACACTACCGTCAATGATCTGCTGTTTCAACTTAAATCAGTTTAAATATTAGGTAACATGTGAAATTCTCTTAGAAAATGCCGTCATTATTCTCTACTGTAGGTTATTTGGGATTATTTTTGATGATCGTACTCTATTATTAACCTGCAAGTTCGCTAACCAAATGCCATCAACTCATATTATAAGTCAACCCATATTACATGTCGCTATTAGCGTCAAATATAACCTTGATCCAATACTGCGTTACATAAATTAACATCAGTTAGCCTTATGTAAAATTCCTTCCTCATACGTCACCGTATTTGACGTAATTCCTCAAGTAGTATATCAACAAATGTATATTATTCATAACATTCATATATCTTACCTCATATTTTCGTCGTATTTAACTTCGCCGCAAATATATACATCATTTAATCTGTTCAAAGCAACGCTGAATTCATAAGATTCCGTGTCTCAACAAAATTATTTTATGGATCAACAACTACCATTCATATCGTAAGTTATGATCTTCATTTCCGTGTTGATGTTTAACCAATAATGTAGAGTTTGAGGGATGTTCCACCATTCAACACATTGCAACAATTTATTAAATTATAAGAAGACCGGTTTCAACTCCCATGGCGTCATCATCACTTCTTGGTGAAAATTAAATTAAGGGGATTCTGATAACAATCATCATAATGAAAAATCCATGTACCTATAGGTGGTTGCATGGAAATACATCATTGAGTTAATAGATATTACCTTGAAATGCAATATACACTTGGCAAGGAGAACTTGGAGCTTAGAAAGTTCCCAGTTCTGGCTCTAACAGTCTTGTGTTCATATAACATGGAACACTGGAATTACATGTACTGGATTGAATAATATATAATTATAAGTGTTTTCATTTGAACGAATGTGTTATCAAACAATACAAGTGTTCCCAGTGTTCCGTGTACATGAACGTGCAACAGTTTAGACTAGATCTATGTCTTTATACATTTTACTTCATTGTGTGTATTTCATCCAATCTTTTTCAGACAGAAACAGGACTGTCAAATCCAAGAATGCTCTTAGAGAGCCAAGTTTTCCACACCATTATAAGTGTTCTTATTGTGTTTTGTATATATTTTCAATCCAGTACATGTAATTCCAGTGTTCCATGTTATATGAACACAAGACTGTTATAGCCAGAACTGGGAACTTTCTAAGCTCCAAGTTCTCCTTGCCAAGTGTATGTTTCATTTCAAGGTAATATCTATCAACTCAGTGATGTATTTCCATGCAACCACCTATAGGTACATGGATTTTTCATTATGATAATTGTTATCAGATTCCCCTTAATTTAATTTTCACCAAGAACTGATGATGACTCCATGGGAGTCAAAACCGGTCTTCTTATAATTTAATAAATTGTTGCAATGTGTTGAATGGTGGAACATCCCTCAAACTCTACATTATTAACTACCATTCATATTGATATGCACTTCTTTTATCAAAGTATGAACATAATAGGCCTATATTTACTTACATTTGGCAATAAGTTGACGTTGTATACGATCTTGATAACCTACAATTCAATATGCTTCATTTTCACATTCCAAATATCCCGGATAACATTATGCATGGTATAAGTCTTTGAAAGTAAGCTGAAAATTGCTAGCAAAGCACTTCATTGGCAAGTATTATCTTCCCTACACATGGGCGTGTTTATATGTTTTGGAAGACTACCTAAATCCATCATTTAAACGTCACTATTAGTACACTCGCGCTGAAACTACACACTGAAATCACCTCTCGAAGATATATCGACCTATCTCTTATAATAGCACCATCAACAACTTGCTACTAAATAAAATATATACCGTCGTTTGGGGTTATTTCGGACGCAGGAGGTAATTTCGGACAAAACGGTACTTTTTCGTTTCACGGTTGGTCACTCTGAATTTTCCAAGATAGAATTCCCGCGCTCGAATTTTTTGAATTCAAGACTAATTCCCGCGCCAATTTTAGCGCGTATATCCTGCGTTATTTACGAAATTATCACGTTAATAATGGTTGTTGTTGTCGGTTTCATTATAGCCTTGACAATTGGTACAGGAACTTCTTAGTGTACACAGGTATTAAGAGTCCAGCTGCTGTTCACTATTGTCTACCATTTGTTCTGTTGTGTTTGAAAGTTTCCGTGAGGCTTCTACGAAGTTTATCTTTAAACACTTCGTTCTACACACATTTTTCTGTGAATCTGTGCAAGGCTGGGGTAATTTCGGACTATGCCGCATGTGTACAAGAGAAGATTAGGAGGACAGTTGTATTGCAATTACGAGAAAAGTAAACTCGATGCGGCAGTAAATGCCATTAAGGCTGGAAAAATGTCCTACCTCAAAGCCGCGGAGTATTTTCAGGTACCGCGATCGACCCTGGAGAATAAGGTGAACCGCACCAACCCCAAAGCAATCGGAGCACCACCTATCCTGGACACTGAAGAGGAGGAAATGCTTGTACACGGGATCGTCCGAGCAGCACACTGGGGATATCCTCTCACTTCAAGTGATATTCGATATATTGTAAAGGGGTACCTTGACAGGATTGGAAGAAAGGAGAGGAGATTTACGCAGAATCTTCCAGGCGTCGAATGGGCAAGGTCTTTCTTAAAGAAGCACTCCAGCATTCTCACCGTTCGTCTCTCGGAGAACATTAAGAGAGCTCGTGCGGAGGTTAGCTCGGAGTCCGTGCGCGAATTTTTCGTTAACGTGCAACCCACTCTGGAAAACATTCCACCGGAAAATGTCATAAACTATGACGAAACCAACTTAAGTGACGACCCTGGGAAGAAACACGTGATTGTTAGGAGAGGGATTAAGCATGCGGAGAGGGTAATGGACTTCTCCAAGACAAGTATTTCTGTCATGATGTGTGCAAGTGGGGATGGAAAACTACTGCCCCCATACGTTTTGTACAAGTCTGAGCATCTGTGGGATACCTGGCAAGAAGGTGGCCCTCCTGGCACCTGATACAACAGGAACAAAAGTGGATGGTTCGATCTACCGATTTTTGAAGACTGGTTCTTAACGGTGGCACTGCCGTATTTGAAACAGCTGGATGGACCAAAAGTCATGATCGGGGACAATTTTTTTTTTTTGCTAGGGGCTTTACGTCGCACCGACACAGATAGGTCTTATGGCGACGATGGGATAGGAAAGAAAAATATATAAGTAATAATAATGTAAATGTTTCCACCTTTTCAATACAATATATTCACAAAATTACAAAATTATACGGTACTAGTTTCGACCCATCTAGGGGTCATCATCAGCCGTATTGGAGCAAAGATCATTTGTGGCGAAATCCTAAGACAATATTATTTTAAAGAATAACAAGTGAAGTGAGATGTTATGGTAATAGTTAATAATACAAGGAATATACATACTAAGAGGTTTTTAACAAAGAATAAAGTATAAAAGGGTGTTGTAAAAATTATAATCATGGAAATCAGTAAGTTCTTGTATTGAAATGAAATATGGCTTAGGAAGAGGGCTTAAGGTGGGGCTGAAGGGTGCGGGAGAAAGTGTAATTGTCTTGGAAAAGTACCTTTGATTAAATTTAGGATTGAGTTTAGGTTGGCTGCATTATTGTTTCTGAGGAAAGTGATAAATAGATCGAAGAGTATGTTGGGTTTCTCTGAGATTTCATTGAGATTGTGACTGGCATTAAAGTATTGGTCTAGGTGTATGTAGTAATTTTCCATTATGTTCAGTAAAGGGCCCTTGTTTGCTGAACATAATGGAAAATTACTACATACACCTAGACCAATACTTTAATGCCAGTCACAATCTCAATGAAATCTCAGAGAAACCCAACATACTCTTCGATCTATTTATCACTTTCCTCAGAAACAATAATGCAGCCAACCTAAACTCAATCCTAAATTTAATCAAAGGTACTTTTCCAAGACAATTACACTTTCTCCCGCACCCTTCAGCCCCACCTTAAGCCCTCTTCCTAAGCCATATTTCATTTCAATACAAGAACTTACTGATTTCCATGATTATAATTTTTACAACACCCTTTTATACTTTATTCTTTGTTAAAAACCTCTTAGTATGTATATTCCTTGTATTATTAACTATTACCATAACATCTCACTTCACTTGTTATTCTTTAAAATAATATTGTCTTAGGATTTCGCCACAAATGATCTTTGCTCCAATACGGCTGATGATGACCCCTAGATGGGTCGAAACTAGTACCGTATAATTTTGTAATTTTGTGAATATATTGTATTGAAAAGGTGGAAACATTTACATTATTATTACTTATATATTATTCTCAGTTCAATACGGACCAAAAACATGAAATTCATAACCATCAGGGATAGGAAAGGTCTAGGAGTTGGAAGGAAGCGGCCGTGGCCTTAATTAATGTACAGCCCCAGCATTTGCCTGGTGTGAAAATGGGAAACCACAGAAAACCATCTTCAGGGCTGCCGATAGTGGGATTCGAACCTACTATCTCCCGGATGCAAGCTCACAGCCGCGCGCCTCTACGCACACGGCCAACTCGCCCGGTCGGGGACAATTTATCGAGCCATGTGTCTCTCTTAGTTGTTCAAGAATGTGAAAAGCACAACATTTCTTTTATCCTTTTCCCACCAAATAGCACACATATTCTACAACCTTTAGACGTGTGTTTTTTTTGGGCCACTTAAGAAAGCCTTGAGGGATGTGCTGACGAACTGGAAGAAGTGTACACGTGGGCCTATATCTAGAGATGCTTTCCCATCTCTTCTGAAGGAGACGCTAGATAAGATAGATAGAGGCGCGAAAAGCAGATAATATCAGAAGTGGCTTCCGCAGCACTGGATTAATTCCTCTTGACCCCCAGAGAGTCCTTAAAAGGTTTCCAGAAACATCAGATTCAAATGCAAAGGAATCGTCTTGGTTATCCACTTTCGAGACAGTACTATCTCAAGCTCGTTACGGCTCTGGTTCTACCGCATCATCTCGCCGTCGTAAACTGAATGTTCCTCCGGGAAAATCTATTGTGGGTGGTCACTTACGTGACAGTGAAACTGCTGTACAAAATCGGGAAGAAGTTCCACAGTTATCAGATGACCAACCATGCAGTTCCACACTTGGACTAGAAAGTTTCGTCGTAGTGAACTACGATTACGAGTCTGGGAGCAAGAAACAAACTAGGCAATATGTTGGTGTGACGGTCAACATAGGAGCTCAGGACGTCGTCGTAAAATTCCTACGGTCACACAGGGGAAGCAAGAAAATATTTGTGTTTCCGAGTGTCGAAGATAAGGACACAGTTCTGAAGGACCAGATTGCCAAAATTCTACCGGCACCAAAAGAGAAAAAGGGGAATATTCACCTTTGATACAGACGTTGTGTAAATAATCCACACGAATGACAAAATTGAATAGAAAGTAAACTATATTGTATTTTGCGGCAAAGTTTTGCTTGTTTTGTTATGTAAATAAGGAATAATTCTGCTATATCATGCACATATACTTTTTTCGCAAATAACTGTCCGAAATAATCCCATACATGAGGTAATCGCGGACAGTAACTTAAAAACACTGCATGTCCGAATTTACCCCAACATATGGGGTAACTTCGGACATATTTTAATATTTTTTAAAACACGACGATGTGCGTTCTCGTGTTTCTTCCGGTGTTCATTTTATCTCTTAGATATGTACCTAGACGTAGAAATTAAAATAATATACATTAAATTCGTTAATAAGGACCATAATAAAAAAAATCGCTAAAAGTGTCCGAAATTACCCCAAATGACGGTATATAATTAAATTTTGAATAAACTTTGTGAAACTTAACTTAATCTGCCTGCGTTTCTGGACTGGGACGGATGTTCTCTCATTCTTCTACGGGACGATCATCTCCAGATTACAGCTGTATCACGTCCTGGCTGTGATCTCAAGTCTCGGGTTCATAGGAATATGTATGTCTCAAGTATTATTACAATATTATAAGTCCACCTGTTCAATACAATACAATACAATATGATCCACTATTGTATTGTATTGAACAGGTGGACTTATAATATTGTAATAATACTTGAGACATACGTCAACTTCAATACGGAACCAAAATGAGAATAGTTATTCATAGGAATAGCCGGTTGGGTTACCGCCAGACGTCAATTCCATCTCCAGTTTAGTTGGCCATCATGTTGTTCTCGTAGACATGCATGAGAAACATATTTAAAAGCATCATTAGTTTCATAATCTTGCTATTTACAGATCTTCCTTGAATTATGCCTATGTTGAGCAAGGTAGATTTTGATGTCGCAAACGTCAGTACTTTAGTTTGAATGACATAAAAGGTATTTTTAAAATATTGCCTTGTTTTATAATTAAATACTTTGGGTTAGCGATTTTCAACGTCTTCTCTAATAAATCTTTGATAATCTTTGGTTCAATCCCAATCTGCGCTCAGCTATTCTCTTCGTCCCCTTTTGGATATACCGCTTAGGATTTCTTTTACGTTTACGAGAAATATAGCGTTATAACTTTATATTCTAACTTGTTTTCTCAATAATTTAGGAAATCTCCCTTTTAAATATGCTATTTTTCTTGTGTATGAATCGTCTCGTAACTCAGTGCAATGTTCGACTGTTCCTACTGTTGGTTTAACAATTTTAAATTACTGCATTTATCTAAATCACGGCCACTTGGATTCCATTGGTCTGTACTTTCTTACTTCATATTTACGGCCTCTTGGATTCCACATGTCTTTATGTTATAATTCGTACTTTCTGCCGCATGATTTCTGACTCTTTATCATTATTCACGGCAAAATAACAATTTTTACACCTCGTTTCAAAATAATCAGGGCAATGAAATGGTATGATTGATTGATTGATTGATTGATTGATCAATCGATCGATCGATCTTACAGGGAAATTGAATATGGTGAAATAATCAGCTGAGGCGTGGGTTGAATAATTTAAGGCAGAACAGGTTCCAGGAAGGACATTCCAGGGATCTTTAATGAACAAGGGGAGTGTATATGTGAGGACTTACAGAAAGCAGAATTTTTTAGTCAGGAGTATGTAAAGGTAGGTGGATATAAAGACATTGTCCAGTTAGAGGAGGCAGTTATTACTGGCATTTACTTATGTTGACAATAAGGACATCCTCCCCTGCGAACCATGTGACCTTTCCCGGGGGGGGGGAGGCTTGCGTGTCCCAATGAAGCAGATAGCCGAGCTGCAGGTGCAACCATATCAGATCTGTTGAGAGACCATACTAACGAATGGTTCATCAAAAGGCGGGTAGCAGCCTTTTGGAAGTTACGAGGGCAGCAGTTTAAATGATTGACTAATATGGCCTTATAATAATACTCAATATGGCTTAGCTGTGTTGATACTGCTACACGGATGAAAACGACGGGAAACTACAGCCATAACTAACTCCCGAGGACATGCAGCTCTCTGTGTATGAATGATGTACTGATGATGGCTTCCTCCCAGGTAAAATATTCCGGTGGTAAAATAGTCCTCCATTCGAATCTCTGGGTGGAGACTACACGAGAGGGGGCAGTCATCGTGATACTGACATTCTACGAGTCGGAGCGTGGAATGTTAGAAGTTTGAATCATTGTGGTAGGTTAGAGAACCTGAAAAGGGAGATGGATAGGCTAAAGTTAGATGTAGTTGGTTAGAGTGAAGTATGCTGGCAGGAAGAGCTGGATTTTTGGTCAGGGGACTACAGAATTATCAACATAAAATCAAACAGGGGAAATTCAGGAGTTGGTTTAATAGAGGAATAAGAAACTAGGGCAGCGGATAAGCTACTACGACAAGCATAGTGAAAGGATTATTATTGTCAAGATAGACACCAAACCAATGCCCACTACAATAGTGCAGGTCTATGTACCTACTAGTTTAGCAGATGATGAAGAAATTGAAAGAATAAATTAAAAGATGGAAGATTTAATACAATATATAAAAATTGACTAGAATCTAATTGTGATGGGAGACTGGAATGCAGTGGTAGGCCAAGGAGGAGAAGGTAATACAGTAGGAGGATTTGGATTGGGACAAAGGAACGAAAGAGGAAGTCGACTGGTTGAATTATGCACTGATCATAATTTAGTCCTTGCCAATACTTGGTTCAAACACCACAAATGACGGCTTTATACATGGATGAGACCTGGACACACTGGAAGGTATCGAATAGACTTCATTATGATTAGGCAGAGATTCAGAAACCAGGTGTTAGATTGCAAAACTTTCCCAGGAGCAGACATGGACTCTGACCACAACTTGTTGGTCATGAAATGCCACCTGAAGTTGAAGAAATTGAAGAAAGGAAGAAATGCAAGGAGATGGGATCTAGAGTTGAAAGAAAATAGTGTGAGGGACTGTTTCAAGGAACATGTTGCACAAGGACTAAATGTAAAGGCTGTAGGAAACACAATAGAAGAAAAGTGGACAGTTGTGATGAATGAGGTGTTCTAAGGCTGCTGAAGAAATGATGGGAAGAAAGGAAAGATCACCTAAGATACAATGGATAACTCAGGAGATATTAGACCTGATTGATGTGCGATGAAAGTACAAGAATGCGAAAAATGAAGAGGGCAAAAAGGAATACAGGCGATTAAAGAATGAAGTGGATAGAAAGTGCAGGACAGCTAAGGCAGAATGGCTGAACAAGAAGTGCAAGGATGTTGAAAGTTGTATGTTCCTAGCAAAGGTAGATGCTGCATACAAGGAAAATTAAAGAAACCTGTAGGGAAAGGAAAACTAGGTGTATGAATATTAGGAATTCAGATGCAAAACCACTTCCAGGGAAAGAAGGCAAGGCAGGAAGATGGCAGGAACATATCCAACATTTGTATCTAGTCTAATGTTAAAAAACTTCATAATTGGTCTGTATTGAAAAAAGATTTACAATTAAGAGATGAAAGTATACTATTTTCCACCTGTTCAATACAAATTCAACTGTGATATACATTGAAATGTCACATTTTATTCATAAATATTAGGGACCGGTTTTGGCATATTTATGCCATCATCAGCCTAAAGTTAGATAAACAAGGACACAAGTAAATTACATACATGTCAATACACAAGTAAACTTTCTACCATATTGGCAATTCATAATAGCGTTGATATGTACAAAATTTTGAATGTATAAAAACTCTCATATATACCTCTTATAAAATTTATGATAAAGGTGAAATTGATCTGTTTACATGGTTCATGTTTGTGGGTTACTGTAGTCACGTCCTAGTTCGTGAACCATGGGCAACGGCTGAGTGGTCTAGTAAGTGGTCCTGAGAGTCGGTATACCAGTTGCTATGGAATGGGAGAGGGCATCTCGGACATATTCTGAGTCGTGGCCCTCTTTGTGCTCAGGCGGCTAGGACTATAGAATTCACCAGTGGTCCATAACCCGTTAGAGGAGAGATCCTCACTTGGACTATGTGCAAGGACAGCATCCTGCTTCATGAATTTACCGAGCTCAGAACACTTTAAGCAAGCCTCGGACCTATGGGAGTAATGGAGTCCCACTCCCATTTGACAGGCGAGGGACTCCTTGGAAACAACTTGGCGAACGAAATGGAATTCGATGGGGAGCTATCAATATTAATGGGGCTTATGGAAGAAAGAAGGTAGAACTGGCTGAGTCAGCAAAGAGGATGCATCTGGATGTGCTAGGAGTAAGTGATATTCGGGTAAGGGGAGATAATGAGGAAGAGATAGGAGATTATAAAGTGTACTTGACGGGTGTTAGAAAAAGAAGGGCAGAGTCTGGGGTGGGGCTGTTTATCAGGAATACCATTGCACGCAACATAGTTTCTGTTAGGCACGTAAATGAGCGAATGATGTGGGTAGACAGTGGGAGGAATTAGGACAAGAAATGTGTCCGTATATTCACCATGTGAGGGTGCAGATGAGGATGAAGTTGACAAGTTTTATGAAGCATTGAGTGACATCGTGGTCAGGGTCAACAGCATATAATCATTTAAGGAACAAAAAGAAGAAGAAAAGAAGAAAAACTTGAAGATCCTAAATTTGTGTAGTGTTCTCATTCAGTTCAACCAAAATTGTATGTATTGATCATTTTTATAATATTTCATAAGTTCTCTTTACTCTTTGATATGATGTATTGGGACACAATACTCCTTCAAATTGTAAAACAAAAGATTGTGTCATATTGTGTTATTCTTTGATCTAACCACTGATGAAGGGAATGGTTGAGATTTCCCGAAACATGTATGGTTTAATTAATAATGTTTCTTTCATTTAATTGGTGTATTGATCAAGGCGGATTTAAATAAACTATTATAAATAGTTATGTTATATAATCATGGCTATGTTTCTCCGTAATGGTAGTGAATTCTTCCGAGTTAGGTAGTCGTGAGAATGAAAACAGAAACGCTAGTACCATGTCCCCCCCTCCATTAAGAAAGTCGGCTGCCAAATATGTATGCAGGTCTTGGAACCTTTGTAAATATGAATGTGTCGATAGGTCAAAATTTTTTTTTTGTTAAGTGGAAGAGGGGCTTTATTTTTTGTAGCTTTTTAATTGTTTTTTGTACAAGTCAGTTATTTATATTGCGAGGTCCCTCGAAATCAGGATCTTACAAATTGTGATGAACGTCTACCTGTATTATTTTGGTACATTTTCGAGAACTTTACACTGATAGGACATGGAGTAAAGCATTTCTGCGGGGTTGGAGGACGGATTCACAAGAGCTCAGCTAACACTTTCCGTATGCAGTATGAATTTAGATTTGTCTATTACACTTACTGCAATGGACTGGGCGTCACAGAGCAGAACCACGAACATTATTCAGCACGAGCCGCCACTGGCCTTGAGAGACCTAAATAGGAACAAGGCACCTGGAATTAATGACTTTCCCTCTGAATTACTGACTGCCTTAGGAGAAACCTGCGTAGAGAGGTTATTCCATTTAGTGTGTAAGATGTATGTGGCAGGTGAAATTCTCAAGAAAACTGGTGCTGACAAGTGTGAAGACTATCGCACAGTTAGTTTACTATCTCATGCCTACAAAATTTTAACACATATTATGTACAGAAGAATGGAAAGACAAGTTGAAATTGAGTTAGGAGAAGATCAATTTGCCTTCAGAAGAAATATAGGATACGATAAATAAATAAATAAATACATATATAGGAACACGTGAAGCTATCCTGACTTTACGTCTGTTCTTAGAGGATCGAATAAAGAAGGACAAGCCCACATACATGGCTTTCATAGATCTTGAAAAGGCATTCGATAATGTTGATTGGACCAAGCTATTTGAGATTCTGTAGGCGATCGGGATCGAATACCGAGAGCAAAGAATTATCTACAATCTGTATAAAAATCAGTCTGCAGTGATAAGAATAGAGGGCTTTGAAAAAGAAGCAGCAAATCAGAAAGGAGTGAGGCAAGGTTGCAGTTTGTCCCCCCTACGTTTCACTGTTTATATAGAACAGGCAGTAAAGGAAATCAAAGAGGAATTAAGGAAGGGAATCACAATCCAAGGAGAGTAAATCAAAACCCTGAGATTTGTTGATGATATTGTTATTTTATCAGAGACTGCAGAAAATCTGGAGAAATTGCTGAATGGTATGGAGAGTCTTGGGTAAGGAGTACAGGATGAAAATAAGTAAATCCATAACAAAGGTAATGGAATGCAGTCGAACAAAGTCCGGTGATGCTGGAAATATTAAATTAGGAAATGAAGTCTTAAGGCTGAGCGATCAGTTCTGCTGTCAATCAAAAGGCAAGAGATGGCAGCACTGTTACTTCTTGCCAGCCACTGCATGTGTGTTAGTGACTTGCACAACCCTTCCCTTACCCCCTACTGCTTCTTCTCAATCTTCAATATCTGTCTCTCTATCTGTGTTTGCTTTGCCTTGCTTCTGAGTCACACACCAGACCTGTTTTCCAAGCCGTATGATCAGTTTGTGGACTAGGCACTCTCTCACCATCCAACTCAATAAAAAAGAGATCGGCATGTACTATGATATGATTTTAAAGTTTTATTGATCATAAACATTATTTTATTCTGTGATTGTAATTCACAGAATTCTATAAAGTATAATGATTTTTAGTCCGCCTGTATGTTGTAGTGGTTAGTGTGATTAACTGCCACCCCTGGAGGCCCGGGTTCGATTCCCAGTTCTACCACTAAATTTGAAAAGTTGTACGAGGGCTGGAACGGGGTCCAATTAACCTTGGGAGGTCAGCTGCGTAGAGGGGTGTTGATTCTCTCCTAAGTCATCCTCAAAGTGGTTTTCCGTGGTTTCCCACTTCTCCTCCTGGCAAATGCCGGGATGGTACCTAACTTAATGCCACGGTCATTTCCTTTCCCGTTCCTTGTCTATCCCTTCCAATCTTCCCATCCCCAACAAGGCCCCTGTTCAACATAGCAGGTGAGGCTGCTGGGTGATGCACTGGTCCTCCTTCCCAGTTGTATCAACCCAACCCAAATTCTCACGCTTCAGGACACTACCCTCGAGGCAGCAGGAGGTGGGATCCCTCAGTGAGTCCGAGGGAAAAACCAACACTGGAGGGTAAACTGTTTAAAAAAGAAATACAATTTTTTTTAACATTCTGCAATGAAACACACATTATTATGAGCAAATATTTTCCAGAAAAATTATTTTATTACTTTATTTACATATTTACACTTCATATTGTCCTATATTAAGTCCGACTCATTGGCTGAATGGTTAGCGTTAAGGCCTTCAGTTTAGAGGATCCTGGGTTCGATTCCTGGTCGGGTAAGTTAATTTAATCTCATCTGATTAATTCTTCTGTCTCTGGGACTGAGTGTTTGTGTTTGTCCCAACACTTTCCTTATCATATTCAGTCAGCACACTACACTACCAAACACCACAGAAACACGCAGTAGTGATTACATCCCTCCATATAGGTTTGGCGTCTGGAAGGGCATCCAGCTGTAAAACAGGACCAAATCCACCTGTGCGACACAGTTCACATCTGCGACCTCACAGATGCGGGATGAGTGGTAGAAGAAGATTGTGCTATATTAACGAAACCTTTCAGTATTAACCATCTCAGAACAATAAATCATCACATCAATTTGATGAAGAGTATTACCAACTGAAACCTTCTTTTTCTTCCTCTTCTTCACCGTATTATACCACTTATGCAGGGTTTAAACCTAGGAATTTCATTTTTGTCCGTATTGAACTGAGAAAGGATGATAGGAAAAACTTAAAACGGTCCACCTTTTCAATACAAAAATGTTATATTTATTTATAACGTATTTGCACTTGGAACTAGTTTCGACGCTGTGTTTGCGTCATCATCAGCCAAAATGTGGGAAATAGGCACGATGTAGGCATTTATATTACACAAGGCGTTACATTAAACAATACACATCTTACAAGGAGATAAAAATAGGGACGAATATAGAAACAAATGAATCGTTGAGAAAACAAAAGTTATACATATCAAAAATAACCTTAACCACATATCTTGCAGTGCGAAAGTGTTCTTCTTGAATGATTCCTGAATATTAAAAAAAAAGCGCCCACATTTCTGAAGAGCCAGCAGGCAGGACAAAGTAAAGTGAAACCTTAAGAGTTCTTCTGAGAAGAGTTCCTCATTTTTTCTATGTTCCGACTAACTAATGAAGTCTCCCTTGAGTTCCTGATAAACATACACAACAGGAAATTCTCCTTCACTCTCAACAATAGCTCTAAAGACCAACGGTAAATTTTTTTATTTTAAATATTGTGCAGAGACGTGAAAGCATGATTTTGAACATGATATAACTCCTTCATATAACCCAGTTTTTTAATACAAGGTGTTGCATTAAATAATACACATCTTACGAGGAGATAAAAACAGGGACGAATGTAGAAACACATGCATCGTTGAGAAAGCAAGTTATACATATTAAAAATAAGCTTAACCACATAACTTGCAGTGCGAAAATATTTGCCTTGAATGATTCCTGAATACAAAACGCGCGCGCACACACTTCTAAACAGCCAGCAGGCAGGAAAAAGTAAGGTGAAACCTTAAGAGTTCTTCTGAGAAGAGTTCATCATTCTTTCTATGTTCCGACTAATTAATGAAGTCTCCCTTGAGTTCCTGATAAACATACACAACAGGAAATTCTCCTTAACTCTCAACAATAGCTATAAAAGACCAACGGTAAATTGTATTTTAAATACTGTGCAGAGATGTGGAAGCATGATCTTGAACATGATATATGAAGTAGTCATATCATCTTGAACATGATATATGAAGTAGTTATATCATGTTCAAGATCATGCTTCCACATCTTTGCACAGTATTTAAAATACAATTTACCGTTGGTCTTTTATAGCTATTGTTGAGAGTTAAGGAGAATTTCCTGTTGTGTATGTTTCTCAGGAACTCAAGGGAGACTTCATTAATTAGTCGGAACATAGAAAGAATGATGAACTCTTCTCAGAAGAACTCTTAAGGTTTCACCTTACTTTTTCCTACCTGCTGGCTCTTTAGAAATGTGTGCGAGTGCGTCTTGTATTCAGGAATCATTCAAGGCAAATATTTTCGCACTGCAAGTTGTGTGGTTAAACTTATTTTTAATATGTATAATTTTGGCTTTCTCAACGATGCATTTGTTTCTACATTCGTCCCTGCTTTTATCTCCTCGTAAGATGTGTATTGTTTAATGTAACACCTTGTGTAAAAAATTGGGTTAAATGAAGGAGTTATATTATATTCAAGATCATGCTTTCACGTCTCTGCACAATATTTAAAATGAAATTTACCGTGGTCTTTATAGCTATTGTTGAGAGTGAAGGAGGATTTCCTGTTGTGCATGTTTATCAGGAACTCAAGGGAGACTTCATTAGTTAGTCGGAACATAGAAAAAATGATGAACTCTTCTCAGAAGAACTCTTAAGGTTTCACATTACTTTTTCCTGCCTGCTGGCTCTTCAGAAATGTATGAGCGTGTGTTTTGTATTCATGAATCATTCAAGACGAATATTTTCGCACTACAAGATGTGTGGTTAAGGTTATTTTTAATATGTACAACTTTCCCTGTTTTCATCTCCTTGTAAGATGTGTATTGTTTAATTTCCTGTTGTGTATGTTTATCAGGAACTCAAGGGAGACTTCATTAGTTAGTTAGATCATAGAAAGAATGATGAACTCTTCTCAGAAGAACTCTTAAGGTTTCACCTTACTTTTTCCTGCCTGCTGGCTGTTTAGAAGTGTGCGCGCACGCGTTTTGTATTCAGGAATCATTCAAGGCAAATATTTTCGCACTGCAAGTTATGTGGTTAAGCTTATTTTTAGTATGTATAACTTGCTTTCTCAACGATGCATGTGTTTCTACATTCGTCCCTGTTTTTATCTCCTCGTAAGATGTGTATTATTTAATGCAACACCTTGTATTAAAAAACTGGGTTATATGAAGGAGTTATATCATGTTCAAAATCATGCTTTCACGTCTCTGCACAATATTTAAAATAAAAAATTTTACCGTTGGTCTTTAGAGCTATTGTTGAGAGTGAAGGAGAATTTCCTGTTGTGTATGTTTATCAGGAACTCAAGGGAGACTTCATTAGTTAGTCGGAACATAGAAAAAATGAGGAACTCTTCTCAGAAGAACTCTTAAGGTTTCACTTTACTTTGTCCTGCCTGCTGGCTCTTCAGAAATGTGGGCGCTTTTTTTTTTTTATATTCAGGAATCATTCAAGAAGAACACTTTCGCACTGCAAGATATGTGGTTAAGGTTATTTTTAATATGTATAACTTTTGTTTTCTCAACGATTCATTTGTTTCTATATTCGTCCCTATTTTTATCTCCTTGTAAGATGTGTATTGTTTAATGTAACGCCTTGTGTAATATAAATGCCTACATCGTGCCTATTTCCCACATTTTGGCTGATGATGACGCAAACACAGCGTCGGAACTAGTTCCAAGTGCAAATACATGTTATAAATAAATATAACATTTTTGTATTGAAAAGGTGGACCGTTTTAAGTTTTTCCTATCATACTTATGCAGGGGTCGACATTTTCCTCGGTCCTACACATCATCTTCTGAACAACTTATGTATGAATATCACCTGACCATAATAACTAAACTTATACAGATGTTTTGCCCTGTTTGATGGTGTCTGGTCTCTTCCTCTTGTTTCCTTTGTTAGTATGTGCCGTCTGCTTTTGTTGTCGTGCCTGTAGCACAAAGGTGGAATCTTGGATTTTCATGCCTCGAACAATTAGACTGTCTACAATTTCTGGCAAAATGCACTCCTTATAAAATTGTACTAATTTTGGAAGAATCTTCGTTTGACATAACAACTCATCCTTTTCTATCCTCTGTACGAAGAGTTTTCCTTTCCACGTGTACACTACAAAATCGCACTATTTTCTCCTGGTGATATTCAGTTGTAATACCAATATAATGGTCCATTATTGGACAATATAAATTTTCCAGCTAACTCATTCTTGGTTGCCTGCGTTTCGCCCTCGTGTGCTAAGTTAGGCTCGTCAGTTGGGACTTAGCACACCACCCAAGACGCAAGGCTAGTGCATACCGTGGAGGCCACTGCATAGGCTACTTGAAGCCACCAGCAGTGCCAATGCACTATGAGAGCTATGTCTCATTTTCAAAAATTGATGCCTGCCTGGCCATCAAATGATGTAGATGTTGATTCCCATAGGGAACCAAAAATATTCAGTTGACCTTGAAAAGCCTCCGTGGCTCAGGCGGCAGCGCGCTGGCCTCTCACCACTGGGTTGCGTGTTTCAAATCCCGGTCACTCCATGTTGGATTTGTGCTTGAGAGAGCGCAGGCGGGACAGGTTTTTCTCTGGGTACTCCAGTTTTTGCTGTCATCTTTCATTCTAGCAACACTCTTCAATAATATTTCATTTCATCTATCAGTCATTAATCATTGCCCCAGAGGAGTGCGACAGTCTTCAGCAGCTGGCACAATTCCTATCCTCGCTGCTAGATGGGGGCTTCATTTATTCTATTCCTGACCTGGCCGAATGACTGGAAACAAGCTGTGGATTTTCATATTCAATTGACCTTGAACCTGGAAAAAGTAGCTGTGGCTTTGTTTCAATTGCAAATTTCCTTCTGAATGTTCCAGGCATAAATCTTCTTGTTTTGTTTTGTTTTGTTTTGTTTTGTTTTGTTTTGTTTTGTTTGTTAGTTACCTCTTCTCTCAAATCTGATACATTGATGGAGGCAAGGCATTTTACTTCTACAACACCATCACAAGCAACCAAAGCATCAGGACTGGCCCCAAGGAATGGATGTTCTTGGTCCACAAAGAACCCACACTTGGTGACAATATTACCAGTTCTGTTCTCATACAATTTTAAAACAGTGTCCTCATTATCTTTTCCTGTGACGGTAACTGAGGGGAGATTTTGTAGATATAAAATTATTTTGACAATATTGTGACTAGGGGTATAAGGTAAACGTTTAATGACTAGACCAAACTTGGAAGCTGTCAACCAATTTATTCTTTGGTCATGCCACATTTAGTTACTGTGCTGTCCATGAGTTAAAACCTCAATGGGACTACTATTTGTTACTTCATCAGCCATTTCCTTCAAAATGTTTTCATGTCTTATTTCAAGGACTTCATTTTTGATGCCGGGCAACTGTGCTAGTGGAGCATAGTTTTCGTCATACTTTCCAGCTCTTCGTCTTTTATTTACTGGTGGTTTCTAGGAAAATGCCAATCTCCTTCTTGATCGCCTTTTCTCTCTGGCAAGAACATTTGCCTAGAAGACACTACCTGGGCTTCTGTTCAGTTTTCTTCAGGGACTGAAATACTACAAGGGTCCAGCTGTGTGACTCCGCTCTGCAGATATACATCTTCTCTAGAAAGATCCTCCATTAGAGTAGTTTACGCGTTTCCCTCCTGTAAATTTAGCCACGATGCCCATGTACCTTAAAAAGAGGCAGACATTCAAAACTGCAAGTACGAAAAGGATTCTATGATGATGATGATGATGATGATGATGATGAAGAAGAAGCTACAAAAACCTAATGCAGTTAAAAGTAGGTCATCATCATGAGTCGTGTAACTCATTGCTGCATTTAAAGATAAAAATTTAATTGTTCCGTATTGAAAAGTATCACAGTTAAAATTGAAATAATAAATAAAGAGGTTCAACCTGTTCAATACCTCTTTATTTATTATTTCAATTTTAACTGTAACTCATTGCTGAGCGTCATGGCCCCATTTGACTTCACACAATATTCTTGATTAAGCGGTGCCAACTTTAAAGTTCAGCTTCTCTTAAGGCCTGCTGAAGAGTCACACTGGTGGTAAGCAGAACTTGATCAATCCACCTGCTCGATGTCCTTCCTCATGGTCTTCTGCCGACAACTTTGCCTTCCATGATACACTTCTCCAGATTTTCACTATCCCGTCTTACAATATGTCTGAAGAATTGGACAATTCTCCTTATGATGTGAGAGGAGAGACTTTCGGAGATATTCAGTTCTTGAATAATAGATGCATTCATTCTTCTTTCCGTCCAAGGTACACGGTGCATCCTTCTCCAACACCACTCTGAAAGGCGTCGATACGGTATTTATCTCTTGCTTTGAGGGTTTAGGTCTCGTAACCATAAGGGAAGACAGAGAACACATGAGAATCAACTAGTCTAATCTTTGTACTGTTTGTGATTGCTCTGCTCTGCCATATTTTTGTGAGTTTGCTCATGGCAACTCGCCCTAAGGTGATACGTCTGCTAATCTCTTTCTCAGAACTTCCAGTATCACAGATGGTCGACCCAAGGTATATAAAGTCACTTACCATTTCCAGTTCCCTTAATCGACCTGTCAGCTGGATCTGTGCTGCTCTCTCAATTATCATTAGTTTGGACTTGCTCTGGTTGATCTCTAGCCCATATTCTAAACTAGCATCTTTTACCCTTGCTAGTAATTCTGCAAGTTCATCTTCATTGCTGGCAAGGAGAGTGGTGTCATCAGCAAAGCGCAGGTTACTGATTTTTAGTTCACCAATTGATACGCCTACAGTCCAGTCATTGAGGGCTTTCTTCATCACATATTCAGCATAGATGTTATATAGAATAGGTGATAATAAGCAGCCCTGTTGGACACCCTGTGAAATACTGAAAAATTCTGAAATGTCGCCATCTACCTTTATAGTTGAAATGTTGTTTCCATACAGACTTTTCAATAATGATATTAGATGTTGTGGAATGCCAAATTCACCAAGAACCTGCCATAGTTTATTCCATACAACACAATCAGAAGCTTTCTTTTAGTCAAGGAAGCATATTAGCACAGGAACACAGAACTCACGAGATTTTTCAATTATTTGCCTCATATTAAAAGTCTGTTCCTGTGTTCATTTTCCTGTGACAAATCCTGCTTGCTCAATGGATACATGAGGCATTATGTAAGACTTGAAATGCTGGTTTATGATGTACAATAAGATCTTACTTGCATGAGGTATCAGAGCAGTTGTACGATAATTGGAACACTGCCTGACTGACCCTTTCTTGTGCAAGGGAATTAAGATAGAGCTTGTCCAATCTTTTGGCCATTCTCTCGTCGTCCATATCCTATTACACAATGAATGCATCACGTACAAGCCTTCTTCGCCCATTTCTTTAAGCATCTCTCCAGAAATACCATCCAGTCCAGGGGATTTGTTTCTTTACAAATGGTTAATGGCGTTCTTGATTTTGCTTAGTAGAATGGAAGGTTCAAATTCAGAAGGCTCTCCTGATTGCTAGACTGCTACATCATCATTTCTTCCAGAGTACAGCTTTTCACAGTATTGTTTCCACCTATCTAGCGCTTCTTTTCTATCTCCAATTAGGCGTCCATTCTTGTCTCCTATACACCATGTGTGAGGTTTAAATTGACGAGTAATGCTATTGATTTTGTTGAAGAGATCCTTTGTTTGATTTTGGTTCTGGTTTTGTTCTATTTCCTCGCAAACACTGTGGATGAACTGTGATTTATCATGCTTACAATTACGCTGTATCTCTCTGCACAGGATCCTGTACTTATTTTCATTCTGAATGGATGGGATACCATGTTTCTTCAGACTACTTCTTTCTTCAATCAGTTGCAAAGTCTTGTTTGATATCCAGGGATGTTTTGCACTCGGTGTCCTCCTAGCTGGCTCTGAGAGAGATGAGGAGACAATCTCTTTTATTCTGTCCCACGTCTGACAAGGTGAATCTTCTTCCTTTAGTAGCAAATCTTGGAGCTTTGGCCGTACAAGTTGCCTGAAACGCGCAAGAGATTCCTGGTTAGTGAGTCTAAACTGTCTTGCTCTTATCTTCATGGTGACTTTTAGTTTTAGCCGTATTTTCATGGACAACAGATTATGGTCACTGCCACATTCCGCTCTAGGAGAGGTCTTACAATCTAGAACAGATGTCTTCCAACGTTGTGTCACCAAGATGAAATCAATCTGATTCCTGACTCTATCACCAGGCGATATCCAAGTGTACAGATGCCTTGGGTGATGCTGGAAGAGGGTGTTGCAAACTACCATGTTATTGCCAACACAAAACTCCAGTAGCTGTTTTCCTCGTTCATTCCTTTCGCCTAGGCCATAACGACCAATCACAGATCTGATGTCAGTGTCTCCAGTAGTGTCCCCAATCTTAGCATTGAAGTCACCTTGGATTATTACTATTTCCCTTTCTGCAAATGGATTGATCCTATGTTCTAATAGTTCATAGAACTCTTCTATTTCAGCATCTGATGCTGTAGCTGTGGGAGCATAGACCTGGATAATATTAATCCTGCAAGGGGAAGCGTTCAGCTTGATGGTAATGATTCTATCACTGATGGGTTCATAGACTAGGACAGTATTGTTCATTTTTTCTGGAACAACAATTGCAACACCATTTCGACTCATATCATCGCTTCCCGAAAAGTATACAGTATTCCTTCCATGAGTTACAAAATATCCATGTCCTTTCCAATGAGTCTCACTAAGGCCAAGGATATCCACATCATGTGAACTCATTTCTCCTTCTATTATTGCAAGTTTCCCTAGCTGTAGGGCACCACGGACGTTCCATGTTGCAATCCTTCTAATAACTCTCATAGAAAATTTATTTTGACGGATTAAAATGGGGGCTTTTCTTAATCCTGTCTCTCTCGGAGATCCGACTGGGAGACTTACTTCGGAACATTTGGAATTAAGCAAAGCCATCATGGTGTTGTGGAGGGAAAAGTACAGTGGTGGTTTTCCGTTGCCTTCCATTGCCCTCAAATCCATTGGCCCACCGACCCTGTTTCCCGCTGGGGTTTGTTACCAAGCCTTCCACTGGGTTGCTCGGCTTAACAGGGGCACCGCGAGTAGGTTGGAAATTGGAGAATTGAGGTGAGAGAGGCTAAGAGAACTCTCTTGTTGAGTTCTTATATTCGCATCATACCCCCATTTTGCCAGAGTCTCAAGATGATCGTAGAGACTCTCCCTAGGTTACTTCCCAGGGCCCAAAAAGTAGGTAATCTACTAAAAATAATTGCAAGACCTTTCAAATAGACAGGTGGTGTATGCAATTTTATTTTATATACCCGTAGCGTAATATAAATATCGTACCCGGTCAAGATATTCTTTCAGAGTAGAAACTGGAGCTAGACGAAGATGAGAGATTTCTAATCCCATCCCATTCTGTAACCCAGCTTGTAGCTCTGAGGTGGCATTCGCGCCTCATACGTCAGAGGTCATGAGTTAAAATAAGTGCTTTAAAGCAGTTACTTTACCGGTTTATTAATTAACTTATGCTTATAAATTGTAACAATAGTTTACTTACAGACTTGCATCGTGACTTGATGGGGCTGTGCTATCACCAAACAATCTCCTCGGAGTCTTCCAGTTGAACAGAATTATTTGAAACATTCGCTAATACTTGGTATTTTTCTTTTCTCCCAAGTGGCCCATGCAGCTTGGGCTTTTCTCGAAGGCTTCTGCGGAGGACGATGTTTTCGTGGGATTCTTGAATAAAGTGTGAATATTATAAAATGAAAAACAGTTTTATAGGTGTAAACTCCACTCTAACTCCACCACAAAACACAAACGCAAAATTAGCAAATGAGAGGCTTAATAGGTGAGCAGTAGCTTAACCAGGATCGGCCGATGGTTTTTTTTTTTGTAGTTACAGAATAATGGTAGAACACAATGGAGGTTCATGAATTACTTGTCATTATAAGAACACTGAAACAAGTGAATTACAGATATGTTGATTCTACAGTTATGTCTCTGAATGTTTATTTATTGTTTATCGTCGGTTTCTGTTTTATTTTCTTTATGTAAAAATTCCATAGGGGGAGTTCTAACCCCCACCCAGGCTACGCCCCAGTGGGTGAGATAATATTCTTTTACTGTTTCCTCTAGAACTATGTTTAAGACAGTGAGGGAGGAGAGGGAAAGAGAGGCTAAGTGGCCATACACTCTCTTGCCTCTGCATGTGTGTGTGTGTTTTTTAAAATTTTTATGTATATATTCAAGTACTGTTTTGCAGAGTCTGAAAGGTACATACACCAAGGGTATATCGCTCAACCAATTTTTTTGATCAAATCCTACTGATCAGAATAAGAGCTGCTTCAAATAGCAATAACTTTGAAGTTAATATAACAAATATTTCTCACTAGAAATGCTATTCAAAGGTTAACAAAAAATTTAAATTTTAAAATAAGAATTGTTGCTAATTAAAGGTACTACTGCAGGGGTTGTTGTGCAGAAATTTTGATATCTACTGATTATTAGTTTTGTCATGGTGTATGTACCTTTAACCCTCAAAATAGACATTTTGAAGCCATGTCCTTAACAAACGAGCCAATGTTATTTTCTTTAAAAGGCAAATAATATGTCACAAAGTCCTATATTAGAGATTAGGGACAAAAATAATAATAAAAATATTCATTTTTCAACTGCACAGCCTTAAAGGAAGTAGATGAATGTGGTTACTTGGGTAGTAAAAGAACTAATGTTGGTAAAAGTAAGGAGGACATAAAATGCAGACTAGCACAAGCAAAGAAGGCCTTTCTTAAGAAAAGAAATTTGCTTACTTTGAACATTGATATAGAAATTAGATGGAAGTGAAACGTGAACAATAACTAGCTCAGAAGGAAAGTGAATAGAAGCTTTCAAAATGTGGTGTTACAGAAGAATGCTGAAGGTGAAATGGATGGATCAAATCACGAATGAAGAGATACTGAATCGAATTAGTGAGAAGAGATTGATTTGGCTAAATTTGACAGGAAGAAGAGATAGAATGATAGGACACATCTTAAGACACCCAGGACTTGTGCAGTTGGTTTTTGAAGGAAGGGTAGGCAGTAAGAACGGTAGGGGTAGACCAAGATATGTATATGTCAAGCGGATTAGAGCAGTTGTAGGATGCAGCAGATACGTAGAAATGAAAGAGTTATTACTGAATAGGGTGGCATTGAGGGCTGCATCAAACCAGTCTATGGTCTGATGACTCAAAGAACAACAATAAAGACACTTACAAAAAGTTACAAAAGTTGAAAGCTAGAAAAGCAGCTGGGATTGATAAGATTTCTGGGGGTATATTAAAGGCTATGTGCTGGGACATAGTGGCATATCTGAAATACTTATTTGATTACTGTTTGCCTGAATGAGTGATACTAAATGCATGGAGAATTGCAATAGTAACTCCAGTGTACAAAGGAAAGACAGAAACTTGAAGTGGATAATTACAGGCCAGTCAGCTTGACGTTTTGTTTTTAAGCTCTGGGAAAACATTATTTCTTATTCTATTAGACACTTTTCTGAAATTACTAACTGGTTTGATAGAAACTGAACTTATAGGATATAGCACATTTTTGAGATTCAGGAGGTCAACTGGACTGCATCGCTATTGTATTGACCTATCCAAGGCCTTTGATAAGGTAAATCATGAGAGATTTCTGATGAAAATGAGGGCAATTGGACTAGACAATAGAGTGGTTGAATGTGTGGCTAAATTTCCAGAAAATAAAACCCCACATTTAACAGTACCTGTTTCTGGGCTCTTTATGTAGATGATGTTCTAGCCGTTGGACCAAAACATAGAAGATGCAGACTCCACGTTATCTAATTTGAACGCTTTAAGCCCACATATTATTTTCGCGTCAGAATCCGCATGTTACAAAGTATTAATAAAATTATCACCAGACAACATAACCGATTATCATATTGCATTTTTAGAAAGAATACTCAAATGGCTACCACCATTCAAAGAGGCTCTATCTATCCCAGTGTCCAAAAAAGATCTTCGTGATGAGCTAAATATTATATGTTCACTAGCCAAGCTCAATGGATACAGCCATGAATTCATCAGTAAAATAATTAGCACAATCAAAAGACGCCTGATTTCAACCTTAGGCAAAGAAACAACAAATAATAAAAAACTTATTCTTTATTTAAATTCAACAACCCCAATATATAACAAACTACCCACATTTTTCTAAAGTATAATCAGAGAATAGCCTTTAAAATGAATAAAATAGTTATTCATCATTTCGTAATACACGGACTATCAATCAAGTCGACAGATTTTCACAGTCAGGATTCTGCAAACTAAAATCCCAAAACTGCGAAATTACTTATGTAGGTCAAACAGGCCGTAGCTTCCTAGTAAGATACATAGAACATGTAAATGCTGTGAAGTATAATAGATTCTTGGCAATAGCACAGCACATACACAAATCAAAATATAACTTTACATCTATCAACCAAGACCTAAGTATCATAAAAGTTGAGAAGAATGTCCCAATGCTGAACATCATGAAAAACCTCTGTATTCATCTTGACCAATACTTGAATCCCAATTTTAACATTAATGAGATTAATGATAAATCCAGTATCCTCTTTGGTTTAATTATCCCTATTTACAAACAACGTAAACTTAAAAGTAGTACACCAAACCTTTCAACTTCCACTCCCCCGTCCTTCCGATGTATGCGTGCCCCTCCTCATTCGCCCCTCTCCTACTCCCCATCATCTTAGTCCATATCACTGTTCTCCTTGTACAACCATTGTCAGGGTTGGTCTTCACGTGCTTACATCACACATAGTAGCACCAGGGGGTGAGTGTGATGCAATCTTATATTTTACTTTCCCATACAACAATCTTTCTTAGTTTACCAGATCTTTTTGTCTATTTTTCTTTCCTTTTTCCTCGTTCCAGACATTCACACTATATCGAATTGTTTGATCACTTCAACTCAATCGGAAATCAACCTACTCAATATCAAAATTGTGAATGTCTTCTAGTGGAACATTGTAACTACATTGATAGTGTAATATAGCTACTTAACATAATTATAGATGCATACCACTTAGAGGTTATACAGCATACTTCAATACCTTGATGAAAATATTACCATATCAACAGACGTTGCAATTCACTTACTGGAAGAAGATTGTAATGTGTTACATTAACTTATTTAACTCTTTTATTGTGAATGTATATTCCTATAGTTTTGATTACATTTCCAAAGAAGACAAGTTACTCATACAATCAAGAACATAAGTATAATATATAAATAACTATATTTTAACCATGACACATAAGTGCTAATGAACACTATTTGTCATTAAGTTTGATATATATTTCTGTGGAATATTGGTGATTGTGTCCTATAGGATTTTATATGTTTTTCTAACTGGTAATTAAGGCTGAAGATGACCCAGTTTACAGGGTCGAAACTAGTCCCTTATATCTAATGAAGATATTTGGTATTTAATCAAATGGTATTGAATAGGTGGACCTCCCCTCCTATGTTTGACAAGAAAAAGCTAAGTAAACAATTGATAGGGATTCTGCTACCAGGGTGATAGCTCTAAATTCAGATAATTGATGATTTGATTTGTATTGAATTGAATTGAATTGAATTGAATTGAATTGAACAACTCTTGCAGAAAAATATTTCGACACCCTAGCATCTGTTAAAATTGTTAACAGTTAAGCCGGATATTAAACAGATAACATCATTCTATTATTTGGTGACAGAGTTTGAATTGTAAATCCATATGCATGAACATTTTTCAGTCGAAATTCATGAATATGATAGAAATAACTATTTTATGTGTGTCATTTTATTTATAATAAATATATTAACACTAGAACGGCCGAACTTTCCTCATACCTATAAAGGCCTCAGGCGGTCATTTTGACCGCTGCCACATACTGACATATATCTAGCATCCAGGATCTGGGGAAACATGCGAATGTTCAATTATTAATTTTAAAGCAACATAGTTAACAATTGGGATGTATTGTATACAGATCAATCCATTGTTAAGTATTAATAATTGTTCATATTCTCTCACTTCTAATAGGTAACAATGAAATATTTTGACGGACTTGCTATTGAATTCCTTTATGAAAAATGATAAAATAAGTCTCAATTTGTTTACAAGCCTATTTAGACACTTGACAAGCAATTTATGCAAGTTATATAAGGGACAATATCGGTGTTCCCTTATCAACTACGGATGTAATTTTTGGCGTAAATGTATATAACCCTAAAAGATTAAAAGTCACAAAAGCACAACTTCGTGCATTAAAAAGTACGAGCGTGGAAATACCTTGAAATTCGCTAACGGTCAAAATGACCGCTCTGGCCGTTCTAGTGTTAAAAAGTGCAGTTTGCCTGTTTCTTTTGTAATTTAAAGATTATTCCCATCAGATTAAGTGCATCATTTATTAGTATGGATAATTTAGAATTGGTGTGAATCATTAGTGTATTCCATATGCAATCCATCCTTATTGCAAAGGTTTCAATCAGTTGAACTTGTTGATCCGATTGTTTAGGATTTGGTGAAACTCTGCATTGACTACATGTGTGTCCACATTGCTCATGCTGCTGCTAAGAACCAGCTAGTCACATGGTTGCAATATACTCTTGCCTGTGGACGTGATCAAGTAGCTCAGGTATGCAGTAATCTTGTACTCTTGGTTTCAATTTTGTGATGTTCCTCATGTTTTCATTGGGAGCTTCAAACTCCACTGGATCACAGCCTACAAAACCAGAAAACTTCTGTTGTTAACCACTGTTGGAAGTTACTATGTGCTATTGAATATGTATGTATGTATATGTATATTGTGACCTTTCACGAATCTCTCAGTTCAGGGTTCTTGATGTTAAGGTAGCGCCACGGCCGATGTCACGCAGAGTTACATGAGCCTCCACTCAAGGGACGTGAAAGTTCGAGTTGGGTCACAGGATCGTATGGTGGATTTATGTTGGTTCGACTGACGTGAGAGGACGATTACTAATTGCTATCCTAATCTAAGTTACCATCACGACGTTCCTTATACTATAAAAAATGAGAACACCGAAAATATAACTTTCATGGAAGGATTTTCCGTTTAACCCATTAGCGCCTGAATTAATTATTTTTCTGAGATTTGCTTATTTATTGTGTTTTGCCGTATGTTTGAGACCAAAATAAACTAATAAAACAATTTTCAGAATTTTGGAATCACTAGGTCATAAGATATTTTATGTTGCCATATGGCAACGCTAGGCGCTTGCACTACCTATTTTTAAACAATGAGTTTTGAAAGTCGAATTTAGGTTGCAAAGTGTTTTTTTGTTTTCATGCAATAACAGTGTTGAAATATCATAGCATTATTTTTTGTAAGAATATGGAATATCAGTTTTTATTAACATCACAGCAAAAAAGAATTATTGAACAAAGGAGAAAATATTTGTTTGCAGTACATAGACACATATGTACAGTTCATTGCCTGTCAAAACAAAACACTATCTGGAACAATAGAATAAAATAAAAAAATTAGAAAATGAAGAATCAAAGCACTTCAGATGCAGTTACAAACTATAGAGTAACTAGAGTAGTCTATATTTTCGGAGGCATATAAGAGCTCGCCCGCAGTACTTGTGCGTTAGGCACAGAGATAGGGAATGACAATCTTTCACTGTCTTCATATCATCCTGCGTGTCCCAATAAGAACGCTTGGAGGGCAACCTATTATATCCAGAAATGAAAAGTATGGTGATAAGGCAACGAATTTCATCAGAAGTTATTTGTGGGTCCGTACAATTTAAAAACACTGCATATGTTTTAGTCTCGCGAACTAAATGTTCGATCAGCTGGTTATCTGTAAACAATTCAAAAATGCCAACAACAGTCTTGGATTTTCACTTGCTATAACTAGGCTCCGGAAATGTCAACAGTCGCCCAATATTGAAATCAGCCTCATTGGTCTATCTTGGTTTGTTATTTGATTTATTATTTCCTCTATCAGTTAGCCGCTCTTTCGCAGCATCGGGTATTGAAACAGATCTTGCAACAGTAGACAGAAAAGGCACTTCATCCTCTGGTAACGCACCTTCACCATCGTAACTAACCCCGATTCTTCCATTATTTACTAGCTTCATTTCAGCACCGACACGTAACTGTCGGGAGAGAGATTATCAATAAGCCCACCATCATCTTCATCACCAGGAGCCCTCACCTGTAATTACATTTACATAGGGCGGTTCCACAAAAATATTACCATCGAGATCTTCAGTCAGTAGCATATCCAGTGCTCCTAATAGGAAAAATCCCTTCCTGCAATGAAGATGTATGAATCAGTATAAAATATCATGATCTGACAGCTGCAGCAATTTTACTGAGTATAAACGCCTAGCATTGCCATATGGCAACGCTAATGATTCAACAAGCACTACTATGGCATTGTGCGCCCGTACTATTTCAAATGCTTACAACATATGTAATGAAGTGTGCACAACACTACTGTAAACATAATCCAATGAAAGAACTTCACTTATAGATTTTATATCCTTCTTACGTGAAACCGGCAGCCATTTCGCAGGAATCTTAAAATAACCAAGAGTCCACCAGTCTTTGTGTTGCAACAATAGATTTTAAAATTAAATAAACGTGATTACTCGATTCTACAAACTCTTCTCTGTCGGATGACACTACAATCTTCCAGAGTATTTCCTGTTGCCAACAGTATTAAAAGAAAAAGGTGCGAAAATCGTTACCATATGGCAACGCAAGGCGCTAATGAGTTAATGACTATAAATTACTTTAAATAACAGCTACAAGGTTAATAAAAATGAAAACAACACAAATGGATACTAGAAGTGATTGAATGTTACGTTAATTAAATAAAAAGAAAATGTCTAACTTCTGACTCTTGTCAATATTTTTTCTCATACATCAGTGATAGTATTGATTTAATCAGAAAAATCAAAGGAAAATCAATATCTCAATGCTGAAGGCTTCAAATTGAAATGAGTCCATCATTCACCACATTTATCTTCAAACTGATGGTTAGAAATCGTTAATTCTTGTTGGCTTGGCACGCCTATTCAGACTCAAATAAATGTCTCAACATCCCGTTATTATACTTAAATCATCGCTTAATTTGTTGAAAATCTACCTAACAACTTGAACGCACCAGTGACCTTTGTTAATGATTATCATACCGAGCTCGATAGCTGCAGTCGCTTAAGTGCGGCCAGTATCCAGTAATCGGGAGATAGTGGGTTCGAGCCCCACTGTTGGCAGCCCTGAAGATGGTTTTACGTGGTTTCCCATTTTCACACCAGGCAAATGCCGGGGGCTGTATCTTAATTAAAGCCACGGCCGCTTCCTTCCACTTCCTAGGCCTTTCCTATCCCATCGTCGCCATCTGTGTCGGTGCGACGTAAAGGAAAAAAAAAAAAAAGATTATCATACCGGTCAAGAAAATGATCAAATAGCATGACAACATCATAATCCATCAATCAATAACATTGAACAAATAAGAAATGAACTTGATCTCTTCTGGGCTCCACCGGCATCTACACCTAAATAATGGACATTTGAAAACACAATCATCACCAACTACAATAATTTCAAAACTACGATGACTCTGCAGCTCTTGTGTCCTCCGTGAGTCAACCTGTAAAACTACATCAGCTCTAAGCATCAAGTTCAATGGTCTACAAAAGAAATCCAGCTAGCAAGAGGAATTAATTTACTCACCATATATATAAATGAAGAACTTTGTGATATTATTAATTCGTGAAGATCTTATGTCAATCCAGTATTGTGCGCAACTATCTATACTGTATTTTATTAATATAATTTAGATGATCATACTATCAGTGTTCTCGAAATACCTTGAAATATCATTGTAAATACCGCTTCATACCTAAGTAATTACCATTCATTATAGCAATATCGAATCCACACGCATGACTAAATCAATTCCTACCACAATAAATTTCATCAGGACCTCTACATCACATCATTCTATAAAATGCATAATCCCAATGACACATTCACAACAATTCATGTAGTATCAACCATTTACATATTTTGACGATCCTATCAATAAACACTTCATCACATCACATATGTCATGCTCAACGAATTCTCATTTTATTAGGAAAATATACTCAGGCACTTCACATTATGAAGACTACTAATCTCATCACCATGTTAACGCAATATTATCATAACAACATTAGAATTACCTTCCCCGAAAACTGTGCTCAACATAAGAATATGATTGCTGATGACTCTAAATTACGCACATTATGATTGTCGATTCCTTGTAATATATATTTGAAACACGAATTGGACTAAAATATCTTCATAATGACACTATCTCAACACGAATGTTATCCATGCCTAAATCTATCTGTATAACCTTGCTAGCGATCGCTTAGATTCACACGACATAGTATACGATATATCACAATTCAGGATCATTTACGATACAATTCACAACACTCTTATCCATCGTAAGGCAATGATTGACAAGTGGAATGGTCGCCTTCAAGTTGTATGATTTGGCATGTCACAAATTGACATAAAGAAAAACATACTACTCTACTTTAAAAGTGGCTTCATAGCGGGATAGTAAGACATTGACTTTGAGTACTCATCCTTCGTTGGCTTCGTGAAGAAGACACCTCTTATCCTCCAGTATTTGTTTCAACCATTGATGTCCATCCCAGTTCTCGTCAGGTCTGTTGAGATCCTATTGTGATTTAACTGGACATGCTGGAATTCATAAACATCTCATAATCGTATCCAACGGTTTCTGGCTTCATGTTATCTGAAAGTTATAATTATTTATTAGAGTAGGGTTACATGCATTAATATTATTTACAATATTCGTATACAACACTTGCCTCGATATTCTGAGAAAACAAAATACGTATTTTGTTGTACAACAGCTAGACTTATTAAAATCTGTCAATATTGTATTGTGATTCTAGCTTTTCGTCTGATCTCTTTCGCTACGTGTGCAACAGCTCTAATCCTCTCTGAGTTTTCAACAGAACTGTAGTCTACTCTTATTTGAAAAACAAAATCTAATAACATATTACAATAATAACAGACGGTTTGCTTTTAAAAGATTTCTCCATATTTCCTAGCTTCCATATGTTTTTGACAATCAAAACACCTGACTTCTTAATACGGAGTGCTCTTGTATGATCATTTACGTCGACAAAGGAATTCGTTTAACAATCTGCCACATAATATTTTGGTTATCAATCGACAATTTCATCACCAGTCTCGGTCATCGAATCGTATCGGACTAGATAAGCAGGGTATGGCCCTCATATACAGATTGAACTTTGCCCAATTAATTCAACTCATTCCTGGCCTCCGATACATTTCTATCATTAATATTCTTGCCATTTATTTACATTTAACAAACTTTACTTGAGGTAACTGCAATATTTACTTAATTCTGTATTGTGCCACGATCTTTTCATTATCCACCATAATTTAATGTGATACCATGGGGTTCAGAGCTTATTATTTTTGCCGATACCCTCAATCCGTTGCCTGTTGTTCATATAGTTGAACGAGTTATTTGGGTTTCTGACACACCTGGACGTATAGTACTCGGACATACGATTTCATTGATGTTGATTTCACCATAAACTTCCAATGTCTTCACCAACTCCAATCTGACATTCATTGGAAGGTTATAATATATAATGTAATGTATGTATGTATGTATGTATGTATGTATGTATGTATTGAACCCTTATATCTGGGTATCATCATCATCATTTCCCTTTATCCAGCTGTAGCCAGGTAGGGGCAAATATGGTCCCTCTCCACTTTTTTCGGTCTTTCCACCACTCCTTCTCCAACACTGTGTCCCAGTCCGGGTTTCTTTCTATAATGCTGCGTTGGATGGTATCCTTCCATCTCAATCGTGGTCGTCCACAGCCTCTCCTTCCTTGGATTTGCATTCCCATCACCTTTTTTGGCATTCTTTCGTTGCTCATTCGCTTTATGTGCCCAAACCATCTTAGTCGGCTCTTCTCTATTCTATCATTCAGTTTTCCCACTCCAATTTCTTCCCGGATTTTCTCATTCCTTATTTTGTCTCTTCTACTCTTCTGTATCATACTCCTCAAGAATTTCATTTCGGCTGCCTGTATTCGACTCAAATCCTTCTTTGTCATTGTCCAAGTTTCTGCTCCGTAAGTTGTTATGGGTTCGTAATACATCTTGTACGTAGTATCCTTTGTATCCGTTGGCACATCTTTGTCCCATAACATGTTTCTTACACTGTGATAGAAACGACTTCCAGCTTGAATCCTTTTACTAATCTCAGCATCCAGTCGAGCATTCTCCATTAATTCACTCCCCAGGTATTTAAACGTTTCCACTACTTCCAGGGGCTTGTCCCTAAGTCTAATCTTACCTTTCCCTTCTTTCTCCCCTCTAGTCATAACAAGAGTTTTACTCTTTTCTACACTTATTTTCAATCCACATTCTTCGATCTTCCCATTCACCACATTCAACTGTTCTTGAACCTTCCTGTCGTCTTCTCCCTAAATCACAATATCATCTGCAAATAACATCATGTTCATTTCTCTTCCTCCATATGCTGCTTTTGGTGTCCTCATAATGTCATCCATTACTATTGTAAACAGGATTGGTGATAGAACACTTCCCTGTCTCAGCCCACTAGTTATTTTGAACCAACTTGTCCTGCCAACTTGTGTTTGCACGCAACTACAACATTCCTTATACAATGCCATGATCATTTTTATTAATCCCTGTCCTATTCTTTTTTGCACCAGACTGTCCCAAACTTTCGTTCTGGGGACACTGTCATATGCCTTTTCAATGTCAATGAATGTCATCACCATATCATTCCTGTACTCCCAACCCTTTTCCATTAGTTGTCTCATAATGAAAATGGGCTCTATTGTTGACCTTCCACTTCTGAAACCAAACTGATTTTCCTGTATCGGATTCTCAACCCTCAACCTTATTCTACTTTCCAGTATCCTTTCCATTATCTTAGCAACATGGGATATTAGAGTAATTCCCTTGCAGTTCTTCGAAACTTTCTTATCACCTTTCTTGAAAATGGGGATGATTATTCCTTTTTGCCAATCCTCAGGGACCTCCTTATTCTCCCAGACATTCCTGAGAACCCGATATGTCCACTGCAGACCTACAGCTCCAGCTGCCTTTATCATCTCCACTGAAATTTCATCTATTCCAGCAGTTTTTCCATTCTTCATCTTTCTTACTGCCATTTCAATTTCATTAATTGTAATTTCTTTATCCATTTCTTCATCAACTAATTGCTTTTCCTGGTCGTCCATTGAATGACTGTCATCCGTTCTTATGTTCAGCAGCTTCTGAAAATATTCTCTCCATCTATTTCTTATTTCTTCTGGCTTTGTTAAAATTATGCCACCTTCATCCTTCACAAATCTGGTGTTTACTTGATCTCTCTTTTTGTTTCTTAAGATACCATACAGTAATTTCTTGCTGCCCTGCGCATCATCTCTCAATTTCTTTGTGAATAAGGCCCAGCTTTTCCTCTTTTCTTCCTCCACTACTTTCTTGGCCAAATTCTTTGCCTCCATATATTCTACTTTCTTCAGTCTTAGATGTTTTCCATGCTTTCCATGCCATTTTCTTTTCCTTCACTTTAATCTTTACCCTATCATTCCACCATTGTGTTTCTTTGTCTTTCACATTTCCTGATGTTCTACCACACACCTTTTCTGCACATCCAACCAGTGCTTCCTTAAATCTTTTCCATTCCTCTTCAACGTTCCCCACCTCTGTCCTGGGTACCAAGGGTATTATTTCCATTTGAAATTCTTCTTGTATGCTTTTCTCCTTCAACTTCCATACTTTAATTCTTTTCTTTCTTCTTAATTGGGGTTTTTCAATCTTTCCAACTTTCAATTTTCCTATCACAACTTTATGATCTCTACCAAAGGCTTCTTCAGGCATGGCTGTAACATCTAATAGGTTCTTCCGGTGTTCTTTCTCTATGATTATATAATCAATCATGGTCTTTGTTCGTCTGTCTCCCCAACCATACCTTGTAATCTTCTGACTGTTCTTCTTCCTAAACCAGGTGTTTCCAACAATCATTTGATTCCTCATGCAAAAATCCACCAACAACTCGCCTTCTGGATTTACATTTCCATATCCAAGGGGTCCTACAACATCTTCCTTTCCTTGTCTTTCCATTCCAACTTGTGCATTTAGATCTCCCATCAATAGTACTTCCTTATCTTCTATCTGTCTCTCCACTTCCTCTAAGAAGTCCTCTAGATGTTCATGTATGCAACCAGTTTGTGGGGCATACAACTGAAATAGATCTTTCACGCCATTTTCAAACTGGAGTCTCATCATCATCATCCTATCGCTGACGTACTTTGTACAGTATATTCCACATATTCTTGGATTTCTCTTCTAAGTATGATGGCCACTCCATTTTTTGCTTCAGGTCCTCTGCTGTAATACAGCCTGTATCCTTCTCTCAGAGGGATCTCCCCTGTACCCCTCTTCTTGGTCTCGCACAGTCCAAGAGTGGCTATATCTTTTTCTATCATGAAGTCAACCAGTTCTTCTGTCTTTCCCGTCAGTGTCAGTACATTTACTGTTGCAATTTTGATGTAGCAAGAAAATTTAAGCGGGCTCTTCATCACTTGCTGTTATATCCTGTAGGTGTTAAAGGCTGAGATAAGCTAGCTGAAATATCAAAAGGAAACTAAATTAAAGTAATATCATCTGATGACAATTGAGGTACAACTGTATGGCTTCTTGAATTAAAATGTTAAATTAAATTGAAAATAAATAAATAAATAGAATGGCTTTGTTCAGGAGGTATTCACCTAACTTCCTGAAGGGCAACTTTAATCGAAAACCATCCCTGTAAGTTAGGATGACTGATCAAGGTAAAACTCTGTTGGAAGTCCCTTACTTCGGTTTCCATGTGAGACCGCATCTAACAACATATTGACTCATGGTAGTTCAGCTCTCGTGACATGAGCTCGGGACTCCTCTTTGTATAATTAAAGTCATCCGATCAGTATATGCCATCCAGGATATTGGTTATATGGCATGGACCCTTAATTCTCCTGAGCAGGAGCATTTAAAAATCTATCCTTCACTGGACGTTTAAAGGCTACCATACCTGTACAGCAAACTGTTTTATGATACCACATCTCCCTATGGGAATATCAACATCTATCATCTGATGGCCAAGTAGGCATCAATTTTTGGTAGTGAGACAAAGTCTCTCATAGTGCATTGGCACTGCCGGTGGCTACAGTTAGCCTACGCAGTGGCCTCCACGGTATGCACTAGCCATGCGTCTTGGTAGGTGTGCTAGGTACCAACTGATGAGCCCAGCCTAGCACACGAGGGCTAAACGCTGGCAACCAGGAATGAGTTAGCTGGAAAATTTATAATGTCCAATAACGGACCATTTATATTGGTATTATTTTACCACATCTCTGTTAATTTCCAACCAATTTTTATTCTATTGGAAATAGCTTTTCGGTCCTCCATATATAGTCTGTATAGTCTCGGTGTTGTTGAAGTGAAGTAATTTGCATATGGATTCAAATATGTCTAAAAATATGAATCAAATAAGGGGCGTGACAATGGTATAATTTTTCGAGAAGTAAACTTTAGTTTTTGTACTATTCCCAACAACATGAAGAGGGCTAAGGTAACATACATCTCATTTTCATCGACTGGAATCAGTTCCCTTACCTTAGATCGAAATGGAAATAACATTCCTCAGGACATTATGTACTGCTAAGTGTAGTGATTTGTTTCCATTACACTCAGCTGGAAGAGTTCAAGTGAAGAAAAGCCGTTTGAAAGACTTTACTAGTTGCACGACATTTAGAGTTAAACCTTGGGGTGAATAGACCTTACAGAATGTTTATTTCTTATGTAATTATCCATGTTATCCCAGTAAAAATTATACGCAGCAGTACAGCATCTAGCACGAATAGTGTTGGAAACAACAGTCTCTTCTGTATCATTTTCAGCCTGATCATGGTCTAATTCGGCAATATCAACATCACTGTCATCAGAATCATCGCTAAAATTATAACTACCATCATAATCACTAAAACACAAGTTTAACATACCTTGTATAGCATTGCTAGAAAAATTTTCCTTGTTTACCAGTGCCATTGCGGGAAAAGTACACGAGCGAATAGTCGATGAATTTTACAAATCGATAACGAGGTGAAAAATCATTAAAATGGATTGATATGAAACGAAAGAATGAAGATTTATCTTTTTTGCTTGCTAGTGGCTTTACATAGCACCGATACAGATAGGTCTTATGGCGACAATGGGATAGGAAAGGGCTAGGAGTGGGAAGGAAGCGGCCGTGGTCTTAATTAAGGTACAGGCCCAGCATTTGCCTGGTGTGAAAATGGGAAACCACAGAAAACCATCTTCAGGGCTGCTGACAGTGGGATTCGAACCCACTATCTCCCAGATGCAAGCTCACAGCTGCGTTTCCGTAACCGCACGGCCAACTTGCCCGGTAAGCTTTATCTAGATGGCTGTGAAGAGAATAACTTGGCAATTCCAATTTTAACTTAGCAGTTTGTTCGGTTCTTGCTGCGCCAACAATGTCATCGTAGATTGAAGCATGTTTATTGTAGTAGTGTCGTCGTACGGTTGAAGACGGTTGAAATGACAGGGCAAATTAACCATTGAGCTTTCCCTTAAGTATTGACAGCAAAATATGATTGCACCCATGAAGGATTAAACTACATTTTTAACGAAGGAGAAACCAACTGCTCTGCTATCTGTTCTATCAGAGAGAGAGGGAGAGAGAGAGAGAGAGAGAGAGAGAGAGAGAGAGAGAGAGGGGGGGGGGGGGGTGGGCGATGACCTAGATGTTAGCCCCTTTAAACAACAAGGATCATCATCTTACGCACACATACACCAACCACTGCATGGGGTAGGTGGGGAAGGAGGGGAACTTTGCTGCTGAGTGTAGCGCTGGTGCGCCCCAGTACTAAGTGCTCGAGTTGGAAAGGCCTGATTTAGAGATTTTATCTACACAGCAAGATTTTAAAATTTCAAGACAAGAAATTATATCTCGAGCAGTATTCAAACTATGTTTTACTTGTATATAATTAGGATTCAAATGAGACCCATTACATCAGTGTTCAATAACTTTCATTAATAATACTACTGGATTGTAATTTATGTATTTTAAGATTTAAATCCACTGAAGATGACTTGAATAACAGGTTGAAACTGTCTTAATCACAAAGACGTACACACGAGTTGCTGTCAGTTGTGTACACTATTTTATTTACAAATTGTATACACATTATATACACACATTAACAAACTGCTGTCTTAACAAACACTTGACTGCTACATTAGCATGTCAACTGATTACCAACACAACAAAATCACAACAAGAGTTCACACACTCGACCAACGACTTATGCCAAATAAAGTCTGTACATAACTATGTAAATAATAATACTAATGCTAATAGACGTAAACAACTTCATAGCCACACCTCACAAGTAGTAGTAATAGTAGTAGTAATAATAATAATAATAATAATAATAATAATAATAATAATAATAATAATAATAATGATGATGACAACAACAGCAACACCTACTAATCGAGCTCGATATTTCACTATTTACCCATGAGTTTAGAGGATTGTTTCCAAGTTATACTAGTCCATTACACACTTGCATCAAAACATGTGGTAATGTAAAAGTGACATCTTCATAGATGAAATATGTTATAATGTATTGAATGCGAAGATTCGATTAGACATTTAGATTGTACAACATAATTCTTTATCGAATATCATAAAACACATTGCCAAAACATTTGGTTTTTCATGCAAAATGTTCATTAAAAAAAGGTCACAACTTACAGACCAACCCAATACATGGTTACTTTTTTAATACAATATGATGTTTGTATTGTGACATTAATTGTTACCGATTGTTGAATGGACTTTACTGTTGTGCAGAAATAATGCCGGGGAAGGAAGAGAATTGTTTCCCATTGTCAGTCACTACTTATCTGCATTTAGGACAGTCGCCCAGGTGGCAGATTCCCTATCTGTTGTTTTCCTAGCCTTTTCTTAAATTACTGCAAAGATATGGAATTTTATTGAACATCTCCCTTGGTAAGTTATTCCAATCCCTAATTCCTTTCCTATAAACGACTATTTGCCCAATTTGTCCTCTTGAATTCCAACTTTATCTTCATATTGTGATCTTTCCTACTTTTAAAGACGCCACTCAAACTTATTCGTCTACTAATGTCATTTCACGCCATCTCTCCACTGACATCTCGGAACGTACCACTTACATGTAATAAATATCATTTTTGGTCCGTATTGATGATATTTGATTGAAATAATAACATTAAGTTATTTATTAGACCACCTAATCAATACAAAATCGTCTTGGATGATTTACATAAATTTGTTAACTAATAGTGGTACATGTTTCGCCTTCCCTGAAGGCATCATCAGCCATAGTCTTAACCTTAAATTAATTAAACCATCATTGTTATTTTTAATGTTATTTTACTTCAAATCTCTTCAAGATTTTAAAATTCATTTCATTATCACATGTTATTTAGACGCTTATTTTTAATTTAAGGTTAAGACTATGGCTGATGATGCCTTCAGGGAAGGCGAAACATGTACCACCATTAGTTAACAAATTTATGTAAATCATCCAAGACGATTTTGTATTGATTAGGTAGTCTAATAAATAACTTAATGTTATTATTTCAACGTACCACTTAGTTGAACAGTCCGTCTCCGTTCTCCCAAGTCTTCCCAGCCCGAACTTTGCAACATTTTTGTAACACTGCTCTTTTGTCGGAAATCACCCAGAACAAATCAAGCTGCTTCTTCCTTACTGACACCACCTTACCTAGTCTTGGAAATGCTAATGTTCATGCTAATTTTCACATCATGTTCTTTACACCTCTTTTCGAGTTTCAAGATATTCGTTTGCAGGTTTTTAGCACAGTCTTCCATTAATACAAATTCATCAGCATAGCCGTCCGGCTCAGGGATTAGTGGTAAGTGTAAGTGCCCTTCGGTTCAGAGGGACCCGAGTTCGATTAGACCGGATCGGGGATTTCAATCTCAAACGGCTAATTCCCCTGGCCCGGGGACCGGGTGCTTGTGCCGCCCCCAACATCCCCGCAACTCACACACAACACGCACTACCATCCTCCACCTCACCAACACGCTGTCTCCCACACACGGCAGACTCCGTCCACTCCGTCGAGAGGCTGCAACCACGCTAGCAATAGCTGCACGAAATTGAAATGCATAGTCACAAGCATTGTCAATTCATTGCAACTATTTAATATAGAAGCCCATACTTTTAACATAAGGTACTTTAAAACAGTAACCAACAGCTTTGTGTTTATTTGACCACAGTTGACTATAGGACTGAAAGATAACTGTATTTATAATGTGTTGCCAGCATTGCCAGGTTTGTTGTTTTGTTACCTTGTGGTTGTTCTTGCTTTTGTCCATAGATGTTCATGAAGAAACATACCGAAACCGGGAGTGAATATACAAGTGACAGAAAAAGAATTTGATAATAAAGGCCTGTGTATGAGTGGCAGTAGATTATTAATGTGTAAATTTTGTAACGGTGTAGTTTTGTGGAAAAGAAGAGTTGTGTGTGAAAATCACATTGCTGCAGACGGGTTAAAAAAAAAAGGGATGCCTCAAGTGTGTTTCCTAGAGAAACTACGAAAGCTAGATGATCTAAATTTCAGGAGTTAGATGAACAAATATTATGAACGTTGGTCTTAAAAACACCATAATTTGTTGCTAGTTTGGGGTTTCAAATTACATATTGTAGAATTAACCTTAAAATTATGGTTTTAATTAATTGATTTCAGGAGTTGGAGATTTACTTCAAGCGAGGGCACTGCAGGAGAAATATGTAGCAAAAGTAGCTCACAGGAGAAGAATGGAATTGGCAGAAAAAAATGAAGGGGAAGAAATATAACATTTGTTGTGATAAGACAACTGACAAGGTTGGAAAATGCATTTTTGTGATGTTATCGTGATTGTTTTCAGAGGTTACACCCAAGTTGGTGGTTTACGTTTTTGTACCAGAAAAACTTCATCAGTTTCCCTCGAAACCTTCTTTCAGGTCAGCAACTTTGATCTGCTAAGCGCATAGAAAAATATCTAATAAATAACACCAAGCCAAACAATATCGATCACAAGTAGTTTTTACTTCTCTAACCTAATTAAATAAAGCACATCCGATAAGAAGGCGCCCAACATGATGGCAAAATCCATTCTTTTAAATTTTCCATTTGTAATTTGGTCACCGGTATACTGTTTGTAATAAGTTTCTGGAAATCTTTACCACATAAATTAGGCCTACAACAACTTTTAAAGGTTATGTTCAACTCGAGAATATGGTTTTGAATGTAAGTATCGATATTCAAAGTTCGCAGTTGCATTATATTCTGTTTTGCTAGTCACTAATCACAAGCAAATTGGAAAGAGGAAAAATCAAAACTCCAGATATTTGGTTAAGTCGTGACATAGAGCTCAGCTGGAAAGCACAGTGAGAAACTCTCAGCACAAGCTAATACAAGTGGGAAATGATACAAACTTTTTAAATACTACACAGCGAGTATAAAACAACTCTGGTTTTTATATGGACATTTCAATATAAAAATGTAAACATAAAAATCCATCTTCCATTAGGACCAGAACAGTAATAGGCAATCCCAGGACCTTCCACGTCTTTATATATGTAAGTTGCAACATCTGTTCTGGTCTTGAGAGAACATAATTATGTCCGATCATACACTAAAATACTAGATTCATGTCAAGAAGGAACAGTTTTGATTTCTGTATGAAAGCCCAGTGACTATATAGTGCATTGTGAGAAGTGCCCTGCTCGGCGATATGATTGAAAAAAAAATAAACATCTAACCCTAGACGTTATGTAAATGTTTTACAATTGTGAACATTTGACGAAACTCATTCCTTCTTCAAGTAGAGCTGTCGAAATTAGCTCTGTCTCCTTTGAATTGTTGAGGCCACATTGTGGTTTTTATTTTCTGAGGTTTCCTTAAATAATACCAGCCAATTGCTATGCTAAGATGGTCCCTTATACACGTTCACCGCCGATCATTTTCCCGCTACAATACTTGCTCTCATTAACACAATGATGAACGTTACTGCAAAGATTCATAGGTATGTCATAGCCATCCTCTTGTGAGATACTGTTTCCTGAAAAAGGCTTGATCTAAGATTTAGTGTGTGTTGATGGGACTGAAATTTCTGGATGGTTGATGCAGGAAATCATTTCTTTGAGGAATGGATAATGTGGGATTTTTGAAAACATGATTTAATTATAATGCTTGGGGGACCACATAATTTACAAGAAGTTATAGCTTATGACCACGTAATTTGAACAAGTAATCCGGGGAAACGTAGTTTCCAGGAATGGATAATAGAAGTTCCACTGTACTAGGAAGAGGAAGCATTTGTACTTTCCTTTGGTCAAAGAAGAAACAGGGAAGTTATGTCCACTTTCTCCCATGCCAGGACTGACACACAGGAATTCTTGGTTCCTCAGTGGTTTATATTTGGCAGATTACTTGCCAACATTGTGGAGTTCAGCAAATTAGATGAACTTGTAGAAATCAGTAACTGCAGAATTTTTTCTTTTGCCTCTCTGTTCTGCAGATATTGCTGCAGATCATACGAAGCCAATTTTTTTTCAAAGAACACCGTCAGTGCTTGGTACAGCTCATTACAAAGGTTGAGGACTTCAGCCACCCAACTGCACATCCCTTGTATGGAGATTTAGAAAGGCTAAAGTCTTGATCAGGAATCTAGAGGTGGTATGTTTTCCAGGGCCTCGAGGACTGCAGAAGAGGGACTTGAAACCACTCAAGCAGCTACTCTCATTCAGGCAAGTGGATACAAAATTGTTTGCTGAAACTTACCCTTCTGATGTCTCAAGATCCATCCACGAGGTTAACTTGAAGGATTTGGAGTGTTGGACCCCAAAGCAATTTTTTTTTAGAGAAGCGAACCTCTCCCTTTTCACTGACTTTGGAAAGTTAACTTCTTTCCAGGGAATGGATTAACATGAAATGGTGTCTGGTTTCTTTGAGTTAAAGAATTGTGTTTCTGAATATGAATCAAAAGTCCAGTTCAACATGTTGAATTTTCTGAAAGCAGTGAGTGTTACAAAGGCGATGTTTGAAATGGTTTGGTTGCTTTGTCCTATTGCAGGCTGTGAATGGTTCTTTTCTTCAAACAGCGATGCCATTACAGACAAAAGAACAAATTTAAAGGAGAAAAATGTTGTTGTTATGGCAATTTTTGCCTTCAAGGGCTAAATAATTTTGTGTTACTGCTAGCAAAGTTTAAGATTATTGTTGTGAAGAATTTACATGATTTTGAAAATAGCATCACTTTTTGAGGAAAAAACAACTTAATTTCTCAGAAAAATAATACTGCTTGTACGGAAAAGAACCTCACCTTTTACAGGCCCCTAGCTATAGGAGTGAAAGGTAACAGACTTGTTTGACCCCTGCAACTTTACTTTAAGCTTTCTTTAAGACTTCACCACTAAAGAGATTGAATATGTAAAGTAATTACAGTCATTACTTTTGTTTTTCTGTGAAATAGCTTCTCTTAAAACAGTCATCTGAGGTAAAAGAACTGATTATGTGACTGTATAGTGGGACTCAAACTCACATTTTTCATGGTTAGTAGGATGCTTCAGTGATTCATTAAGTGGATTAAATTAATTCAGTCCTTGCTCTGCAGATAGCTTCATAGTCATTTTTGTCAACATCAAAGTGTTGAAAATGATTTTTTTTTTTTTTTTTTTTTTTTGTGTGTGCGTCAACCATTCTAGTGAAATCAGTAGACGATGTGGGTTCAGTTCCCAGTGTCAGTCACAATTTCAGCATTTTCATCTCAACCATTTTTATAAATTCATAGATTTTGCATGGGACTATTGATGCTTGTTGTTAGTTATATATCATTTTCTGGCAGTCTCTGAGTTGGAAATAATACATACTTTTTTTACGTTCAAGCAATCACATTTTTCAAATCTATATTCAATAATGTGTATTTAAGTGTTTTCCCGTGCTTTGAATTTTTTTCATAGATTATCTGCTGGCTGCTATTGTGTTTATTAGTGTGATTTATGATTGAATGAAAATCCACAGCCTGCTTCCAGTCATTCGACCAGGTCAGGAATGGAATTAATGAAGCCCCTCTCTAGCGGCAAGGATAGGAATTGTGCCGGCTGCCGAAACCTGTCTCACTCCTCTGGGGCAATGATTAATGAATGACAGATGAAATGAAATGATATTGGAGAGTGTTGTTGGAATGAAATATGACCCGGAAAACCGGAGTACCTGGAGGAAAACCTGTCCTGCCTCCGCTTTGTCCAGCACAAATCTCACATGGAATGACCAGGATTTGAACCATGGAACCCAGCGGTGAGAGGCCAGCGTGCTGGTGCCTGAGCCACAGAGGCTGTGATTTATGATTGCTTTCTGTAAATTATTCAAAATCATTGGAAACTAAAGCAGCTATAGGAACTTTCGGAGTATGTCCCCATATTTCCATCACATATTGCAATGCCAGGTTAGAAGACTTAGAACTTGCTGGATGGATATGGTCTAGACTGACATTGCAGCTAGGGGAGAGCAATGGCTGATGTCATGAAGAAGGTGAATTAGAGGTGTGTGGAAGAGGCTTATCAATCAACTAAAATGATTCTTTTTCATTGATAACTTCATCATTGTCCCCATCCTTTGCCCAAGTATTGGGCCAAGTGTCCCATTATGGTTTGGGATTTTATATCCATCGTTCGAGCCCCACTGTCGGCAGCCTGAAGATGGTTTTCCGTGGTTTCCCATTTTCACACCAGGCAAATGCTGGGGCTGTACCTTAATTAAGGCCACAGCCACTTCCTTCCAATTCCTAGGCCTTTCCCATCCCATCGTCGCCATAAGACCTATCTGTGTCGGTGTGACATAAAGCAAATAAAATTTTAAAAAAATATATATCCATCGTTTCATCGGACATCCCTATAGATATATCTTCCCTTGATTGGTAGCGTAGGATCTCCTTTAGTAGCCTTCCAGACTTCATCCTTTGAACATGATATTCTCAGTTTCCGTGATAATCACAGATGTAATTGATTATTAGTTTCACATCCAATCCCTTTAGCATATTTTCACTTCTTTTATGATCCCATTTTTTGTATAGCCTGCTGTTCGGCACATGAACATCATTTCACGTACTGTAATTATGGAAATATTCTTAGTTCTGATTGGCCATGCCTTGCTGTCGTAGCAAAGGGTTGGTCTGGCTGAAGTGTTAAAAAGACGTAAATGAATGTGTATTTCGACAGGAGATCGCTTCATGCTGTGATTTATAATTCCTGTTGGTCTAGCATATTTGGTTATTTTTGCAGATACATTCATTTCTTCTTGGAAGATAAATATCCCTTATAATTGAATTCGTTGACCCTTTTTAAAGTGTTATCAAACAGATTTTACTGTGGATAGGTTCCTTCCCCTTAAAGGCCATTAATTTGCTCTTTCCAGGGAAATGGTCATGTTGAATTTTGAAGAGATTTTCAGGAGATTAAATACTGGCCACTGAAGATCATGTTCTGATTATATTCATTTCATGTGGCTATTTCTAGCCGAGTGCAGCCCTTGTAAGGCAAACCCTTCGATGAGGGTGGGCGGCATCTGCGATGTGTAGGTAACTACACGTTATTGTGGTGGAGGATAGTGTTATGTGTGGTGTGTGAGTTGCAGGGATGTTGGGGACAGCACAAACATCCAGCCCCCGAGCCATTGGAATTAACCATTGAAGGTTAAAATCCCCGACCCGGCTGGGAATCGAACCCGAGACCCTCTGAACCGAAGGCCAGTGCGCTGTCCATTCAGCCAACGAGTCGGATGTCTTCTGATTATGCTACTAATGCAACGTTATCAGCAAACAGTATGGCATCTAGATGTCTCTCATGGCCGCCATCACTGTATTAAGGTGCTTTCTTTCTTCTTTTTTTGTTTTCTTTTTTTGCATCATACCAACACAGATAGGTCTTGCATGTCGATGATGGGACAGGAAAAGGCTAGAAGTAACCATGGCCTTGCTTAAGATACAGCTTGGTGTGGAAAAAAAAAATCTTCAGGGCTGCCGACAGGGGGGTTCGAACCTACTGTCTCCTGTATGCAAGCTGACAGCTACTTGACCAAAACCACGCACCCACTCTTTTGGTATATTATGGTGTTGGTATGGATTATGAACTACAAAGGAGAGAGTCCACAGCCTTGTCTCACACCTATGCTGATAGGTTCCCATTCTGTCTCATGTTCTCCTAATTTTACTGCAATTCGTCACTGTACATATTTTATATGTTATCTATTAACCCATTCCGGTCTGGGCCTGAATATCCCTAACAAAGGTTCTGAACTGGGCATTTTTAAGTGTTTGAAAAATATGTATCTCTGGACCTATAGGAGATATTTGCACGATTATTTTTTTCTTTGTGCTTGTTTGAGTACTAGTAATAAAAAATGTTGTTCGTTTCACGTCAGCTAGCACTTGAGATTTAAAAATTGTTTATATCTTATACCAAGTTTTGTTAATTTAAAAATTCTGTCTACTAAGAAAGTACAGTTATCTGAAATACTATTACATTTTCCCTATTTTGATCGTGTAAAATGTGCATTACAATCACAAAACAGTCGGACTGAGTGGCTCAAAGGTTGGGGCGCTGGCCTTCTGACCCCAATGTGGCAGGTTTGATCCTGGCTCAGTCCGGTGCTATTTAAGGTGCTCAAATACGTCAGCCTCGTGTTGGTAGATTTACTGGCACGTAAAAGAACTCCTGCGGGACTAAATTACAGCACCTTGGCGTCTCCAAAAACCGGAAAAGTAGTAATGGGATGTAAAAAAAAAAAGCATTAATTACAAAACAATAACGATAATGAAAGTGGGGCTGGGCTGAGTGGCTCAGACGGTTGAGGCGCTGGCCTTCTGACTCCAACTCGGCAGGTTCGATTCTAGTTCAGTTCAGTGGTATTTGAAGGCGCTTAAATATGTCAGCCTTGTGTCGGTAGATTTACTGGCATGTTAAAGAACTTCTGCGGGACTAAGTTCCGGCACGTTGGCGTCTCTGAAAACCGTAAACGTAGTTAGTGAGACGTAAAGCCAAAAACATTTTATTTGTTATTTTTATTTATTTATTTATTTTATTTTACATTTTATGGCTTCATTGGACATTATACAATAGTTTTGCCAATTGCCTCTTAGCCCAGTACTTCTTCATTCTCTCGGATCTTGATTTTCTCTACTCGTCTATGATCACTCTTTCCATGGTTTCTCTGTTGATCTTGGTCTGTAGTCTGGTGTCTATGTTTGTGTCTTGATTCTGTGGGTCTTGTTTTTTAAATCCACTACTGTGATTTGTAGTTCCTTCATATCTTCTTTGATTTCTGTAATCCACTTAATATTACTCTTACTGCTCCACAGTTTTTCTATTATTATCCTGCTGATTCTATTTTTGGGTGTTCTTATTAGGTGACCAAAGAATGAGATTACTGGTTTTATTTCTGTGTAGACTTGTTTTGTTAGAAACTAGTCTCCAGTGTCCATTTTCTTGGTATTGGTTGTTTATACATGTTCTGATTTTTCTTTTTTCTATTTTGAGTATTCTGTCTATTACTGCAGTATTAGTTGTTTTGAAAATGGTTTCACTAGCGTATGTTATTTCTGGTTGTATGACTGTTTTATAATGCTTTAATTTTGTGGCTATTGAGAGGTCTTTTTTGTTGTATATGTTCTTGGTGACATATTGAGCTTTGGTTAATTTGTTTATTCTATTATGCCATGTTTGCTTTTCGTTAAGGTTGTATGTTATAATTTCATCTAAGTATTTAAATTTGTCTACGATTTTGATTTCCTGTTCTCCTACTTTGATTTTCTTTGTGAGTGGTGGGTTAACATGATTTCTGTTTTCTTAAAGTATATTTTGAGGCCAATTTTTTGTGCTGTTTCCTGTAGTGATTTAATTTGTTGTTGAGTTTCCTGACCATTGTTAGATAGGAGAGCAAGGTCATCAAGAAATCCCAGACAATTTGAGGTTATGTTGTCTTTTGATCTTCCAATTTTGATGTTTTTTTGGGTATCCTTATACCATTCCTTCATTATATTTTCCAAAGCTCAGTTGAATAGCAGTGGTGACAAATAATCTCCCTGTCTTAAACCATTTTTTATGAGGAGTGCCTTAGAAAATTCACCTGTGAACTTGACTTTTGATTGTGTGTTTGTTAAGGTGAGTTCAATCAGTTTTATTACTTTTGGGTGCAGTCCAAAATTTCTTAATATTTTCAATACCGAAGGTCTATGAATACGGTCATGTGCCTTCTTTAAAGTCTACAAACATTATTGCGAGAGATTTGTTTTGTTTTCTGTAATATGCCATAACGAATTTTTTCTTACAAAATTGTACAAAACAATTTTAATCCTCCTAGTCAATACTATATATTTTACGTCCAATTAAGACAAAACTTCACACACAAATAGACATGTTTCGACCCGGCATTGAGTCATCCTCAGCAAGACACGTATCATGAATTAAAAACATCGGAAACACACAAAATGAAATGTAAGTTAGAAAGTTTTTAAAAATCATGATGAAAATTAAAAAACTTTGAAATGTTGATCGTTAAAACAATCTTGAACTGGAGGTCTTTCTGTTTCAGTGTTTTTGTTGTCCTTTGGTGTGGTTCAACTGATATCTGTATACTGTTGGCTTAGTTGTGTTCCGTCATGGGCTGATATACATAAGCATTATTGAATTTGAACCGTCTGATTTTTAGTCTGTAAAATGGCTAATACAAATCGAATTTTGAAAAATTGTGACTAACAGGAACAACATTTAGATTAAGTTATAAAGAACGAAAACTAATTTACGGTACGTGGCCCGCTTGTATCACCAGTGTTCTCTGACTACGGAGTCCAGCTCTCGACTGACTTGCTCCCGCAATTGAGACACAAGACATGTTGCTACAAGGAAGTGGAGTGGGGAAATGTGTCGGGGCTTGTGGGAGAATGGGAGTGTGCGGAATAATGGAAAAAGAGCCCCGCCTCATTTCCCCACTCCACTTCCTAGTAGCAACACATCTTGAGTCTCGACTGCGGGAGCAAGTCAGTCGAGAGCTGGACTCCGTAGTCAGAGAACACAGGTGATACAAGCGGGCAACGTAACGTAAGTTCATTTCTGTTTTTCATAAATTAATCTAAATGTTGTTCCTGTTAGTCACAATTTTTCAACCTCAATTCGATTTGTATTATCCATTTTACAGACTAAAAATCAGACGGTTCTACTTCAATAATGCTTATGTATATCAGCCCATGTTGGAACACAACAACGAAGCCAACAGTATGCAGATCCCAGTTGAACCACACCAAAGAACAACAAAAACATTTAAGCAGAAAGATCTCCAGCTCAAGACTGTTTTAACGATCAACATTTCACATTTTAACTTTAAACATGCTTTTTAGAAAACTTTTTAATTTACATTTCATTTTGTGTGTTTCCTATGTTTTTAATTCATCATACATGTCTTACTGAGGATGACCCAATGCCGGGTCGAAACATGTCTATTTATGTGTGAAGTTTCATCTTAATTGAACATAAAATACATAGTATTGACTAGGAAAATTAAAATAGTTTTGTACAATTTTGTAAGAAGTTCAACTGTCAATACGGATTTAACATGAGATTCATAGTCTGTAATAACTAATTTTAACGTGATGATTTGTTCTGCACAGCTTCTCCAAGGTCTGAAGCCTCCTTGGTATTCACCTCATTCTTGCTCTAATTGTTCTTTAATTCTGCCATACAGTATTCTAGCAAATATTTTGTATGTACAGTCCAAGAGAGATATACCTCTGTGGTAATCTGGATTGCTCTTGTCTCCTTTCTTGTGAAACGGGTGGATGTGTAACGGTTCAAATCCCATTACAAGATGATATCTGTATTTTTATTATTTTATCTGTATTATTATTATTATTATTATTATTATTATTATTATTATTATTATTATTATTATTATTATTATTATTATTATGTCCGTATTATTATGTTAACTGTGATATTGTTACTATTATTGTAATTATCCGTTTTATTCAATTCGATTTTGCAATTGCCTGTTGCTTGCAAGATTGTACTTAGATGTATACATATATACGTATGTGTAGAATAACACTCAATACCTGTACAGTGAGAGTTTCGATGTATCAGATGTGGAAGTGACGTTGTTATATTGCTATACCACTGGCGATTCTGCCAAGTCATCGCCAAGCCATGGCTACGTCATCGTATTTAGTTAGGACTGAGCTCACTGTCTTTGAGAAACCCAACGAGCCGGCGGCGGTTTCACAACTGTATGTAATATTTGCCGCGTTGTGGGAGTATGTCATTGTTATTTCTGGAGATTACGTAGCTGTGTCAACCAACGTCTATATAAAAGGTGGGTGCATATTGTAGCGTCAGTCATTAGTTATACGGATGCAGTACAGTGAAGAAGTCTACTACTGTCGGATTTTTTTATTATGGACACTCGAGTTTAGCCTTTAATTACAAACGAACCAATAGGCCTATTGCGATGCGAGTTACTCCAATATTTTCCTTGTTTAATCCTACATTAGCGTATATAAAACACATTGTTTTTGACGTTCATTAAATATTTTTTATTTGTGGTTATAATAAACATTGCCTGGGTTTTTGGCTTCTTCTCTAGGAAGCTCTCACTTAGGAATATATACAAGGAAAACTACTTGTCTGGTGGTAACGAAATTTTTATATATTATAACCACATGTATTTGTAGTGTAATACTAACGTTTTAATTTTTTTCAACCACCCCGAAAAAAGTTCTTATCATTTTTCTAAAGCAACTCTTTATCAGCTCAGGATGAACGTACAACAGCAAACTTGGGCTTGTTTTGAAGCACTCAGTCATGGTTATCAGAAACTACAACAAATGTAACCGTACAGTTTGGTACCGAATTTATGAAGAGTAATATTGAAAGGAGGTTTTGTATATGCCGGACCGTGCGATTAACAGCAGGCCGGGTGGTGAAAATGGGCGCAGTGTTGCCGCGTTCAGTAGTAATCATGCGCGCAACGAACACAGCTTTTCGTTTACTTTCAACCTTTAATTATTTTATTTCCTCTTATAAATTCCACTTCCCATCACCTTTTCTCATAAGGGCTTTGGACCTTCAAAGGCAGGTTTAAAAGTGGTTGACTTCCTAATTTAGAAATATCACACTATACAATTTTTACAAGAGTTATTTGCATTATTATTTACATATAAGTTATTTACAATATTTAATTCTATCAATTTTCTTCGTCTGAAAAATCACTGTGTCCCGATGAATCGGTGCTGCTGTAATTCATGTTGATTATGACTGGCTCGAAATAAGGGACGTTTTCAGACAGTCCATTTTTTTCCCAGTAGTTGTCTTCAATTTTCTTAGCGTTTTTAATGCATTGTTTCCAGAGTTCGGGGGGTCACTGGTTTCCTGTTTAGTTTTTTGAATCGGAATCCCAAGCTTCGAACTACTTTCAAAAGCGTAGAAATTGACATATCAGGAAAATCCGGCATAATTTCTAACAGTTTCATACGGAGGCTTTTGATTGTAGGAAATATCTTATTCATATAAAAATCGTGCATATTTCTTCGTATTATGCCCAAAGTAAAATCATCGAGATGGATTTTCGGATGCCCCTGTCTCACACACTGCTTCTTTCTTGACCTGGATGACGTATTTCCATCATTCTCCTTTGAAGCGGCTCCTACTCTCTTCACTGACGACAGCGATAATCCAAGACACTCTGCCACCTTCTTGTAGACAGGGAACCTCTTGTCCCCTAGTTTTCCCCCGCACATTGAATGAAACAAATAACACCCAAAATAATTGCAAGTTCACCCTCTGATAACGGCGGTCTCGGAGGCATCTTGAAGTGACGTGGCCAACATGCAGAACATAGGACAACTGAAAGTAGCTTGCGGATAAAACAAGGTCATGGGCATTCCATTGCACAACTGCCCGGGGCGAGTGTACTGTGTTCGTTGCGCGCATGATTACTACTGAATGCGGCAACACTGCGCCCGTTTTCACCACCTGGCCTGCTGTTAATCGCACGGTCCGGCATACACAAAACCTCCTTTCAATATTACTCTTCATAAATTCGGTACCAAACTGTACGGTTACAGTTGTTGTAGTTTCTGATAACCATGACTGAGTGCTTCAAAACAAGCCCAAGTTTGCTGTTGTACATTTATCCTGGGCTGAGAAAGAGTTGCTTTAGAAAAATGATAAGAACTTTTTTCGGGATGGTTGAAAAAACATTTAACTTGAGTATTACACTACAAATACATGTGGTTATAACATATAAAAATTTCATTACCATCAGACAAGTAGTTTTCCTTGTATATATTCCTAAGTGAGCGCTTCCTAGAGAAGAAGCCAAAAACCCGGGCAATATTTATTACAACCACAAATAAAAAATACTTAATTAACGTCGAAAACAATGTGTCTTATATAAGCTAATGTAAGATTAAACAAGGAAAATATTGGTATAACTCGCATTGCAATAGGCCTATTGGTTCGTTTGTAATTAAAGGCTAAACTCGAGTGTCCATAATAAAAAATCCGACGGTAGATCAAGAGGCCTTAGTCGGTCAGTCAACAAGTGTGAACGAGAGATGGAGAAGACTCAGTGAGCCATTAATTATTGGTCATTGAGAGAGTGAGGCCAAAAGTTAGTTGGTCCGTCACTTAGTGGAAGACACGGGCGCAAGGGCTTACCATGAAGTCAGAGAGGGCAACCCTGGACCTGCCAAGAGGTAATACCATATTGACTTACAAAGAAGTCAGATGATATGGAGAAGAGGCAGTCACAAGGATGTATCACCAAGTTAGGCGTGACACATCTACAGTAAACACCAGATCAAAGGAATACGTCGTAATTACACTAAAAGTGTTGAAGGTACAGTCAAGTGAATCAGTGAGGGAAATATTTCGTATAAATTGTTAAATGTCCGGTCAAGAAGAATTCAAATTCATGCCTAGTTTCTTTCAGTTGCAATGTCATAATTTCATATTCTCATCCGTTTTATCGCAACAAGACACTATTTTTTATATATTATTTAAAGAATATATATTGTTCTATCAAACGAATTCATAGTTTTATTTCATTGACAGTAAAATATCTTAACCTCAAAATTAATGGGGAAACCGAACGCCAATCTCCTTTTCCCAGAACTTATATGGTATGTTGTCAAAAGTAAGCTTATTACCCCACACCCTAGAGATAGTCAAGAGTCTCATTTTATTATTGCTGCACTGAGTGGCAGCTGGCGCCCTTCAAATAATGTATGTGTAAGTAAGCAGGTAACAAGTAAGTGTGAGTACAAGGTTCAACAAGTGTGTATTTTATTTAATGAATGTTAATTTTCATAATTTCCATTTTAAATGCAGATATTCAGATTTTTCAAGTAAAATGCAGATTAATATGTTTGTAATAGTAGTCAGACAGTTTAGGAAGTTACAAAGTGTCGACGCAACGTGGGACACGAATAAATTCAGAACTTGGTCTGAATGACAGCATATCATAGGTTCATTTTGGGAGTAGTATGCAAATTTAAGCCAACGGAATGATTACCGGTAAATGTTAGGAGTGTAACTTTGTGATATATATTTGTATTTTGGGGATATGTCAAGGGATTTGAAGAGGGAAATTAATTTGAGATCGCGTACTATCACTAGTGAACCAAAGATGGACAAGGAAGACAATAACAAGTCATGTGACGACGAGGTCATTGCTTCTGCGGACATCCAAGGTGAAATTCAGAGTAGGGAACAGGTGACTACGATGGAAATTTCTGATGTAATTCAGGAAAGGGCAGAAATTGAGAAGCACGCAGAAACTCAGAAGAAGTCCCAGGGGGGATGAACCAAGATCAATTTTCCTTGCTGATGGCCACAATAATTAGTAGTAATGAAAGTCAGAAAGAGATGAAAGAATTAATTAGTACTAATAATGATAATTGCAATAAACAGATTAGCTCTCTAAGTAGTAAAATGGAACAAATAATTAGTAGTAACGAAAATAGTAAGGAAGAAATGAAAGAATTAATTAGTACTAATAATGAAAATTGTAATAAACAGATTAACTCTCTAAGTAATAAAATGGAAGAAATGATTGGTATTAGTAATGAAAATAATAAGAGATGAAAGAATTAATTGACAATAGTAATGAAAATTGTAATAAACAGATTAACTCTCTAAGTAGTAAAATGGAACAAATAATTAGTAGTAACGAAAATAGTAAGAAAGAGATAAGTAATAAAATGGAAGAAATGATTGGTATTAGTAATGAAAATAATAATAAACAGATGGAAGAAATGATTGGTAGTTGTAACAAACGTTTTAATGCGATTAATGATAAATTAGATAGGTTAAGTGAATCTCTAAATTCTAAAATAGATACTAAGATAGTAGAGGTAACTGGTCAAATATACAAGTTAGAAAATAAGTTTAATAAAGTGTGTGTTGACCTTAGAGGAGAAAGGGAGTTGAGTCGGAGCGGTTTTCATACTCAAATTGAGCATGTCAAAGGAACATGTACAAACAAGATCGTACTGTTAAGTAATAAAATTTCGAGTAATCGGGAAGAAATTCATGAGGTAGTCGAGAAAAGATTGGACAAAATTTACAATGCAGTTAGGGAAGATACGAGGGACAGATTAGTAGAATTGAACAAATTGAAAGCAAACTTGTGGAAGTCGGTGAACTGCGGAACGAACAGGAAACGCTATCGCAGCAGGTGAGAAAGAGAGAGGAAGAATTGCAGGAAGACGTGAGAATAGTGGAAGAGAATGCTGAGAGAGCAGCGGAAGAAGAAGAAGAAGAAGTTGTGAACTGCCAGGGAGTGATACGGCAGAAAGGTAGAGGTGAGACGGCGAGAGAAGTGGTAATAGCGAGTGGTTTGTTCAGTAGGGATCGTGATTTAACCAAGTTTTCTGGAAAACAGTTTAATCCTATAGAGTTTGTGAAAATAGTTGAGAAAAGATTTGCAAGTAAGTTGAGGAATAATATTATTGAATGGGAATACGTGCTGGAAATTTTGTCTAATGTTTTTATCGGTGAAAGTAAAATATGGTTTCGAGTGTACTGGGATAATATGTCTAATTTAGGAGAGATTAAAGAGTTCATTGACAAGCTTTGGAAGGAATGTGTGGAAGGGTGTGAGCGAGAGAGAGAGAGCGCATGATAGCTGGGGAAAGTAGTATAGTAGAGAGAGAGGGGAAAATGTTAGCCGTGTATCAGAGGAGAGGGGGTGATCATGATCCGCAGAGGATTAATAGTTGTGTTGATGGTGAGAGTGGTCAGAAGAGTAACGAGAGAGAATCGGAAGATGGGAGGCGTACGGGTTTGAGTTATCAGAGAGACTATGATGGTCTTAATATGAATGTTATCCAGGTGTCTTTATCGAGCCAGAGTATTTCAGATTCACAGGGAATCGGGTAAGTTAAGTAGACAGGCTGAAGGTAGTAGATGAACCAGTATTTAGTATAAGAAGTTATGTAGTGAAAGTAGATTTAAGAGTATAGTGTGATTGTGACCTAAGTAATGTTAAGTGAGATATTTAAGTAATGACGTAGTCGTAGATCATGAAGTAATTAATGGTAGCAGTAAGTTAGACGTAAGAAGTGTTCTGTTAAGTGATGTAAGTACTTGTAATACTGGGAATATACTGTCAGTAGTGAAGTAGTAACTCCGATGATGGAAATTGTGATCTGAAGAAGGCAATATTTTATAACAGCCGTTGGGTAAGTCACAGTGAGTAAATAAGGTGATAGCGGTAGTAATCACGATAGAAGATGATTGTAACTTTCAACCATGCCTTGTTGTACCAAAACTTGTGTATTCAGTTGTTTTAGGAGCTGACTTGGTTGCAAATTATGGAAGTAGAGTAGACTTTAATTTAGGTAGTGTGTGTTTGTTCTGGGAGGAAACTAGCAAAGAAGTACGTGTTAATTATGATGGTCTGAGGTAAGTGTGTTGGTGACGTGTGTTCTTTGAAATATATGGGAGGTAAGTGAAGTTGTTCCTAGTGAGAGGAAATGTTTTGTTGGGTGTGTAACGTGCCTGTACGACCAGTATCCGAGGGATAGTCGGTATGAGGCAGTGACGTGAGGTAATTTGAGTGAATTACAGGAGGAGTAATTGTGTTCGATGTTAGGTAAGCATCGAGATGTATTTAGTGGTTAAGTGAGGAAGAACACGTATATGAACATAAATTTGTAGTACATGACCATTCATCATTTGTGGGAGGTAAGTACCCCATTCAACTTAAATGTGCTAGTGGAGTCTAAGAACAAATAAACATTATACTGGATTACGGTAGAATTGAACCATCTTGTAGCCATATTATTGATTCTTTAAATATTGTTGCCAAGGGGGATGTGATTTATTGAGATATATAAGTTAATAAGGGCAAAATTGATTCATTTGAGTGACAGAGTGCTACTCAGAATTCCATTTCATCATCTGCAGAGGCGGGAAATATCTTGAAGTTATTCTTTTGTATCAGGGGTATTTCACTGTTGTGAACCGTAGCGGGAAGTGTGCATATTCTTTAAAAGATCAGGAAGGGGATATTGTCGGTATTTATAGTATTATGAATGTAAAGAAGTACTTCACGTGAGATTTGTTGAGATAATAATAAGATGATTAATTTTTGTAAGAAACTGGCAAAATAAAACTAACATCTGCGATTTGCGTGTGAACCAAGTGTCGTATTGGTGTATTGGAAGAATAAGTGCTACATTGTCATGTTCTGTGTGACAAAAAAATGGAGAACAGGACATTGGACAGTTATCTGCGATAACAATATGCAAGAAAAGTTCTCATATAAGTGAATTTTCACAAAATGTTTTGATATGTTAAAAAAAAGAAGAATGTAGTATAATCAATTAAAATTATTTGTATGTATTTAATCAAGTGCTATACTCTTGTGATTTGTATGAGAGAAAAAGAGAATGGGACACTGAACAGTTATCTACGATGGCAATGTGCGAGAAAAATTCTCATATATGTGATGTATTATAAAATGTATGGATGCTGAAAAAGAAAATTATTGTTGTATACTCATTTAAAGTGTTTATATGTGTCAGTGTTATATTTCTATTATGTTGTTCATAAATCAATCGATTCTTTGTTCTTTGATTTATTTATGAGGGAGGCGAATTGTAACAGTTCAAATCCCGTTACAAGATGATATCTGTATTTTTATTATTATCTGTATTATTATTATTATTATTATTATTATTATTATTATTATTATTATTATTATGTCCGTATTATTATGTTATCTGTGATATTGTTACTATTATTGTAATTATCCGTTTTATTCAATTCGATTTTGCAATTGCCTGTTGCTTGCAAGATTGTACTTAGATGTATACATATATGCGTATGTGTAGAATAACACTCAATACTTGTACAGTGAGAGTTTCGATGTATCAGATGTGGAAGTGACGTTGTTATATTGCTATACCACTGGCGATTCTGCCAAGATATCGCCAAGCCATGGCTACGTCATCGTATTTAGTTAGGACTGAGCTCACTGTCTTTGAGAAACCCAAGGAGCCGGCGGCGGTTTCACAACTGTATGTAATATTTGCCGCGTTGTGGGAGTATGTCATTGTTATTTCTGGAGATTACGTAGCTGTGTCAACCAACGTCTATATAAAAGGTGGGTGCATATTGTAGCGTCAGTCATTAGTTATACGGATGCAGTACAGTGAAGAAGTCTACTAGATCAAGAGGCCTTAGTCGGTCAGTCAACAAGTGTGAACGAGAGATGGAGAAGACTCAGGGAGCCATTAATTATTGGTCATTGAGAGAGTGAGGCCAAAAGTTAGTTGGTCCGTCACTTAGTGGAAGACACGGACGCAAGGGCTTACCATGAAGTCAGAGAGGGCAACCCTGGACCTGCCAAGAGGTAATACCATATTGACTTACAAAGAAGTCAGATGATATGGAGAAGAGGCAGTCACAAGGATGTATCACCAAGTTAGGCGTGACACATCTACAGTAAACACCAGATCAAAGGAATACGTCGTAATTACACTAAAAGTGTTGAAGGTACAGTCAAGTGAATCAGTGAGGGAAATATTTCGTATAAATTGTTAAATGTCCGGTCAAGAAGAATTCAAATTCATGCCTAGTTTCTTTCAGTTGCAATGTCATAATTTCATATTCTCATCTGTTTTATCGCAACAAGACTCACTATTTTTTATATATTATTTAAAGAATATATATTGTTCTATCAAACGAATTCATAGTTTTATTTCATTGACAGTAAAATATCTTAACCTCAAAATTAATGGGGAAACCGAACGCCAATCTCCTTTTCCCAGAACTTATATGATATGTTGTCAAAAGTAAGCTTATTACCCCACACCCTAGAGATAGTCAAGAGTCTCATTTTATTATTGCTGCACTGAGTGGCAGCTGGCGCCCTTCAAATAATGTATGTGTAAGTAAGCAGGTAACAAGTAAGTGTGAGTACAAGGTTCAACAAGTGTGTATTTTATTTAATGAATGTTAATTTTCATATCCATTTTAAATTCAGATATTCAGATTTTTCAAGTAAAATGCAGATTAATATGTTTGTAAAAGTAGTCAGACAGTTTAGGAAGTTACAGATGACAGCTGTTGTCCATTGTTCGGGAAAATGTTCTGTTGTCCATACTTTCGATAGAGCCATGTGCAGGGAGATTCGAACTGTTTCACTGGCATATTTCCACATTTCTGCAAAAACTCCACCTTCTTCACATACCTTGTAGTTTTTCATCTCCTCAGCTGCTGTTTCCATCTCTTGGAATGTTGGGTTTAGGTATTCAGGTTTGGTGTTTACTGTGGTGTCTACTGTATGTTAATTTTTAAAAGTTCTTCGAGCTCTTCACAGTTCAACAGTTTATTGAAGGGTTTTGCCATAATTTCGGCATTTTCCTTATTACTGTGCGCCATTTTTCCATTTTAACTTTTCAACATTAATGTAGGGGGTTGAATTTCTTTAATTGTCTACCAAAGATTTTATAGTAATCTCTAGAATTGATTTTATGATAGTTTTCTTCTATTGAGGTGATTATATCTCTCCGAAATTCTCTTAATTTTTCCACTATTTTGGGGGAATTTTTCCTAATACTTTTGAGGTTGATGGCATTTTCTTCTGTTTTGTGAGTTTGAAATTTTAACCATGCCTGGTGTCTTTCTTCATGACATTTGTCACATTCTGGTGTCCACCAAGCATGTCTTTTCCGTGGATTTAAGGGGGCTAAATTTTCAGCCTGTTTTTCGAGAATGGGTATAGTTCTTCTAAATCATCTGTTAATTTTATGGTCTATGTGACTTCTTGATATTTGTCATTTCTGATTAATTGGTGTCGATCATAATTCCTTTTTCCTTTATTGTTTTTTGATTTCTTCTTTAATGGTGTGAATTTAATTTTGATTTTGACTATGTAGTGGTGTGAATTGGTGTCTGTTCCTCTTAGCACTTTAACATTGTAAATTTCTCTATGAAAGGATTTGTCCATACACACATGATCCAGCTGCCATTCCCCTTTTCTTTAGTCAAGGAGTTTCCAAGTCTTAAGTTTGTTCGGTCTCCTTTTGAAGTATGTGGATTTGGAAATGAGGTGGTATTCTCTGCGTAATTCAACAAGTCTTTGACCATTCTTATTTGTAAATTTGTGAGGAGCCCGTTTTCCATTTAAATCTCAGTATTGTTTTCCCTTTCGTAATAACATTATTAATGAAATTTTGTATATATATTTTTATGTGATGGTAGTGGCTGAAACGTGATGTTAGCGAAGATACTCGGAGTGAGGATTATATTGAAGGTATGCAAGTATAATTTTATGCACAAATGGAAATATTATTGGTATCCGAATATGAATTCAAAACAACTTAAATTTCATTATGATTGTAATTTGTTCTGCAGCCGTACACATGTTGCTGCACATTTCATATTTGTGTTGTGAATATGTAAGAATGTCTACATACTATTAAAGTTTTCTGTTTTTTCTAGATATGAGGGATTACAATTACATAAAATATGAAAAATATCACTTGTTTGCTGTGAGAAGCCATATTTTAGAGCACGTTGAGTGACAACATCTACTGATGCATACTTGTCAAAATTATGGTAAATTCTGTAACTTAGATAATACTGCCATCTGTTAAAATATTCTCGTAACTAATACGAAACACAATGTAGCCACCAGAATGCATGCATAGCTCGTTCTCAGTTTTTAGCGAATTGTCAAACCTTACTATGGGCTATGCTTGCAGCGCGGTGCTAAAGTCATTATGGCTGTTACGAGCTGTGCTCGCAGTTAGACTGGAATGAGTTAATTGTTGTGAGACATTATCTTTTGCTACGATATTGAGAATTCTGTTTCTGTCAACTAGGTCAAAGGCTTTCTGAAAAATCAATAAATGCTGTGTGAGTTTCCAAGTTGATATCCAGTATTCGGGAGTTAGTGGATTCGAACCCCACTGTTGGCAGCTCTGAAGATGGTTTTCCATGGTTTTCCATTTTCACACCAGGAAAATGCAGGGGCTGTATCTTAATATTAAGGCCACGGCCACTTCTTTCCCACTCCTAGCCCTTTCTTGTCCCGTCATCGCCTTTAGACCTATATGTGTCGCCTTTAGACCTATATGTGTCGGTGCAACGTAAAGCAACTTGTAAAAAAATGTTCCAAGTTGAATTTCCTGCATTTTTCTACTAACATTTTCATGGTAAAATAGGCATCAGCAAATGAGCGTCTACTTAGCAATGTTTCTTATGTAGATTTATAGTATTTTTCTCCCTCTTTTCCAGGCTTGTCAGAATTTTGTCAAGTGGAATTTTGAATTGGTAGCAGACACACCTGATTTTTGTAACTTCGAAGCTGAAGTTTTAGCCAGCCTTCTACAACAGAATGACCTTGTGGTACACAATGAAATGGCTCTTTACAAGTAAGTGAATTTAAGATATGGAAAGGTTCATAATAATATTAATTACAGAGAAAACCACCCATACAGTCATCTTTATGTAGTGGTTATCTCAATAAACGGCCAGTTTTCTCTGGAACTGTTTAATTTTCCCATAAAACTGTATCCCCTTCTTTAAGCAGTCACCTGACTTCACAGTCAGTGGTCAGACACATTTCACAAACTGACTTGAATGAAACAGCCAGTCATAACTGCTCCAGATACCTTGTTCATCCCTGAGACGTACGTACGGTAATAAAATTGACCTTTTTCGCATCGGGCCATTCAAATAGTACTGTAGTTTTTCTTTTCTGGGGTACAGTAAATACTGTCCTCTTTCTTCCTCATCCTCTCTTCTCTGTAGCGTACCAGTAAATGAAGTTATAAATTACCTACAGCAGTGAATGGGATAGCATGATTAAACAAGCCAACAATACGCTAACTCATTTTAAATGTTTTTGGTTGGAATAATGTTTGAATAGGTGTACTACTGTTGCATTTATTGGAATTTTTGATGATTGAGTTAAATTGTAGTACTGTATTTAGCCAGTGAATGTGTAAGGTACAATGGGTGATAAGTCATGGATTGTTTTAACATTGAAGAGGACGAAAATGTGACTCCTAGAAAGCAGGAAAGGAATTGCTACATGGCAACCTGCAAAAATTGCCAAATGTGCCAGGACACATGTGAATAATGCAACATGCAGCCACTGTGTCACATTACAGGAATGGCTTTAAGTAGGAGAGAATCATTAACTCATTGGGCCTGAGCCACGGAACCATTCCGTGCTTCGTCTTGGTGGACCAAATGCTGGACCACAGAACTGTTCTGTTGTCTCACTTTACTATGTAATTCAACTTTTGCTCAAGAGATGGCAGAGTGAGTTGCATTTGTGATTTGTGTAGTGACTCTTTCCTTGCAATGTTGTATACTCTTTGCTAGTATATATCGATAGTGTGCTTGGTAATATTAGTTTGAAGTGGGCTATCTCTAGACTTTGAGATTCGCTTGTAAACAAGATGGCTGCCAGTAAAGAACTGAAATTTACAGATATATAACCCCTTTTAGAAAGGAATGTCATTTTTTTCAATGAACTTAGTAGTAATATTAGTAGTAGTGTGAGCAATGCTCCTGAAGAACAAATAGATGTGAAAATCGAAGAGGAAGTGAAAGGAGAAGACTGTGTTACAGCTCAGCAGGCGGACTGAGTACAGACCCTCGATGTTGATAAAATAAAATATTTTTAATCTATTCCTTGTTCCGCAGTTCATGGTATGAAAGCCATTTATTTTCATGTATATTTAAATCTTTAATGGTCTTGTAGGTAAGAAGTTTCTCATGATATGAAGTGACACTATATATTTCCTCTAAAATAATCCCAGTTCCAATGCAGTTTCAATCCAACAAATATGCAGGGTTCAGTGGGTTAATCTTATTCAAACCATAAAAATGACATAATTCTGGTAATGTAAACTTGCAGGGAATACATAAAGCAGCTGTATATATTTATTAGTTCCATAAGTTCCAGGAAGTCAAGGAAGAATGGATGAAGGAGAAGTGCAAGGATGTCGAAGGTTGTATGGTCCTAGGAAAGGTAGATGGTGTATATGGGAAAATCAAGGAAATGTTTGGAGAAAGGAAATCTAGGTGTATGAATATTAAGAACTCCGATGGAAAGCTACTTCTAGGGAAGGAAGACAAAGCGGAAAGATGGCAGGAACATATCCAACAGTTGTATCAAGGTAAAAACGTAGATGATTTGGTTCTGGAACAAGAAAAGGCTGTTGATGCTGATGAAATGGGAGACCCAATTTTGAGATCAGAGTTTGACAGAGCTGTGAGAGACCTAAATAGCAACAAGGCACCTGGAATTGATGAAATTCCCTCTGAATTACTGACTACCTTAGGAGAAACCAGCATGGCAAGGTAATTCCATTTCGTGTATAATATGTATGAGACAGGAGAAGTACCAACCGATTTTCGGCACAATGTTGTTATTAAACAATATTTAAAATTCTTCCACCGTTTTGATACTTTTTTTGCCTTTTGGCAAATTTTTTTTATTTATCAACAGTACATGTGTCGTTCCTTATTTAGGAACATCCTCAGCTGTTATTGTAGCTTAGGTGAATTGCTAAGATTTAAAATACATTAATTTGCAGGTACGGTACATTGATTCATTTAAAAACTACTGAAAATACCAATTAAATTAAATGATATTAAAAACAATGTAGGGGTTAGTGTGTTAATAATGTGAGAGCGGATGATTACATGGTTGGTCAGCTTAAAAACTATGTCTATTCATTTGAATAGTTGTTAAAAATTTCATTTTGTTACATTAAAAAAATCTGTTTGCGGTTAAAAGTTTTAAAACTTTAAATTAATGTATTTTAAATCTTAGCAATTCACCTAAGCTACAATAACAGCTGAGGATGTTCCTAAATAAGGAACGAAACATGTACTGTTGACAAATTAAAAAAAATTTGCCAAAAGGCAAAAAAAAAAAGTATCAAAACGGTGGAAGAATTTTAAATATTGTAAAATTTAATGATTAAATTTTGATACGGAAAATGAAGTTGATTACTTGCAACAATGTTGTTATACCTAATCCCAAGAAAGCCGGTGCTGACAAGTGTGAAAACTCCCACACCATTAGTTTAGTATCTCGTGCCTGCAAAATTTTAACACGTATTATTTACAGAAGAATGGAAAGACAAGTTGAAATTGAGTTGGGAGAAGATAAGTTTGGCTTCAAAAGAATTGTAGGAACACGTGAAGCAATCCTGACTTTACGTCTGATCTTAGAGGATCGAATTCAGGAGGACAAGCTCACGTACATGGCATTCGTAGATCTAGAAAAGGCATTCGATAATGTTGATTGGACCAAGAACAGACAGTAAAGGAAATCAAAGAGGAGTTTGGAAAAGGAATCACAATCCAAGGAGAGGAAATCAAAACCTTGAGATTTGCCGGTGATATTGTTATTTTATCTGAGACTGCAGAAGATCTTGAAGTTGCTGAATGGTATGGACGAAGTCTTGGGTAAGGAATACAAGATGAAAAATAAGTCCAAAACAAATGTAATGGAGTGCAGTCGAACGAAGGCAGGCGATGCAGGAAATATTAGATTAGGAAATGAAGTCTTAAAGGAAGTAGATGAATATGGTTACTTGGGTAGTAAAATAACTTATGATGGCAGATGTAAGGAGGACATAAAATGCAGACTAGCACAAGCAAGGATGAGCTTTCTTAAGAAAATAAATTTGCTCACTTCAAACATTGATATAGAAATTAGAAAGATGTTTCTGAAGACTTTCATCTGGGGCGTGGCATTATAAGGAAGTGAAACATTGATAATAACTAGCTCAGAAAGAAAGAGAACAGTAGCTTTTGAAATGTCGTGTTACAAAAGAATGCTGAAGGTGAGATGGATAGATCGAATCACGAATGAAGTGACACTGAATCGAATTGGTGATAGGAGATTGATTCGGCTGAATTTGACAAGAAGAGATAGAATGATAGGACACATCTTTAGACACCCAGGACTTGTTCAGTTGGTTTTTGAAGGAAGTGTAGGCAGTAAGAACGGTAGGGTTAGACCAAGGTATAAATATGACAAGCAGATTAGAGCAGATGTAGGATGCAATAGTTACGTAGAAATGAAAAGGTTAGCACAGGATGGGGTGGCATGGAGAGCTAAATCAAACCAGTCTATGGAGTGATTACCCAGACAACGGGTAGAAGTTTCAGTTATACAGGACCCTAAATTTGACTATTTTAACGTTCATGAGATGGGACCATCCAACTCACCTGAATGAGGAGAGTCCTCATCTATGAAAATGACATTGTGTGTGAAGATTAATATTGTCTAAAATTTACAGTCCATTGAGCAATATCCTTTCAAAGTTCTTAAATAAGGTAACTCGTGTCCTCGTCCTGAGGTGGTGCAGTTCCTTTCAGGCGCACTCCCAAAATGGAGGTGAGCTACTTGTACCATTCTAACCACATACTACTCCCCTGTCATTCTTAAATTTGTGGCAGTACCAGGAGTTGAATCTGGGCATCTGAGGATGGCAGTTAATAGTGCTAACCATTGCGCTATGGAGGTGGACAAGATTTTAAATAGGTGACAGAGAGGGATATAGGTTTGTAGTTCTTGGGATGACATCATCTTCCAAAGTTTAAAAATACTATGTTGTATGCTTTTTTTCAGTTTTTGGAATGTGAGACCTCCACGACCATTTTATGAAACGTTACAAAACATTCTTTACTTGCCACATGGCAACTTTTCCATATTTATATTTGTTTATAACATTTTCCAGTTCACTGATGTTGAATTTCTCTGTGAGATCAGTTGCTTTTCATTGTAGTCTTTGTTATAAATATGCTGACTTTGTCCTTTCGCCGTTCATCAGAAGCTGATGGGCAATTTGATTAGGTGTAACATATGAGTGGATGTTCGTCATAGTCTGGTCTCTGTTGAGTTTCTTTAAGAGTCTTCATAGACCATCTTCTCATCCCACAGCAAGCAGGCTGTAGACCTGGCCAGAGCTGTGTTGCACTGATTGTCAGCTCTACCCATTACATTAAGGGTTTTTTAAAACCCATAACAGGAATAGCAATTTTTTACGGCTTAATATATAGAGCTCTTAACATTCCTCTGTCAACCAATTAACAGTATATACAATATTACACTCAGTAATAGTTATGATAAATAATTTGTTGACAACATAAATATTATTCATAAATTGAAAAGTACACCCTCCACTTCCCTTGCTAAAGAACCAAAAAGCAAAAGAAATACCTCACTTTCACCTATAATAACTGTTAAGGAAATTTCGTGGGTCACAGAGGTGTAAGAAGCTGCTGGGGTGAATGGGCGGACAAGGAATTAACTAGAGCATAAGTTAACACAACGTAATTCCAAATTTTATTTTCTTTCCTTTCTTTAAAAAAAATTTAACCCTTCTGAGCTGGAGCATTTAAAACTCTAGCCTTCCCTGGATGCAGGAGGAGCTTTTATTGGGCATTGAAAGGCTAGCATACCTGTGCACCAAAATGTTTTATGATACCATATCTCTGTTAATTTCCAACCAATTTTGAGTATATTGGAAATAGCTTTTCAGTCCACCATATATAGTGTGTTTTTAGTCTCATCATTGAAGTGAGGTAATTTGCATATGGATTCAAGTTTGTCTAAGGATATGAATCAAATAGGGGTGTGGCAATGGTACAATTTTTCGAGAGGTAAGACCTAAAATTTAATTTCTGTACTATTCCCATCAACATGAAGAGGGCTAAGATAACATACATCTCATTTTTCATTGACTGGAATGAATACCCTTAACCTAGATCGAAATGGAAATAACATTCGTCGGGACTTCATGTAACGCTAAGTGTAGCGATTCGTTAATGTTACACTCAGCTGGAAAAATTCAACTGAAAAAAAAAGTTTGTAAAGCCTTTACTGGTTGCACAACATTTAGAGCTAAACCTTGGGGTGAAAAAACCTTATAAAATGCTTTTCTTACGTATTTATCTATGTCATCCCAATAAAAATACGCTAACACATCTAGCACAAATAGTGTCGGAAACAGCAGTCTCTTCTGTATTATTTCAGCCTCACCACGGTCTAATTTGGCAATATCAACATCACTGTCATCAGAATCATCGCTAAAATTATAACTATCCTCAGAATCACTAAAACACACGCTTAACATGCCTTGTATAGCATCGCTAGAAAAATTATCCTTGTTTACCGACGCCATTGCGAGAAATCTACACGAGCGAATAGTCGATGAATTTTACACATCTATAACTTTGTGAAAAATCGTTATAATGGATCCATAGTTACATGAAACGAATGAATGAAGCTTTATCTAGATGGCTGTGAATAGACCTCAGACATAGTTCGAAACAAACTCAGGAGATGGAATGATAATGCAGATGTGGCTCAATGCGTAACAGACACGTCATTCCACAGCAGCAGATGGCTACTGCGTGATGTGTTCTACACGTCGCTCCACGCTGTCGGGTTAAAATTTGATAAATACAAGATCTGAATGAACAATAACTTATGAGTTTGTCAGCTCCAACAGGTACAAAACTTGAGAGAATTATCAACATGATAATATATAAGGGGATGTGCATTATAGCCCTGAACAGGTACACTGTTTTATAAGAGCATGTTTGCTCCACTAATTTACATAGCCTAAGAGTCTGAGCTCCAAAAGTTAATAAAGTCCAGCCTCTCAGAGGCATATGTTTCTTACAGGGCACAAGGTTATACATGACAATCTTCAAATAGGTTATTTATAGTCACGCAGACCTGGTTCGGGCTTATCTTCTGCTCAACAGTTTTTCACTTTCTGTTCCAGAAACATAAACAGGGGCAAAGAGTACCATACTAAATGGCCTTAATGTAAAAAGAAAAAGGTTGAACATGATTGCCCATAAACAAAAGGTTAGGAGGCAAAACAATTGCACCCCTTCTAGAATATTTTAAAACCCTAATTGGGCTTATGGCCCAAACATACAGAGGCTAAGCCTATTCTACGCCAGGGTGACTAAATGAGAAGCATTAAATTCCAAAAGAGTGTTAAGCATTTTAGATAATTAGGAACTTTAGTCACCCCATACCAAGTTGAATGGGAATCAACAGAGGAATCAACTCTTTGTTCCCTTACATTACATATTTCCTAATGGGGAATAGAACAGAGTCCTCAGACTGGCTGAAAATTCTACATTTAAATCACCAGGATTAGAAATTTACATAAAAATAAGAGGTTTGAAACCTTCCCCTCAAGCTGTTTGCCAGAGTTATCACGTGTTATGGAAATTCTGCCATTACCTTGAGTTGTTGGGCCTTCCGAACGCCAGCTGCGGCTCCTACCCCCGAAGAACACGCCACACTCGCTAAACTGGAGCGATGAAGATGACGATATGGCTCTAAAGTGCCCAGCTTTAATACTATTTCAAGATGTTTCCAGAACTCTTTACAGATAGGCTGAATTTCAGTACACACCCCCCAATTTTAATTGGCTAGCAAAAATATTTACAAATTTCTGATTGGTTGATAGCTATTGAAGAAGTAAGCAGCAGCAGTGTAGACAACTTCGATACATGAACAAAACAATCTTTAAAAAATAAGGTTAGCGAATGGTTAAAAAAGAATTTTCCTTAAGAATGAAATATCGTTGATCCCACCAGAGGGGGCACTTAGACCGATGGTAGAGACATCTAACAGTTAAAAACCCAAGTAACTTACATAACATCAGTTTAAGTTAGATAACCTAGATGGCCTTATAGAAGGCTCGCAGTTTAACTGGCTGGAGAAGGTGTACCCCTGGTACAATAACAAAGAATTTCCAAATTGCCAATCTATTTAAAAAACAAAATTTTACTATAGCTCAGGGTTTCCCAAACCTTTTGTATCTGAGGACTCTGCAGCATATCCCATCCATGTCCCAAGGATCCCCTACCCACAGATAGATAGATAGATAGATAGATAGATAGATAGATAGATAGATAGATAGATAATGCCTTTATTGGTGGCGAAGTTAGGGCTCAAGGCCCTCTCTTACACTTAACCACTAGAAGAGTATACATGTACATAACTTATACAGTACGTACAAATACAAATAAAACAAATAATATTAATATCAAAAACAATAGTAATAATATTAAAAATGACAATAAAAGAATCCTTAATTTTAAAATACACTGCAATAATCCATTCATTCATCCCATTCATTCTTTCATTCACTCAACAATTATCCAGCAAGTCAGCAGGATCTACTCAACAAATACTCGCGGCACGCCACTTTAAACTTGTGATGAGAGGGATTGTCCCTAGTGTTCGCAGGTAGCAAATTCCATGCTCTGGACACAGAGATTATAAAGGAGCAGTTTTAAGCAGCAGTGCGGTTTACAGGTATGGTAAGAGAGGAGCCAGATCAGGTATTGTGATAAAGATATGAAGAGAGGTAAGAAAAAGGTGAAGAAAGATAGTTGGAAGTATTAGTGGAAGATTTAATGCAGAATTTTTTCATGTTACCATGTTTAATTTCTCATATAATATAGGCCTACTATTTACTTTCCTTAAAACTGTAAAATTTAATTTAACGTCATTTACACAAACATACTTCCTAAATGCATAAAAATTATAAAACAATGTGGCATTTGGCTAATAATTACAACAGTCAGGATCTGGAAATTTAATGAGAAAATTCACTTGGTTCAGTTGTTGGATCAGTGGGACAGATGGTGCTATTTTCCAAAGGGCAAGCGTTATAGGCCTGGTTCAAGCGTAGTCACTTGAAGTCGAAGGTCAGACTTTATATTAGCTCTGTTTCTATACTCATTTTCGTTCATGTGAGAGCATAAAAAGTACACTCACATACGCCATGAAATGCAGTGAAAGCCATATTGCTTTTATAGAAATGGCAGGGTATAGGGGACATGGATGGATCCAGAAATCGATCAGAGATTGAAGTTATGATACAGGGTCTTCAAAGAAGAATCAAAGATACATCGGCTAGTTGATCTTCCTCAAGGGAGGGCAGTTAATGTTCATTTTCCCTTAAGGTATTTTTGATCCATGAGATTTTCTCAACGAGGGGTGGAAAATATTGTCTGAGCGTGGATCCTTGCAATTCACCCTTACCTCACTTACACTGTCTGATAGCATTTGTTCACTTGCAGACAGGAAATCATGAAGTGTTGGTAAAGAAACGAATTTGGTTTTGCTGATTCGCCATGCTCATAGATTCATTTTCTTTCCTGCTCCATCTTTGGTATTTTGTGAATAGTGTTACTTGCGTTCCTTGCATACTTGTATCAGTTCATTCAAGTGACTGAATATATCTGCTAAATAAGCAAGTCCTACAAGCCATGAGAAATCATTGAAGGTGTTTTAGAAGTTGCATATTCCATCAAGAAGAAATAGCCTAGCATCGTCTCTCAGTTAAAACAAGCATGTCAACATTTTGCCTTTCAATATCCACCTAACCTCCAAAAATAATGTAGAATTTAGATCAAATTAATAACTTTCACAGCTTCTTTTAACACATCATCCAGTTTGGGGACCAGTTGTGAGTTGTTAGTTCTTCATGGCGGATGCAAAAATGTGTCCATGTTACACGAGGGGCGAAATTCTTCATGCCTGCAATTACACCTTTTTATATTTTTCAGATAAGGTCCTAGCATCATTGGTAGTTAATCCAGCACATTACTCCCAGTTAAGTCCATTTTAAATCATGAGTATGCTGAGGACCATAAAGATACTCTGGCATACGTGTGCATGGGTAAGATTGAATAAAATAGCAAATCCTTGTGGATCATGTTTTCAAATTTCTATTGAATGGAAGTTTGCATTGTTAGAAATACCAGTGTGTTTGTCGAGCTGAAAAGCATAGCTTTAACCAGGTTTTACTTGTTCCAGCAATGTATATCACACATTTGCTCCCATGTCTTCTATTCTTCGCTTGATAATGTTATCACACAACAATATAACATCCAACTGTTTTGAGTACGTTTCACCAAGTACAGTATTTACTATCAGTTTTGCTGCAAGTAGTAGCAGTAGCAGCTTCTCTTCAGTAGTATGTGGTTTTCCATGTTTTGCAACTAATAGGAAAACTACATTTTCTTGCCTCCCGTAACACTGTTTATTTCATGAAGTTCAGCAAGTTTATTGCGTAAGTAGTCAATTGGCTTGTCAGCTGCACTGCCATGCATGATTTAGAGATGTTTTAATTTAGACGATTTCATGCTCTCGTTAGATGAAACGTCACCATGCAACACACACTGGGGCTTATATCCAACATTCAATACAGTAAATCCCAGTTACAGGTATTGATATGGTAGCGGGTGACAAACTAAGTAAATAAGATAAAGACGGTGGTTAATAATTGTAGCATAAGGCTATCATATGAATCTATTACCAAAGGGAGGATGAATACCTCACAGTAAATATACCGTGTAATCACAAATACCACCTGCCACCGAATAAGACCCACACCCTAAATTTGAGGCGGCAAAATACTGAACAGACATACATACGTTACATACATTATCATTATAGACTGTTATGTCTTTCAGCGTTTAGTCTGCAAGCCTCTGTGAATTTACTAAGCGTCGCCATAATCCTCGATTTGCAACTAGTGTTGTGGCCTCATTTAGTTCTATACCTCTTATCTTTAAATCGTTAGAAACTGAGTCTAACCATCATCGTCTTGGTCTACCTCTACTTCTCTTACCCTCCATAACACAGTCCATTATTTTCCTAGGTAACCTATCCTCCTCCATTCGCCTCATATGACCCCACCACCGAAGCTGGTTTATGCGTATAGCTTCATCCATCGAGTTCATTCCTAAATTAGCCTTTATCTCCTCATTCCAAGTACCCTCCTGCCATTGTTCCCACCTGTTCGTACCAGGACGAGGAAATTAGACAGAAGTACATGGATATGATTAGTGAGAAGTTTCGAACAGTAGACAGTAAGCAGGTTCAGGATATCGAAAGTGAATGGGTGGCATACAGGGATGCTGTAGTAGAAACAGCAAGGGAATGCCTGAGAACAACTGTGTGTAAAGATGGGAAAAGGAGAACATCTTGGTGGAATGATGAAGTGAGAGCAGCTTGTAAACGTAAAAAGAAGGCTTATCAGAAATGGCTCTAAACAAGGGCCGAGGCAGACAGGGATTTGTACGTAGATGAAAGAAACGGAGCGAAACAAATAGTTGTTGAATCCAAAAAGAAGTCGTGGGAAGACTTAGGTAATAACCTGGAAAGGCTAGGTCAAGCAGCAGGGAAACCTTTGTGGACAGTAATAAAGGATTGTAGGAAGGGAGGGAAAAAGGAAATGAACAGTGTTTTGAGTAATTCAGGTGAACTCATAATAGATCCCAGGGAATCACAGGAGAGGTGGAGGGAATATTTTGAACATCTTCTCAACGTAAAAGAAAATCATCCCGGTGGTGTTGCGAACAGCCAAGCTCATGGGGAGGAGGAAAATGATGAAATTACGCTTGAGGAAGTGGAAAGGATGGTAAATAAACTCCATTGTCATAAAGCAGCAGGAATAGATGAAATTAAACCTGTAATGGTGAAATATAGTGGGAAGGCAGGGATGAAATGGCTTCATAGAGTAGTAAGATTAGCATGGAGTGTAGGTAAGGTACCTTCATATTGGACAAAAGCAGTAATTGCACCTATCTATAAGCAAGGGAACCAGAAGGATTGCAACAACTATCGAGGTATCTCATTGATTAGTATACCATGCAAAGTATTCACTGGCATCTTGGAAGGGAGGGTGCGATCAGTGGTTCAGAGGAAGTTGGATGAAAACCAGTGTGGTTTCAGACTACAGAGAGGCTGTCAGGATCAGATTTTCAGTATGCACCAGGTAATTGAAAAATGCTACGAGAGGAATAGGCAGCTGTGTTTATGTTTCGTAGAACTAGAGAAAGCATATGACAGGGTACAGAGGGAAGAGATGTTCACTATACTGGGGGACTATGGAATTAAAGGTAGATTATTAAAATCAATCAAAGGCATTTATGTTGACAATTGGGCTTCATTGAGAATTGATGGTAGAATGAGTTCTTGGTTCAGGGTACTTACAGGGGTTAGACAAGGCTGTAATCTTTCACCTTTGTTGTTCGTAGTTTACATGGATCATCTCCTGTAAGGTATAAAATGGCAGGGAGGGATTCAGTTAGGTGGAAATTTAGTAAGCAGTCTGGCCTATGCTGACGACTTGGTCTTAATGGCAGATTGTGCCAAAAGTCTGCAGTCTAATATCTTGGAACTTGAAAATAGGTGCAATGAGTATGGTATGAAAATTAGCCTCTCGAAGACTAAATTGATGTCAGTAGGTAAGGAATTAAACAGAATTGAATGTCGCATTGGTGATACAACACTAGAACAGGTCGATAATTTCAAGTATTTAGGTTGTGTGTCCTCCCAGGATGGTAATATAGTGAGATTGAATCAAGGTGTCGTAAAGCTAATGCAGTGAGCTCGCAGTTGCGATCAACAGTATTCTGTAAGAAGGAAGTCAGCTCCCAGAAGAAACTATCTTTACATCGGTCTGTTTTCAGACCAACTTTGCTGTATGGGAGCGAAAGCTGGGTGGGCTCAGAATATCTTATTCATAAGTTAGAAGTAACAGACATGAAAGTAGCAAGAATGATTACTGGCAAAACACTGAAAAAAATCAAAATCAAATAACTTACATACCTATTTAATTTTCTTCAAATATACCACAAATATAAATTCAAATAGCTTATACAATTAATAAAATCATCATATAAATCGTTAAAAAAAAAAAAACGGTCCAATAGTCAGATCGTTCACAGTTCATCGTCGTCATCTGAAGTTTCACCATAGGAACTTTCGTCGCTGGCATCTTTCCACAAATAGTTGCCCTCACTACCGTCCACTGAATATGAAATTCCACATTTCTTAAAGCTTTTGGACACTAGATTGTTGGGAATGCACGCTCATGTGGTCTTAATCCAGCTGCAAATTGGTCCCACTTCAGGCCTCTTCACTCGTCTGGTTGGTGTTAACGCGTGATCACCATGAGACATCTATTTGGTGTACAACTGTTTCATTGCAGTTTTGAAAGGCCGGTTCACGCACACATCCAACGGCTGTAGAATAGAAGTGTGTCCTCCAGGAATTATCGCAAGATCGTTTTTCCCCGTACAGTTATGATAGGTAGTAAATTGATTCCACGGTGATGATGCTATTTTGGTTCATGTAAATGAGGTTAAGAACGGGCAGTCGTCTTATCTGTACGATATCATCAGTCTGAAACGTGGGCTTCAGGACTGTGTATATTTACAGTGTGTAGATAGTGGATGTTTATTTTCTAAGTGGCGAAACTAGTTGGTCTCATCACGTGATGATTATTATTAGTGTTTGTTTTGTTTTGTTTCATTTCCGAGTACTTTCAAGTAGTGAAACTTATGGTAAATCTTATATTGGCAGAGTAAGGAAAAACCTGGCATGCTACCCAAATTTATTTTCAGAGTTAAATATCAGCAGGTAATTTAATGAAACAAGTTAGGAGCTTCATCAGCCTGATGACCATCGTCTTGGGAGGAGGAGGAGTAGTTCATTCATGCTCTACAGAATCAATTATTCCTGTAAATATTTTGCAGGTGGCACCCAAGATGTTACATCATCAATTCACATCCATTGACAATGATTTATTAATCCACCATAGAGAAAGTAACGGCTAATTACTTAACATGTATGAAAGCATTTTCATGCATTTAGATCAAAGGATTAACCCCACTTTCAGTTTAAATGAAATTCCCCATGAACCTATTACGCTGGGGTAGCAGGGAGAGAGGCGATACTCCCACATGGCGCGTCCCAGGTGGCGGATAGGGGGTTCCTAACCGGCTTGCCAGCGGATTTAAGCAAAATAAAATAGCTCTCGCGGACCAAACACAAAACCTCCTGTGGGTGGGGGACGCAGACGAATAATACATACACGGTATCCCCTGCCTGTCGTAAGTGTGAACTAAAAGGGGCGACCAAGAGATGATCAAATTAGAACCATGAGACTACTTGTAATTAGTACCACCTCGCGGGGAACACCATGGGTCGCTTTTACTTGCGTGTAGTAACACTGTGTAGGTACATAATAGGTTTGTGATTAGTAGCGACAGTGTGTGCTTTTGGCTTTTACAGTACCTGTGATTAGTACCACTACATGAGTGACACCATGGTTCTGCCTTATTTTGGTGCTGCCATTGTTTACTGTGGTTTTCCTATAACTGCATAGCCTTTGGTGATGCTGTTTGAGAATCCAGCCAACTTCTGGGCTGATGACCTAACAGACAGCAAAACATCATTGGCAAAATGCCTTATCTGTGATTCCAGTTCTCATTCTCTTTCTCATCATTACAGGATCAGATAATGCTTCACCTACTGTATTTCTCTGAGATCTGTTTTCTAGAAATTTAGCCACCCATTCAATCACTCTTTTTTTTTTTTTTTTTTCTAGTCTAACAGCTGTCATTTGTTTCAGTAGTCTCCCATGATCTACCCTATCAGAAGCCTTTGATGTCAATAGTGATACCGTCCATTTGACCTCGTGAATTTAAAATGGTATCTGCTGTATCTTGCTAGAACCCTACAAATTGAGGATCACTGGAATAACCTTTCCTAAACCTGAACTGCCTTCTGTCAAATCATTTAGTAATTTAGCAAATGTGTCTAATATAATCAGAAAGAATGCTTTCACAGAGCTTCCAAGCAACACATGTCAAGTTGGCTGGCCTCTAATTATCTGCTTTATGTTTATCACCCTTTCCTTTGTACACAGGAGCTACTATAGCATCCCCAGAAATTTTATCGCCAGGCTGAGTGGCTCAGACAGTTAAAGCTCGGGCCTTCTGACCCCAACTTGGCAGGTTCGATCCTGGCCCATTCTGGTGATATTCAAAGGTGCTCAAATATGTCAGCCTCATGTCTACATTTACTGGCACGGGAAAGAACTCCTGTGGGGCTAAATTCCGGCACCTTGGCATCTCCAAAAACTGTAAAAGTAGTTAGTGGGACATATAGCAAATAACATTATTAGAAATTGTATCAATTCCAGCTCCTTTTCTAGTTTTCAGCTTGGTTTATCATTTTGTAAATATCTTTATCATAAGTGAATTTCAATACTTTGCCAATAGTAGTCACCTCGTCTACCTGCACATTATGCTTATATCCAACCATATTTACATACTGCAGATCACTGCCTTCTGTAAGTCCCATTATTCATTATTCATTCCTGGAACATGTTTCTGCTTTAAAGTACCTGCATATACCTTCCATTTAATCCTAAATTTCATATGATTGTCAGTTATACTTATCATCATGATATCCTCAACTGACTTCCTCATTAAATTCAATTTCCTAGTAAGTTCCTTCAATCTCTCCTTACTTCCAAAACCATTCCGAACTTCCTTTCTAACCTGCACCTCCTTCTTACTCTATTATAATACAGTGCATCGTTACCATTTCTGACCACCTTTAAAGGAACTTGCATTTATATGTAGCCACCACAAAAATAGCCCAAATTAACTTATTTACTAATTGTTTGTACTGCTTCCAAGTGACCTGGACCCAGTCCAACAGTTGTTGTTAGAGAAGTTAATTTTTGAAAAATACAGAAAACTTTCTCAAGTGCCAACAAAGGACTTCTACAATCACAGTTCATCTGAGGATGTTCTTGTAGAATGAAATTTTGTACTCCATAACTACAATCCAATATATCTTGGAATCACTCTGGATCGGTCCTTGGCATTCAAACAACAGTGTAACAAGTTATTGAGGAAACTTGGCTCAAGAGTGAATCTACTCCGCAAGATTGCCGGAAGCAGCTGGGGTGCGGTTGCTAATACTCTACGTTCTGCTGCACTCGCTCTTATGTATTCTGCTGGTGAATATTGTGCCCCTGTATGGGAAAACAATGCTCATACCACTAAGATTGATGTGCAACTCAATGAGACCATAAGGGTTATCACTGGTACTATTAGATCTACTCCCACACAGTGGCTACCGGTCCTAGCTAATGTCACTCCGCAAGATCTAAGGAGGAAAGCAGCTAAGGTAAGCTTGCTCAAGAAGATCACTTCTCATAAGAACTCTCCGTTGTATGATACCCTGCAAGATCCACCAACAACACGTTTGAAATAACGCAAGCCACCCTGGGTTGATTTAGAAGGTATCAATTCTTTCGACATGACCTACAAGTGGCAACAAAGTTGGAACGAACATCCACCCAATAATGCTCAGCTGGTTGAAGATCCTACAAAGAAGGTAGATGGGTTCCAACTACCATGCCAAACCTTGTCGAAGTTGAACCACATTAGAATGGCTCAAGGGAGGTGTGGTCATACCTTAAAGAGATGGGGTCTCCGTATATCTGCTGCCTGTAACTGTGGAGTGGAGGACTAAACCATACAACACATTGTTCAGGAGTGCCCACTTTGTGCATTTGACGGTGGTCTGAAGACTCTACACCAAGTGACAACATGTGCTGTGGAATGGTTGTCAAATTTGGATATTTCCATTTGATTATTTGTAAACTTTTGTGTACTTGTACAACCATATATATATTGATTGATATATATAATTGATTAACTGATTTGACACTGTAAAAGAGTAGTTTCCTTCATAACGAATTTCAACATCTGCACAAAGGATCAGCCACTCCCTTGTACCACAAGATCCTGATCTTGCCCTAGCTTTCCAAATGAAAATCGCAAGTAACATATGGCATGTTTACCCTGTATTGTCAAGTTTGAACAGTTTAAAGATACTAACATTAAAGTTCCACCTTTCTTCTTCTTCTTCTTGTTTTATGACCACATAGGATCACTTTAGTCAGTCCATCGTTCAGGTCTCTTTGAAGGAATTGTTCGGGCTTTGCGGTCCTCCCAGTACTTCTTCAGACGCTCCCATCTTTGTGCCCTTTTTTCGGTTGAAAATATGAGTGTTGTTGGTTTGTTTCGCGTAAGGGTAAAGTGGAGGTTTGTATTCTTGAGCTGTGATTTCAATTTTATCTTATTTGTGGTGTCTTCTGTTATAAGGCCTATTTCTTTCAGATTCTCCCTTACTTCTCTGATCCATTTACATCCTGTTGTGATACGTTTTGAGATGAGATTGTGTCGTACTAGTTGTTTCAGAAGTCTCGAATTCTGCATCCTCATGATACGTCCAAAGAATCCCAGTTTCCTCTTACGCATAGTATGTGTAATTGGTTCTAGCTCTTTTGTACACAACTTTGTTAGGTATTATCTGCCATTGTCCATCTTTCTGGTATTTTTTTGTTGATGTAGGTCTTTCCAATCCTCCTTTCAATTTTCTGAAGTCTGTCAGTCTTTGATTAGTTATTCAGGTGAAAAAGTGTTTCTGCTGCATATATAGCTTCCGGTTTTGTAACTGTGCTTTAGTGTTTTATTTTTGCATTTATTGATAGACATTTCTTTTTGTAGATATCTTAAGTTAATTTGTGTGCTTTAGCTAATCTATTTGTTTTTGTTTGGATTGTGACTTTTTCATTTAGGTTATGTGTTATTACTTCTCCAAGATATTTAAATTGAGTTACTATTTTGATTTTATTACCATTTATGGTACTGTAACTTCTTTTAGTTGTGTGTTGGGTATTCAGCCCGAAGGCTGGTTTGATCCTCTGCAGCTCTGCCAACAGCTGTCATAAATAGCCTAGGCGTCACTGAAGAGGCGTACTAGGGAAATGAGGAGTGAGGTAGTTTCCCGTTGCTTTCCTCACCGAGCCAGCCGTTGTTATTACATATCAGTCTGCCAAGCCCACTGAAATGCATGCACCAACCGACCCTATGAGCGATATTTTCACACCATTCATAACAGGGACTGGCTGCATAAGCAATGGTATTACTAGCATCACTCATACCTCAGGTCACTTTCATATTGTCAAAGCCAAGGATGAGACTGAGACAGGTCAATGAAAGTAACAAATTTGATATAGCCCATACCAGAAGACATAGTGCACTGTAAACACTACATCTCGCCAGCAAAGGCATTTCTTTTAGTTGTGTTGGTTTTTTGTTCATAATTTCTGTTTTTTCAAATTATATTTTGAGGCCAATTTTATTTGCAATGCTTTGAAGTTCTGATGTCTAGGTTTTTGCTTCCTTTATGCCAACTGCTAGTAATGCTAAATCATGTATGAATGAATGAATGAATGAATGAATGAATGAATGAATGAATGAATGAATGAATGAATGAATGAATGAATCAATCAATCAATCAATACTGATCTGCATGTAGGGCAGTCGCCCAGGTGGCAGATTCCCTATCTGTTGTTTTCCTAGCCTTTTCCTAAATGATTTCAAAGAAATTGGAAGTTTATTGAACATCTTCCTTGGTAAGTTATTCTAATCCCTAACTCCCCTTCCTATAAATGAATATTTGCCCCAATTTGTTCTCTTGAATTCCAACTTTATCTTCATATTGTGATCTTTCCTACTTTTATAAACGCCACTCAAACTTATTCGTCTACTAATGTCATTCCATGCAATCTCTCCTCTGACAGCTCGGAACATACCACTTACATGTTACAAATTTCATATTTGGTCCGTATTGAAATGTACATCAATTTAAGATATTACCAAAATTTATTAGGATCAACCTATTCAATACAATTGAATGTACAAAGTTAGGACTTACATCCTATTAAACTAAAATTTGAAGGGACATGTTTCACCCTTTACCCAATTTATTACAATCTTTAAATCCAAATTTAAATAAAATCCTTAAAAATCTTAAACGAACTTCCAATAAAGATCCCAACTTCCCCTTAAAGGTAACTCCCTCCGTCCCCGCCCCTGCTAATCTTCCACAGCCAGCAGCCCGTAAGCTCAACCCTCCATCCGCCTCCTCTTCTCCATTACACCCCTCTCCCTCAATTCCACATCTTCAACAGCCAATAGCGCACAAGCTCAATGCTCCGCCCATATCCTTTCCTCCATCACACCCCCTTCCTTCAGTTCCACACAGATTCAACACACGACATTCAATTCTTACTCGTTCCAAGACCATACAGACAACCAGTTCATACCGCAAAAATTGAGAATGTAAGTAATTGAATATATAACATTTCGCCTAATTAGCCGTTTTTTCCTCTAAACTTCATATCTTTTTATTCTCCTTTCATTACAGATTCTTCACCATATATCCTTCAATAGTTAATCTATATTCAAAACTACAGCCGACAACAAGTAAGAATGTTCCCATTTAACTATCAGTATACGAGTTAACAAAGATCTATACGGCAACATTCAATTATGAACTCTTTATAACTCCTTCAACAAAATTACGGAGACCGCGAACCCACTTCGTAAATAACGAGATTAATGGATTAGTTGGATACAACTTGAATGTGAGTGTAAAAAGGCTGATGATGCCCTTTTAAAGGGCGAAACATGTCCCTTCAAATTTTAGTTTAATAGGATGTAAGTCCTAACTTTGTAAATTCAGTTGTATTGAATAGGTTGATCCTAATAAATTTTGGTAATATCTTAAATTGACATACCACTTAGTCGATCAGCTCTTCTTCTTTCTCTCAGTTTTTCCCAGCCCAAACTTTGCAACATTTTTGTAATGCTACTCTTTTGTCGGAAATCACCCAGAACAAATCGAGCTGCTTTTCTTTGGATTTTTTCCAGTTCCTGAATCAGGTAATCCTGGTGAGGGTCCCATACACTTGAACCATACTCTAGTTGGGGTCTTACCAGAGACTTATATGCCCTCTCCTTTACATCCTTACTACAACCCCTAAACACCCTCATAACCATGTGCAGAGATCTGTACCCTTTATTTACAATCCCATTTATGTGATTACCCCAATGAAGATCTTCCCTTATATTAACCCCTAGATATTTACAATGATCCCCAAAAGGAACTTTCACCCCATCAACGCAGTAATTAAAACTGAGAGGACTTTTCTTATTTGTGAAACTCACAACCTGACTTTTAATCCCATTTATCAACATACCATTGCCTGCTGTCCATCTCACAACATTTTCGAGGTCACGTTGCAGTTGCTCACAGTCTTGTAACTTATTTATTACTCTATAGAGAATAACATCATCCGCAAAAAGCCTTACCTCTGATTCCACTCCTATACTCATATCATTTATATATATAAGAAAACATAAAGGTCCGATAATACTGCCTTGAGGAATTCCCCTCTTAATTATTACAGGATCAGATAAAGCTTCACCTACTCTAATTCTCTGAGATCTTTTTTCTAGAAATATAGCAACCCGAAGCTGAAAGAGTGCTGGAAGAAGAGGACATAGATAAAGCTTTAAAAATAATAGAGCGCCCTGTATGGGAGGTGGGAAAGAAAATAAAGATAAGAGAAGAGGGAGACAAAAACAGAGCCATGGGATGGTTTGATGAAGATTGTAAGAGGGAACGTGAGATAGTTATGTCAGCACTAGCAGAGTTTAAGAAAGGAGGGAAACAAGAAAAAAGAGAGGAATATTGTAAATTAAGAAGAGAATACAAGAAGCTACTAAATGAGAAAAAGAAATGCTGGAGAGAGACGGAAGCAGAATGAGTGAACAGATATTACAAAGAGAAAAGATTTGAGAGGATATGGGAAACCATAAACAAACTTAAGAGAACTAGACCTACAGGGAAGGGAACAAGCATAGAAGAAAACAAGTGGGTAGGATATTTTGCAGGTCTTTTGAGTGGAAGAGGAGACTGGCTTGGGGAAAAAAGTAGGACATTTATCCAAAGAGACTTGCAAGTAGGAGTACAGTTACTAGATGGGGAAATAACAATCCAAGAAGTAATTAGTGTGTTAAGTAAAATAAAAATGAAAGTAGCGGGTGGGGCGAATGGTATTACCAACAGAGTATGGAAGGAGGTAGGGACGAACGAATCGATGTTGAAGGTGATGGTAATTTTTTTTAACAAGATATGGGAATCGGCGAAATTTCCTAGTGAATGGAGAAAAGGAGTATTATGTCCTATATACAAGAATAAAGGGAGTTGAAGTGATCCTAATAACTACAGAGGTATAACACTCCTTGACTCGTTATCGAAGGTATATACAGGACTTTTAGCCAATAGGATTTTAAATTGGGCAGAGAAGTATGGAAGGATTTCGGAGTATCAAAATGGGTTTAGAAAAGAGAGAAATTCTGTGGATAATATATGGATTTTGGATACCTTAATTTCTAAATATGTCAAGATAGCAGGGATGAGATTATATGTAGCAGCAATAGATTTGGAGAAAGCCTTCAATACAGTGTGAATAGCGAGGCGTTGTTTACTAGGTTAAGGGATATTGGGCTATCAAAGAAAATGAGAATGGCAATAGAAGGAATATATGAGGAAGTAATGGTGTTGATTAAATTACAAGGGGGTGAATTGAGTAAGTATTGAATCCAAGAGGGGTGTAAGACAAGGCTGTAAACTGTCACCGATATTATTTTTATTGTTTATAAACAATATATTAGATGGTCATGGAGGCGAGGGCTGGCAATGTCCTTGGATAAACAAACGGGAAATACCGGGACTGCTATTTGCGGATGACTTATTGATTTTGGCACTAACAGCAAGGGGGTTGAGTAAAGGGCTAGCAGAGTTGGTGGAATATACAAAAAGATGGTCACTTAGAATAAATGTACAGAAGACACAGATAATGGTATACAGGAAAAGGAAAGACAAGAAAGAAAATAAATTTTGGATAGTAGAACAAGAAGAAATCAGACCAGAAAAAAAAATTGAGTATTTAGGAGTGATAATTAGTAACGGATCATGGAAGGATCAGACCAAAACAGCTAAATTAAAAGGGAGAGGAGCACTGGCTATAGTGGGGGTATTGGAGAAAAAATTCCCGGATATTAAATACAAAATTCAGAGAATGGTGTTCCAATCAATGGTTAAAGAAAAAATGTTATATGGGGTAGAAGTGTGGGGATTGGAGGAGAATAGAAATGAACTAAGCCGGGTGGTGGCAAGATTTAGTAAGATTATGATGGGGGTTCCTAACTGTACTGCTAATGTGGGGACTAGATTAGTTTGTAAAGAATCGATAGATATTACTATAGCAAAGAGGATAATGAAATATTGGATGAGATTGGAAGAAGGAAAAGGAGATTTATTACAAGAGGTGTATAGGTTCCAGAAAAGTATGGAAAACAAAGAGTACTGGGTGAATAAATGCAAAAACAAATTATGAAGGATAGGATTAGAAGAATGGTGGGAAAGATGGGGAGAGAGGAAAGATTGGGTATTGAGAAAGGTAGAAAAGAGAGTGGCTGATATAGAAAGACAGAATTTAATAATGGAATGTAGGGAAAAAGACTCATTATCAGTATTAAACAAATTAGTAGAAATTACAAACCCAAGAACCGAATTTGAGGGTAGAAGGGGTAAAAGAGGATTATACTGGTGGGTTATAGGAATTCCAAAAAATTTAGGATGGATAGGTCGAGAAAATAAGGATAGATGTATCTTATGTGGAGAGAGATGGTCGGATATGCATATATTTTCTAAATGTAGTGAATTAGAAGAGAGAAAAATGAAAGTGTTGAATAAGAAGGAGATAGAAAAACTAGAAAAAGGTCATAAGATGACGACATGGTTATGTAGAGAATGGGAAAGAGGAACAAATATATAAAAATATTTAAATTTGGGTAGAGCTAGGTTTGTAAAGAAATTAAGTGAACGATAGGAAGGTGTTATGTTCCAGATAATGAGTGCCAAAAGAAAAGGATTGTACTATAGTATTGAAAATAATGATACTTGGGCTAAGTGACGCAGATATTTAAAAAAATTGTGATTAATAATTCTAGGACAAAGGGTTGAAAATAAGAAAGAAGTGTGCTAACTGCAATGGGTATGAATAGAAATGTGTAATAGTGAGTGGTTTTTTAAACTAAGTGATGCAAATATGAGGAAAAAACTATGATGAGTAAGATAACTGTTGATATGTGGCCAATTTCGGTGAAAAAAAAAAGTGAAATAGATTAACATTAGATCATAGTGAATAAAAAAAATTAAGCAGGGTAAACAGGTGTATTGAAATTGGTAATTTAAAGAAATGTGTAATTAATTAGTGGGTTAAAAAATCTAAAAGATATAAATAAGAGGAAAGATCGGTGAGGAATAAAGAAACTGTAAAACTGTTGACAGTCCAGTGTTGTTAAATGGTGTTAAAAAACAAACAAACAAAAAACAACAACTCTAAGACATGGTGTTGACAATATAGTGGATAAGGTAAATGAATAGGTGTACAATATAGTGGATTTAATTTATTTATTTATTGTATGATGAATCTATGTACACACATGTATATAGTTCAGGGTAAATGTGCGTAGTCACAAGTCCGTACAATACTATAACTCTAGGTCTAGCATTTTGACCCAATCAACTGCTTCATCCGATGTGCGGTGAATGTCCTTTAGCGTTCCTTTGAAAGCTCGAATTGGGCAGTCAGCAACAATGTGGTGGATTGACTGAGAAGATGCACCACAATCACACTCTGCAGACCTAGTCCAACCCCATTTGCACAAACAGAAAACCACATCTGCCTTGTCCAGTTCTTATCCGATTGATGATTCTCCACTGTCGTCTTGGAAGATCAAATCCTTGTACTCGTTTAGAAGGATTCTCAACCAGATGGTTGTTCACTACCGAAGACTGATCGCACTGGGCTTTCCATGAACTGTTAACATGAAAAGAGGTTCTTTCAAGATCCATTGCTGTACGCCAGGGTGGTTTCCTTGATTTCAGTCGTTGATGTTCAGTGTGCGTAATATCTTGATGGATGGGTAGTTGGAGGTTCTGCTGAATGTTCTTCCAAACCTTTAGGAGAGCTTCTGATCGTCTTAGGGCTGGAGGTGCAATATTGCTGAGAACAGGAAGCCATAGTGTGTTCGTGCTCCGAATGCAACCTGAGATTATGCGCATTGCCTGATTGAGTTGTACATCGATCTTCTTTGTGTGAACACTATTGATCCAAGAGGGGCAGCAGTATTCAGCAACAGAATATGATAAGGTAGATGAATAGGTGTAAGCGAAGAAGAGAGATGGAAAGATTTGGAAAAGGGTGGGAGGGGGGAATTTAAGGTGGAAGGATGGGGTGCGAAAGACCCATCTCTAGGTGAGAAAAACAAACATGTCCGCACGTAGAGATAATGGAGAATCAAGATGGGAGCAGGCAATGTGTTCTAAGACGACTCAGATTAGTAGGCGGGACAATAGATAAGAGCATGACGAATCGCATGACGGTCAGGTATCCTCCTCGGCGATTCGTCAAGCAAAGAACGGGAGGGAAACACGTTGCCATAGAGGTTTAGGTGGGGATGTCATCTGACCCACGGGTGTGGCTGGTAGTGGTGTCATGGGTGGAAGGGGTTCCCTCATTACCAGGGGATACCATGAACAGCCAGTTGTATCTTTTTTTATTTTGTTAGTTGTAGTAGAATACTAGTTTTAGTGAAGGGTGGTGCTGCTTATGGTCTGGAAATCCGCCTCTGCAGCGCCACCATACAAGTTAGAGTTTGGAGTAAGTAGTTTTATAGAGTTAAGTAGTTTTAAGGGTTAAATAGTAGATATTGTTTGTTTAGTGTAGGGTGGCACAGCCTAAGGTCTGGTGATCCGCCTGGGGGACGCCACCAAATTAGTTAGGGTAGGTAGTTAGTAGTTTTAAGAGACATAGATTAGATATTGTTTATTTAAAGTTTGTTTTTGTTTCTGTGTGTTTTCTTGTCTTTATTGCCTGTAAGCCGATGGTGTATACTAGGGTGGGCAATAAAGAGATGTTCTGTTCTATTCTACAGCAACCCATTCAGTCACTCTTTTGTCTAGTCTAATTGCACTCATTTTTGCCAGTAGTCTCCCATGATCCACCCTATCAAATCCTTTAGACAGGTCAATCGCGATACAGTCCATTTGACCTCCTGAATTCAAGATATCTGCTATATCTTGCTGGAATCCTACAAGTTGAGCTTCAGTGGAATAACCTTTCCTAAAACCAAACTGCCTTCTATCGAACCAGTTATTAATTTCATAAGCATGTCTAATATAATCAGAAAGAATGCCTTTCGAAAGCTTATACAATGCATGTCAAACTTACTGGCCTGTAATTTTCAGCTTTATGTCTATCACCCTTTCCTTTATACACAGGGCTACTGTAGCAACTCTCCATTCACCTGGTATAGCTCCTCCGACCAAACAATAATCAAATAAGTACTTCAGATATGGTACTATATCCCAACCCATTGTCTTTAGTATATCCCCAGAAACCTTATCAATTCCAGCTGCTTTTTTTGTTTTCAACTTTTGTATCCTACTGTAAATGTCATTGTTGTCGTATGTAAATTTTAATACTTCTTTAGCCTTAGTCTTCTCCTGTATCTGGACATTATCCTTCTAACCAACAATCTTTACATACTGCTGACTGAATACTTCTGCCTTTTGAAAATCTTCACATACACACTCCCCTTGTTAATTATTCCTGGAATGTCCTTCTTGGAACCTGAATATGGTCACACGCCTTCTTAAAGTCTACAAACATTATTGCGAGAGGTTTGTTTCCTGTAATATGCCATAACTAATTTTTTTCTTACAAAATTTTCAAGTGTGATTTTTCTGGTGTTTTTCCTTTGTTTCTTAATAAACTAGATAAACTATATACTCTGTCTGGAGAGTGGTTGTTTTCTTTTGAAATTTGTTTTATTATTTGTATTTCTTCATTGAAAACCATAGTGCTCATGGGTATGGAAGTTTTTCTGTGTATCATTGCATTCAGTCTTGCTACTTTGTGCGTTTATGGGTGGTTTGATTCATTGTCAGTAGTGTGTGATGGCTGAGTGGGCTTTCTGTGTATTATGTATGACAGGTTATCATTATTCCTACTAATTGTGATGTCTAAAAAGTTTATTTTCTTCTTAGTGTCTGGTTCCTTTGTCAGTTTGATTGATTTGCGTGAAGAATTCAATGTGTTCAGTAACTGTTGTGCATTTATGACATCATTGTCATATAAGCATATTACATCATCTACATATCTGCTTCAGTGTAAGATTCCTATAGAATGCTGATTGGTTAAGAGATTGTTTCAAATTTATTTAGAAAAATGTTCGCTATTATACCTGATAATAGCCTCTTTGACAATAGATTTTATCGTTGAATGTAAAACTGTTTTGTTTCAGGCTGTTCTAAGGGGGTCAGTTCTTTCGTTTGTTTCTTGTAGTGAAATGTTATTCTTAGAAGGTTTTCTCTCATTTTAACAGATTCTTCTACTACTACATCATTGTACATGTTGGAGATGTCAAAGGATATCATTATTGTGTTCTCTGTTATTTTTAGTTTGTGTAGTTCTGTGATTAGTTCTAGGTTGTTTTTAATTGACCTGTCCTCTTCGAGTGAGATTTTTCTTTTAACATTTGATTGAGTAGTTTGCTTACATTATAACTTGGTGTATCTATGTATTTTACGTATTTTACTATTGGTCTAATAAGACATGAGTTTTTGTGTATTTTGGGTATGACTTTAGTGTGGGGGAAATAGGGATTTTGTATGATGTCTTTCTTTTTCTTGTTTTGTGAGAATAAGGTATGTTTTTTTGATCGTTTGTTTTATCTTGTTTTCAACTTTGTTTGTTGGGTCGCATTGATAACTTTTGAATTCCTTTGTTGCTGATGATTTTTTTTTTTTTTTCCATGTACTAGTCTTTCTCCATTATGACTGTTGTGTTCCTTTGATCTGCTTTTGTGACATTGGGTTCTCAACTTTTCTTTTGTTCTTAATTGTTTTTAATGCCGGGGACTGAGTTGCAGAATTTGGTTGTTCAATGGAATTTTCATGTCTAATTATTTTTACGGCTTTGCTGGAGGGTACATTTTAAATTATTTCTCTTTGTGGTATGGGTATGTTTTCACAGCAATTTATATGTCAGTGATTAGTTGTTTTATCCCGGTCACTTTCAGAATCTCAAATAGCTTGGTCCAATGAACTTTATTGAATGCCTTTTCAAGATCTACAAATGCCATATATGCGGGCTTGTCGTTCTTAATTTGATCCTCTAAGATCAGACGTAAGGTCAGGATTGCTTCACGTGTTCCAGCATTTCTTCTGAAGCCAAATTGATCTTCTCCCAACTCAGTATCAACCTGTCTTTCCATTCTTCTGTAAATAATACATGTTAAAATTTTGCAGGCACTCAAGTAATGGGTGTGGTAGTTTTCACACTTGTCAGCACGGGCTTTCTTGGGAATAGGTATAATAACATTTTGCCGAAAATGGGATGGCATTTTTTCCTGTCTCATACATCTTACACACTAAATAGAATAATCTCACCACGATGGTTTCTCCTATTCATCCAGGTATTCTGCCTTATGGCAGGTCTTGTCATGGGATGAACTTCTTCCACTTTTGCCTCTCCTGCGCCAAGTTTTTCTTGTCCGAATATTTCTTTCCTTTGATATTGTCCAACATTTGATATCTTGAAGTATAGTAGAGGTATCCGTAGAAATTCTCTTATTAGAATTCTGTAGTTGAAATTAGGATAGGCTTAACTGCAGTTTAGAATTATATAATTCTTGTGTATTCCTTTAGGTATTCAGTAATTAACAGCAGTTTTCACCCTGTTGTGGTGTTGTAGGATAAAAGTAGAGTAAGAGTAAGTAGTATTATAGTGTAGTGGTATATTAATTACCTTATTGTCGTGTGATCTTTGTGTACTATCCTAGCCTATATTTCTTTCCTTTTATTTTTTCTTGCACGTAATAAGTTATTTTATTTTTCCTTTTCTTTTAATTTTTCCATAAAGATTGGCTAAGGAGTGGAACTGTAGGTACTATGGGTGTGGCGAGGGATTGAGGAGTATGAGCGAGGAGTTAGAGAGTTTGAGGGAGATAATTAGGATTCTCTTAAAAGACAGGAAGGAAGGTAGGCCTCCCTCAAACAATATACAGGATACAGTAGGTGTAAAAGAGGGGTGGGAAGGAAAGGGGGGAATTGTAGAAGACAGATGGTCTAATGTTCTAAGGGGAAGGAGATTGCAGACTAAGGGCTCTCTTCAGGATCAGAATTCAGAACAGGTGTCCGTGAGAAATCGGTACAAGTCACTGCAGGTAGAACAACAGAGAGAAGATGAGGAATAGGGAACTGTTGCTGAGATGTGTGGAAGTAGGAGGAAGGGAAAAGGTCGGAAAGGGAAATGTATAGAGTAGAGGATAGGAAAAGACTGGTGGAACAGACTCATGGGAGGGAGAAAAGGGAGGAGGAAGTAGCTTCTGCAGCTGTCAGGAAAGATTGGGCTGACCAGGATGGGAGGGGATCAAATGTGGTGGGTAGAGTTGAGGCTCTGGTCATGGGGCATTCCATTGTTAGACATGTGAGGAAAGTGTGTGGAGGAAAGGGAACGAGGGTAGAGTGTTATCCAGGAATTAGGTTGAGGCAGATGTTGAGGAAAGTAGAAGAAAAGGAGGAGGCGAAGGAGAAGGTGGTAGTGTTTCACGTTGGTACCAACAACGTAAGGCAAACTGGTATAAGTACCAACATAGTTGGGGATGTGTAGGATCTCCTTTTCTTCATGGGGCCTCTAAATATTAGTTTCTAATTAGCGTCGACCTCTAAGATCTTTTGCTACCATGTTTTTCCTTCATTCGCACCTAGATATACCTGCTCCCTTCAGAAAGCCGCAGGTTGTTCTTATCGGGTCTTATTGGATTTTTTTCCCCCTCTCTCTTCACCTGGTAGCCCTAGAGTGGAGAGTCTGATTCTACCCAGCGCCTCGTATTTGAAAAGTATGTGTTCAGGTGATTCCTCTGCTTCATTGCATTTCCTACTATTATCTCTTTATTACTCCAATTCTATGTAGGTGTTTTTTTCAGATTGCAGTGTTCTGTTAACAGTCCTACTACCCATCTTATATTTTCTCTGCTGAGTTTCAACAGTTCTTTAATATGCTTGTTGTTTGGTCCTTTTATCAGTTCTCGTACAAGCCTGCATCCTGGAGTATTTTTTCCAGTTCTCTATTTGTTTCCTTTGTACCCATTTTCTTATGTATTGTCGGGCTTGTCCATAGGAAATCCCGCATACAGGTTCTGGGCCTACAAAATGTGTTTCTGCCTCTTTCCTGGCCAGTTTATTTGCCTTTTCATTTCCTTGTATACCTGCTTGCCCTGGTACCCATATTATTTTGACAGTGTTGTACTTTGAGAGCTTCAGGAGAAGTGAATGGCAATACCAGACAATTCTGGATATTATCCGTGTAACGTTCCAGACGTAACAGTGTAATTATGTTAATTTTATTATGTGTAATTAATTCAGGAATTTAACGTCATGATATTTATCTTCGTATGTAATTTTATTATAATTCATGTTTGATCATTTGCTCACTATCATTTCATTACTTAGTAACTACGACTTGTAAACGAGGGCTGAATATCCTAATATTAACTTAGATTCTTGTGACATTCGTTTAAATTTAACTTGCAGTAGATTTTCCTCTATCTTACCACATCACCGAGGAAGAAGGAAGGACAAATTTAGACATCAAATTCTGGGAAAAGCGAGCACGTGTTCAAGCGTTGTAACCACAGCTACTGTATTTCGACCAGAATAATTCAAACTGATCACCGCCTATATTTTCAAAGGAGCGTCATGTTGCCATGGATACTGAGTGAAAGGGCTAATAGAAGAACAGTTGATATCATGGTTGGGACGCATCAACTTTAATATCTGGAGTGGGGAGAGACGTGTCAACTGATTGGACCACGTGTAACGACCTGTAATTAGAGCCAGAAAAGGTTATAAAAGGGCGTTTTGGAGCTCTTGGCATCATTCTTCTATCTTGTATTTCGCTTTAGATCTGATAACTTGTCTTATGGTTGTTGTACCATAGTGGACTAGTGTGATAGTTTATCACTTCTACATTCATTACTTCATTACCACGACGTGGTACTTAGGAATTTCTGAATAATGGGTGTATAGCCACTCTCATCAGGAAGTACGAACAGCTCTGTATTAGACCAGTTTATACCAGTCTAAGACAATAGGTAGCATTAAACTAGATAGAAATGAAACTTCAGTAAAGTTGGAAGGATTGTTAATTGAGTATCCTCTCCGCATAACCCAAGGAGGTTTTTCTAACTATGATTTAGGGCTCATCTCCAATATATGGGATAGAGCATAACAGGGAGTGATAGTTTCAAAGCCATCATCCAATTAGTGGTTGATGCAATTTGCAAGGCAGGAATGGTACTTAGCTGCAGATGAAGATATCTCAAAGACGACCGGTGATGTTCCAGGTACAAGGATGGAAGCTTTCCAAGGACCAGCAGAACAAGACTACATGGTGAGCAAGCGAGTTAAAAATATTGCAAGTTTTCGCGAAGTAGAGTCATTCAATTTTTTTGTTAAATTCATTTCCTATTTTAAATTCAGTTCTCGTCAAACCGTCGTCATTTATATTCACTATAAATATAGTCCTAGGTCACTTTAATCAGTCTGCCTTAATTAGCCTTTTGATTTCTAATTCTCCTGCTTAATGATTAGTGCACTAACACCCCATCCCTGTGATGAGAATCCGTCCAAGCTTTATTATAAATTTTTGTTTTTAAGTCATCAACTTAAAGACTGGTGCCCTTAGCTTGCATAGGTGCATTTCTCGTTCAATTATTGTTCTCAAAAAGGGGCAAGTCACATCCGGACTGCTTCAGTGCCTTAATGGCCGCTTGGCTGTCCGTAAAAATGAAAATGTTCTTACTCCTATAGTTCATTTTCAGATTATTTTCAAGACACGTTCTGATAGCTATCACTTCTGCTTGAAAGACTGTAGTGTGTTTGCCCAGGCTCATCTAGATTGATCTCTCAGGTCTTCCCCCATTGATCCCTCCTCCTGTGCTATCCCCAGTCTTTGAGCCATCAGTCCACCACACTATATCTTCTTTTTCAGTATTCAATTTGTTGATATCCCAGTCTTCCTTTTTTATTATCTGGGTCTCAAACGGTTTTTCAAAGTTATAATTTGATATAATATGATCAGAAGGCATGTGTAGAACTTCCTCTGTTATTACTCTGCTAAATTTACAGTGTCCTAGATTGGGTCTTCGTGCATTCCAGCACTCTGTGCCAATTGGTATGAACTCATTCTAGCCTGTCCTTTTATGAAATTGTGTGGTGATGGGAGGTGTAGTAAAGTATTCAAGGCTTCTGTCGACGTAGTTCTCGTAGCCCCAGTTAAGGCTATGCATGCCATTCTCTGTAGGCTATCCAATCTACTTCTGACTTTTCCTTCGCTTACTGTCTGCCACCAGATGATTGCAGCATAGGCCATCAACGGTCTAATGATGGTCTTAGGTCCCATGTCTTCCCGACGATTCTTTTACATTCATACAGCAAGTTCTTGGCCCAGGTTATGTTCCTTTCTTTATGTGGATTCTAAGTTAGATTTTTATCTGACGCTACACCTAGGTGCAGTGCCTGTTCTTCCATATATCTCTTTCCCAAAGAGCTTCAGTGATCTCTTTCCCTCTAATTTCCTCCTCCTCCCTGTAAAAGGGACCAGAGTTGTCTTGTTCAGGTTGACTATCTTCTTCCCGACACCAGTTTTCCACAAGGTTAAGTGATCTTTGCAGGAGGTCCTGGATAACACTCGTCACCTTACCTCGTACCACAATCACTAGGTCATCTCTGTATCCTTGTGTATAAAAACCTTGTTCATTGAGCATAGCTATGATTTTGTTCACCATGAGGTTCTGCAGCAGTGGAGAAAGAACTCCTCCCTGAGCACAGCCTCGGGTGGCCCTAACCATCAGCGTTTCTTCAAACAGGGTTGCTTTTATCTTCCTTCTAACATGGACTTAATCCATCTGACGATGGTTTTACTCACCTTGCTCTTTTCCAATGCTTTGATCATAGCGTCATAGGTTGTATTGCTGAAGGCTCCTTCTATATCTAGAAATGCCGCCTGTGCAGTTTCTTTATATTCTAGGCTTTCCTCTAGTTTACCAACCAACTGGTGGAGTGTTACTTCAGTGTTACTTCAGTGGATCTGCCAGGTCTATATGCAAACTGATTTTCATGTAACATTGAGTTTAGTTGCACTTTTCTTTTGATATATTTGTCCAGAATTTTCTCCATTGCTTTCAGCATGAAGGAGGTTAAACATAATGGTCTGTATGCTTTGGCTTGGACATAATTTGCCCTTCAAGGCTTAGGTGTGAATACTGCTTTAGCTTCAGACCATGATTTCAGCACGTACCCTAAAGCTAGACTAGCTCTGAAAAGGTCTGTCAGGGCATTGATGAGTATCTCCTGTCCTTCCTGTAGGAGTATCGGAAGTATCTCATCTGGCCCCGGAGCCCTTTATAGGATGAAACATGTCGATTGCCAATTTTACATGATAATGTTTTATTATTCTATTGGCACAGTTCGAGGCTGCTCTTCAAGCTCCGGTCTCTGTTGCAACCGTTTCTTCTTCTGTCATCTCCTCAGCTTCAGGAAAGTGACATGCTTTTAGTACCTCCAGCGTGTCCCTCCCCGCCTGAGTAAACGACCCATCTGGTTTCACCAGTGTCCCCACTTGATTTATATGGGTTGCGTTGTGAACATTCTGGAGCCTTGCTGTTTCAGTGTGTGATTCCACTTTCCCACGGAACAGTCTCCAAGATTTTCTTTTTGCTTTCCGTATCTCTATTTTATACTCGGTAAGTTTCCTATGATATACGTCCCACATACCATTTCTAGATGATATTCTATACAACGTCCTAACCTCATTTCATTTTGGCTAGTTTGTTGTTCCACCACCTTACTTTTTGGTGTTTTTCTGTTCTTTGAGAGGACAGTTTTCATAGAATGAGTCTATAATGGCCTCTTTTAATAATTCCACTGCCTCATCCAATTCTTTCTGTCCTCTCATGTTAGTTAGAATTTTTTGTACAGCCTTCCGTAGAACTCTGTATCTGTCCCAGTTAGTTCTTTTTGGGTCTCTGTACATCTCAATCCCACATAGTCTCGCATCTATGTGCTGGTGGTCTGCCAATGATGGTTCCTTCAGCACCTTCCAGTCTTTAGTAAAGTTTGCAATATGCATAGTGCTTAGTGTAATGTCTATTAACTCCCTACGATTTTTATTTATAAATATAGGCTTGTTTCCTAGGTTTAGTATTGTCAACACAGTTCCAGTAATAAACTCTAGTAAAGACTCACCTCTTGCATTGCAGTTTGTGTTGCCCCATGTCGTGCTATGTGAATTTGCATCTGCTCCAAGGACTAGGTGTTTGCCTTTCCTCTTTGCATTGCAAATTAGGTTCTCATCTTCTGATGTGGGCAGATTAGTTGAGTCATATGGGAGATATGCAGAGCCTATGGTTATTTCTCTGGGTTCCTCCCAACTTCCAAGTTTAATCTTGGCCACGGTTAAGTCCCGTGAACAGTGTTCCTGCAACATAAGACATTTTAATTTCCTGTTCACAAGAAGACATGTTCTGGATATTTCCGATGTTGTATCATACATCAGCTTACCTCCAGAATTCGCCAGTCCTGCTACTCTGCCCTTGACTACCTATGACTCTTGAACAAGGGCCACGTCAATAGCCTCAGACTTTTCCTGGTGAAATTGGCCACAGCTTTTTTTTTAAATGCTGAAGATTGGCCTAAAGGACCTTCAGCTCCATCTTTATCAACATTGGATTTCATTTTTCCCCCAATGACTTGAAACTTGATTTGCCCAAGTCCGAGCTTAGCCTTGAGGCTTTTCTTTTTGAGCTCTTCAAAGTCTCTTTCACCAAAGGCTAAAACGACTGTCCTTCCTGTCTTATCGATTGAAGTTGCATTTAGCACTCTCCACTCTTGTGTTAGAAGTTTGGTATCGTGCTGATTGATTCTGACAGCAGTCTGCTCTACTGGAGCTTCTGTTGCCATTTCTTGTTTTGAGTTGGCGACAGCCTGTCCAGTTGGGACTTCTGTCTCCATTTTTTTTATCATGGGCTTGCTCCCAGATCTGCTCTACTGGAGCTTCCTTCGCTTCCCTTGATGACAAAATTTTTTAAATTGGTTCTTTATGAGCATCCATATTTCAATCAATCATAGGGTTTTTGCCCCTTCTAGGGTCCTGAGCGTTGTTCTCACCATCCGTAGTGAGGCATACATCCAGACATTGTCCTCTTGCAACTGAGGCTCTCCGCAGCAGAGACCACGCCTCTCAGTCGTCCATCCAGTGGTCCGCCCCTGGCCGAACCTAGCCAGGTTTCTTCCCCCTTCAGTAGGCCTGCTCACGTGGTCTCCACTTGGCATTATCATGACTGAGTTCACAGCCATGACTTCCCCCTAGGTTGGGATCGCCCCTTTCTCAATCCGCGGCTCGTCTAAGCTACATAGTGCAACATGATGTGTTGGTTTCAGCACCCCGCAGTGAGCCTTCACCTCAATCACCAGCCCCACTTCACCTGAACCACCGTATCATACATGTGGGGGAACCATGGATGCATCGCTAGCATGTGTGGGCAAGGCCTCCACTTCCAAGCCTTGACTTGGGCTTGTAACAATGTGACTAATGCTAAAGAAGTATTAAAATTTACATATGATAACAATGACATTTACAATAAGATACAAAACTTTAGGAAATTGGCTTGAATTGATAAGATTTCTGGGGATATACTAAAGACAATGGGTTGGGACATAGTACCATATCTGAAGTACTTATTTGATGAACTAAACCAAATGAATGTAGAGTTGCTATAGTAGCCCCTGTGTATAATGGAAAGGGTGATATACACAAAGCTGAAAATTACAGTCCAGTAAGTTTGAGATGCATTGCATGTAAGGCATTCTTTCTGATTATATTAGACATGTTTGAAAAATTAATAACAGGTTCAATAGAAGGCAGTCCAGGTTTAGGAAAGGTTATTCCACTAAAGCTCAATGTGTAGGATTCCAGCAAGATATATTGGATTTAGGAGGTCAAATGGACTGTATCGTGATTGACCTGTCTAAAGCATTTGATAGGGTGGATCATGGGAGACTACTGGCAAAAATGAGTGCAATTGGACTAGACAAAAGAGTGACTGAATGGGTTGCTATATTTCTAGAAAATAGATCTCAGAGAATTAGAGTAGGCGAGGCTTTATCTGACCCTGTAATAATTAAGAGGGGAATTCCTCAAGGCAGTATTATTGGACCTTTATGTTTTCTTATATATATAAATGATATGAGTAAAGAAGTGGAATCAGAGATAAGTCTTTTTGCAGATGATGTTATTCTGTATAGAGTAATAAATAAGTTACAAGGTTGTTAGCAACTGCAAAATGACCTTGATAATATTGCGAGATGGACAGCAGGCAATGGTATGATTATAAACAGGGTTAAAAGTCAGCTTGTGAGCTTCACGAATAGGAAAAATCCTCTCTGTTTTAATTACTGTGTTGATGGGGTGAAATTTCCTTTTGGGGATCATTCTAAGTATCTAGGTGTCAATATAAGGAAAGATCTTCATTGGGGTAATCACATAAATGGGATTGCAAATAATGGGTACAGATCTCTGCACATGGTTATGAGGGTGTTTAGGGGTTGTAGTAAGGATGTAAAGGAGAGGGCATATAAGTCTCTGGTAAGACCCCAAGTAGAGTATGGTTCCAGTGTATGGGACCCTCACCAGGATTACTTGATTCATGAACTGGATCCAAAGAAAAGCAGGTCGATTTGTTCTGGATGATTTCCGACAAAAGAGTAGCATTACAAAAATGTTGCAAAGTTTGAGCTGGGAAGAATTGGGAGAAAGAAGACGAGGCTGCTCGACGTGGTATGTTCTGAGCTGTCAGCAGAGGGATGGCGTGAAATGATATTCGTTTATAGGATAGGGGAGTTAGGGATTGGAATAACTTACCAAGGGAGATGTTCAATACATTTCCAATTTCTTTCAAATCATTTAAGAAAAGTCTGGGAAACAGCAGAGAGGGAATCTGCCATCTGGGTGACTGCCCTAAACGTAGATCAGTCTTGATTGATTGATTTTCCTTCCTCTTCCTCGTTTGCCTTTCACAATTCCTTCTATTCCTTCTTTCAGTAAACAGTCCCTCTTCAAACAGTGTCTGATCCAGTTCATTTTTCTCCTTCTAATGATTTGCAACATACTTTGTTCTTCTCCAACGCTTCGTAATATCTCCTCATTCCTTACCCGGTCTTTCCATTTCACTTGTTCTATTCTCCTCCTCACCCAAATCTCTAGTGCCTCCAATCTTCTCTCATCTTCTTTTTGCCAATGTCCAAGTCTTTGCACCATACAGCGCTATGCTCCAAATATAACACTTAGCAAGTTTTTTCCTCAGATCTTTGTTTAGTGGCCCACAAAGTAATTTTGATTTTCTCTTATAGCCTTCTGCCATGACAGTTCTTTTCTTAATTTCTGTCATGCAATACATATCACCTCTGATCATACTTCCCAAACACTTAAAAAGTACTGACCTGCTGTATTTCTTCTCCCCCCATACTAATACGACAACTTCTACCTCTTCTTCCAATTATCATACTTTTGGTCTTCTTATTAATTCTAATTCCATATTCTTCTAGTTTCATGTTGAGTTTATCCTACATTTGTATCATTTAGCATTTGGTTTCTCCCATCATAACCATATGATTTGTAAATCTTATACATTCTAATCTCCTACCTCCAACATAAACTCCACTTTTTCCATTAAAACTTTCATTGATTATTTCTTTGGTTTCCCCTAAAGCAGTCAATAATTCAGAGGGAATGTCATCAATTCCAGGTGCCTTGCTCCTATTTAGGTCTTTCAAAACTCTGTCAAATTCTGACCTCAAAATTGGGTGCCCCATTTCATCAGCAGCCTCTTCTTGTTCCAGAACCATATCATTTACGTCTTTACCTTGATACAACTGTTGGGGATATTCCTGCTGTCTTCCTGCCTTGTCTTCTTTCCCTAGAAGTTGGTTTTCTATCTGAGCTCTTAATATTCATACATAACTTTCCACCAAGCTCGATAGCTGCAGTCGCTTAAGTGCGGCCAGTATCCAGTAATCGGGAGATAGTGGGCTCGAGCCCCATTTTCACACCAGGAAAATGCCGGGGCTGTAACTTAATTAAGGCCACGGCCGCTTCCTTCCAATTCCTAGGCCTTTCCTCTCCCATCGTCGCCATAAGACCTATCTGTGTCGGTGCGACGTAAAAAACAACATAATCTTCCTGTATGCAGCATCTACCTTTCCTAGGACCATACAACCTTCAACATCCTTGCACTTCTCCTTAGCCATTCTTCCTTAGCTGCCCTGCGTTTTGTATCCACTTCATTCCTTAATTGCCTGTATTCCTTTTTGCCCTCTTCATTTTTTCATTCTTGTATTTTCTTCTTTCATCAATCAGGTTTAATCTATGATGAGTTATCCATTGATTCTTAGGTGATCATTCCTTCCTTCCTATCATTTCTTCATCAGCCCTAGAGACCCCATTCTTCATGTCTGTCCATTCTTCCTCTGTTGTATTTTCTTCATCCTTTTCATTTAGTCCTTGTGCAACATGTTACTTGAAATCTTCCAGTGTCTCCATGTTTCATCCATGTATACAGCCGTCTTTTGTGGTGTTTGAACCAAGTATTAGTAAGGACTAAATTATGATCGGTGCAGAATTCAACCAGCCGACTTTCTCTTCCATTCCTTTGACCCAATCCAAATTCTCCTACTGTATTACTTTATCTTCCTTGGCCTACCACTGCATTCCAGTCTCCCATCACAATTAGATTCTCGTCACCTTTTACATATTGTATTAAATCTTTTATCACCGAGCTCGATAGCTGCAGTCGCTTAAGTGCGGCCAGTATCCAGCATCGTAATCTATAATCTTTAATTGTTTAATCAGTATCCAGTATTCGGGAGACAGTAGGTTCGAACCCCACTGTCGGCAGGCCTGAAAATGGTTTTCCGTGGTTTCCCATTTTCACACCAGGCAAATGCTGGGGCTGTACCTTAATTAAGGCCACGGCCGCTTCCTTCCCACTCCTAGCCCTTTCCTGTCCCATCGTCACCATAAGACCTATCTGTGTCGGTGCGACGTAAAGCAACTAGCAAGAAAAATCTTTTATCTCTTCATATAATGTTTCATGTTTGTGGGTTACTGTATTCACGTCCTAGTTCGTGAACCATGGGCAACGGCTGAGTGGCCTAGTAAGTGGTCCTGAGAGTCGGGATACCAGTTGCTATGGAATGGGAGTGGGCATCTCGGACATATTCTGAGTCGTGGCCCTCCATGTGCTCAGGCGGCTAGGACTATACAATCCACCGGTGGTCTATAACCCGTTAGAGGAGAGATCCTCACTTGGACTATGTGCAAGTAGGGCAACATACTGCTTCATGAATTTACCAAGCTCAGAACACTTTAAGCAAGCCTCGGACCTATGGGAGTAAAGGAGTCCCACTCCCATTTGACAGGCGAGGGACTCCTTGGATACAACTTGGCGAACGAAATGGAATTCGATGGGGAGCTATCAATATTAATGGGGCTTATGGAAGGAAGAAGGTAGAACTGGCTGAGTCAGCAAAGAGGATGCATCTGGATGTGCTAGGGGTAAGTGATATTTGGGTAAGGGGAGATAATGAGGAAGAGATAGGAGATTATAAGGTGTACTTGACGGGTGTTAGAAAGGGAAGGGCTGAGTCTGGGGTAGGGCTGTTTATCAGGAATACCATTGCACGCAACATAGTTTCTGTTAGGCACGTAAATGAGCGAATGATGTGGGTAGATTTGTCAGTGGGAGGAATTAGGACAAGAATTGTGTCCGTGTATTCACCATGTGAGGGTGCAGATGAGGATGAAGTTGACAAGTTTTATGAAGCATTGAGTGACATCGTGGTCAGAGTTAACAGCAAGGATAGAATAGTGCTAATGGGCGATTTCAATGCGAGAGTTGGGAATAGAACTGAAGGATATGAAAAGGTGATTGGTAAATGTGGGGAAGATATGGAAGCTAATGGGAATGGGAAGCGTTTGCTGGACTTCTGTGCTAGTATGGGTTTAGCTGTTACGAATACATTCTTCAAGCATAAGGCTATTCACCGCTACACATGGGAGGCTAGGGGTACCAGATCCATAATAGACTATATCTTAACAGACTTTGAATTCAAGAAATCTGTTAGGAATGTACGAGTTTTTTGCGGATTTTTCGATGATACAGACCATTATCTGATCTGTAGTGAAGTAAGTATCTCTAGGCCTAGGGTAGAGAAAGTGAAATCTGTCTGCAAACGAATAAGGGTAGAAAACCTCCAGGATGAGGGAATTAGACAGAAGTACATGGATATGATTAGTGAGAAGTTTCGAACAGTAGACAGTAAGCAGGTTCAAGATATAGAAAGTGAATGGGTGGCATACAGGGATGCTGTAGTAGAAACAGCAAGGGAATGCCTAGGAACAACTGTGTGTAAAGATGGGAAAAGGCGAACATCTTGGTGGAATGATGAAGTGAGAGCAGCCTGTAAGCGTAAAAAGAAGGCTTATCAGAAATGGCTCCAAACAAGGGCCGAGGCAGACAGGGATTTGTACGTAGATGAAAGAAACAGAGCGAAACAAATAGTTGTTGAATCCAAAAAGAAGTCGTGGGAAGATTTTGGTAATAACCTGGAAAGGCTAGGTCAAGCAGCAGGGAAACCTTTCTGGACAGTAATAAAGAATCTTAGGAAGGGAGGGAAAAAGGAAATGAACAGTGTTTTGAGTAATTCAGGTGAACTCATAATAGATCCCAGGGAATCACTGGAGAGGTGGAGGGAATATTTTGAACATCTTCTCAATGTAAACGGAAATCATCATGGTGGTGTTGCAAACAGCCAAGCTCATGGGCAGGACGAAAATTATGTTGGGGAAATTATGCTTGAGGAAGTGGAAAGGATAGTAAATAAACTCCATTGTCATAAGGCAGCAGGAATAGATGAAATTAGACCTGAAATGGTAAAGTATAGTGGGAAGTCAGGAATGAAATGACTTCATAGAGTAGTAAAATTAGCGTGGAGTGTTGGTAAGGTACCTTCAGATTGGACAAAAGCACTAATTGCACCTATCTATAAGCAAGGGAAGAGGAAGGATTGCAACAACTATCGAGGTATCTCATTGATTAGTATACCAGGCAAAGTATTCACTGGCATCTTGGAAGGGAGGGTGCGATCAGTCGTTGAGAGGAAGTTGGATGAAAACCAGTGTGGTTTCAGACCACAGAGAGGCTGTCAGGATCAGATTTTCAGTATGCGCCAGGTAATTGAAAAATGCTACGAGAGGAATAGGCAGTTGTGTTTATGTTTCGTAGATCTAGAGAAAGCATATGACAGGGTACCGAGGGAAAAGATGTTCGCCTTACTGGGGGACTATGGAATTAAAGGTAGATTATTAAAATCAATCAAAGGCATTTATGTTGACAATTGGGCTTCAGTGAGAATTGATGGTAGAATGAGTTCTTGGTTCAGGGTACTTACAGGAGTTAGACAAGGCTGTAATCTTTCACCTTTGCTGTTCGTAGTTTACATGGATCATCTGCTGAAAGGTATTGCGCCGTCCCTGCTCCCTGAGAGGACGCATAAGATCCAGGCTAGCTTAATTACGATCCTTTTGACTAACATAATCTACCATTTGGGCTATGAGTTCCGAATATGAGAAAGACATACCATACGGAGCCAAAGAAATCTTAAATTACACATAGATACAACTCTCATACGTTACTTATTGAATTTCTTACGCTGCCAAGATGTTGCAGCATTCATCCACTTAAATCTAAGTCTCTACGCTACGATACACATTGAAAGAATGGTCTAAGTTTTACATATCTTATTTATTACATACTTGTTTCAATCCAAAGGTCGAACATTATGCTATCCTCCCTAAAGAATTTCTAATAGAGGAAACTGCATGATCATCTGATTATCCAATCCATCTCTGGCGAGCATGGCCTTAATTTATTAAATCTGTCTACTTCTTCTACTCGAATGCATAATCAATCATTTTACTTCCTCTCTTAGCCTCTCTCTATACCAATATTTTAGTTAACGCATCCACATTTCTGGCGTAAGGAGAAATCGAAAAAATATCATTATCGGGTAAAATACATGCAGGCGACGTTCCCCTTGAATCTGCCGGTAATTGACACGTCCGGCAACCACTATGCATTATATAAGAAATGCTATCTGAGTTAGTCAATTTTAAAAATGAATCTATTGAAATCTCTTGCACTAGGTGTTTAAGTCTTGACTGACCCCAAAATCAAGGACAGAATGGAATATACGGCAAATTATTGAAGTCCGTATAACCAATTATTTAACGGAACATTATTATAATTCAGCTCGTAATTAACAAATTAAAAGTTATAAGTCCAAAGATGTCGAACTCCCCATCTTAGGTTTTTAAAGAAATGATTAAATCAAAATAAAGTTAAAAATTAATAGATTGAGACAACTAAATTAAAATATGTTTGGGTAATTAAAACATGTGTGGGTGCACCCTAGCAAAGAAAAATATTTACAATATAATACCTTACAAGCTAAAGTGTAGATTGAGGGCGGTTTCAAGATATTCAGGACGCATTTTAGGCCTAAAACCATATCTCATGAATTGGAGTTCTCCTCTGTTGCCTATGAAGTCTTTGAGTTAATTACTGGCTCTCACTCGGAGCTCATATTAATCTGCTGACATATAGTTATTCCTATCTCTCACAACATATCAATAGATACCTATAAATGTCAACTTGGGAGGATAGTTCCCTAACTTTTTTACAAACAACTGATTTACAATTCTGAATAATCATGCTTCTTTCTTTACTGCATGAATATTGATAAGTCTTCTTCTAAATTAATGTAATTTTAATAAATGGTTCAACAAGTACCATTAAGTTCCATATACTATTCTAAAATCTGAATCTTCTCATCATCTTAATTGAACATACGTGCGACTTTATATTTTCTAACGACTACTCTACTAGTTTCTTCTGAAGTATACTAGCTAATGTGGTCTGCATTGTGCGAAGACTCGACCATAAGGTACAATTTATACACCTACAGTCAGTCATCAGTGATAGTATGTTGCCTAAGAAGTTACTACACGTCCTTTCGCTTGAGAATAGATTATAATTAGAAAATATCTGTGACATAGTGCATGTGTTTGGCTCATCCTCCTAACTGAGACTTCATTGGTACTACCAAGTATGCACGCTAACCAACAGGTGTCACTTCAATCATCTGTGAACTTTCTCGTGCTTGCTCGTAACAGAAATAGTACATATAAATACTACACATTCATTACCACTCAGTAAAAACTCAACTTAAAACCATTAAGTCCACTACTACATCACCGTGCTCATATTCGCGAAGAATCAATAACTACCACCATTCTAAATTATCAATCTCATATCAACTTCTCTTAAAATAATCATTATTATACTTCCAAACATATATCCTTTACTAAATACGTATTTCCTCCACTTAAATCGTGGCATTTAGTATTTCAATCACGGTTCATGGACATATTTCACGACATTATGACCTTAATTCCATCATAACCTTAAATTATTGTAAACACATCTATCTATTTGGCAAGCATATCCTACTGCTGGTTCCTAACTTGACATTCTTTGATCATAACCAACGTACACGCGTACCTAAGTCTCTCTTTGACATAGTATACAACTCACTGTCACCTTAACGAACTCAGTATTTCACACTACATGGATCACATCTCGAACGTAGGCTTTCATCACTGATTGACTGCCTATGTATGGATTTGTCATTCATATACGAAGATTACCTAACCACCTTTGCTCTAATTCAATATACCACTTTCGTCGCTTCATTATTTCGCACGGAATAACTTAACAAATTGTATTATACTCGCATATGAATATAAAACATCACTGCATTAATTCAAAAACAAGACTTATCTGAATTCAGCAGCTCCAGTCGTCGGCATATGTCCAGCTGACAGGACATAGGGACACGCCTCCTTTTACTTCCCTAGGTGAATGGGAAATACTGGCATAATTCTCCTCTGGGCTTAGTCATCTCTCGGCAGGCAGCGCCATCCGACGGCACCCATTTGGGCAGTCTGGCCTATCATCTTCTTAGAACATCTTGCTCATTTCTGGACGAGTTGGAATAGAATAACAAACAGGATTAATTAGCATTGCCATCATGAATAGCTGTGATAATCTGCTTAACGCGAAAGATTGCTCTCTTTGAAAGAGTTGATCTACTTGACAAATAATAATCTTGGGGTAGTATAATTCTATGACTTGAAACGAACAGATTTTTCTCCTTTATCTTTCCAGGAGTTATTATAGGAATCCCACGTCTGTAGTTCTTTAACTTGGGTGATATAGAGTAATACGTCAGCAGAGACTGCCGTGACGTAAGCTTGTCGTAGTTTATGCTTGAGTTTCCATGTATTTTAAAGTTCGCGGAACGAAATTAATAATCTTCTGCTTGATCTGCAACGCAGCTTCCAATAAATCTGCTCCTTGTTTCTGCTGAAATGATCTCTTGTCGATACCTTCTTTAATTCTGACGTAGTTGCTTTCCGTCTTTGACTCTGATTTAGAAGTAGCAATTCAATCTCGTTTTCTTATTTTTTTTTTCAATAATTGTTAGTAACAATCTTCACATTCGTTCTTTTTCACTGCCTTCTGGATCTAAATTCTTTTCTCTAGCGCCTAAGGTAAATACTTTTGTTTTCGCTCGCGGTATCGTCAGACACTTTGACGTTCATTATTCTCGGAGACCTGGACTCCATCTTTGTCCTTCTTACGGACGGAACTTCTTATAACAGTGAAATGGCACAGTATAAAATGGCAGGGAGGGATTCAGTTAGGTGGAAATGTAGTAAGCAGTTTGGCCTATGCTGACGACTTGGTCTTAATGGCAGACTGTGCCGAAAGCCTGAAGTCTAATATCTTGGAACTTGAAAATAGGTGCAATGAGTATGGTATGAAAATTAGCCTCTCGAAGACTAAATAGATGTCAGTAGGTAAGATATTCAACAGAATTGAATGTCCGATTGGTGATACAAAGCTAGAACAGGTCGATAATTTCAAGTATTTAGGTTGTGTGTTCTCCCAGGATGGTAATATAGTAAGTGAGATTGAATCAAGGTGTAGTAAAGCTAATGCAGTGAGCTCGCAGTTGCGATCAGCAGTATTCTGTAAGAAGGAAGTCAGCTCCCAAACGAAACTATCTTTACATCGGTCTGTTTTCAGACCAACTTTGCTTTACGGGAGCGAAAGCTGGGTGGACTCAGGATATCTTATTCATAAGTTAGAAGTAACAGACATGAAAGTAGCAAGAATGATTGCTGGTACAAACAGGTGGAAACAATGGCAGGAGGGTACTCGGAATGAGGAGATAAAGTCTAATTTAGGAATGAACTCTATGGATGAAGCTGTACACATAAACTGGCTTCGGTGGTGGGGTCATGTTAGGCGAATGGAGGAGGATAGGTTACCTAGGAGAATAATGGACTCTGTTATGGAGGGTAAGAGAAGCAGAGGGAGACCAAGACGACGATGGTTAGACTCGGTTTCTAACGATTTAAAGATAAGAGGTATAGAACTAAATGAGGCCACAACACTAGTTGCAAATCGAGGATTGTGGCGACGTTTAGTAAATTCTCAGAGGCTTGCAAATTGAACGCTGAAAGGCATAACAGTCTATAATGATTAGTTACGGCTGTAGTTTCCCCATTGCTTTCAACCGTGTAGCAGTATCCACACAGTGAAGCCATGTTGAGTATTATTACAAGGCCATATCAGTCAATCATCTAGACTGCCGCCCTTGTAACTTCCAAAAGGCTGCTACTCCCCTTTTGATGTATAATGTTTCGCTTTCTTCATCTGCTGAGCTAGTAGTCATATAGACCTGCACTATTGTGGTGGGCATTGGTTTGGTATCTCTTTTGACAACAATAATCCTTTCACTATGCTGGTTGTAGTAGCTTCCCCACTGCCCTAGTTTCTTATTCATTATTAAACCAACTCCTGCATGTCCCGTCTGATTTTGTGTTGATAATTCTGTATACACCTGACCAAAAATCCTGCTCTTCCTGCCATTGTACTTTACTTAAACCAAGTACATGTAACTTTAGTCTATCCAGCTCCCTTTTCGGATTCTCTAACCTACCACAACGATTCAAACTTCTAACATTCCACGCTCCGGCTCATAGAATGTCAGTATCCATCTTTCTGATGATTACCCCCTCTCGCGTAGTCCCCACCTGGAGGTCCAAATGGGGGACTATTTTACCTCCGGAGTATTTTACCCGGGAGGAAGCCATCATCAGTACATCATTCATACAGAGAGAGCTGCATGTCCTCGGGAGTTAGTTACGCCGGTAGTTTCCCCATTGCTTTCAGCCGTGTAGCAGTATCCACACAGTGAAGCCATGTTGAGTATTATTACAAAGCCATATCGGTCAATCATCTAGACTGCCGCCCTTGTAACTTCCAAAAGGCTGCTACTCCCCTTTTGATGAACCATTCGTTAGTCTGGTCTCTCGACAGATACCCATCTGATATGGTTGCACCTGTTTCTGGGCTATCTGCTTCATGGGGACACACAAGCCTCTCCACCGTGGCAAGATCACATGGTTCGAAGGGTAGGTCATAGTATGTATATTACAGTATTGCCGGTCAAACTGGACACACTCAGTTATCCACACATTCGAGCTCAATCTATTATCGGTCTTCATATCATCACATATATGAAACCCTCCAAACACTTTCGTAGTACAAATGCTGATTGATAAAGATGCCGTCAGGGGAAAAAGTACAGGAAAAAAATCATAACTGTGCATACATTGAAGCTCAACACATAGAAGCTCATTTGTCTCCGTAGTTTCATACATTTAAATCTAAGAATTTCATTTTTGTCCGTATTGAACTGAGAATGGAAGATAGGAAACTTAAAAGGGTCCACCTTTTCAATACAATAAATGTTATAGTTTATTTACAACATATATTTACACGTGGGACTAGTTTCGACGCTGTTTGGCGTCTTCAGCCAAAATGTGGGAAATAGGCCAGCATGTAGACATTCAGAAGTGTGTGCGTGTGCGTTTTGTATTCAGAAATCATTCAAGGCGAATATTTTCGCACTGCAGGATGTGTGGTTAAGGTTATTTTTAATATGTATAACTTTTGCTTTCTCAACGATTCATTTGTTTCTATATTCGTCCCTGTTTTTATCTCCTCTTAAGATGTGTATTGTTTAATGAAACGCCTTGTGTAATATAAATGTCTACATGCTGGCCTATTTCCCACATTTTGGCGGAAGATGACGCCAAACAGCGTCGAAACTAGTCCCAAGTGTAAATATATGTTGTAAATAAACTATAACATTTATTGTATTGAAAAGGTGGACCCTTTTAAGTTTCCTATCTTCCGTTTCATACATTGACGAGAATCTAATATAAATTTTTATTTTGGAGGTTAAATGTAAATCCCTATTTTTAAATAACACTTATGAAAATGATCAATAAATTCTAAATGTAATTATAGAGGAATGTGGAGCATTCAATTTATTCAGTTATTTTTAGTATTCTAACAGATAGATCATGAAATACATTTTTTTACATAGCAAGCAAAATTACTTTCTTCATTGCATGAAAAAAAAAAATGAAACCAATGTTCTTGTTTCAGTTGTGTAGTGAAGTGGCTTGAACATCAGCATGAGCGGTTAGCAAGTTTAGACAAGGACTTTGAAGTACAGATGGAACAGCTGGTGATTGAAGTGATGCAGCACGTCCGTTTCCCCATGATGTCTCCTCGCCAACTTGCTGAGTTGCTGTTGTCGCCCCTTACAAAGACATACAAAGAATTCTTTGTGGAGAGAATGGCCATTGGAATGTCTTTCCATTCAGGTAAAAAGTAAATGATTTTATTATTGTTAATAATAATCATATTCATCATGATCATCATCATTCCCAGTGTGACTGTAGAGGTTGCTAAGGAAATGGAGAGTGAGATAGTTACTTGTTGATTTCCTCACTGAGTCTGAAGGTTGTAAAATGTGTAAAATGTATCAGTCTACTAAGCCTACTGAAATACATACCTACATGAACTGACGCAACAAATCATACTTCCAAATCATTCATCACAGCGAGTGGCTGTTTATGGCATTACTAGCAATTTTCATGCTTCATATTGTCAAAAATAATAAACTTGTTCTAGCCCACTGCAGAAGTCAATGTGTTGTAAACATTATACATCACAAGCAGTGGATCTGAGCTTATATAATAATTTCTTATTAACCCTTTGAGAGTCAGGTTTTCGAAGCACTGGCATACAACAAAAATAAAGTTGTTTTAATTTGTTCCACCTATTCAATACTTTTATTTTCACTTATAGTGGTTAGATAAATAGACTCTTAGTTAAATGGGACATGTTTCGCCCTCAATTACGGGCATCTTCAGCCTAAAAACAATCATCAAGAATACAACTAATATTAAAAGTGGAAGCTAAAAGTTTAGCCAGTTATTAAAATTCGGAACATAAAAGTGTGAAATATGATACAATATATAAAGATGCTAATGGAAAACTATGATTAAACTATAATCTTGTCGGAGACTAAAACTTCTTCCATTAAAATTCTAATTAAATATTTAATATTTAATATTTTATATGAACTGTTTTTAATTAGAATTTTAATGGAAGAAGTTTTAGTCTCCGACAAGATTATAGTTTAACTCTTTCCCGCGGATTGCGTAGTAAAGCGTACTGGAGTTGCACATTGTCTCCCGCGGGTTGCGTAGTAAAGCGTACTCGACTTTCAAACAGACTTCCTCTGCCATCTGTCTGCTAAACATATAACTTTTTGGAACCAGCAAATTCTCTACGCTTCCTAGATACTACTGGCATGCACGGAATCCTAAAATAAAGTGTTCTTTTATAAGTTTTCTTAGATAGAACAGACAGCTGACTGAATGTAAACACACTGCAGCAACATGGCTGCTCATAACCACTTGAATGCGGTGGATATTTGTTACAAATTAGATCAATATGTTGACAAATGCAATAGTAGTGAATTTGAAGTTGTAGATATGATAATAAAAATAATATGGGAAGCATTTGGGACAGGATATGAATCTGAGAGAAATCGAAATACGGCACAGGACAGGAAATGTTCATTCAGGTACCGTCTAGTTTTAAAATATTAGGCCTACTTGTAAAATACATAATTGTCAGTTTTAATCCTTCAGTTAATTATCATTCGGACTATGAGCCTCTACTTGATTACATAATAGCCTATTCCAACTAATGTCAGTTTATCTTCCAATCCCATTCATTCAAAAATTGCTTATAGTTTGTATGTCCGAGAGGAAGCACGATTTGCTATCGAAATATCTTCATCCGACTGATCCAGAAAATGAAACAAATTGGTAGATTCAGGGTGAATTCCTGCATTCTCTGCCTTACCAAGAAAATAAGAGCCCCGTCATGTCCAGCAATTTAGACTGACTTCAAGAACAAGCAATTTAACATTATGCACCATATTGGATGCTTCCTGATGTACCATTCCGAACAGGGGGGGGGGGGGGGGTCTTGCGTGTAATTAGGTGATCTCATTGTATCATTTTAGAATAACTATTGTGTATTTTCCATAGTTAAAAAATTTGAAATTGATATATTAAGTGGTTTTTACAGAAAAAAAATATTTAGTGAAGGTACTCCACAACTATACCTGACAAGCAAATTATTACTCTAGGTTTCGCCCGACAGTGAGTCAAAGATATTCCGTGGGAAAGGGTTAATCATAGACAGTTTTCCATTAGCATCTTTATATATTGTATCATTTTTCACATTTTTATGTTCCGAATTTTAATAACTGGCTAAACTTTTAGCTTCTACTTTTAATATTAGTTGTATTCTTGATGATTGTTTTTAGGCTGAAGATGCCCTTAATTGAGGGCGAAACATGTCCCATTTAACTAGGAGTGTATTTATGTAACCACTATAAGTGAAAATAAAAGTATTGAATAGGTGGAACAAATTAAAACACCTTTATTGTTGTTGAACTGTACATTTTCAATACGGACCTAAAATGAGGTTTATAGCACTGGCATACCCAATAATATAGGTTTCTGCACACTCATAAATAAACGTAATAAAATGAGATGCTCTCGTGGTGCTTGCTAAATAATGTTGAAATTATTTTATTACGTTGATTGATGTGGAAACACCATCTAGCAGTTCTGCGTCAGCTGGTGTTTATTTACAGCAGCGTCCAATGACTTGCATACGGCTAACACCCCTCAAGTACATTTGGTGATTGACTACGGGATCAACATTTACCATTTCCCGTTTACAATTGAATTAGTAATGATTAGCAGTGTTAGAACTAACATTTCTGTGAATATTAATACATGAAAGAGTCTCGATGATGAGCATACTCAAGATGCAAGAATTTAGAACTTAGTTATTTTCAGATTTACTCATAATTTCATCCCAGTTTTAATGTCAATGTATATATGTTTCATTTGTTTTATGTCAGTTGTGTGCATGTACATTTGTTTAGTTATTAGATGTTTTACATTAAGGCTGAAGATGACCAGCCCCGGTCGAAACTAGTCCCTAGTTAATGTAATTTAGAATATTGCATATTTATAATATTGAAAGGTGGACCATTACGACATTAATTTAATAATTATATTGTTATTTCATTTTTGCCTACTTCGACTTTTTTGAAACAGTACTTCTGAGTTCATTTTGATTAATCTACCATTTTCATTGTTATTTTAATTTAATTTTTTTTTTTAAACTATTAAGCGATAGTCTAACAAGCTTTTTAAACTGATAGGTAAGGTTTCCTTTAATTTTCATTATGTAATTTACGTTTGTGTGAATGGCTTTTGTGGAACTAAATTAGTTTTCTTAATATATAATTTTATTTTTAAAATTGATTTATTTGGGGATAGACCAGTGAGCTTTTTTTAATGGGTTGGTTAGTTTTCCTTTAATTTCCCATTATGTAATTTACATATACATGAACCATGGAACTATATATGTTGTTATTATCATTTTTATTATTAAGGGATTGTCTAACAAGCTTTTTAATGGATTGTTTAGTTTCCCTGTAATTTTCCATTATGTAATTTACGTTTACACATACGGTTTTTTTTTTTTTTAACAAGCTAATGGACCACTTAGGATCATACTACAACTTTTCTCTCTCATTGTGCAGAGTTTTCTCTGTGTCCAATATTCCTTCTATGTGCTCACTGTCCTGCTTTCGTTCATCTGTCCAGGCTCTTCCGGTCTTCTTAGTTGTTCCTGTGGCTTGAACCCCTTCCTAATTTTTTACTGACCGGGCGAGTTGGCCGTGCGCGTAGAGGCGCGCGGCTGTGAGCTTGCATCCGGGAGATAGCAGGTTCGAATCCCACTATCGGCAGCCCTGAAAATGGTTTTCCATAGTTTCCCATTTTCACACCAGGCAAATGCTGGGGCTGTACCTTAATTAAGGCCACGGCTGCTTCCTTCCAACTCCTAAGCCTTTCCTATCCCATCGTCGCCATAAGACCTATCTGTGTCGGCGCGATGTAAAGCCCGTAGCAAAAAAAAAAAAAAATGCTGTGTTTCTAAATGTATTCTTTTCTAACAGTTGGACCTCTGAGGTGTTTAACCTTTCTATCCTTCTTCATTTCTTTAATCCATGCAGTATTGGTCTTGTTTTTTTTCTTCTCCAGAAGTAATCAAATATCTGTATGCTAAATCTGTTTGCGTTCATTCGGTACAGATGTCTGAGAAACGCCAGTCTCCTTTTCTTTATGGTCTCCGAGATCCTTTCCTCCTTCTGGTAAACTTCTTTGTTGCTCCGAAGTTTCTATCCGCTTTCAGTTTGGACAGCTCCCATAATTTTTGTAAGGATTCTTCTTTCAAAAGACCTCTAGCTTCTCCAGCTTGTAGTTCATAAACAGGCATTCTGTTTTGACCACGGTGTTGTTAGCTTTCCAGGATAAGCACTTCTATTGTAAATGTTTTTTGTCAAGCCATATGCTCTCTCCGTTTTTGAGATACAATCTTCCACTGCAGCTTTTTTTTGTCCATTCTCCTGTATGGTCCCTCCAGGGTACTTGAACATCTTGATCCTTTCTATGTGCCCTATCTCATTTTCCAGGAATTTTGGCCCATCTTTGATATTCGTCATGAATTTGGTCTTTCTGCTAAGAACCACAGTCCTGTTTGGCTGGCGATTCTTTCCAGGAGGTTAATATGCATGGTTGCAACCTCGTAACTTTCTGACAGTTTAGGAAAGTCGTCAGCGAAAGCCAGGCAGTTGACTTTAATCCCTCCTGATTTTCTCCTTAGACAGATGGATTATCCCTTGATATCCAAGTTCTAGTTCCATTTTCTCACTATCTTTTCTAGGACACAGTTGAATAGGTGCTGGATAGTCCATCGCCTTGCCTCACGCCTATCTTGATTTCAAATGCTTGCGACAAATGCCCGAAAAATTTTACTTTGGAGATTGTGCCTATTAGGGTCTCTTTGATTATATTTGCCAATTTGGTTTTGACTCTAAATTCCCTGATGATCTTATCCAAGGTCTCTCTGTCTGCCATATCAAAAGCTTCTTCTTGGAATCTATAAACAACACTACAGTTTTCTTAACACTCATCATTCTGTGGCAGAGTACTGACTTCAGGTTGAATATTTGTTCGATATAGGAGCAGCCTTTCCTAAACCCTGCTTGGTATTCTCCTAGTTCTTCGTCCAGATTCACCTCTATTCTATTAAGAAGCAGGTTTACCGGGCGAGTTGGCTGTGCGGTTAGAGTCGCGTAGCTGTGAGCTTGCATCGGGGAAATAGTGGGTTCGATTCCCACTGTCGGCAGCCCTGAAGATGGTTTTCCGTGGTTTCCCATTTTCACACCAGGCAAATGCTGGGGCTGTTCCTTAATCAAGGCCACGGCCGCTTCCTTCCCACTTCCCAATCCCATCATCGCCATAAGACCTATTTGTGCCGGTGCGATGTAAAGCGAATAGGGGAAAAAAAAGCAGGTTAGATAGGATTTTATAGGTGATCGGGATGAAGGACATACCCCTGTAGTTGCTGACATCCTGTTTATCCCTTTCTTATCCAGTGAATGGATAAATGCTGTTTTCCATTCATCTGGGATTTTCTCCTTCTCCCATATTTCCTTGATGATTTGGTGAAGGTCATCTAAGATTTCCATTTCTGCCCATTTCAATATTTCTGCTGTTATAGAGTCTTCACCACTTGCCTTTTTTCTAATTTTTTTTAAAAATTATTTTTTTATTTTTAGGTTTTCAATGGTTTTGGTTATATCTGGACAAGGTTTTATAATGATAATCTACTACTCATGACATCAGGTACTAAAACACCTCTATTGCCCACATTGGCAAGCACACACCACTATACAACCATTTTATTACATCAACAGAGAGTAACTATTTGTCCCAATAGTGAAACAATATATGATTTAAAAACAAAAACAAAAGACAATAAAAACATTGTACCAACTTCGACATAATAAAAATATAACATAACCTAAACTTAATATACATACCACATTATATACACAAAATGTATCAAAAACAATCCAAATACCAACATTCCCACCTTTTGAAACATTTAATAACTAGTATAGTTCAAGATCCTTGCAAAATTTCTGAACTTTCTCTCTTGGCAACACCTTTTTAAACAGATCAGCTATATTATCAGAAGGAATATACTTAAATCTGACAATTCACTTCTGAACAAGTTCTTTACAAGCATGAAACATAATATCTATATGCTTCGACCTATCACTCACATCAGTATTAACACTTAACTTTCTAGCTGAAGCATTATCAGAATAAATTTCACATGGGGTAGCTGTCATATTCTCCTGTCCTAATTCAATGAGAACATCCTTAAGCCACAGGAGTTCCTTGGTTACATCTGCCATACTCATATATTCAGCTTTTGTTGTGGTTCAAGCAGCACAAGATTGTTTCTTGCTATACCATGATATGGCACCTCCTGAAAGAATAACTGAATATCCACGTACAAACCTTCTAAATTCTTTGTCCTCCCACAATCAGCATCACAGTACATTTGTACAGTCTGATTACCAATAAAAATTCAATTTTATATCTCTTCTCGCATACAGATACCTAAGCCAATATTTCAGTTTCCTCCAGTCTTGTTGAGTAGGACTCTCAAACCTTTGACATAAAATGGTGACAGCAAATGCAATATCTGGTCTAGAATTGTTTGACAGATATAAAAGACTTCCTACTGCACTTCTATACAAGCTAGAATCCAAACTTTCATCGTCATTGATGGCAAATACTCCAGTAGATTCCTCAGGCAACATAGTATACACGCTCTAATACAGTCTTCCATTTGCACCAGCCCCATACCCTGCTACCATTACACATCAACACAGTACATGACATATACGCGCAGATACTTACCTCGCTTACCTCTCTTCGTAAATTGCCGTGGATGGACTGGAACGAGCTAAAACAGATCGGAGCTGGATCCGTGCGTAGACAAAGGGAAGCGAAAGGACAGAAAGGCATGAACCCGTAACCCCCATGAATAAAAGAATGGATCAAGGAAACTGGGGTTTATTATAAACACACATAATATTAGAATGAAAACAGAAATGTGAGGCTGCATTAAAAATTACTTACATAACTGTAGAAAATTGAAACATCAAGTAGTATCCCGTTCAATGACATAGTAAGTTTCATGTAACAGGCCGCCAGTACACACGATCGCACTACACACTTACGTATGACAACATAGAATTTACAAATTTGTTTCAGAAAAATAATGTGACGTGAAACACATTATCGAAGGAATCAGAAAATGGAACCACTAAAGGAATAATACGGTCGCGGTAATACGGGCCGCGCACATATCAACAGTTTGCATCTGCGCTCCAAGCGAGCGTCCACTCGATGCTAGCGCGTTCCAACCAAAGCAAAGCACAGCCTCCCAAAAGGAGCAGAAGTGAAGGAGATGATGATGTTGCCACAGTTACAAAAACAAAAACTAATCGCCAACAATGGACCAAATAACGGCCTAGAAATATAAAATAGCACACTACACATGGCCCAAATCGGCCAACTAAAACGAAAAATGAAATAAAATAAAGAAAAAATTAAAATTGAAATTACGAGACATGGAGAGCACTATAGACTGTACACAAGCAGACAGCACAGGCGCGCGCGCGTGTGCGCGCGCGCGCGCACACACACACACACACACACACACACACACACATGTATGAACAAGAAGAGAGACCCAATATAAAATCGACCCAGATCAGGCCGGAGTGTAAAGGCACGCAACGTATACTATCGCACAGGATAGCGAAGGATATCATGGGCTCACGAGCATGGTTCGAACACCGCAGATACAATGCTGGACCGCCACAAAATATAGGCAAGGCTGATCCAAATATAATCGTAGCAATCACAACACTCGTCGACCCACTACACAGGACATCCAAATTGCCTCACGTGGACAAACATGGATTAAACCCCGTAGCGTCAAATCACACAATACACCAATGCTCAGCCATGATGTCAAATGATAAGTAAACAAAAATGCATGGTCTCAAAACCCACAAACAGACACAGGCCCAAACAAACAGATAGGTAAATACCACTCTCCGTTCCCACGCGTGTGCACACAAAGAAACGAAAAATTAAAACACACACATAAAATGAAGTAATTAAGAGCCTGCAAAGGCAGGTGATAAAAGACTACCAAAATACAATCACACAGAACAGTTTTTGTAACTGGCATGAAAATGAAATAAAATGAATGAATACCTGGGAGCAGCAATCAGGAGTCTCGAAATATTTACCTCAATCAAAATAATAACTTCAAGCAGAGAACCGAGCCTTGAAACAAGTAAATCCACGATAATAGCAATTCGCAGATCAAAAAGCACATATTAAATTCCAGTCTGCTTATGACGTTTGATCCGACCATTGTTGGCATCGCGAGCAGACCAACTTAACACTCGGAGAGCGAGAGACAGACTGTGTCAAAGAGACTGTGTATAAACACAGATGGCAAGAGCGCCATCTTCAGTGAGAAACTATAGGTTTCACGTCACATTCGGGTAATGTTATCGCTAATGGCGACAACGACAGTCAAGGAGAAGTAGGAATAAAGGAAGTGCACCACCAAGACAGGCTTGGTTCGGCACACCTTCCCTACACACTCCGGAAAATGAGACCTTTCCTGGTGATCAGCCAGAAGGGCTCATTTTACCAATGGATGCCACTTAAATTTAAGTGCGCGCACTTATTCCCCCAAAAACTTATAACTAAACTTAATCTAGGTGCAATGATATAAACAATTTAAAATAACAAAACATTATGCACAAGGATGAAAATGTATGCAGGCATAAATGTTTTTTCCTTTCTTTCCTTCTGTCATCATTAGTTATTAAGAACTCGCGGAGAGAGATGTGGCTCTATGAGTCCTATCACACACCAACACAGACCCGCGGAGAACAGCAGACGTTAAGTAAACATATATAGTTCATATATATATATATATATATATAGTTCTTGTATCGTAGGTTATGATCTTCATTTCCGTGTTTACGTTTTATGAAATAGAGTTTGAGTCAGCCCATTTTATGTGAGCCCATACAGACTTGTAAACATAGACATCTTAATTAATTGCACATTTGTACATCATTTCTTACAACAGGTCATTGTTTCCTGGAACAAAAACAAAAGTTTAAGTACACGCCCTTCAAAACTGGGTAGGTGTTTTACTCAAATCGAAGTACCGTGCAATTATCAAATAAGTTAAATAGAAAGGATTACGAATTCCTGGCGTAAAATCGTTTCAGCGTGGAGACGTGTGCTTTGGACTGCACACGGCTGGAAAGATCCCCAAGTTTGACTGTGACAGGTCCCAAAAATTCAATGATCCTCCTGGGTTCGGACCATTTCTGACACAGTTTTCCAGTAATGTGATCCACGGCTGAACTGACGGGAAATCTTTTTACTAACACCAAGTCTCCGACATGGAAAGGTACAGATATCCTCCCCTTATTGTACCTCTTAGCCACCCTATCTCTGGCTTTGACAAGGTGCTCAGAGGCTATCTTCCATTTTTCCAGTACGCTCTGGTGGCGGGAAGGCTCTGAAAGATACCTGATATTCCACCTCAAGGAAAGCGGATCGTTGAGTACTCTACCTAGGAATAGCTCGGCAGGAGTGAACCGGCTGGATTCGTGGACTGCAGTGTTGAATCCCAGGCTGAAAAAAGAAAGGTAACAATCCCAGAGGGATTGTGTGTTACAGTGAAAAGCAGACAAGCATATTTTTAAGTTACGATGGAACCTCTCAACAAGGTTCGGCTGAGGGTGATGGGGACTGAGGCGAACATGGCGGATCCCCCATGAAAAGCAAAGATTGCGAAAATTCGCGCTGGTGAAAACAGAGGAGTTGTCAGAAACCAGTACTCTAGGTGGGCCAAAAATTCTGAAAATATGTTTAGACAGCAAGTTTACAGTAACGTTGAAATTGATCTTGCGAACTGGGAACAGCCAGATGAATTTAGAGTAATCATCAATAACAGATAGAATCCCAATGTTGCTATTTCGAGATTTCGTTAAGGGTCCAAAGAAATCAATGAATAATTTCTCGCCTGGAAAATTGGCAACGCCGGCAGAGTGCAGACCGACCTGACTATTTTGGGCTGGTTTGCATTTTTGACAGACGTCACATGATCTGACGTATCCGAAAACATCTTTTTTCAAGTTTGGCCAGTAGTAGATACGGGCAGTTTTGTGAAAGGTCTTTAATTGGCCAAGATGAGCGCCTAAATAGGAATCATGGTAGTAATTTAAAATCATGGGCCTTAAATTCAGAGGGACGAAAATTTTAGAGGAGTGACTGCGAGGATTATTGTGGTACAGAAGTCCCTGTTTCAATTCAAAGGACTCACAACCCGGTTCCTTCCTAGAAAGCTTGTCAATCAGACGAACACATTCATCATCTTTCTTTTGAAACTCGGACAGATCAATGAAACTGAGAGGGTAATTCTGAAGTACACAGGCAGGAAGATAATTATCGGGACTGCACCCAATCTCGCAATCAGCTGTTTCAACACCATCAAACATGCGCGAGAGACAATCGGCAACAATGTTGTCCTTTCCCCTGATGTGTACAACAGTGAAATTATATGAAGATAATCTGAGAATCCAGCGAGCCGTTCTTCCTAACCTTTTGACATTTGCACTCATCCAAGACAACGCCTGATTGTCAGTATGGACCCAAAAATGCCGATGCTGGAGATAGGAATGGAATTTTTCGACGCCAAGGACTACGGCTAAACATTCCTTCTCGTATATGGAATATCTAGTTTCAGAGTCGAGTAATCTCTTGCTAAAATAGGCAATGGGAGCTAGGCTACCATCCTCAAGCTTTTGATTCAGTACAGCCGAGACGGCTATGTCACTAGCGTCACACTGAAGGACAAATTCGCCATTAAAGTCGGGACTGTGCAACACCGGGGCTCGACAGAGGGCATCTGTAAGTTAACAAAAGGCTAGTTCCTGAGCATCGCTCCAGAAGAATCTAACATTTTTTCTTTTTAGAGAATTTAAAGGGGCTGAAATTTCAGAGATGTTAGGGATGAACCTACTATAAAATCCAATCATGCCGAGAAATCTACGGACACCACGGAGATTTCTTGGTCTGGGGAAGTCACGAATACATTAAACTCTGTCGGGATTAACGGAAATGCCGGACCCGGAGACAACATGACCTAAGAATTTAATTCTTCTCTAACATAAAGATACTTTCTCAGGGTTGATGGTGAATCCGTGTCTTTTCAATCTGTTAAAGAATTCCCGAAGATGACTAATATGCTCTTCAAAGGTGTTAGAATAAATAACGATGTCATCTAAATACGAAAACAGGCAGGAAAATTTCAGATCACCGAAGACAGAATCAAGAATTCGACTCAGCGCTTGTCCACCTACCGAAATGCCCATCGGTACCTTATTGAACTGGTACAAGCCAAAGGGCGTGGCAAAAGCTGTAAATTCTCGGCAAGAGGGTTCGAGAGGAATTTGAAAATAGGCGGAATTAAAATCAAAAACAGAATAATATTGGGCTTTTCCAAAAGATTTAAGCGCGGATTCGATGGTCGGAAGAGGGAAGCTGTCGAATACCACATTCCGGTTCAAGGATCGATAGTCGATCATGAGGCGAGGCTGGCCGTCTTTCTTGGGAATCAGAAAAGCGGGGCTACTGAAGGAGGACTTAGAGGGGCTGATGACACCTTTCTCCAACAATTCATTAATGCATTTCCTCATGGCAGCAAGCTTGGGAGGAGAGCAACTAAAAGGGGAGTGCCTAACGGGAGTAGGGTCTTTCAGTCTAATACAGTACGAAAATTCTTTAGCACAACCTAATTTTATGGTAAGCACATCGGGGAAATCACTTAGGAGATCGTTAAGCATGGAGGCTTGATCGTTGGACAGGTCAGATAAATCGATTAGAGGACTGTGGTTCGAAACAAAACATAACGGTGTATTATTGGTAGGGCACTCAAATGGAAAGTTCTCATTAGATCGAAAACGAAAAGCGAATGAGCGGCTGATAAAGCCAATGGACAATCCAGTGGCTAACATAAAATCAGCACCAAGGATCAGGGGAACAGACAGTTCGGTGACAGTGTTGAAATTCCAATCCCAAGAAAAGTTATGAATTTTGAAATGGATTTTGGTACGTTCTTTGGGACACATGCGGTGACCGTCGGCTGACATGTAGGTTATAGAACATTCGCGATCTCGAAGATATTTTATATTCATTCCCTCCAACACAGATTGATTTATGAATGAACTAGAAGATCCAGTATCAAGCAAAGCGTATACAGTGCGCGAACCAGAATGAATTTTGGCCCAGGGTAACGAAAAGGGGAGTCCACAAATTTGGCGATGAGCAAAGGTTTTAGGCACCAACGGCGGGCCTTCACGTCGGTGCAGGGTTAGTTTCCCTGCTTTCCGTTACATCAGGGGCAAATGTTGCGGAATACGTCGGCTAGACCACATTGATAGCACTTCACAGAAGGTTTTGAATTACATTGTTTGAAGCCGTGCTCCACAATTCCAACATCTGATAGAAGTTGCCGTGTTACGACGGGGAACATTCTGATCAGGGAGCGCGCTGGATTCGCGGCCGGGTGAGCGAGGGGACTCGAAACGGTCGCTAGGGCGTTCAGTAGATGATGCACAGGCAGATGACTTGGCAAAGGAAACAGATTTTGATGCAGAACGACAGGCGACGTCAGGAAAAGAGCAACTGGAGGGCGGGGGCGGTGGTTGGTACAGGTGATTCGACTGAAGAGTAGACTCGTATTCACGGCCTAGATTCACAATGTCGTCGACGGAGTTTACTTCCGACCTTTTGATAAACAATTTGTAATTTGGGGCAAGATTTCAATAGAATGTATCAAAAATTTCTGTCTCATGAACTTCGATATCCAAGCGATTAAACAAAGTGAGGATGCCGGTCGCATACTCGTCAATAGGTTCCTCAGGACCTTGTGTCCTATGAAGAATCTCCTGTTTTAAAATGAAATTCATGTCTGACAAACCAAACCTAGTTTTAAGCTCCTTAGTAAAGTCGGACCAACTATGAATTTTATATTTCACCAGACGGAACCATTTGCTCGCACATCCCTCTAACATACCAGGAATAACAGGGATAAAGGAATCTAGGGGCATTGAAGCACATGCAGCAACATCTTCGACCCTCTCCAAAAATTCAATAACTGAAAAACATTTCTCCTCACCGGAGAACCTCAAATTCCACTTCCGGATAATATCAAGAGCAATGTTAGGTAGGGGCGTACAGTTAGTAACCGGGTGTGAAGTACGACAAACAGGCTCACTGTTGGTATCAGAGATAAATGCACTAGATCGATTGTTTACCATAGCATTGGCATTGTTGTTCTTGTTATTTGAATGAATGCAAGAGCCATCGTTTGATGCGCTCGAAACGTTTTGTTGATCAACACAAGTAGGGTTTATACACACAGGGTCTTGTATATTCTCCATATCGTCAGACAGAATAGATAATGGGGAGGATAATATACAACAATGGTAAACTTAAAAACTGAAATTATACACAATATGCGAGGGAAAGTATGTCACAGAATAACATAATTTAAGATCCATTCACAGTAGTGTCATTCAAACGTAAAGAAAAGAGGTCGAGTTACAAACGAATCCAGCTCTGTTTCACCGAAATTCAACCTCTCGATGAAACTTTCCAGTCACGAACCGCGCTCTGCCTACCATTTGCACCAGCCCCATACCCTGCTACCATTACACATCAACACAGTACACGACATATACGCGCAGATACTTACCTCGCTTACCTCTCTTCGTAAATTGCCGTGGATGGACTGGAACGAGCTAAAACAGATCGGAGCTGGATCCGTGCGTAGACAAAGGGAAGCGAAAGGACAGAAAGGCATGAACCCGTAACCCCCATGAATAAAAGAATGGATCCAGGAAACTGGGGTTTATTATAAACACACATAATATTAGAATGAAAACAGAAATGTGAGGCTGCATTAAAAATTACTTACATAACTGTAGAAAATTGAAACATCAAGTAGTATCCCGTTCAGTGACATAGTAAGTTTCATGTAACAGGCCGCCAGTACACACGATCGCACTACACACTTACGTTTGACTACATAGAATTTACAAATTTGTTTCAGAAAAATAATGTGACGTGAAACACATTATCGAAGGAATCAGAAAATGGAACCACTAAAGGAATAATACGGTCGCGGTAATACGGACCGCGCACATATCAACAGTTTGCATCTGCACTCCAAGCGAGCGTCCACTCGATGCTAGTGCGTTCCAACCAAAGCAAAGCACAGCCTCCCAAAAGGAGCAGAAGTGAAGGAGAAGAAGATGTTGCCACAGTTACAAAAACAAAAACTAATCGCCAACAATGGACCAAATAACGGCCTAGAAATATAAAATAGCACACTACACATGGCCCAAATCGGCCAACTAAAACGAAAAATGAAATAAAATAAAGAAAAAATTAAAATTGAAATTACGAGACACGGAGAGCACTATAGACTGTGTACACACACACGCACACACGCGCGCGCACACACACACACACACACACACACACAAGAAGAGAGACCCAATATAAAATCGATGTATTTTCGCACTACAAGATGTGTGGTTAAGGTTATTTTTAATATGTATAACTTTCCCTGTTTTCATCTCCTTGTAAGATGTGTATTGTTTAATTTCCTGTTGTGTATGTTTATCAGGAACTCAAGGGAGACTTCATTAGTTAGTCAGATCATAGAAAGAATGATGAACTCTTCTCAGAAGAACTCTTAAGGTTTCACCTTATTTTTTCCCCGCCTGCTGGCTCTTTAGAAGTGTGTGCGCATGCGTTTTGTATTCAGGAATCATTCAAGGCAAATATTTTCGCACTGCAAGTTGTGTGGTTAAGCTTATTTTTAATATGTATAACTTTGCTTTCTCAACGATGCATGTGTTTCTACATTCGTCCCTGTTTTTATCTCCTCGTAAGATGTGTATTATTTAATGTAACACCTTGTGTAAAAAACTGGGTTATATGAAGGAGTTATATCATGTTCAAAATCATGCTTTCACATCTCTGCACAATATTTAAAATGAAATTTTACCGTTGGTCTTTATAGCTATTGTTGAGAGTGAAGGAGAATTTCCTGTTTTGTATGTTTATCAGGAACTCAAGGGAGACTTCATTAGTTAGTCAGAACATAGAAAAATGAGAACTCTTAAGGTTTCACTTTACTTTGTCCTGCCTGCTGGCTCTTCAGAAATGTGTGCACGTGTGTTTTATATTCAGGAATCATTCAAGAAGAACAGTTTCGCACTGCAAGATGTGTGTTTAAGGTTATTTTTAATATGTATAACTTTTGCTTTCTCAACGATTCATTTGTTTCTATACTCGTCCCTGTTTTTATCTCCTTGTAAGATGTGTATTGTTTAATGTAACGCCTTGTGTAATATAAATGCCTAAATGCTTGCCTATTCCCACATTTTGGCTGATGATGACAACGCAAATCAGCGTTGAAACTAGTTCCAAGTACAAGTACATGTTATAAATAAACTATAACATTTTTGTATTGAAAAGGTGGACCGTTTTAAGTTTTTCCTATCATCCTTTCTCAGTTCAATACGGACAAAATGAAATTCCTAGGTTTAAACGTCCATTGAGTGCGCCACTCGGCACTCTCCGCTGGGAGTAAGCTGAATCGTGTGCCGTAAGCTCGCCATTCCTGTGAATCGATTCACTCGGACACTTGAATGAATCGATACACTGCTTCGAATCATGCATTCAGTAGCCAACACTACACCACACACAACACTGTCCTCCACCACGATAACACGCAGTTACCTGCACATGGCAGATGCCGCCCACCCTCATCGGAGGGTGTGCCTTACAAGGGCTGCACTCGGCTAGAAATAGCCACACAAAATTATTATTATAATTATGTACAGAAAAATCAATATGTAGTGCTTTTGAAGGAAGTATTATCTACCTAATTACAAATTTTAATTAACATGTTAATTAAATTTCATGAAAGAATAAAAAATTTCAAGAAATTCAAAACTTTTTTTGAAAAACTATTAATTATATCGAATGAAATTTTTATTATATCTCTACTTTTATGTAGGTGACATTCCCACAAAGTTTTGTGAAAATCCATGCATTAGGTAAAAATATCTCATCTCCAGAGTGTTGCCTTAAGATTGTTAAATAAAAGTAAGTAAGAATGTTTATTTTTCCTTGAGCAGACACAATAAATGAAGGGAAACACTTTTCTTCCTACAGTATCATGAATGATGTATCAGCATAGATGGTATTGTTTCTAGTTAATTGCAAAGAGACATCATCATTAGGGAATATAATTACTCTCTCTGGATCATTTAATCTGGAATCAACTGTTGGAATTGTGTTCCTTTCAGAGTTTTATCATACAAGTCCATAAACACACAATCTTGTAAATATCTTGAAAAGGCTGGACGTCCGACATTCTGTTTCCTGTTCACCATCTGTACCATTGCAATGCTTTCGGGTAGTAGCATTAACGCTTCTTCATCTTGTATTTTGGAAAGTTCTCAAATAGCTATGGCTTGGGGTGGTTCATTTGGATGAGTTTCAGCTATGAGTTTCACTCTAGCAACAATTTCCTCTACCCAGATCTCAGATGAATTTGCAATATTGCAACTCTTTCAAGATTTCTAGGCCTTTTTCTGCATTCCTCTTGATGACGTATCTTGCATTACATATCTCTCATCGCCAGTACCTCCTCTGCCCATTTCTGTTGTGAGGATGAGGATGATTATGATGATGATGATAAAATATATTTATACAATAGGCTGCCATAGTCATCATCCACTACTGCAAAACCTTCATTCTGAGACTCGTGTCTACATACTTCTCCAGGCCCCCCCACAAAAAGAAGAGGAATTTCTCGGTTTTGAAAATGAACCAGAAGCAGAAATACAACAGTTTTGATGTGCTCCAGGGGGGCCAAAGATGATTTGTTCGGGAACACAAAACATACCATGCTTACTCTACCAGGAAAGGTGTCTGTGAGGGTTTGCTTAGTTATAGCCATCGACTTCACACTCCCAGATAATGTTCGTGAGCTCTCCACGATGTACAGAATCATATGCCTTCTTGAAATCTACAATGGTTAAGATTGCCTCTTGGTTTCTCATTGATCTTACTTTGAATAATGATTTTAGGATGCATATTTGCTCTGCAGATGAATGCCCTTTTCTGACCCCTATCTTATGTTCACCTATCTGTGTATCAAAATGAGTTTCAAATTGAAAAGATGGCGCGCGCTGTACAACGCGAGTAAATGTGCTCCGCAATCCACCTGCCATATCAGCCAGATAATAATTATTTTAATATTCGTGGGTGTGCTAGTGCTTTATTTAAGTGTGAACTTCAATAGCCGGTTTCGACCCTTTACATATGCATACATATCTATGTGATAAAGCTATGATTAAGATTGTATTGTCAAAGGAATGCCATACGATAATAAACATTAGGTCACATCCAAACGGGGCATGTCGTAACGTGAAATGGTGTATATGTCACTATGTGCAACAATGCATTGTATGTCTAAAATAGTGTGTTTAAGGTCTTAAAATTAGTTGATAAAACACATCTCTACTTAAAACTAACATATATATATGTACAAGATGAATACAATATATGGGAGCACTTCATGCACATGAACGTTTGTGTCTTGTTTGTTGTTCAATTCATCGGCTGACTCCCGTGTTCAAGTCTTATTTACACAGTTGTACACTCAGCTGCTGTTCCTGGAGTTTAAATAATATGGTTTGCTTGTAAAATTGTATAAGTAAAAGATTTGTCTTCATGTATGTACATAGAATAAAACACTTTCCAATTTTAAAAAGGTGCCAGACGTATGGATAAAATTAGGCTAAAATATGTTCAGCTCTGCTGTGTGTGTTGCCTAATGTTAAAATCAAATAATTTTGTCCTGTGACGTCCATAGAATTTGAGTGACATTGGGTTCAAAGTAGTGGCTCCTTTCACATTTGTAGCTGTGCAGTGATGTTATATTTATCTGTGGAAGATAAGATTGAGCTATGAGTGATATTTATGTTGGAGGAATGTCTAAGGATTGTGTGTGCTAATTTGAATATGTACTTACTGTTGTTGGTGTGGCTGAGATGTGCTTGTTGTGTACTACTTCGTGTTCTTCCTGGGCTCATACTAGCTGCTGTGAGGGAAAGGGAAGGAGGGGTAGGGAGAGTTGCTGTTGTAGGGGTGGGGGTAGAGCTGGGTGTGTTGTTTGATGTTTTTCTGTCGCGTGTCGCGTTCTGTTTATCGATTATCTTAAGGTAAGAGTTTTTTAGGGCGGGGATAACTGTGTTGAAGATGATGTTAGTTTTTTCTGTGATTTCATTTATGTTGTAATTTGGATTGGTATACTGATCTAGAGTGATGTAAAATTCTTCTGTTATGTTCAGCAGGGGGCCTTTGGGGTTTATGTTCAGGATTTGCATGTCGTTCTCGATGTTTGTGAAACTGTGTTTATAGTCTACAACATGTTGCCCTAATGATTGTGTTTTACCGCGTTTATGTGTTCATTATATCAGGTTAGGAAGTTTGTACTGGTGCGTCCGACATAGCTTGTCTCACAGTTATTGCATTTGATATGGTATACCCCTGAGTAGTTGTATTTGTTGTTACTGTTGATTGTCCTGACATCGTGTATGATATTGGTACTGTTGTGTGTAGTTCTAAATGCTATTCTTAGGTTATGTTTTTTTTAAATGTTAGTTATGGCGTATATGTGTACATTATTGAAGGTGAATAGTGCGTAATCTTTCTTGGATTCGTCTGCTTTTGTTAGTGTGGTTTTGGGTTGGGATTTTATTTTGTGAATGATTTTGTTGATCATTTGTTTCTTGTATCCATTGTTTTTAGCTATGTCGTGAATTAGTTGTAATTCTTTGTGTAGATCTTCTTTTGTTAATGGTATATTGAATGCTCTGTGTATCATGCTCTAGTAAGCTGCTCTTTTGTGTGTGTTGGGGTGAACGGAATCTATTTTAATTGTATTTGAGGTATGCGTGGGTTTTCTGTATATTCTGTAAGAAAGGTGGTCTTCATGTCTAGTTATCGTTATATCCAAGTAGTTTAGATTGCGATTGTTTTTGGTTTCCATGGTAAATTTTATACGGGAGTCTATTGTGTTGAGTTTATCTAATATATCAGTTTCATTTGTGGATCTATTGTCGATGATGACGAAAATGTCATCAACAAATCTACACAAAAATAAGATATTGTCTATTTTATTAATTGATATATGCTCTAAATGGTCAATATAAATTTCGGCGAGTTATCCAGAAGTGGGAGATCCCATCGGTAAACCTTGTTGCTGATAAATAGTATCATGAAATTTAAAGTAGTTGTTACTAATGGCATAATTAAGTAATTTAATGAACTCTTCTATTTCTAAAGTGCTTAGAGTGCTGTGACTTTTTAGATTAGATTCAATGATTTCTATTGTTTTTTTTGTGGGAATGTTCGGGTACATGTTTATTATGTCAAATGATGCGAGATTATGATATGGTTTAATCTTTAATCCTTTCGTTCTATTACAAAAATCTATTGAATTCCGTACTGTTTTGTTAGCTGAGAATGTGTAGTGCTTTTTGAGGAATCTTTGAATAAATTGTGAGAGTTTATAGGTTGGGCTTGCTCTGTAGTTAATAATAGGTCTCATTGGTATATGTTCTTTGTGTATTTTGGGATAAGCTTTAGCAGTTGGTATTTGAGGATTCATTACTATAAGTTTAGAGAATTCTACTTCAGTTAAAAGAAAGTGTGTGTTTTTTATTTAAATAAAAACTCAAACATCACACTCTGTCGAACATACATTGTATATTAATCCTCCATAGTAATAAACCAGATCTAGCAATTAAAAATTTATTATAAGTGCTGATAATATTGGACACGTCACCAGTCAGTTATGTACTTCAACTTCATGTACAGCTTCAACTGGAGCTGAATAAATGAAAAATCATTATAAATCATTATAAAATTAGATTTGTGTTGAAACAAAGACATTTTCATTTAGCAAGGGAGTGAATTCTTTGTGCTGTTAGAAAATGAAATATTCATATATTACATTAAAAACAAGGAAGAAATGAAGTGAAGAATGTAACATTGAAAATTTAGATTATGCAAGGATAGAGGGCACCTGCAATACCCCACTCTACTCGCACATTAGAATTAATGCTGACATTGAAGCAGTTCTGTTGGTTACAGCAAAGAAAGTTGATTTGACCATGGTTCAAATCCATTATTGAGTGTTTTAAAGATATTTTCTACATTTGATTAGTGTTCATTGATTGAAAATTGCAGCTAAAGCTGAAATCTATTAAAAATGTTCTATCAACAAAATATTTATGAAAGAAAGATGGACAGGAGGTGAAACTTGAAATTGTCAGCTCAATGAATAGTGGTAATGGAAAGGAGCAAACAAGTGAAAATCAGGTCAGAAATAGAAAGAAACACTTAAAGAACATACAGCAATAGGATAAACACTGACAGGTCAGTATGGAAAGAGGGAGAGAAAAAAAAAAGCACAAAAGGACAAGAATAAACTCCACATCTTTATACACTGCTGTCTTCAAATAGGTGGGCTCTCACCTCATTAATCCGAGTCCTTCTGCATCCTCAACCCCCTCCCCAAAAAGTTCATTTCTACTTCCCAGCTTCATCTGGAAGGCAGACTTCAGCACTTATTAAGGGACCCTTTTGACAGATCTTCAGTCTTAATGTGAGAAGTGTAGGCTAAGAAGAAAGGCAGAAAAAACACAGGATAAGGGAAGAGACAAAAATTGATATGAATACAGGTGGTAAAAGACATAAGACAAACACAAAAGGAGGAAAGTAACCCAACGAGTCGATATAGGGAAGGGAACCAACACATGCAAATTTAGTCATATACAAGATGTAACAATAAGTTACACTCAGACTTTCAGAACACATTCCTCACAACAGAGCTCGATACCTGCAGTCGCTTAAGTGCGGCAAGTATCCAGTATTTGGGAGATAGTGGGTTCAAACCCCACTGTCGGCAGCCTTGAAGATGGTTTTCCGCGATTTCCTATTTTCACGCCTTAATTAAGGCCACGGCCGCTTCCTTCCCAGTCCTAGCCCTTTCCTGTCCCATCGTTGCCATAAGACCTATCTGTGTCAGTGCGACGTAAAGCCAATAGAAAAAAAAACCATTCCTCACACGTAGAGAAAGAAAATACACTGGTGGACAAAAAAAAAAGGATTACTTTAATTTAAGAGCAATTTAAGCTTTGCTTTTTCATTCCTAAAACATGTTGTTATAAAATGTTGACTAGTGCTCTGCATACTTCATACTGATTAAAGTTCTTTTTATTTTAAGTTTATCCCAAAAGTTCTTAGATGTTGTAATTTATGAAAATGTCATTACCTTAAATTAACATTGCATTATAATAATCCAGTTTGTATGGAGTTTAGCTCATATCCATCACTTTTGCTGCTGTGTTGGTCTTCAAATTATTATTTTTTTTTTTTATTATTTTTTTTTTCTCTGCCTGTAGCAAACTGTTGTAACATGAACATTTTGCTCATTCTGTCTTAAATCTTGGTTTAGGTGAACTGGTGAGAGCTTGGGGTTTATTTTACTCTTCCTAATGAGTAAATGGTCTTCTTATGTTGTATCGCTTCAGAATTTGTCATAGAGGTATGCTCAGCTAAGTGAAGCTATTTGTCTTTGTGTCGTAGGGGTATGCTCAGCTAATGTCACAAATTTTTTATGTTTCTGTGGGGTGGTATCCATTATCACTTTGCAGTACAAAAACATAATACAATACTGAAAATGTATAAAACTTACTCTGAGACATTCAACTAATGACTGTTATACAGAACATCCAATAATATCCAGTAACATTAACAATGGCTTTAGACCAAATAGATCAACAACAGACTTGTTATTTACAGTGCGAACGATAATGGAAAAACATCTGGGAAGGAACAAGGAAATCATATTCGTATTTTTGGATTTGGGAAAAGCTTATGATACAGTTAAGAGAAAACATGTATGGGAATGCCTACTGAAAAGGAATGTACCAAAATCATTAATTAACAAGATAAAAACGTATCATGAGAGTAAAACCAGTGTAGAAGTGGGGTGTTGTGACTGATACATTTTATACATAAAAAGGTCTCAAGCAAGGAAGTGCACTGTCGCCATTATTGTTTATTATATTGATGAATGAAATCATAAAACGTGTAAAACAGAGTATCAGTAGTGATGAAGTGAATGCTTCGGTATTTGCAGATGATTGAAATAATAACATTAAGTTATTTATTAGACCACCTAATCAATACAAAATCGTCTTGGATGATTTACATAAATTTGTTAGCTAATAATGGGACATGTTTCGCCTTCCCTGAAGGCATCATCAGCCATAGTCTTAACCTTAAATTAAAAATAAGCGTCTAAATAACATGTAGTAATGAAATGAATTTTAAAAATCTTGAAGAGATTTGAAGTAAAATAAAGTTAAAAATAACAATGATGGTTTGAAAATACAATGTGATGAGATACAATAGTGGAAGTATTAACAAAATTAACATTAGAAGGCTGCTAAAATAAGTACAATGGATAAAACCACAGATTGTTACACAACAAGTAGTAAGATTGCATAAAAGTAAAGTTGATAGTTATGGCGGTTATAATTAGACGATGGCGAAAAATCTTATATAATCAAAGTAAAGAGGAGAGAATAAAAGTCAAAGTTAGTCGAGAGATCCAAAGTTCATCATGATCTTGAAGATAAAAGACGAAAGTCAGATGCATATGGTGAAGTTGTAGAACACGTTGAGGATATGAAGTTGGTGAATAGAAGTTGAAGAACAGTTTCAAATAGGATCCCTATGGACCATCTCAAAATTTGAAGTGATGTTCAAATGTTGTAAATTGTGAGTTTGTAGATATTCTAGTTGAAAAAGCATATAAAAGTGGAATCATTTGATGGTGACAAAGATAGCTTGTAATATTATGAGTTAGAAGAATTTGCAACCGTAGACTTCTTGCTTCTGAAAAACTTCAGTTATAACACACGTAGCAAGAAGTCTACGGTTGCAAATTCTTCTAACTCATAATATTACAAGCTATCTTTGTCACCATCAAATGATTCCACTTTTATATGCTTTTTCAACTAGAATATCTACAAACTCACAATTTACAACATTTGAACATCACTTCAAATTTTGAGATGGTCCATAGTGATCCTATTTGAAACTGTTCTTCAACTTCTATTCACCAACTTCATATCCTCAACGTGTTCTACAACTTCACCATATGCATCTGACTTTCGTCTTTTATCTTCAAGATCATGATGAACTTTGGATCTCTCGACTAACTTTGACTTTTATTCTCTCCTCTTTACTTTGATTATATAAGATTTTTCGCCATCGTCTAATTATAACCGCCATAACTATCAACTTTACTTTTATGCAATCTTACTACTTGTTGTGTAACAATCTGTGGTTTTATCCATTGTACTTATTTTAGCAGCCTTCTAATGTTAATTTTGTTAATACTTCCACTATTGTATCTCATCACATTGTATTTTCAAACCATCATTGTTATTTTTAACTTTATTTTACTTCAAATCTCTTCAAGATTTTTAAAATTCATTTCATTACTACATGTTATTTAGACGCTTATTTTTAATTTAAGGTTAAGACTATGGCTGATGATGCCTTCAGGGAAGGCGAAACATGTCCCATTATTAGCTAACAAATTTATGTAAATCATCCAAGACGATTTTGTATTGATTAGGTGGTCTAATAAATAACTTAATGTTATTATTTCAATCTAATATCATCAATACGGACCAAAAATGATATTTATTACATGTAATTTGCAGATGATGTGGTGATTTGGGGAAAGGGAGGAAGGGAAGTACAAAAGAGACTGGACATTTGGAATGAAAATCTGAAGGAGTTTGTAATGGTAATTAGTAAAAAGAACTGTAGTCATGCACTATGGAAAAGAGAAAAAGAGAATCCGAGTGAACATAGATGGAGAACTGTTAAGAGAATATAGAACATATCTGGGTAGCATTATTAATGGAAGTAATGAAATCAACCCTGAAATTAATAACAGACTAAGTAAAGGTACAACATTTTATCATCAACTCAAAGAGCTTTTATGGGATGACAAAGTACCCAAAAGAACAAAATTAACATAATATAAACAGTATTTGATACCGATTGTAACATACGGACTAGAAATGCTGGTAACTAATGTACCCGTAAAAAGTGTTCATATCTTTAAGGTGCTTGATATTAAATTAACGAGCATGAATTTTATCCTAGGGAGTGGCTTTATCATTGGAGTTGGTACAGAGAGGGGTATAGTTATCAATTTTAGAGATTCTTTTGATAGATTGAGTTTATTGATCATCAAAAGCAAGTTCATATCACCTTCGTACAGCAGCATGGAAGTGTCATGGCTGGTTGGTACCTCCGAGTCCTGGGCAGGGACCACACCTGCTCGGATGAGGAGTTCTGGAATGTCTCGAGGTTCTGGAATGTCTCGAAGATTTGCACACATTCCAGGGTTCGATTTAAGACGTAATTTACACTTGAGTTTTCTGCACGGCACTTCACACATTCATGGCACTGTCTGAACAGATATGACCTTTTAATTATGGTTACTGCACTCTAGGTATTAAATCAAAACGTTCTGGAATAATCACTCGAAGAATAAGATGATTTTGACTTTGTACAGGTAGAAATGCAAGTTCATAACACAAGCTTACTGTAAATTGGAATGTTCTAGAGGATTATAGTCACCACAGTTCTTAAGGGAGCTCATACACCGCGAGAGTCAGTTTGCGCATACAGATAAATATTGCATTATAGCTTCACTAATATGTAACATAGAATTACAAAAACTTGACATACTTATAGTAGACACATAGAGCTTCCATTTCATATATGAATGGAAACATTATAATAAGTATTACACGAGGTATTTAAAAAAAAACATATTCGTGACTTCTTTAACTTTATAAAGCACAAAAAACACGATTTAACAAAAAATACTGATCTGAATTGATTGATTCTTTTTTCCTGTAAAGAAGATGCTTAAATCTCAAGGATGAAGCACTATGAATGTTATAATGGAAATTGTTTTTAAAAAATTAAAAATTTAAACTGTCTCTCAAAAATTTAACAGTTTTTTTGTTTAATATTCCAAGTATATCTTAATTATTTTAAAGTATAACTTCATGAACGTGCTTCATCCTGTAGAGGTTGTTAACAGGGATATTGATGCTAAGTTTCATGCAGTTATTTCAAATAGTTCCGGAGATATTGTGTTTTTCCCTCCAAAGAAACAAACTTTCGGGAAAATAGCTTTGAAATTTCAACACTTCATATCGACTTAAACTGTGCTCAAAAAGCTCCTGGAGCGTATGTATCACCTTCCAACTCAATGTTTTTAGTGTGTTTTTCAAGTCTGAGTCTTCTCCGGGTTCTCCTTGCCACCTTGGATGCCTCTCCTCTGCATATTTCACTCGAAGAATATCTCGCTGATTCAGAACAGTTTCTGATATCTTCCCCGCAGTCACATCTAGTTTCTCTAACACTTTCAATTTTCTAGCATTGCCATCATTGAATGAATTCACAGTATCAAAAGCAGCAATGCTCACGATTATTCCTCCACTGTTTGTGCTTTTTTGGGCAAATTGACCACACTTTATTGTGGAAGGATTCGTTGGCATTTTGCATAGCAGTTTCTACCAACGTAATGTTGTTACGGCAGACTTTACAGCACAAATTCTCACTTATAAACAGTGTATAAACTAGGAAGATATGCAATCCTATAACCAACATTATGTAGATTATGCACAGTTTCTTCACATGTCGGTGTACTTCGTTCCGGGCTAACCTTCAAGTCAAGCTTCCTGGCAGATGCACTATTTTTAGAAGTTCCAGGTCTCTGAAGATCATTGGCTTCATTATCCCTGTTTGTAAGTTGATTTCCAAGGAAACGCCTCTTTTTGGACCTCGCTCACTACCTTTCTTTCCCATTGTTATTCCGAAATAATATGTAAACACTCACAAAGATAACACACCACAAAGCTGCTGCACACCACACAGAATACATAGAAACCGGAATACATATCAAAACAAAAGAAATTTGCACCTTCCTGTTCTCGGTTCCTTGACTACACCCAAAGTCTCTCGAACTACAGGCAACCATTTTTAGTCCACAATAAATCTGCAATCGGTCCGGTGATACGAAAACAGTAACCGAGAATTTATAAGAGGACACTGACAGTTGATGCCACTCCATTGACATGTGCATATGGTCTCACGTAATATGCTATATCTCTGCCAAAATGCCGAATTTAGCTATGAAACTTAACAGGCGTACCAGGAAAGGTGCGGTCTTTCATATAAATGCAAAAAAGGAAAAACGGAAATTTTGATATCTCGCGGTGTATGAGCCCCCCCCCCCCCTGCTGAACATTCATACTCTGAGCTACCTATATTAACTAATTTCTAATATGGCAGAATAGTGCGGTAGATTGCATAGTTTCTGAAGATTTAAAACACATTGGCAATGAACTGAATAAATAGCACTCGGAAACTGTCTTGTTCCGGCAATAGGCGAAGTGAATAGCCATTAAAGAAAATTATATTTGAAAGAAAAAGTCTGACTTCATAAATTATGGATTCACTCAAACTACTGGAAAGTTCTAGGCTGTTTGGGAACGCGACATGCGTATTCTGAATTGTCACAGTCTTTAATGAGGATAAGAATCAAAACACAAGTCCCAGTGCAGCACTTGGAAAGTATTGCATATTTCACAATTAAACGTAATGTTGAACGTCCCCTAAGTTTCACAGTCTTTACAAGACGTAAATTCAATGAGGCACTTGGGAAAACAAGTCATATCGTTCACCCGAAAGTTTATGTTGGTAGGGCACAAGTTCATCCTACACGCTCGGAAAATTTCAATGTTCCAGAAATTGATTCACAAAATACAAGTTCGAATAAGTTCGAATAAGTTCGAAACGTAAGTTCCATGTGGTACACAACACTCGTGAAAATTCAAAGTCCTTTCAATCGTCGTCGAATAACTAAGTCCCTATGTGGCACTTCAAAAAAATAACGAAGTTCCAGTGTGTAGAAATAACAAAGTTCCAATGTGTCAAAATATTAAAGTCCCAACACGACACTCGAAGAAAATAAAGTTCCGATGTCAATGTTCCAGTATGTCACCTTAAGGAAATAATAGTCTTACCGCGACACTTGGCGAAAATAACTAAGTTCCAATGAGGCGCTTCAGAAAAATAATGAAGTCCCTATATGGCACTTTAAGAAAATATTAAAGTCCAATCACGACACACGAAAATAACAAAGTTCCAATGTGTCAATATGACAAAGTTCCAACACTATGCTCGCAGAAAATAACAAAGTCCCAATCAGGCACTTCAAGAATATGATAAAGTCCCGACACAACACTTAGAGAAAATACCGAAGTTCCAATACTTGGATTTCGAAGACTGTCAACTAGAAGTTCGACACACACAATACTCCTCCTGTCACCCGTGTCACAGAGACGGCGGGGTGACAGATACTGAATTCGTAGGTCGGGTGGTCCTCCTTTTATACCCGTTCGCGTGGAAGTGTCTAGAACCCGGGTATTATCTACCCTTATAACTCCTATAATACTCGGTGGATTTTCTTGAAATCTTGACAGATTACGTCCATTGTAATGGTTTTTTAAGATGGCAGTGTCGAAATAGCGACAAAGTAGCGCAAAATGTACTTTTGAGGGTAAGCTGGAACATTACCATATATGGTCGCGTATAGCTGGCCTACGGCGGCCACGTCACTCGCTGGGTACGTCACTGCGTTCGGCGGGCTGCCTACCTTCCACCTCGCGCGAAGTTCAACAAACATACTTCGGACTTCTCTCGTGGCGGCGTTCCCGGTACACTAATAAGAGACAAGATAGTAAGATCCAAACAGTAGAAATGAAATTTTTAATAATATCGGTTAAAATGACAAGAAGAGATAGAATTCGAAATATTAAAATCAGAGAAGAGATAAATATAGACCTGTTAGTACAGAACAGACAGAAAGCAAGACTGAGATGGTTTGGATATGTAAAAAGAATGGGAAAGGAACAGGTAGCAAGAAGGGAATCGGAAAGAGAAGTTAAGGGAAAGAGACCAGTTGGAATACCGAGAAGAAGGTGGATGGATCAGATTTGGACATTAGGGAAGCTGGATCGGATGTGGCGGAAGTAATGGAGCAGGAAAAGTGGCAGGACAGAAAGGAATGGAGGAGGCTTGTTAACCACACCCGGGCGACTGGAGTGGGACATTGATGATGATGATGAACAATGACACCGCCATATACCTACAATGCAATTTACTTGAAAGAAAGAACAGTATTTAGCAGAAATGCGCAATTCTGCCAACATCACTCATAAATAAGATATTGAGATTAATTTGCACACTACTGTAATTGGCTTATCCAGTTGTCTACTCAACATATCTACCATCATGAATAGTTCATAAAGTTTTAAAATACTTATAGAGATCAAAGGAACCAATAACTTGCCCTTTTAATTACTAGTTTCCAATTTACTGTTTATTACCTGAGTGCTGAATTTTTTCATTGGCATGTAAACAAAATTTAGAAACAATAACTTTTACCAGACGTGCCAAGTCTCTCGATTTGAGCGGGAGACTCCTGATTTTCCATCGTTCCGATCTCCCAATTGCCGGGTCCGATCTCCCGATTTTCAGAGCAAAATCCGTAATTTTCGTATTATTTTAAACTCCCGCGGATTTCCTCGTTCTGTCGTTATATGACTGAGTATGGCTGGTCGATAGTAATTCTGATAAAGATACCAGATTGCAGTACGAGGCACGGTGGCCAGTCATGTGCTGCTCTTTGGTCTATAATACAGTCATTCTCTTTGCAAGCGAGTCAAGCGAGTAACATTCTCTTTGGAGTAACCTAACCTCAGAAGTAGCACACCATGCACACCATAGTCGTTCTACCTATAGAAGTGCTCGTGTTGTGCCTTAATATTGTTTTGGCCAAAATGTCAAAAAAGAAATATGATGCAATGTTTAAAAGTGCTTAGGGAAGAGTTTCCGTGTTGAGTGAATCCAGAAAGGGACCAACGTTCACATTCTGTACTATATGTAGGTGTGATTTTTCAGTTGCACATGGCGGGAAATGCGATATACTCAAGCATATGCAGACGAAAAAACATAAGGAGAGTGTCCAGTGTGTAGAAAGAAACCAGAAACTGAACTTTTCATGTAAAAACCAAGATGTAAATCCTGTGACGAATGCCGAGGCGTTATTTACTTCATTTATAGTAGAACATAACCTCCCTGTAAATTGTGCCGATCATGCAGGACCTTTGTTTCGCAAAATGTTTCCTGATTCGGAAATCGCTAAACGATATGGGTGTGCTAGAACGAAAACAGCGGCTATCATTACAGAAATGTGCATGGAAGAAAGGGCGAAAATTGTATTACATTTGCAGGTGAATGCATTTTCTGTTGCTACTGATGGTAGCAATAAAAGCGACTTCAAGATATATCCCATTGTTGTAACATTTTTTAGGCCTGAACTCAATGAAATTCTGAGTTGTCTACTCTCTGTGCCTAATTTAGAAGGGGATGCTACTGGAGCTAACATTGCCAATCTTTTGCTCTCAACTTTTCGGGAATTCTGCATTCCATTAAAAATCTGCCTAGCTCTTGGTGCTGATGATGCTCCAGCAATGGTAGGATTAAAGAATGGTGTGGCAGGATGTTTGAAGCGAGAAAATAGTAACATAATCATCGTAGCCTGCTCTTGTCGCCTAATTAATCTTGCTGCCGAGAAGGGTGCGGCGTGTTTGCCCGTAAATGTAGCTGAAAGTTTAATTGATATATTTTATTTTATCTGGAAAGGAGTGCAAAGAGGAAAGAAAAGTTCAGAGAATTTCAGACTTTACACAACACAGAGATCAGGAAAATTCTGAAGCATGTGCCTACTCGATGGTTATCACTAAGGAAGTGTTTAGATAGGATGTTGCTTCAGTGAGACCCTTTGGTTACATTATTCAGGAGCGAAATTGTGAGTAAGGGTTCTCAGATGGGAACTTTGAAGACTTACAAAATTCCTAAGCACAGTTTAAGTGCAGATGTGTCTTGTTTGTCTGAAAACATTAAGGATAGTCATAACATTTCACCTCACTCCTCAGTTAAAAGGAAAATCCAGTCATCAGTTTCACTAAAAAAAAATGAAACTAATTTTTATGCATTGTCACGTGAAGAACGACTTTTCATGTTCCTTTCATCAAATTTACATAAATCTTTTTGCCTTTTTCTCTCAAGTTTTATGGATATCTTTGAGAATCCAAACGTAGCTCTTTAGTCAAGTATGTCGCACATCCACTTAGGAATAACTGTTGAAGAATGTGATGGCGAGGTTTGTGAAACCAGACGTTATTAAAAGATCCTTCTCTCTCTCCTTGATGTAGAGTATCATACTCCAGCAAATCAAAAGGATGATTGTGATCTGATGATAGGGAACTCTGCGTTTGTTTTAGTGAACACCTTGAAGTCTGAGGAAAAGTGCATACTCTTTAAGTCTGTTAGAAAGTGTTTCTCTTCATCGTGTGACTACATGGTACACAAATTTCCATTCAAAGATGAAGTTTTAATTAATGCAGAAGTTGCAAATACTTCTGCTATAAGTAAGGCATCATTTTCTAGCCTTAGATTTTTCATTAACAAGTGTCCGAACATTTTGACTAGTGAAACGGAACATTTGGATAAAGAAACTGATATTCTGCACTCCCAGTTCTGTAACTTTCAGCTCGAAGAAACAGACCTGGCAAAAGGAAGAATTAATGTTCAATGGGCATTAGTAGGTCAGATGAAATCAGCTGATGGTGTACTTAAATATGACAGACTCTCTAAGGTGATGCTTGCTATTTTATCAATTCCACATAGCAATGCAGAATGTGAAAGAATTTTTGCAGAGTCACAAAGACAAAAACACAGTTCAGATCCTTGCTGTCTGAACAAACTTTGGAGAAACTTTTAACCTTGAAATCAGTTCATCCAGGCAAGTGCTTTGAGCAAAAATTTAGTTCCGAGTTTCTGAAGAGTGCTAAATCAGCTACTGGTGTGTTGAACAACAATTAGTCGTAATGTGATAACCATGTTGAAGGATCAGAAGTCGCATGTTCCTACAGTTCAGGTATGTCCGGTATTTAGTATTCACATGTAAATGATGAAAAATATATATATGGGCAAATAGAATTGTTAATGTAGTGAATTATAATGAATTTGTACATGTTCTGCTATCAGTGATGTGTCGTAATACGTCGCGATTCGCTGCAAAATTTCTCCTGATTTTTCACTTTTGAAAGTTGGCATGTCTGTTTTACTTATCACTGTGGCAATAGGCTTACAATTTCAAGAAATATTGGGTCTTAATCAGTCTAAATGCAAATGTCACTAGTATTAAGTTTATTTTTAGAAATATGAAAATTTAATTTGGTGTGACCTCACCTACAAGCCAACAGATCCAAAGTAAAATTATTTCCTTAATTCTGTATACTAATTCATGTTGTTCTTCCATTGCAAGAAGAAGGTTTAAAAGGATGTTTTTGATCAGAAATTACAACATGGTGTGAAGAACTTGAACGTTGCTCAGTCATATTTGTTTACATCACGGTGAACTCCTACTACAGATGACAGATGTCTACAAAAAGCTGTATTTACTGCCAGAAGCTGAAGAAGGCCAATCTCAAGTAGTGCAACATAATGCTCTAGATATAGCAGGATAATATAGAAATAGACCCTGCACTTAGAAGTAAATAGGAAAAGTGAAAAAAGTTCATGAACACCATTTTTAGATGGGCATAGCATTGATGGTCCAGCTGTGTTGGTCCATCTCAGTGAATTAATGAATTAATGAAGGGAAAATATATATGAATACTAATCTAATAAATTCATATAAAATATATTGACTGGTCGATTAGTTTAACTTCCTTGAACTGTTTTCCATTTCCTTGTGTTGAATTTCTGTTCTTTTCTTTTAAGTAAATCAGATTTCTTGCAATATTTTTCCTGCAATGACAGTCTTGATTAGAAGTTAAGTAGTGTGACAAGAAACTCAAAACAACCATATCTAGAAACTTTTTGTGTTCTTTGGCAGGTCAAAAAGAACGTATTGAAGAAGTTCTGCGGCAGCCTGGAGGACGCCTGCAGTTTACTCCTCGCTTGTATACTGCAGATACGTGGAGCACTCTACTAAGTGTTGAGAATTTCCCACAACTTCCTCCCTATCACACACGCACTCTTGTATTTTCTAGTCGCTCCTCACTAGCTGAACATGCTGGAGAGCACACTTGTGAGTGGATTGTAGATCTTTACCCTAAAGGTGTGTGGTTTAGGAAGTTTTATCTGATTGTATGGCAGGGCACTGTGGAAGTACCTGAGAGTGTACTACGAACTGTTCGTTTGTCAGTCATGTGCAAGGATCCGTCACCTGCACCTGATGCTCGTGTGAAGGTTGGAGTTCTTATACGGGGCATAAGAGATGGAGTAGAACATGTCATGAGAGTCATTGAGCGAAACCACCGATTCTGCCAAGATGACAAGGTACTTAACTTTGATGACCTGCTTTCATTTGACGAACTTAATAGCTCACCCGGGTCAGGCTCTAATGGATGCAGTCCTTATTTGGTTGGAATACAGCGAGATATTCTAAAAGTACATATTGTGATTGCTCCTCTGAGTGACCTATGTAGCACAACTTCACCACCTTTTTCAGCCAAGTAGTATTTATTGATTTATAGTGATGTTTTGCTTCAAGTACAAACAGGTTTAATTCCTGCTCTGAGAGTATATGTTTTATATTATGCTGTTATTTGGAGGGTACTGTGACAGCTTGCTCTAACAATAAGAACAAATAGGAATGAATTGCTCTTGTCAAAAGGTTATGAAAGGAATGCAAACATATGCATTCTATGGATGGTAAGATGCTGTATGATACATATTTTTATTATGTTCATGCAAGTTATATATATGTATGTTGAAAATAAAGAACTTGAAAAACAAATGGTTCTCTCTTACTTTTCTTCACCAGGTCAACACACCATTGTTAAATTTGGGAAATTTGTGGCACAGAGGCTTAAGTAATCAGTTGTGTTCATTTTACTTTTACTAATCATGTGTACTATTCCAACAATTTAATGTTGTGCAGGCCGTTCATTTTTCTGTATTGTGCAGGTTGCACGTTAGTGGTATGAGAACAGGAAGCTGTCACCATAGTACCAAATACAGTGCCGCACACTGTCTGATGCAGCGCCAGCATTGCCTCTATTCAATACTAAGATTTATTTACAATACATGGGGACTAGTTTCAACCCTCCTCGGGGTCATCATCAGCCATATTAAAACATACACAATGTATGGCAAAATCCTAAAACATGTTTTTAGCGGTAAGAATCTTATGGATATATAATTTACAAAATGAAGTGTGGTTGAAATGTTGCAAATGAAAATGAGAGATATTACATGTGATGCAGGTGAGTAATAATTAATGCAAGTAAATAATACATACTAAGAAGTCTGGAATAAAAGTACAAAGAAGGTGCTCTGTGTTGTAAAAATTTATACACTCATGGAATTCAGTAGGTCCTGGTAATAATGAACACAATGTAAAATGACACATATAAAAATATACAAGTATGTACAAAGTCTGGGTAGTAAAATGTGATACTATCAGCTAAACTACACACACCGCAGCGTGAGGTCCAATTTGGTTTCCGCTATGAACTGAGAATTCCACCAATTAATATCTCAACGCGCAGTGTCTACTTTCTTCTTAACAAGCACATTCTGCACAACTCCAACAATCAACAATGCAGCCCATCAACACGGCTTGGTTACTTAATATACCAACTGCCAAATTCTCTGATTAAGCTGATACATTGTAAAGTGGACTCTGCATCTAGAGAGTATCACATTTTGCTACCCAGACTTTGTACATACTTGTATATTTTTATGTGTGTCATTTTACATTGTGTTCATTATTACCAGGACCTACTGAATTCCATGAGTGTACAAATTTTTACAACACAGAGCACCTTATTTGTACTTTTATTCCAGACTTCTTAGTATGTATTATTTACTTGTATCAATTATTACTCACCTGCATCACACATAATCTCTCTCATTTTCATTTGCAACATTTCAACCACACTTCATTTTGTAAATTATCCATAAGATTCTTATCATTAAAAACATGTTTTAGGATTTTGCCATACATTGTGTATGTTTTAATATGGCTGATGATGACCCCGAGGAGGGTTGAAACTAGTCCCATGTAATGTAAATATTGTAAATACATCTTAGTATTGAATAGGTGGAAATCTCTACTGTGTTATAATTCAATGTTATTCTCAGTTCAATACGGACCAACAACATGAAATTCATAACCCCTGAGCATTTCCTCTGACATACATGTGCTGCTATGGACCACCAAATGGCTTCTAGCTTTTTACATTCGCTACAGAACTTGGCTAGTTATCAGTTTATTTAATCTAGAAATGAGAAACAATCCTGAATTTAACAGTGTAGTCAGTGGGAGAGCAAATTGACCTTTACAGGTAGGCCTACTCTTTGAGTAATTGCTCAAATATAATACAGGAAAAACTGTATAGAATGGAAGAGTCATTGCATGAAAAGGATAAGTCAGTGATTTAGAATGGGATTTAATATTCACATAATTTACATAGCCATCTACGTAATTTCATTACTATCTATGTTGCAAATGCTGTCGTGTTTTAATTACCTGTATGTAAGTTTGAAAATGAACCTCAATGTTATTGCAGCTGCAATTTTTTTAAGTTTTGAAACTTCCACAGATAATCTGCACCAGATAATTGAGAGTCTACTGGATACTGTAATATGTAGATTTTAGATGTTTATATGGTAAAATTGTTTGAATGTAAATTACAAACATTACTTCATTAGGTTTTTTTTTTGGAGTTGAATTTGTAACGAAGTAGTATTTTACAAGCTGTGTACACTGCTAGTCTCGTAATATCCTCTTTTGAAAAGAACATTCTATAAATATATACTGAAGTTTACAAATGAAGCTTCCTATACAAAACATGTAGAGTTTGGTGGCTATCAGCTGCTTAAGATGCAGTATGCTAATAGGAGTGCAGTTGCAGACTCTGATGCACATAGCTGCAGAACAAATGAGTGCAACTTTCTAAGTGTACAACCTACCTAAGTTAGCCTGCCATAAAATCTGCCTCAAAAATTTGTCACTGGTGATTAAATTCTTATTAGTTACTTGAAACCCTAGGAAGGAAAAAATAATTACACTTTTTTTCCATATTAAATATCCTTTTGTCAAATGGTGTTACTGGATTGATCAAGGGCACTTAATTGGGTGTCTGTAATCTATTATTTGTATAAAAGAAGAAGAAAGTCATATTAATCTGTATTGACCAATTAAACTTGAACAAAGTTAGCAGTTGATCTGGCAGTCAACACAATTATTTTACAATGTTCTGTATATGAGTTTTGCCCTCTTTAAGGGCTTCTTTATTGCAGTTGTTTAGATCAGCATCCTATTAGTACTAATTAACAGTATCTTAACACAGACATTAATATACCGGTATCATAAACATTTCATATGACCCTGCATAATATTTCGATATTAATATCTTTATATTTTAAAACTAATTTGAAATGGATGTTGAGCCTCCATGGCACGGGTGGCAGCATGCCAGCCTCGCACACTGCTGGGTTCCGTGGTTCAAATCCTGGTCACTCCACGTGAGATTTGTGCTGGACAAAGCGGAGACGATAAAGGTTTTTCTCTGGGTACTCCGTTTTTTTCCTATCATATTTCATTCCAGCAACACACTCCAATATCATGGCCTTCACTTAAACCGCAGTGTTACGTATAAGTTAGAAATTAGTTTAGAAGGATTGTAGGGAGGTACATGCAGGTAAATGGGGTGGTCTGGGGAGCGGCGGTAAGGGTACAGTAATCTGGAAGTCAAGTAGGGATGACAAAATGTTAATGTTGAACTGCAGATGTAATGTATTAAGTAATTTAATAGATATATACACTGACTTAGCAAATGTCATGGGGGATAATCACCTAATAGCGTGTGGGACCTCCTCTGGCCCTGCGAACTGCAGTGAGACGGCGTGGAAGTGAATCGACAAGTCCCTGGTAGTCCTCTGGACGCAGCTGACACAAAATCGTTTGCAGAGCGGCCGCCAATGCTGGTCTGTTCGTGGGTGCAGGATCCATGGCACGGAGCCTGCATTCCAGGACATCTCAGATATGCTCGATAGGGTTTATATTGAGGCTCCTGGGTGGCCATGGCAGTCGTTGGACCTCCTCTGCATGTTCCCGGGCGACGTGGGAGCGCTGTGGCGGCGCGTTATCTTGAAACACCGCAGAACCGTCTGGGCGCTGGAAGGCCAAACATGGGTGGAGATGGTCTCCGAGCAGCTCAACATACCGCGTACCATTCAAAGTCCCTTCCAGAACAACTAGAGGACCCATTCCATACCAGGAAAATGCACCCCAGACCATAACAGAGACACCAGCGCCCTGGAGCACAGGCAGGCGGGATCCATCGCTTCACGTGGTCTGCGCCATACACGATGCCTCCCATCGGCATGGTGCAGTTGAAATCGTGATTCGTCCGACCAGATCACGTTACGCCATTGTTCCAGTGTCCATCCCTGGTGACTGGCGACAAATACGCATCGTTGTGCCCGATGACGTTGGGTTAACAGTGGCACCCGTGTGCGGCGCCGGGTCCCATACCACATAGAACCCATGTTCCTACGGATTGTCCACTGGGAGACGTGCCTAGCACGGCCTGTGTTGAATTGAGCCGTGATTTATTGCACGGTTGCCCGTCTGTCACTATTGACAATCCGTCTCAGATGTCGCCAGTCACGGTCATCCAGGCTGGCTGGACGGCCGATCGTTCGTCTGTTATGGACAGTGACACCCGCATTCAACCATTCACAATGCACCCTGGACACGGTTGATCGTGTGAAGCCGAATTCCCGCACCAATTCCGAAATCGCACTTCCTATCCGTCGGGCACTGACCACCATACCCCGTTCGAATGGTGTCAGCTCACGACGACGTTCCATGTTACACCCGTCACATACACAGCCACTGCTCACAAGATCTTCTATACAACTGCCGCTGGCAAAGGGGACGTGTGGTGCGCAGACAACACACCTGCGCATCAGTGCTCCGCTGTCCCATGACATTTGCTCAGTCAGTGTACTTACATTTACTCACGGAAATGGAGCATGCATTGTAGAGATAGGATAGGAATGGTGGGAGGTGCAGTACTCATTCTGGTGAAGAAAGAATTTGTAAGCTACGAACCAATAGTTTCCTATAATGTATACAATGTTATTGTGTTAGACCAGCTTCGTGTTATTCTTCTCGCATGCCCACAGCAGATCTGGGGGTGATGAGCACCGAGGAATAAATAGCCAGAAAAACAACACAAACACAGGCAGAAAGATAATCAAAAGATAAAAGCAAAAAAAAAATCAGTGGAAGCTCGAATCAACTAGAGGTAACAGGGCGATACATAAATACTTACCCATGATATTCACGTAGACCGGGTCGAAAATGAGTAGAGACGAAGTCATGAACTGAACTCCTATTCCAACAATAAGAACGCCTATTTTAAAAAAAATGTGGTTTCAAAAACAATTAAATCAAAATAATAGATGACCACACGAAAATCAAAAGGAGATAAAATAACACGAAAAAACGGAAAACAGGCCCAGATGGGAAAAATACATGAGCTCGGTACACAATTCACTATCCTCATAGCATCGCGCCTCCTCATAACCTGAATCAGCCAACAGGTTCAATCACACACCGAATAAAATTAATTAGAAAATAATAAAATAAATTGTTACTTGGGAACAAAATACAATTAAGGTGTGACGCATAGCTCAGCCCAAAGTAATAGATTATTAATCTCTATATCAACAGGAAGAGACTTTAACAGTCGCGATACACGGGCATTCAATGGGATGCCACTCAACAATGGTTTTCAACGAACACAAAAAGGAGAAGGATCAAATATGGTCGAACCAAAAGATCAAGGGAAACGCAGGCGCGCGCAGGCATGGCGCCCGGTATCAGAGATAAATAAAGCGTAACTAAGGAAACATATAAACACACCAAAAATGCCAGGAGCCCCTAAGGCAAAAATAAGAATAAGCGACACCAATAGGCAATATGATATGCGTCCTACACTCACATTCGAACACTCGCACAATAGGAAAAGGGGTCCAAGAAACAGGGAACGCATAAGAGACAATAATGATTTGTGGGACCCAAATGTAGACATACAGTTCATAAATAACGTCTCAGATGGATATTCAAAGGCAAACCCACACAAGATCGGGGGCCCAATTCACATCATCAATACATCTCTCATATACAATTCAAATGCCAAAACAGCACAAACCATCCATGTACAGGCCCTTCCGATACACGACAACATAATGGGGGACATCGGAGAGCAATTTGGTACATGAATAATAATAATAATACAGAGACTTCCACACTTGAACTGTAGAATAAAATCGACGTAAAACATATCCAAGGTACAACAGAACTCATTCCCGCAATACAGATAAAGGCAGGAGTGGCCAGGATGTGGCACACATGACAAATATGAAATTCTAGGTGTAAGGATCATTGCTAAAGGTAATAGGCAACTTGATGTCTTTGGAGTGTACAGAACGGGACAGTCGTTCCACACGACTGAGTATCGTGACCCAAGGACTTGGTTGTAAGACGCAAATCAATGTACCGAATTGTGACACAAAGAAAAACATAGCTGATATAATTAATGTAATATGGACAAAAAAAAAAAAAAAAGCTGGCCACCAAATAAATAAAATACATAAATACCCATGAAGAGCAGCAAGAAATGGTGGCCAACCACAATGGCACGATGCGATATATATTGACATGATACACGAGGCCAACTACAAAAAGGTGAAAAATTAAAATAAAAGGTAGTTACATTACCTTCATCAGGCCATAAATGTATGTGCAAAGGCACGTTGGAAACCTTCGAGACAATATGCATATTCTTAAAGCGTTTAAAGTAACGCTTGTAAAAGCAGGCGTTTGCGAACATTGTGTCGCGCGCCATAACCCTTCACTAAGAATTAAGACTGAAGAAGAGCCATGGAGAAAAACTAGATAGACAAGATCGGGAACAAAAATCGTAAAGTCACAGGACAACAAAAGCGACATCTGTGATCTCCTTGGGCTAAGTTTGCGTGTGCGATAAATTTCAGAGTCTGCCATGATACTGAAATCAATGAGTACACAAGTAGTTCGTCCATAAACCGAACCAGATAAAGGCAGAAGTATATGGCACAGATGACAAATATGAAATTCTAGGTGTAAGGATAATTTCTAACGATAATGCGCAACTTGATGTCTTTGGAGTGTACAGACCGGGAAAGGGTAGCGCTGACCCTGATTCAGAATTATTTGATAGGATAATCATCTATGAGGGAAACGACATGGAAAGGAATGTGATTCTAGCGGGAGATCTCAATTTACCAAATGTCAATTGGCAAGGCAATGTGAACGATAGGGAGCACGACCAAAACAGCAAGGACAGCTGATTCAGAAAATGATGGAACCATGTAGAGGGAAGAATATACTGGACGTGGTGCTGGTGAAACCAGATGAGCTCTATAGAGAAACCAAGCAGTTTTTGTCGTAGTTAAAAATAAATATGATAGAAAGGAAGGTCTTAAAAGTACGACTATTAGGCAGTACTATATGGCTGATAAAGCAGACATGAGGGAGTTTAAGAAGTGACTATGATCGGTGGAAAACGATAAATAAAAATGTAAACAGACTCTGGGATGGGTTTAAAGCAGTTGTTGAGAAAGGTGAAAACAAGTTTCTACCTTTAAAGGTGGTAAGGAATGGTAAAGACCCACTTTATTACAACAGAGAAATAAAGAGACAAAGAAGGAGGTGCAGACTGGAAAGAAATATAGTTAGCTTGTTTAAAGGGTGCTTGTTGAAAAAGAGTTAAACTGGCTGTGGAAGTAAGGAGAAATTGAAAGAACTTACAAGGAAATTGTATCTAGCAAAGATGTCAGCTAAGGATAACATGATGGCAAGCATAACAAGCAGTCGTACAAGTTTTAGTGAAAAGTGGAAGGGTGAATAGGTACTTTAAGGCAGAAACAGCTTCTAAGGAGGATATTCCAGGAATTATTAATGAACAAGGGGTGTATGTATTTGAGGATCTTCAAAAGGCAGAAGTATTCAGTCAGCAGTACGTAAAAATTGTTGGTTACAAGGAGGATAGAGGATTTGACTAATGCTAAGGAAGTATTTCAATTTACGTATGGTAAGAATGTCATTTACAGTAAGATACAAATGTTGAAAACTAGAAAAGCAGCTGGATTGATAAGATTTCTGGGGATATACTAAAGGGAGTGAGTGGGGATTTATTACAATATCTGAAATTCTTATTTGATTATTGTTTGCATAAAAGAGCTAAACCAGATGAACGGAGAGTTTCTATAGTAGCCCCTGTGTACAAAGGAAAGAATGATAGACATGAAGCTGACATTTTCAGGCCAGTCAGTTTGACATGCATTGCACGTAATAATTCATTAAGGCCACAGCCGATTACTTCCCATTCCTAGGCCTTTCCTGTCCCATCGTTGCCATAAGACCTACCTGTGTCGGTGCGACGTAAAGCAACTAGCAAAAAGAATTGCATGTAAGGTTTGGGAAAGCAATTTTTCTGATTCTTTCTGATTATATTAGACATGTTTGCAAAATTAATAACTGGTTCGATAGAAGGCAATTTGGGTTTAGGAAATGTTATTCCACTGAAGCTCAACTTGTAGGATTCCAGCGAGATATAGCACATATCTTGGAATCAGGAAGTCAAATAGACCTACATATAATGGAACATATGATAACTACAATAGCAGAAGCAGAGTCTAATATAGGACAACTACTTGTAGATTTGCAAAATGATACTAGGTATGAAATCAAAAAGAAGCTTCCTACCGTAGCTGAAGAATTAATCAACAATTCAAATCCTACTCTATTTAAACAGATTAAAAATTTAAGAACTAAAGTTAATGCAAACAACGCAATAGTAACTAAAGCTGACGAATGTGAAACCACGGTTCTATTAAACAAATGTGATTATATTAATAAAACAGAAGCATTTTTCTCAGATAATAATTGCTTGGTAACTAAAAAGATCCTATAAGGGAAATTCAGAAGAAATAAAGAACATACTTCAACATTCCACTTTTCTCTTCAATGAACAAGCATACCAAAAATGATTAACATGAATCCTTTTACCAACGGCTAAAGCTCTACCCGAAGTCCATAAAACAAATATGCCTATTAGTCCTATAATCAATAGTAGAGGTAGTCCCACTTATAAAATTTCAAAATTCTTGCACCAATTTAAAAAAAACACTATCAATTTAACAGTAATTCAATTGAGTTTTGCGAAAAATTAAATAATATCAGCCTACAATCACATCATATGTGTTCTTATGATATAACCAACATGTATCCTAGCATACCTATTAAAGAAACCATTGAAATTATCAAATCCAATGTCCGACTCGTTGGCTGATCGATCAGCGTACTGGCCTTCGGTTTAGAGGGTCCCGGGTTCGATTCCCGGCCGGGTCGTGGATTTTAACCTTAATTGGTTAATTCCAGTGGCACGGGGGCTGGATGTGTGTTGTCTTCATCATCGTTTCGTTCTCATCACGACGTGCAGGTCGCCTACGGGAGTCAAGTAGAAAGACCTGCACCTGGCGAGCCGAACCCGTCCTGGGATATCCCGGCACTAAAAGCCATACGACATTTCATTTCATCGAATCCAATTTGGCCAAACATAGCAAAATAAGTATATTAAGTACACGCGAAATAGAAGAATGTATAGGTTTTTAAAATTACGTTTTAAACAATAATTATTTTACATTTAGCAGTAAAATTTACCAACAGATGTGTTTGGGGATGGGAGAACCCACGTCAGGAATATTAGCCGACATTTATATGGATCATTTGAAGCATAGAAAAATCAAAACACAAATAAAAGGACTGTGTTTATGGTTGAGATATGTAGATGATGCTTTTGTCATAATAGATAGTAAAAGTAATGACAGTGATAAAATTCTAAACTTCTTAAATAGTCTCGAGCAAAGAGTAAAATTTACTAAGGAAGAAGAAAACAATTATTCGATAAACATTTTGGACATTAAAATAACACGAACAGAAAATATATTCGACTTTCAAATTTACAGAAAGCCATCTTGCGTCCCGATAACTATTAAAAATAATCTCTACACCCTAAATCACATAAACAAGCTGCTTTTTAGTCTTGTTTACAGAGATTTTCCTATCACCCGGAGGCCTCGGGTTTGATTCCCGGCCAGATCAGGGATTTTACCTGGACCTGAGAGCTGGTTCGAGGTCCACTCAGCCTACGTGATTAGAATTGAGGAGCTATCTGACGGTGAGATAGTGGCCCCGGTCTAGAAAGCCAAGAATAATGGCCAAGAGGATTCGGTGTGCTGACCACACGACACCTCGTAGTCTGCAGGCTTTCGGGCTGAGCAGCGGTCGCTTGATAGGCCAAGGCCCTTCAAGGGCTGTAGTGCCATGGGGTTTGGTTTTTACATAGATTTTAAAATGCCTCACACAGAAAATAATTTAAAGAAGGAACTTAAATTCATAAAAGACAGCATCTGTCAACGGTTATAAAACAGAAATTGTCAATAAAATAATTAATAGAGTGAAATTGAAACTGGACACTAACCTCACTCCGATCAAAACTACCAAACCTAAGTTTGCAACATTCACATTCACGAATCCAACTATGCACCAAATCACAAATCCTGTCAAAAAAACTAGAAATTAATACTGCATTTAAAACTCAAAATACAAATCGAAATATTTTTTCAACCATAGCATATAGTAAGTTCACGTAATAACCAATACCAATTCTGAGGAATCTATAAACTCACTTGCTCAGGGTGCGGATTTTCGTACATAGACCAAACTGGCAGAAGTGTTATAACTAGATACCTAGAACACGTGAAAGCCGCTAAACATAATAAATATTCAGCTATGAGTAATCACATGCAAGAAAAAGGGCACCACTCTACGACTATAGAAAGAGATTTAAAAATAATCAGAAATATTGAAAAAGGAAAACTGATGAATGAACTGGAAAAATATATATCCACCGGTGGCGAAGCTAGGGGGGAAATCTAAAGGCCGGTCTCCACTGATTTAACATTTAACAACAACATGTTAAATGTTAAAAGTGTTAAATGTTAACTGGTGACACCATCAACATGTTAAATGTTAAATGTTGAATACTGTTTCATTTAACATTGTGTCCACACTTAATAAACATGTTAAACTTGACTTTCTTTGTTTATATATAGGTAGTTCATCATATCAATTTGTGGTAATACATTTAGGTGGTGTCTGGTATTTTCAGACAAGGACAATGGACTCAGATGAAGAGGATTTTGCCTTTGTTATTGCCACTGTTGCTTCTTGTTATGATTTAGAAATGCAGTTCTATTAGACACATTTCCTCCCGTCATCCTGCTCATTGCTTCAAAAGCAAACCATTTTGAAGTATAAATTTTGTCCGCTCCCGCCCCGACTTTTCTGATTTTTTTTTTTTTTGCAATACTCGACTGTACTGGTAGCGGAGGAACGCTAGGTTTTTTCGATGCACTCGCGGGAACAATTAAATATAATTTAGAATTCCTGGAAAATGTCGGCTTACTTCGCTTTATCACTGGATTCCTATGATGAGACATCCCACAAACAAGGCTTTTCTATTATATCATTAATTAAGTCCAAAGTAATCTTGCTCTACTCCATTTCTGACTATAGATTTTAGTATAGTGCAGAGAGAACGACACACTTGCGCGTATCGGTACCAGTACTCTATTTGTAGCTTATAACAAAGAGAATGAGTGTTGCGGAGTGTTGTAACTATAATCCTACTTCACGAGAAGCACGTCGTTTGCATCGTTTGGCTATCTGTTGATATGGAAACGGAAAGGAAGTTGCCGAAGCTGTGCCAACATCTCCCGAACAACGAATTGACTTGACATGTTTTCCACTTGGAGCGGAAAACACGCCAACATGTTAAAAGTGTTAACCTCAACATTCTGAGTTAACATGCAAAGTCAATTGGAAGACACAATCACAATATACATGTAAATTGTAACATGTTAAATTTAACATGTTGGTGTTAAATGTTAATCAGTGGAGACCGGCCTTTAGAGTCTCAGATACCCCAGATGAAATACGAATAATAAATTATTGATATAAGGCACGAAAATTATGTCTAATAACATTCACGGCTCTCCGCTCTGCCGCGCTACTCACAGAGCACTGAGCCTAGCCTATAAGTCTGGCTTCAGCCAGACTCTTACTTTCCTGCTAGCGGGCGCGGCTTGTGCTGGTTGCTATGACAATGTATGACGTCATGCAGCGGTAAGTGTTCACTTTGAAACATAGCTGGGTCTAGTCTCCAAGTCTCGAGTTACAAGTTAATGTTTACGTTGTGATCTGTGAAGTTTACAACTTATTATTAGTGTCTGTGTTTTGTGAAGAGAGTTGCCAGTATCTTTTAAATCCGTGTATAATGAATAAAGGTAATGATCTTATTACATACTTGCTTCGAACTCCATTTTCTTCTTTGTCTTTCGAAGAAAAATGTACCCTGAAAGGCAAGCGGCTACAGCCATTATTGAAAATTGTGCAAAAGGATGGAAACCAAATAAGAACTTTTCAGTCCCAATGGTATAAGGAATATACATGGCTTACAGCAAGTGTGACAGATTGTAATCCCCCTGTGGGTGGGGGCGGTAGAATAACACCCACGGTATCCCCTGCCTGTCGTAAGAGGCGACTAAAAGGGGCCCCAGGGGCTCTGAACTTTGGAGCGTGGGCTGGCGACCACGGGGCCCTCAGCTGAGTGCTGGCATTGCTTCCACTTACTTGTGCCAGGCTCCTCACTTTCATCTATCCTACCCGACCTACCTTGGTCAACTCTTGTTCTTTTCCGACCCCGACGCTATTAGGTTTGCGAGGGCTAGGGAGTCTTTCATTTTCACGCCCTTCGTGGCCCTTGTCTTTCTTTGACCGATATCTTCATTTTTCGAAGTGTCGGATCCCTTCCATTTTTCATTCTGATTAGTGTTATATAGAGGATGGTTGCCTAGTTGTACTTCCTCTTAAAACAATAATCACCACCACCACCTGACAGATTGTAAGTTTTATTGCTACATTTGCATATTATTTGGAAGTGATAGTGAATGGAATGAGGGTGGCATCTATACCCTAAAAAAATGTTCATAGAAGAGCACGTAAACATCAGATTTCAAAAAGATATATTCAGAACAGTGAGCGTTTCCTTCTTCTCGGCAGGATTGGAGTAGAGCATGCCTTATCAGAAGCGGCTCGTCTTGCAGCTCTAAAGCATAATGAGTTAGTAAATCATAATAGACGGGTTCTTGGCAGGTTAGTTCAAGTGGTGTGTTTTCTCGGAAAACAAGAACTTCCATTCCGTGGGCATAACGAGAGTAGTGACTCCGTAAATAAAGGTAACTACCTCGAGACCCTGGAATTGCTAGCACAAGAAGAACAATTCATGAGAGAGCATCTGAGAGCAACTTCAGGATTTAAAGGAACTTCGAGTGACATTCAGAATGAACTTATTGACTGTGTAACTCAAGTGATGAATGAAGAGATTCAGAAAGAACTTTCTATTTGTGAATTTGTATCAGTTCAGGCGGATGAGACATTAGATGTATCTTTTCAGAATCAGATGAACGTTATATTTCGGTATTGTGTTGGCTACAACGTTCACGAGAGGTTTGTAGGGTTTTACGACGTCTCGAAAGATAAAAGTGCCACTAGACTGTCAGCCGTAATATTGGATGTCTTAAGAAAATATGGCGTAGAAAAGAAATTAATATGTCAGACTTATGACGGGGCTTCCATAATAGCGGGCCCTACAGAGGGTGTTCAAACTATCGTAAAGCAAGTTTGCCCACATGCAATGTTTATACATTGCTATGCGCATAAGCTTAATTTGGAACTCTTGTATGGAGCAAAAGCTATAAAGAAAGTGCTTCTCTTTAGTTATGATTTGACTGCTTTCCATACATATTTCAGCAAGTCATCAAAGAGAACTCAAATCCTAACAGATAAAGGCTTTAAAATTCTTCCGGCATGTACGACACGTTGGAACTTCCACTCCAGAGCAACACTATCAATAGCATCCCATTTCAAGGACTTGAAAGAAGCTCTTACACACATTGTTGATAAAGATGAAGAATGGGATGGCGAATCTGTCAATGGTCTATGGGACTGGTTAAGAGATTAGATGACCCTAATTTCCTCTTCCTGTTGTGCGTCTTCAACAAGATATTTTGCCACATGGATCATTTATTCAAGGTGCTGCAAGCAAAATGCACATCTAATGTAACTATGTGCAGCCATAAGGTAAAGCAAACAATAAATAACTTAAAAAATCTGAGAAATGAAGAAACAGCGAATGAATGCATAGACACCAGCAAAGCTCTCAATACCGCAATGACAACAGAATCATTTGTAGTGCCAACCCTCACAGAATTAGCATATGAAATAATTGATACCACCGTGGTACAGATGGAAATATGGTTCTGTGACTTTGAAAACTTCCATTTTGCTGAATTATTGGATGAGAATCAATCTAAGGCTTACAACACAAGTTTTCCCACAAAGAAAATGAAACAACTGAAGATGTACCCTTTTTTCGAAAGTCAACAACTGACAAATGAACTTATGAATGTGTACTCTGATGAAGCTAAACATCTGCCTCCACAAATACGGCTAAAATATATGTTGGATAATGGTCTGGACAAGGTTTACGAAGAAACAACACGTTTGGTTCGTTTGTTCTCACATTTCCAGTGACAATATGTTCGAGTGAAAGAAGTATGAGTGCGCTAAAACGCATAAAAACTTTCCTGAGGAATTCAATGACAAACAGTAGACTATGCAATTTAAGTACACTTGCGATAGAGAAATCCCTGTTGCATGAACTGTCAAATAACCAGAGCTTCAGGGACCGCGTCGTTGATACACTTGCAGAGAGAAAGGAGCGCCGCATACACTTGCTTTGTAAAATAATTTAAGGTCAGCTTGAACAATATTCTTAGACTCCCCAAGTAATATAGCTAACTTCGCCACTGATATCTACTTAGACAAACACTTCAACAAAGATAAAAACTTGAATGATGAAATCGAAGTTAAGAACCCGTTAATTGAATAATTACCGAACTTAATACAAACGTTTAAACTTGATAGACAAACATTTTTAATATTTTCATTCCTGACAATATTAATAGTCAATCTAAGAGAAAAACATCCCCTCCAATACTACTTCTGGATATTCCCTTCCACAAACCACCCCATCCGTTATGACCCCGCCCACTGCTATTTCCCCTGCCCACTCCCCTCAGTTACATGCTCACACATACAACACAAGGACTGCTAGTAGAACGACAGGCAGTCGTCAAACAGCCTTGAACACTAGCAGATACGTAGGCAGGAGTCGAAGGGGTAAGTGTTGATCCTTTAATGTGAGACAATCAATCAATCAATCACTACTGATCTGCATTTAGGGCAGTCGCTCAGGTGGCAGATTCCCTATCTGTTGTTTTCCTAGCCTTTTCTTAAACGATTGCAAAGAAATTGGAAATTTATTGAACATCTCCCCTGGTAAGTTATTCCAATCCCTAACTTCCCTTCCTATAAACGAATATTTGCCCCAATTTGTCCTCTTGAATTCCAACTTTATCTTCATATTGTGATCTTTCCTACTTTTATATTTGCCACTAAAACTTATTTGTCTACTGATGTCCTCCCACGCCATCTCTCCACTGACAGCTCGGAACATACCACTTAGTCGAGCAGCTCGTCTCCTTTCTCCCAAGTCTTCCCAGCCCAAATTTTGCAACATTTTTGTAACGCTACTCTTTTGTCGAAAATCGCCCAGAACAAATCGAGCTGCTTTTCTTTGGATTTTTCCAGTTCCTGAATCAAGTAATCCTGGTAAGGGTCCCATACACTGGAACCATACTCTAGTTGGAGTCTCACCAGAGACAATTATGCTCTCTCTTTTACATCCTTACTACAACCCCAAAATATTCTCATAACCATGTGCAGAGATCTGTACCCTTTGTTTATAATCATATTTATGTGATTACCCCAATGAAGATCTATCCTTATCTTAATACCTAGGTATTTACAATGATCCCCAAAGGGAACTTTCATCCCATCAACGCAGTAATTAAAACTGAGAGGACTTTTCCTATTTGTGAAACTCACAACCTGACTTTTAGTCCCGTTTATCATCATATCATTGCCTACTGTCCATCTCACAACATTATCGAGGTCATTTTGCAGTTGCTCACGATCTTGTAACTCTTGTAACCCTCGCGAGTTAGGACCCACTAGTGGATTGCATAGTCCTAGCTGCCTGAGCACAAGGAAGGCCATGACTAATAACATGTCCAAGATGTCCACTCCCGTTCCATAGTAACTGGTATCCTGACTCTCAGCGCCACTTACTAGGCCACTCAGCCATTGCCCATGGTTCACGAACTAGGATGGGACAACGGTAACCCACACCATGAAAGGTCAGGTGAAAATTCAAGAAACAGTGTAGTAGGTAACAACGGAGAGGGCTGGCACATAAACACGTTAACCCTATTTCAGAAGTCTCAAAAGAAAGCTGAACAAATTACTAACGAATTAAGAGAAGATGCTAAACTTATTTGGCTGCCAATAGCTCACTGTGAAATGAATGCTACAGAACTGATTTGGGCCTCTGTGAAGAACAAAATAGCAAAAATAAGACGAGCAAACACGGAAGAAGGGAAAAAGGATAATTGTGAGACAAAGGACCTAAACCTACAAACCTTGTGGTCCATAACGCATGAACTGTGGACAAAATGTATAAAATATGCCATAGAAATTGGAAAAGTATATTGGAAAAAGACCACCTTCCTGAAGAGATTCAAGTCCAGCCAGTTGTAGTCAGTCTTGAAAGTTCTGATTCTGAAAGCGATTTATGACAATATGTCTAGTGAACATGGTAAGCTGACTCATACCAATATAGATGTTGTAAATGGTTATACATAAATAAACACTTTAAAAAATGAAACAGTCAAAACATTTTTTAAAATATCGGAAAAAAGTGTAAAGCAAACTGAAGCAAATCTTACTGTACATGCAAATTGAAATCAGTAGATCAACTCCGAGTGAACCGTGGCACGGCATAGTGTCCCACGCCATAGAAGCAATATCGCACAACTTTCCCTCCACTGGCCAGCTACAGATCCATATCATTCTACCCAATATAAATACAAACCCATATTTAAAAAATGTGAATTCTTTTACATATTTCAGCCATACAGCATGACCATTGAATAGATAACGATCGCATTGCGACCGAGAACGCAACTTTCCAACTGCGGCGAAGAATGCAATTTTCCAACCACCCAAGCCAAGAAAAACCTACCTTACAAAATGTATAACTTTTTCTTGAGAACATAAAATTCAAAAATATATAAATAATGTTTAAAAACAACCCAATGTATATTGTGTTAAAATTTGGAATCAATGACCTCGAGATTACATCATTTTTATATAGTATATCCTAATGAAATTTTTCCTTGCTAATGTCAACAAGTTCATTGCATAGTTGGGAGAAATCACAATTCAGCTATCACCATAAAGTTTGAGAGTCCCCATCAGACGTAGGCCCTGCTCACTCACACAAGATATTCATATCTTGTACAGATAATAGTAATAATGTTGAATTTAACAAGTTTCAACAAATGTTAATTTCAAAATGTGCAACATCGTCATCTATCATAAACCACGGCACATTGGAGTTTCAGATATTATGATGACGAACACAATAATAATTGCGCCTGATCTCTTAATTTTTTTGAGGTGTAATATAGTTAATTTCTCAAGTTTATATGAAGTGACAATGATTCTTCAAGATTTTAATAAAACATTTTAAGTTCAAACAACAAACTTTTAAGAAAATTAATAGTTTTAATAGAATGTGAAAAATATTATTACATTTAGACCAACTAACTGACGTCACATACGGTAATACTGTAATAGTTTTAATTTCAGTGTTAATAATTTTTATATCCTATATCACAGCCAAATGGCGTAATATATAAGACAATTATATTTAATCGGGTTTCTTAAAAATGGTATTACTTAAGTTTGCTAATGAAAAATCATGTATACAAATTCAAGATCAATGTTCCTAATTAACCTTGTGGTGACAATATGGCTGAAGATGCTCAGAAAATGAGCGAAACATGTACCACGTTTAATCATTTGGCAATAAAATAAGGATGAAGTTCTAATTTTGTATGCTAGTTAAGTAAAAGTGTAAAACATTTATTACTCTCCTTTCAGTTTATTTTCAATACGGAATCTAAAATGAGAATACTATCTTGCAACAACTGACTGTTCCGGTCTGCCCAACCCTAGTGTGAATAATTTTTTTTCAGGATATTCCGGTTGCCACTGTCACGTCGGCAGGCCTAGATAACTTACATTTCTTTGTCCAAGTAAAGTGTTCCGGCGTGGAATACTTTTTCCAGTTCTGTCTTGCAGCCTAGAGCATATTCGTGATTGTGTTCTTTGCAGAAGAGTTTTAGATATTTGTGCATGTATACGGTCACTGACTGCACAAATAGCTGCCGTATGTTAAGTAGCAAGCTTTGCTGGAACAGTCCATATGCCGGAAACGTCAGTGGCTTTTTGTATATGCCTTTCAGTATGCAGTTCTGGCATGCATTTACCTCAGCCAGGTGTGAATCAAGTATTCGACCCCAGTATTAATTCCATATTGCAGTTGCGATTGACTAAGGCATACTTTTCATCTCCATTTTTTCGTTTGAACTACGCGCGCTAGTCATGGTGGACAAAGATATTGAGAGTTCACTCCCATTTGTTGGTGCATTCCCTGGTCGTCGAGAAGGAAACAAAAGACCGCACGATGAAGCAGAATGCCACAGAAAAGAGTTGTGTCTACCGCGTAATAGTCGCCTTAGTTAAGTAGGTATTTATATTTCTCTAGTAATAATAATAATATTTATTAATTTACCACAAATGTTACTGTTGATTTGTGTGAAAAATGAAATTTCGTGGATACGATTCGTTCACGTAACCTGTAACATTTATTGATTTCTGTAAAGTATAACAGTTGCATCTTTCGGTATTGTTGCAAGTTGGTGTGTGGAGTATTAGTATTAGGTTGTCTGAGGGTTGCATTATTTTGTTATGTGAGAAGCAGAGGAATTTCATTTTGTTTTCATTTAAAGTAAGTAGGTGGTTGTTTGCCTGCCTCTTACCCGCACGTCCCGGGTTCGATTCCCGGCCAGATCAGGGATTTTTATCTGGACCTGAGGGCTGGTTTGAGGTCCACTCAGCCTACGTGATTACAATTGAGGAGCTATCTAACGGTGAGATAGCGGCCCCGATCTAGGAAGCCAAGAACAACGGCCGAGAGGATTCGTCGTGCTGACCACACGACACCTCGTAATCTGCAGGCCTTCGAGCTGAGCAGCGGTCGTTTGGTAGGCCAAGACCCTTCAAGGGCTGTAGTGCCATGGGGTTTGGTTTGGTATAGGTGGTTGTTTACTGTGGATAGGGTTTCTCGAGCCCTGTTGAAGGTGTTCTCCCAAGTTTCACCCGTGACTGTGAGTACGGTGTCATCAGCATATGAGGCAACTTTTGCATTACAGTTTAGCTTACACAGATCATTGATATGTAAGAGAAAAATAATTTGTCCTAACACTGTTCCTTGGGGTACTCCGATTTTTTACTTGAGCCCTTTTACTAGGGTATCCTTGATTCTTAACTTTTGTATTCTGTTAGAAATAAAGCTTTTTACTGAGATTTTGAGGACTTCAACGAATGCTTACATTTTCAAGTTTTCTAAGGTGTATATGGTATCAAATGCCTTTTTTAAATCCAAAAATATAGAAATAGTCCCTCAATCAATCAATCAATCAATCAATAAATCAATCAATCAATAAATCAATCAATCAATCAATCAATCAATCAATCAATCCTGATTTGCATTTAGGGCAGTTGCCCAGGTGGCAGATTCCCTATCTGTTGTTTTCCTAGCCTTTTCTTAAATGATTTCAAAGAAATTGGAAATTTATTGAACATCTCCCTTGGTAAGTTATTCCAATCCCTAACTCCCCTTCCTATAAATGAATATTTGCCCCAATTTGTCCTCTTGAATTCCAACTTTATCTTCATATTGTGATCTTTCCTACATTTATAAACGCCACTCACACTTATTCGTCTACTAATGTCATTCCACGCCATCTTCACTGACAGCTTGGAACATACCACTTAGTCGGCAGCTCTCCTTCTTTCTCTCAGTTCTTCCCAGCCCAAATTTTGCAACATTTTTGTAACGCTACTCTTTTGTCGGAAATAACCCAGAACAAATCGAGCTGCTTTTCCTTGGATTTTTTCCAGTTCATGAATCAGGTAATCCTGGTGAGGGTCCCATACACTGGAACCATACTCTAGTTGGGGTCTTACCAGAGACTTATATGCTCTTTTCTTTACAACCTTACTACAACCCCTAAACACCCTCATAACCATGTGCAGATATCTGCACCCTTTATTTACAATCCCATTTATGTGATTACCCCAATGAAGACTTTTCCTTATATTAACACCTAGATACTTACAATGATCCCCAAAAGGAACTTTCACCCCATCAACGCAGTAATTAAAACTCAGAGGACTTTTCCTATTTGTGAAACTCACAATCTGACTTTTAACCTCGTTTATCAACATACCATTGCCTGCTGTCCATCTCACATTTTCGAGGTCACGTTGCAGTTGCTCACAATCCCGTAACATTTATTATTCTATAGAGAATAACATCCTCCGCAAAATGCCTTACCTCTGATTCCACTCCTTTACTCATTATTTATATATTTAAGAAAACATAAAGGTCCGATAATACTGCCTTGAGGAATTCCCCCCTTAATTAATACAGGGTCAGATAAAGCTTCACCTACTCTAATTCTCTGAGATCTATTTTCTAGAAATATAGCAACCCATTCAGTCACTCTTTTGTCTAGTCCAATTGCACTCATTTTTGCCAGTAGTCTCCCATGACCCACCCTATCAAATGCTTTAGACAGGTCAATCGCGTTACAGTCCATTTGACCTCCTGAATCCAGGATATCTGCTATATCTTGCTGGAATCCTACAAGTTGAGCTTCAGTGGAATAACGTTTCCTAAAACCGAACTGCCTTCTATTGAACCAGTTATTAATTTCACTAATGTCTAACATAAACAGAAAGAATGCCTTCCCAAAGCTTACATACAATGCATGTCAAACTTACTGGCCTGTAATTTTCACCTTTATGTCTGTCACCCTTTCCTTTATACACAGGGGCTACTATAGCAACTCTCCATTCATCTGGTATAGCTCCTCCGATCAAACAATAATCAGATAAGTACTTCAGATATGGTACTATATCCCAACCCATTGTCTGTAGTATATCTCCAGGAATCTGATCAATTCCAGCCGCTTTTCTAGTTTTCAACTTTTATATCTTATTGTAAATGTCATTGTTATCATACGTAAATTTTAATACTTCTTTAGCCTTAGTCTCCTCCTCTATCTGGACATTATACTTGTAACCAATAATCTTTACATACTGCTGACCGAATACTTCTGCCTTTTGAAGATCCTCACATACACACACTCCTTGTTCATTAATTATTCCTGGAATGTCCTTCTTGGAACGTGTTTCTGCCTTAAAATATCTATACATACCCTTCCATTTTCCACTAAAATTTGTATGACTGCCAATTATGCTTGCCATCATGTTATCCGTAGCTGCCTTCTTTGCTAGATTCAATTTTCTAGTAAGTTCCTTCAATTTCTCCTTACTTCCACAGCCATTTCTATATTTCTTTCCAGTCTGAACCTCCTCCTTAGTCTCTTTAGTTCTCTATTATAATAAGGTGGGTCTTTACCATTCCTTACTTCCCTTAAAGGTACAGACCTGTTTTTGCATTCCTCAACAATTTCTTTAAACCCATCCCAGAGTCTATTTACATTTTTATTTACCGTTTCCCACCGATCATAGTTACTTTTTAGAAACTGCCTCATGCCTGCATTATCAGCCATATGGTACTGCCTAATAGTCCTATTTTCAAGACCTTCCTTTCTATCACATTTTACGACAAAAACAGCTTCATGATCACTAATACCATCTATTACTTCAGTTTCTCTATAGAGCTTATCTGGTTTTATCAGCAGCACATCCAGGATATTTTTCCCTCTGGTTGGTTCCATCACTTTCTGAATCAGCTGTCCTTCCCATATTAACTTATTTGCCATTTGTTGGTCATGCTTCCTGCCGTTTGCATTTCCTTCCCAATTGGCATCTGGTAAATTCAGATCTCCCGCTACAATCACATTTCTTTTCTTGTCGTTTCCTATATAGCTGATTATCCTATCAAATAATTCTGAATCCGTGTCAGTGCTACCCTTTCCCGGTCTGTACACACAAGTATATCAAGTTGCCTATTATCTTTAGAAATAAGCCTTACACCTAGAACTTCATGTGTCTCATCTTTAACTTTTCGTAGCTTACAAATTCTTCTTTCACATGAATACTCCCACTACCACCATTCCTATCCTATCTCTACGATACACACTCCAGTTCCGTGAGAAAATTTCTGCATCTATTATATCATTTCTCAGCCATGATTCAACTCCTATTACAATATCTGGTAAATATATATCTATTAAATTACTTAATTCTATTCCTTTCTTTACAATACTTCTACATTTCAACACGAACAATTTTATGTCATCCCTACTTGATTTCCAGTTCCCTGTTCCCTTATCACCGCTCCCTAGGCCACCCCGTTTCCCTGAATGTACCTCCCTATTACCCTTCCAAACAAATTTCCTAACTTAAACGTACCACTGCGGTTTAAGTGAAGGCCATCTGAGCGCAGATCCCTATCTCCTACCCACCCATTAGGATCTAGAAATTTCACTCCCAGTTTCCCACATACCCACTCCATAGTCTCATTTAAAACTCCAATCACCCTCCAGTCAGTATCCCTCCTACACAGCATTCCACTAATAACAATCTCCGCTTTCTTAAACTTCAACCGTGCTGCAGGGGCGGCCGTACCTTATGTGCTGGAGTGCTGCAGCACATTGGCTATTGGAAAAATAAATTAGTTAAAAAATACTATCTACACTCAAATACAGTGCATTCAAAAAGACGTCAGAAAAAGAGTAGGAAATTATTCACCCCCCCCCCCCCACAACCAGGTAACTACTGGTGCGCTCCACGCCTGGTGCTGTGCGATCACAGCTCAGCGAGACTTTCTAAGCTTTTAGCCAGAAACCAGGAACTCTGCCTTTTGCGCATGCGTGCCCAACTTTTCCGATACAAAGAGAATGTGTTCCGATAGGCTGTAGAAACAACAGCCAAGACATCACTTCTCAGCGATTCTTCGTTCGACCACCGAGATGCAGCACTAGCACTAGTCATACTTGCATTACGATCTATATGAGAACGTGGCAGCTGGCACCCTCTTGACTCAGCGGTAGTATTTAAGAGGGGATCGCTCAAAGCAAACGGGAAAACAAAATACTATGGAGCTGTTCCCGCCAGGTTTTTTAATATCAGAGAGGATAGAATACTACCAGCTTGCCTATTCCATAGCCACATTTGTAAATCGATGAACTATAAAATTTGTACTTTTTATGTTGTAAAAATAAGGACATGATATTGTGATTTTCTTTAATTAAAAATGTCCAGTTTATAAATGTTACTATAAAAAACATAACATGTGATTTTGCATAACGACGTTGCTAGTTTTATTTCAATGATGTTGGTGACATTCTGTTTTTGCGCGCTCACACCAAGTGTTTGAGTTCATGAATATTTTGCCATTGCAGGTGTCATTGTGTGTTTAATTATATAGTTTTATAGTTTTTAATGAGGAATGTGTGTATGTGTTGGGGTTGTTTGCATGTTTGTTCAGTGTGGAAAACTCAGTGGAGAGCCTCTTGAAAACCACGTACCGGTATCTTTCTAAATATTTTTATTTTTTGGAGTGGGGATGGGTTACAGCACACAACTGATCTTCTGCACCAGCCGCCACTGCCGTGCTGCATTTACCATTCCCACACATCTCCAACTATGTTGGTACTTATATCAGCTTGTCTTACGTTGTTGGTACCAATTTGAAACACTACCACCTTCTCCTTCCCCTCTTCCCTCTCTTCTACTTTCTTCACCATCTGCCTCAACCTAATTCCTGGATAACATTCTACCCTCGTTCCCTTTCCTCCACACACTTTCCCCACGTGTCTAACGATGGAATCCCCCATGTCCTTTTGGAGATATCAATTGTTTTATACAAATAGTCATTTGAGGAGAATATTGCATCGTGAGTGCTAATTTTTGGTCTAAAACCAAACTGATTTGGCGACAATATATTGTACTTATTCAGGTAGAGTCCGCCCACTTAAACAACAGCTCTGCTTTTCTTCTGCCTGCTAGCCGGCAACCCTTCATCTCCAACGCACCTATCTTTGCACACCTTACTTGGATCAGAGGTGCGCGCCGTTGTGTGCGCACTAGTTAGTTAATCTGAAACAAGCTTGGCGATAACACGTCTCTCTAACAGTGCGCTTTGCGTTGTGACTGTCGACTAGTGCGAAATATTTGTGATAACAATATGCCTCCCGTCCTTTCAAAACTATACAGAAAATCTCTTTGTTCTCAGCGTCGAGAAATAGTGTCTAACGTGTTATAGTTCATGCAGAAAGAAGCCGATAAAAACAAATTTATTATTCCAGCCAAAAAAGTGGAGGAGCTTGTGTGTGCTGCAACTCGTGTAAGTGCGTGCACCGTGAAGTCCGTGAAGAAACAGGTCCAGGCAGGGACATTGGCATCGTTCAACACACCTCGCAAGAACGAATAAAAAAAAGCGTCCGTGCACTGCATTAGATGACTTTGACATGCGCGTTGTTCGAAGGACAATCAATGAATTTTATATAACTGAGAAAGAAATTCAGACTATGAAATATGTGTTGGCAAGACTAAAAAAGTCTACAGTACAAGGGCCAATGTAGTAGTTTGCGAAAATTTTTCAAAGAACTTGGATTTCGGTGGAAAAGGGTAGAAACTAACAGGTGTTTGCTAATTGAGCGTAATGTTATTCGCAGTCCTCGAATCATATTTTTGCGTTCTGTTACTAGGTGTCGTCAGGAGAGCCGCCTTGTAGTTTACAGTGATGAAACCTACATTAACAGCTCCCAAACAACACCGAAGGCTTGGTGTGACACCTCATCTCCTACAGAGGGTCTTAAATCGCCGATATAGAAAGGACAGCGCCTTATTATTGTTCATGCAGGCTATGAGTTGTGTTTTATTCCGAATTCCCTCTTGATATTTAAATCAAATCAGACATCCGGCGATTATCATCGAGAAATGAATGCCACGAACTACATGAAATGGGTGAAAGAAATACTTCTACCAAACTTGCCACCAAAATCTGTTCTTGTGATAGACAACGCATCCTATCACAACGTTCAGTATAATAAATGGCTTACTTCTAATGCTCGCAAACAGGAAATGTATGGCTAACAGAGCACAACATACCTTACGGAAATGATATGTTCAAGGCTGAACTTTATGAACTTATAGAGTTCAATAAGCCTCGAACTAAGAGCTATATTCTGAACAGTCTTTTACATGAATACGGGCACGCCGTTTTTCGCTTGCCGGCTTATCATCCAGATTTGAATAGCATCGAAAAAATCTGGGGTGATGTGAAACAACGGGTGGCACAGAGAAACACAACCTTCAAGCTGGATGATGTTAGAAATCTTTGCGTTCAGAGATTTTCTGAAATTGTTGCGGAAGAGTGGGATTTAGTATGTCGTCATATCAGAGAGATTGAGGAACAATACGAGGGTTGGGGCAAAAGTCATGGCAACCTTTTTTTTTCTTGAAGACACCAGTCTGGTTGGAAAATGTGACATACACAGACGAAAGGACAAGGTGTTAACTACATGTGTGGACAACGAATAGCACTGAAATATCGTAACACACAAATTTATTACGTTAGTATAGAAGGCAATATGGCCTTCCTGGTGCAAAAGATTGACAACACAGTACACATAAATTTGACATGACAAACCTGGGCCTAAAGACCCTCAGAGTAGTCCCCTGCTACTGACACCACACGCTCACATCGATGTGGGAGGCGCTGAATAACATCTGCCTCAGCATTTGCCGCATCATGTAAAGAATCGGGTCACCTGTTGGCGCATAGCATTAACAATGTCCTCTCGTGTTACAAACCGCCTACCACGTAGTGGTTCCTTAATCTTTCGAATGAGATCAAAGTCACAGGGCGAAATGTCGGGAGAGTACGGTGGGTGCTCCAATACTTCCCATTCCCAACGTCGCAGTAGCTGCCCTACACACTCTGCTTTATGTGGTTTTGCATTGTCGTGCAGAATTATTGCACTGTCCACAAGATCCGGACGTTTCTCCTGAACGCCACGTTGTACCTGTCGCACCAGTAAGTCCCTGTAGTACCATGCGGTCACTATTCTGCCATGTGGAACAAAGTGGCAAACAATGACACCTCTGACGTCATACGCGACGAGCACCATCAATTTGACTGGGGAAGGATTCTGACGGACCTTCTGGCTCCTTGGTGATCCAGCATGTCGCCACTCCGCGGACTGACGTTTCAGTTCTGGTTCGTATGGCCTGGCCCAAAATTCATCGATGGCGATTATTCGTGACAAGAATTGATCGCCGTCCTGTTGCCAGCGTGCAAGGTGGTCGGAGCATATTGCATAGCGTACCCACCTTTGAACTTCCGTCAGTGCATGCGGTACCCACCACGATGCGATTTTGCGCAGTTGCAGCTCATTACGCAATATATCCTGTGAACGATGCGTTTCTCGATGCCACTTGCCCTATCTAACTCCAGTAGCGTCCATCGCCTGTCTTCATCCAGGAGCTGCTCGATGACGGCACGTGCCATGTCGGTCCCGAACGTTGCTCATCACTGGTTGACACACGTCCATGCTGAAACTTTCCTATCCTCTATGGCAGGGCCTCTCAAACGCCCAAAATCGCACGAGCGCAATCAGCGTTGCAGAGTTCCTGTGCACGGTGCATCGGTTCCGCTCGCCTCGGCTCAGACCAACGCTTCGTCTCTGGGCTACTCGGCTAAGCTTGGCTCAACTCAGCTCGGATTTGGTGCGCTACGGAGCAAGTGGAGAAGAGGGAGAGAGGGGAAGCGAGCGGGACAGGCGTAGGGAAAGAGAGAAATAGCGCTAATGATCCAAATCGAGGAATGGGCTTCTGCACTCTGGTCAACTAAGCGAAGTCGTCTTTTGCACCGTGCACAGTGCATGCACCAGGCGCATTCACCCTGAGAGGCCCTGCTCTACGGTATGGTAGGGAATTATTTCCAAGGGCTTTCACTAATTCAGTGTGACATTCCATCGCATTTCTCCCTCGGAGAACGGCTATTTTGATGTAAGCGCGCTGCTCAACACGGGTTACTTCCATCTCGCACGACACTCACTAACTGACTGATTTCACAGCCCTCGCTGCGCTACTACCAGCTATCACAGAGCAATCTGTTCTGCATAAATACTATGCCTGCAGAACTTCGACACGACACATATACGTTTGTGATCCGTACACATATCTACAAGAAAAAAATAGTTGCCATGACTTTTGGCCCACTCCCCGTACACACAGTCGGAAGGCCTTTTGGAACCTGAAATTGGGCGCCTAACAATTAATGTGACTAACAGCAGCAGCAGTGAGGATGATTCATCAAACAGGGGCTCGGATAGTGAAAGTGAATTTGACATGGCTGCGATTGAAAAACTCCAGCCTTAGTTCTTTACATTATGAGCTCTATAAACGTGATGTTATTTTTGTTACGTGTTTGCGAGGCAACAACAGAGTTCTTGTGATAAGGTATCGTTGATATTCAGGATTTGAATAAAGTACCATAACCGGTATCTGATTGCCGCGTTTCTAGCTTGACGTTAAGGAATGGATCTCGCGAAGTGGGAAATACAATTTATCACTCCAGCAAAAATATAAATTGAAAATGGAAGGTGGCTGTAGCTGTAGTGAATAGCAGTCTATACTTTCTTTCTTTTGCTACTCTGTGTACTGTACGGCACCTTCCATCTTTGTAAAATGAATCTGTTACAGGAGGGTTCATACTGGCTATAATTCACCCTTTATCTTTCGTATAAAGTTTTTGTGTAAAATGTAAGAACAAGCAAACAACGTATTCTTTCAACAAAGATAGAGACCCTTATTTCAAATGACTAGTTTATCATCATTTATATATTTGCCATGAAATAACGTTACTACTACTGCTATAATAATAATAATAATAATAATAATTGTCCCACCTGGAATGATCTTCATGATGATAGGCAATAAGTGCGGACCTGAGATTACGATTAACCCGTTCAGCCAGAGATGGTTGAGGGTAATAAGCAGAAGTAGTTACATGAGAGATGGATAAGTCAAAACAGAATTTACGAAATAAGTTAGATGTAAAAGCCTTAGCATTATCAGATACAATATATTGGCACGGGCCAAAAGAAGCAAAAATAGAATTTAAGCAAGTAATGGTAGACTGAGCGGTAGCCAGCTTAGTCGGAAATAACCAAGAAAATCTGGTAAAACCATCTACACACACAAGGATGAACTTGTTGGCATTACCCTTTGACTGGGGGAATGGTCCTACATAATCAATATACAGGCGTTCCATGGGGCGCGACGCTTGCTGAGAAGACAAGAGGCCTACCTTGGTGGACATGGTCGGTTTACTAAGCAAACAGGATTTACAAGCCTTTACTAGTTCACGGATTTCACCGTCCATACCTTTCCAGATGAACATTTCACGAATCTTTTCACGAGTTTTAAAGATACCAAGATGCCCCCCTAATGGGGTCTCATGATAGTATTTGAAGATCATAGGCACAAGAACAGCTGGAACAACAACCTTCATCATCTTATCATGCCTCGAAGGGCAACATAGAACACCATTCCTCAGAACATAAGGGACAACATGTTCCCCAGAAGAAAGGGTTTCCATTATCGGAGCCAGCGTCGGATCTTCACGTTGGTATTTCTCGATATCCCTAAAGAGCATGGGAGTATCTGTTAGGATGGCATTAACCTCAGATAGTATGGACTCGGAAGGTGAGGAACTGTCGACCGGTTCATGGGTCTCGACGTCGTTAGAAAACATACGGCTGAGTCCATCAGCAACAACATTTTCGGTACCTCTGATATGTCTAACATCAAACTGGAAGGCAGAAATACGGATGGCCCAGCGGGCTATACGACCAGTACGACGCGGCCTACCTAAGACCCAGCTTAAGGCTTGATTATCTGTCTCCAGGTCGAATTTGACATGTTCCAGATAGAGACGGAACTTCTCTAAGGCGAATAAGACTGCCAAACCTTCGAGCTCATAGATGGAATACTTGGCTTCTTGAGCCGACAATGTCCTAGACGCATAGGCGATGGGGCGCCTCCCTAGTTCAGTCTCTTGAAGAAGGACTGCAGCTACCGCTGACGACGATGCGTCGGTTTGGACAATGAATTTCTTCGAGAAATCAGGCATAGCAAGTACAGGGGCATTACAAAGAGCTAATTTAAGGTCTTCAAAAGCGGCTTGTTGAGAAGGTCCCCACTCGAATTTGATGCCTTTCCTACGTAGAAGGTTTAAGGGCGCCGCTCTATTAGCGAAGTTAGGAATAAACTTCCTGAAGAAATTCACCATACCAATGAACCTGGCGATACCTTTAATGTCCTTGGGAGGTTTAAAATCACGGATGGCCTGTGTTCTAGAATGATCGACTGCTACACCATCCGGTGACACAATATGCCCTAGGAAAGACATAGAGGGCTTAGCAAAGGCAACCTTGGACAACTTAACAGTTAACCCAGCCTTACGAAGGCGATCGAGAACTTCTCGCAGATGATCTAGATGTTCTTCAAAAGTCTCTGAAAATACGACGACATCATCCAAGTAGTGATATAAGTACTCAAATTTGATGTCGGAGAAGACCCTATCTAGTAGCCTAGTGAGTACAGCTGCTCCCGTGGGGAGCCCGAAAGGCACGCGGTTGTATTCGTATAAATTCCAGTCCGTGGCAAACGCTGTAAGATGTTTAGACTCTTCGGCAAGGGGAATTTGATTATAGGCCTGATTCAAGTCCAAGATAGTAAAGAACTTGGCCTTACGAAACCATGAAAAGCAAGAATGAAGGTCGGGAAGGGGCACAGATTGTAACACCACCTTCCGATTGAGAGCCCTGTAATCAATGACAGGCCTGAAGCCCCCTTGGGGTTTCGGGACTAAAAAAATAGGCGAAGAATACGCTGACTTAGAGGGCCTAATAATACCGTCCTTCAACATCTGATCGATGATTTCTTTTAGAGCCTTCATTTTAGGTGGAGATAGCCTATAAGGTGGAAAACGGACAGGAATCGAATCCGTGACCTCAATTTTGTATTCAATAAGGTCAGTAACACCAAGAGTATCGGAGAACACCTCGGGAAACGACTGACACAATTTGCGAATACTATCAGCCTGCTCCTCAGGTAGATGTCTAAGGTCTAACAACATCTCATCCTGGGTAGGCGAAATAGAAGAACATGATGCAGAATTACACTTTAATAGAGGGATATTACAATTAGAGGCAAATTTGAAAGTGCAAGACCTACTTTTAAGATCGAGCACAAGACCAGTGTGAGAAATAAAGTCCGCTCCCAATATAATGGGGCAAGACAAATGCTTGGCCACAAACAATTTAACTTTCCATGTGAATTGAAAAATACGAATTTTGACATATAAGGAACCGAGAATTTCTAATGGGGATGAATTAGCCGAAACATATTGAACAGGAGATGAGACATAGTCAGGTAGTTTGCAAACAGATTTCAATTTAGAATACCATTCAGCCGAAATAATCGAACAAACACTGCCTGAATCTAAGAGAGCTGTTATAGGCTCGTTATTTAACTCAATTTTGAGAAAGGGGACCGGTGCGGGGGAATCCGCCGCAATCCTAAGACACTCTTTGGGACCTTCAAAAGATGAATTTTAAAATTGCTCGTTCCCTGAATTTACAACCTGTTTACCCGGGGCTGAGTCTCGGGAAGGTGGATTAGACGACTCAGCCGAAGCCACTAGTCACTTTTTATTATTGGCATAGTTGGAATTTGCACCAGAAGTTGAGCAGGAGGGGGTGCTATTCGAATTGGGACAATTCTTGGCGATATGTGAGAAAGCCCCACATTTAAAACAGCCTTGTGCTGAACCAGCTCCATTATTTGCCCTACTAGTTTTGACCAGTGGACATTTATTGCGAAGATGGTCAGGCGACCCGCAAGCATAACATTTACGGGGATTGACTGGTCGGCGAGGTGGAGGCCGAGTATTACTAAAGGAAGGCGGGGGTTCTTTCGCGACACGCAAAGAATCGGCGTATCTAACTCCTTCCGCTGAGACGGCCAATGCTTCAAGTTCAGAGAAAGTTTGCGGGCACGCCGCGAAACACAAATATGACCTGTAGGGTGGTGAAATCCCTTCCACAATAGCTTGTACAATCTGATCCTCAGGGAAATGAAGAGCAAACACCCTAGTATAAAACTTAATGTCCTGTATGAAATCAGCCAAGTTTTCATCCAAGCGTTGTACACGGTAATAGTACTTCTGAATAAGGGAGGACCTGGCCCTAGCCGGGATGAAGTTAGCTAGCAAATGGGCATGGAAATCCTCAATAGATGATTGCTCGGCAATGGCTCTTACGATTTTATCTGAGAGAATACCAATAGCATACGGATAGATAATTTGCAAAATTTGACATGGAGAAAGAGGAAACACAAGTGCATGATCCTGAAATTCAACCAGAAATCTTAAAAAAGAAATTACATCACTGGTGGTATTAACGGAAAACTTAGAGATACCTCTGAGCAACATTGCCAATGGATGAGGCAAGCTGCTAAACCCGGGTGATATAGTAGGTAAAGGTTTCAATGGCAAGGAAGTTAATTCAGAACGGATGTTACTCAATGATGCACGACGTTCAGATTCGTTGTCCAATGGGGCAGGGATAGTTTGAGCAGCAACGGTTATCCTATTAACTTCTCCCTTGGGAGGCGCTTCCTCAGTACCTGCATTCACTGTGGTGGGTAGATCGCTTTTGGGAGGAACCTCCCCTGTTAACAATTGAGTGACCTTGCTAGATAATTCAGACATATTTTCAAGCAGGGTACTAGCTTCCTTCTTCTGAACGTCATTCAACTTTAGAGACAACAGATCGTTAACCCTATTCGAAAAATGATATAGCCTAGCTTGCACAAGCTTAATTTGATTAGGAGAAGGATCATTTTCATCAAAAAAACTAACTACAGAAGCTAGCCCAGTAATATTCTCCGTGATCGTGGAAAGAGAGTCGTCAATTTCTTTCTCTCCCAAATTGGGGATGGAAATGGGCAAATCTAGGGACTCTCTAAGCTTGTTTGTGTCTACTGCAACCGTGCCTCCAGATTGTACGTTTCTAATAGTCAATTCATAGATCAACTCCTCCTTGCGCAAATAGTTAAGATGGAGAACATCGCGAGGGCCGGGCATGGTGACAGAACAATTTTGAAAAACTCAAAAAATTCCAGCAACTGGGAAAATAGTTAGAGTTCGGAACAAACAATGTTTAGCCGTCAAAAGGGGCTAAATTGAGACCCATTCAACCACGCTCTGCTACCACTTGTTACGGAGTTTTTCCGTGGTAGGTAGAGGTAAAAGAAGGTGCGGGTGTGAATAGGTCTCCAGCTACGAAAGCAAAATTAATTTAAAATTTAACAAGGTTATATTTTCTTTTCAAAAACAAGAAATAACAAGCATGGCAGGTACAAAGTAGCAAGTCAAAAAGAGTAGTTACAATATTTACAGGAATTGGGCTTCGCGCCCTGATTTTACACTGCTTGGGCAATCAGCTCAGTTTTACCCCAAACACGAGTTTTAACAGAGGGGCAGAAAACCCCATTCATACCTAGGAGCCCTTGCTCCAAATTACACAGAAAAGCCTCCACGAGGCATACAACACTTAATTTTCAAAAGAGCCACTCGCTCTCAAAATTTAAGTCTCTCCCAGGCCACACCAAACTCCACCTTCAAGTTGTCCTCACTGGACATAGACACAGGGGTACAATTCCCAACCTACTGAGGTCTATTAAATGAAAAGGGGCAATTACATGACCTCTAAAATAACAATTTGAGAGGAGGCGATCTTGCACTCCTAATACACTTGTTTTTAAAAAACCTAATCTGGCTCTAGGCCACTAATGCAAGGGCTAATCCCATACTACCGAGGTGACTTTAGAAAAGAGCAATTTGTTTTACATTAACGAAGAATAGGTTGAGAAAATAAGTTCACCTCAAGACAATGTGAGTGGGAGCTCGAGAGGGTTAGCACTCTCTATCCCAATATGCAGCTTAAAAGAGAATAGAAGAAAAGATCGTTACATTTTAGGAAAAGGTTACATGGGGGAACGCTTCGCACCCGCCCCGAGAGTTAAACTGCTGAGCTAGCAAAGAAAGAATTTATTAATCGGCCATTACCTTATTGATGACCGCTGCCGAGGAAAGAGGCGCTTCCCGCCTCCTGCTATGTACTTTATACACTGAAAGATGGAACAGAAGTGGCCCGGAGACCCTAAAATCAGCAGTTTATATCCTCTCGCGGAAGGTTCTAGGCGTTAGGGGAATGAAAACACCCTCCCACAAACTTTTTATTGGCTCGGGTACAGAAACATATCAAGTTGGGGGAAGATACATCGGATTGGTCGGAAATAACTCAAAGAAATTCAGGATTGGTTAAATGCAAAACAAGGGGAAAGAGAGGGGTATACAGCCAACTTAAACAATAACTGAAATTTTTTTTAGCAAAGACAAACATTTGAAATAAAAATTTCTCCAACAAAATAGTTCTTTGACTCCGCACTAGGTTGCACTATTGTTGATCTTCAGTAGTGTCCTCTAGAAGAGAAAGTTCACACTTCTTACTTCAAGCGAAACAAAACCACATCAAAAATGACACAGTTCAAAAACTCAAAATTTTCTACGTGGTGACATCTTCTGAGAAAGTAGAGAATTAATAGCGTAGATAAAGTTCAGACTTCCTCCAGCAGAGGAGTTTCAACTGGCGCACATTTTAAATTAGCGGAGTGGAGGTGTACCGCCCGGTACAATAATAATAATAATAATAATAATAATAATAATAATAATAATAATAATAATAATAATAATAATAATAATAATAATAATAATAATAATAATAATAATAATAATAATAATATTATATTATATTATATTATATTATATTATATTATATTATATTATATTATATTATATTATATTATATTATATAAAACGCAACCGTACGTCCATCATCGGCACAAAACAACGACGAACTACAGCCGGCAAGCAAAACCGCCTGGCTGTACGTGGGAAAGTTGAAAGAATGAACTATAAACTGGGTGATATTAAATATAATATTGCGCCGTTCCCGCGTCCAGGTAAGAACGCATAAGATCCAGACAAGCTCAAATTATAATAAAATTTGCCACTATTTGTCATTTACGGGCTATGAGTTCCGGTTGAGAAGAAAGAACACCGAATTATTCTCGAGGAAATATCTAACTCACGTAGAAGGACGTCTCCTACTCGCACATTAGCTAGAATTCCCTATGGTTTACCAGATCGCCAAAAATATAGGTACTTACAACTAAGTAACTACTCTAAAAAGCCATTACAAGAAAGGTTGATATTTTAACATACTACATTTATTGTAAACTCAGTTCATTCCGTAGAAAGAATATCATAATTTCTCCTTTGGGAATAAAAGTAATGAGTGTTGGGCTATGCCCTTATCTAAAAGTTCCTTTCTGATAACATTAAGTTAAGGTTCTTGAAAGAAAGGAAATGTCCAGTTAGGATGCTTGAAAAATAAATAATCACAATCTTAGAAGATCTCAATCAAAGAACTACGTGTCTAGAAAGTCTCTATTTGAAAAGGAAAGAAACTAAATTAAATGACGGTATCGGATAAAGAAATATTGGACCGAGCTCGATAGCTGCAGTCGCTTAAGTGCGGCCAGTATCCAGTATTCGGGAGATAGTAGGTTCGAACCCCACTGTCGGCAGCCCTGAAGATGGTTTTCCGTGGTTTCCCCATTTTCACACCAGGCAAATGCTGGGGCTGTACCTTAATTAAGGCCACGGCCGCTTCCTTCCCAGTCCTAGCCCTTTCCTGTCCCATCGTCGCCATAAGACATATCTGTGTCGGTGCGACGTAAAGCTAATAGCAAAAAAAAAGAAATATTGGGTAATGACAATATTAAGTAATTAACATATCAGATAATTAAAGTGCTAAATGGTTAAAATATTGGATAAGTAAAACATTAGATAATTAAAATATTAGATTATTAAAATATTGACTAAGTAAGATATTAGATGCATCTAATGAAGAAAAATAAAATTTACATCACAACATTGTATGTACAGTGTCGTATATTGAGGGTGGTTTTAGAAAATATAGGACGCTGGTTCGTATTTGGCAGTAAACCTCATCTTATCTCATCTTATTTACGTTGATTTACGGAAATGCAATAACTTCTCTTGCTTCTAATTCTTTGTGTCCAGATACACAATCAAATTAACCTGGAAAATATCCTCATAGTATTTATATTATTTGACAGATGTTATATTGCAAGTAATGCTCATGTTTCTTGACGCATCCTGTTGCATAAACATCGAGAAGTCCCGTTTAAATTACTATATACTCTCAAAAGGATGATCAAACATCACATTTAGAAAATTAGATAAATTACTCTTTTAACTCGAGATTATTCATAAATTCAAGTGCGTATCCATGCTATTACACTGTATTACCAAGTGTATATCATCATACTTCTATCAAAATATACGATAACTATGTGGTCCATCTTTATTAACTCTTATTTGTGCAGTCAAGTCACCAGTGATACTAGGTGCCTTAGAATTAACTTCAAAGTCTGCCTAACACATGAAAAGAATCTTATAATTAGAAGATATACAAGGGTGTTAGCTAGTTTAAATTCATCCTCCTCATTATAGATCATTTGGTGATTTTAAATATAAATGTCAACATACGGACGGTATTGTGGTCGCATTTTATCCTACTCTTGGCTTACTCATGGGTAAATAATCAAATGAAAACAGAATAAGTTCATTAATTACTTCGAAATACGTAACTTGGAACATTATATTCACAACAACATAACCATGACTATATTCGCGAAGAATAACAACTACCACCAATATTAATTACCATATATCTTATCATTACTCACATTAAATAATCATCATTTCACATTTCAAATAAATATCACATTTCACTTCACCGTATATGTCTTATCATATTCTAATTCGACGTATCTCTTACCTTTATCATGGTTCGTGAACTTATCTACTCTGTCATAGCTTTAATCCTTTCATAATTCCAAAAGATATTACCACATTTATATATATACTAAGCACTTTATACATATGATCTCCTTCCTACAATTCTTCAGTCACATAAGTTCTCACACATGCCTAACTTCTATTTCAACGTCGTATGAAACTCACCAATACATTAAAAACTAGCCTCCTCTCACATTATATTGAGAGCGTTACGAAGGAAGGCTTTCTTATCACTGGATGACTGTTCCTTACTTATGGATTTGACGTTTAAGGTTTGAAGAATACCTAACATCCTTTAACCTAACTTTGGTAACCAACTACTCGTATTTAATTATCGCACTTGCATTAACTAGAATAGCACGTTAATAATAAGAAAAATGAATAATTTCTTACTTGTACATTGAACTCAAAGTGGACTTATCTTTGTTCAGCAACTCCTTTAGTCAACTCATGTCCGGGCGTTTGGACATGCAGACATAGCTCATTTCATCTCCCTTAGGTGTTTGGGAACGTTCGGGACCGTCTCATCTGGTTACTGGTCATCCTGGGGCGACAACGTCATCCTACGGTGCGTTCATCTGCGTAGTCTCGCTTTTCGTCTTCTTAGAGCATCATGATAATGGCTTGAGCAATTGGAACAGAATTGACGTCCGAAACGGGGGAGGAGCCTACGGTCAGCTGTTTCCAATATGGCGGCGAGATAGTGACGGGAAATAAACACGACAGTGATCGGGTGTGCGTCTGTAGGATTTATTAAGTGTTCAAAATGTCTTTGGTGTCATGTGCGCAACTGTTGAGAGTTGTCGGAGATTTCACGCGTCCATTAGTGGAAGGGGAAGAAATATTCAAGCGTAATTACTTGATATGTGTAGGTAAAAAGTTTGAAACAGAAGATGAAACTGGTGTTGTAGCGTTGTGTTTACAATCATCCCACATCGATTCAAAACCCCACAAAGTTGATGTCTTGAACAAAGGGAGTGAAAATGTGAAGTGCAACTGTACATGTAAAGCGGGTTTGTCAGAGAAATGTTACCGTTGACACGCTAATGCACCTTAACAGTTAAGCTACTGTAATTTTCCACTATTAGAGGTTATGGAGTAATTTCTTGTTGATTTGGTCCATGCCAAAGCCTTAGCCAGGTGACGGGGAGTTACCTGTCTTGTAAACTGTAATCTTGGGGAAGAAATAAAATAATAATTCTACTAAGTAAATATTGTAAAGCAAATAAATCCTAGGCTTTATACAGGCTTGTGTTGGAACAGCCCACATCCTAATCTTAATATTCTTCCATTTTTACCATCAGCACAAAAGTTAGAACTTAGAACCGGCAATAATAAGTATAAAAATTATAACTACCTACAGAATATGCAGAGCAAAGTTTGAAAATTATAATTAAAGAATACTATAACCTCTACAGTCACAGCTGTTTGGGGTTGAAGAATACTTGGTTTGTCCAATTCTACCAAATAATTAGGTTATGGCTTCTCATTTATGATGATCGGGCGAGTTGGCCGTGCGGTTAGCGTGCAGCTGTGAGCTCGCATCCGGGAGATAGTGGGTTCGAACCCCACTGTCGGCAGCCCTGAAGATGGTTTTCCGTGGTTTCCCAAATGCTGGGGCTGTACCTTAATTAAGGCCACGGCCGCTTCCTTCCCATTCCTAGACCTTTCCTGTCCCATCGTCGCCATAGGACCTATCTGTGTCGGTGTGACGTAAAACAAATAGCAAAAAAAAACTAATTTATGATGGCAAAATACTACGTATTCTCTTTCATTGAAAGAAGTATTTTATAGACAATTTAAATGCAGTGTTTAATTACTACCAGTTAAAGATATTACTCACACGTAGATAGTTAATTTACTGTCTGCCGTTACACATATGAAGAAGTTTACAAAGAGCGGATTACATTCTATGTGCGGCACAGAAGTATTAGGCTACAAGTTTATCAGTATTTTTGATGTAGCTAAATCTTTGTGAATACAAATTAGAGACAATAACTATCAATGAGTACAATAAACAGTACCGGTACCTACGCTGTGGAAAGAAGTCGTCTTCACGAGAATGCAGACTGCACACTGTCATGTATCGCGTAACGCGTTTTCCAATTGACAGCGCGGAAGCCCATCTTTCTCTCTGAACTTTTTGTACAGGAAAGTAGTGAAGAGATTTCGCATCCGTCTTATACGATTTGCAACCGTATACAGAGCAGTACCTCCTCAAATTTGACAATTTTCTTTCTGTTTCCATCACGACGTCAATGCTTCGCCATGTAAATAAAGCTCACCAGTCACTATGTTGCAGGTTCAACATTCTTCCGCGTGGCTGCGCCATCCAACTTTTCTGACGTCAATAATACATCATTTCAGTCAACGTCGTCATCTTATGGCTATGTTCTGTTACTATTTGCCTATGCTGAATAAACGTCGTTCTTGGAAGAGTTGATGTTAGAAATAATTAACAGGCTGGGATAGGTGAAATTAATTATTCCACTCAAAATGTGGAAATTGCGTTTTATTCTTTCTCAATGTTCCTGCCGAAAATCCAATTATATGTAGCCGAGAGAAGATAAGGCATATCTTAGGTCAAAGACTACATGAAACCAACTGAAAACTCTCCTGCCATCTGTTGAGAATGCTGTAAAACATTTTTCCAAAGATATTACAATACCCGAGAATATTGACTGCAGCTGAACGAGAATTTCTCGGGCGGTCACGTTATGGGCAAGTGCGTGCAGCCTGATATTGTCTTGGTCGTGCCACTGAAGAGATTTATGAGTGATTTCGATATGAATTTCAGAAATTACACAGCATGAACTATTTGTGCTTTCTACTGATTTTTTGTGGATGGTGTTCAGTAACTGCTCTGCTGTATTTACAGGCATAATGATAAGATCAAGACCAACTACAACCTATCAGACCTTAATGCAGAATCCAACATGGCGGAAACATTGGGCTCACTGTCTGCTGTAGGAAGCAGCTAGGCATTAATTCCTAACTAATATAATTAACGCCGATAACGTTCATAATTCATAATCGTAAAGAAGAATTAGTACATGAAATATAAATCATGTTTCCATAGTTATAAAACACGAAACGGTTTAAAATAATATACCAAAATCGAAATAAGTATTCAACCAACTTACATAACCCTACAATGACAAAATGTAAGTACCGTAATTAATATTTGTTGGTAAAACAACCACGCACAACACATTACAAAAAACTTCATAAGAGTGAAATGACACACTGTGCTTAGTAAATAAGATATTTAGCAACCAGGTCAACTTTAAATATCACACGACTCAGTAACATAACCCTGCAACACTTGAAATTGACAACATTTAATAAATATTTGTTGGTAAAACACAACAGTGCACACGCAACACATTACAAGAGAAAAAAACTCATAGCACTGAAATAGTGTACCGTACTCAGAAAATAAGAAATTCAGCAAGCAAGTCTACTTTAAATACTCACATGACTCACTAACATAACCCTACAGCCAGTACACTTGAAAATGACAGAATTAAAGCAGCATTTGTTGGTAAATCACATCAATACACAACACATACGTATGTTAAGTGCTCAGAACTGGAGGCTGGTTTGATCCTCCCAGTTCCACCATCAGCTGTCAGAGGTGGCCTAGGTGTCACTGAAGAGGCATATTAGGGAAAGTGAAGTAGCTCTCCGTTGCTTTCCTCGTTGAGCCAAAAGTTGCTATTATATATCAGTCTGCCAAGCCCACTAAAATGAACGCACCGACTGACCCTATGAGCAATATTTTCACACCGTCCATCACAGAGACTGGCTGCATAAGAAATGGCATTGCTAGAATCACTCATACCTCGGTCACTTTCATGTTAATACCAATATTCTTGGTCTGTTATAGGACATAATAAATTCTGCAGATAACTCATTCCTGGTTGCCAACGTTTTGCCCCAGTGTGCTTAGTTGGGCTCACCAGTTGGTGAATAGCACACCTACCAAGACGCATGGCTAGTGCATACCGTGGAGGTCACTGCGTAGGCTACTGGAGCCACCGGCAGTGCCAATGCACTATGAGAGACTTTGTCTCATTTTCAAAAATTGATGCCTGCCAGGCCATCACGTTCCCTATGGGAATCGACATCTATATCACTTTCATGTTGTCAAAGCCAAGGATGAGACGGAGACAGGTTAATGGAAGTAACAAAATTGCTCTAGTCCATACCAGAAGACATTGTGCACTGAGAACACTAGGTCTTGCCAGCAAAGGCATATTACATGAAAAATACAAATTAACCAGGACAGTGAAATAACATGCTCTACAAATACACGTTCACCAGCTACATTGTACTTTAAATGTGGAATTAAAGGTATATTTATAAGAACATCAGGTTATTTTCAATGACACTAATCGAGATTAGAGACAAACTTAACTGATACATTTAAAAAAGCTTTTCAATTTGTCAAGCACACAAGTTAAATATAGGCTAAATATTGCACTATAAGATACCTGTAAAAAAAACAAATTATTAAACAAAGAATGACATGCTTCATTCTTAAAAGAACATCAGATTCTATCAAGTCACATTCAATATTTTTAAATATTTGTTTACTTTGTCCAAACACCTATAAATTTGAAATTTGGAACTTACGTTAATAAAGTCGTGCCTTCTCCAACTCCACCATTGTGAGGCGTCTGCAAAACTGTTACTCCTTCAATGGCTCAAATCCCAACAGCTACAAGTCCTCTGCTCTTTATTACATCACTGTCCCACCTGGTCAGGTCAATGACTTGCTGCACTCCTCCTTCAGGTGCTTTACCTCTAGTATGTTCATAGTAATACTATTCATTGTAGTTGCTATCATTATTATTTCTTATATTACAATTATTTTTTTTAAACTACGCAAGGGTTCTTAATGAGCATTTAATGGTCTGCCTATTATACCAGAACATTTTTAATTAGAGAGTCCTTGTAAGATGTTATTTTTAGTGATAAATGATAATCAATTCAAGGATCATCTCAAGTGGCGAGGGTGGTACGTAAGTTCGCAGAACCTACTATAGATAAGAATATCCTAACCCATATTCCAGGCGTTTAAGTCAGAGATTACCTCTTGTGGGATTCGTTAAGCGCTAATGTAACAAGTGTGAATGAGTCAATACTGGAAAATAGGGCTTCCTTCTTAACAAATTAAACTGACACGTTATCTTCTGAAGACGATCATTTACTGCTAAGTTTCAACACTTTGCGTTGCTTAGCTTTTTGACTTGGTTCTGCATTTGCAGCATCACAGGTACTTCTCTTGAAGTTTTTAGATTGAAGTTTCTTTGCCAGTTCTTTTGAGACACTTCTTTCCTCAAGGGCTTTACCATAATTATTGATGAAAACATTTGCTATCACATGAATGCACTTTTTAATCATTGTTTTCAACTTCATACCACACTGACACTCATCATCAAGGTTGCACACACTACTCTCAATTAACTGAAATCCTAACACTACCAGTGCCTCTCGTTGATTGTGTAACTTAAGAAATTCTGGTTCGTAACTGTCACTAATTAATGCCTGGAAAAGTCTGAAAATGTTACAACACAAGGACATGACCATAGACGATGGACACTTCAAACTACCTCTGTTCACTAGATTAAAATACATCATCACTTCCCTGTCACTATCCACAAGTAATTCATTTTCACTCTGCAACATTTTAATGCAGTCATCACACTTTTTACGCAATATTTCAATCACTTGCAAACTGGTGTAGCTAGCAATGCACACTAAAATCCGCAGTGTTTCAAGGGGAACCGTGATGTGAACTACTTCTTCTAATGCAGACTCTAATGCATCTAAATTATCAATAATTCCATCATGGCTCTTGTTATGGACATTATGGGCAAAGTCTTTCAAAGAAAATTCACCAAGTTTTGCAGACCTCATCTTCAATACTCCTAACACTTTGAGCTTTCTTTCAGACTCAAGAATTTGTTCCACAGAAACATTATAAGTGCAACCACTCAATCTTCTGTAGGCACCAAATCTTCCCTCTAAACTGTCTGTCTGCAATTTGGCAGTAAGCACATGACCAGTGGTACTTCCTGAAAATATATTTACACAGTTCTACCACTGTGGTAAGAGTATGTGTCAAAGCAGTATACGTTTCACTTGTTAATCTTCCTTCTGTTTGTGACATGTGCCATACGTCTATGTATGTTTTTAAACATGTAAGGAATGAAAGTTTCTTGTCATCAGGCCCAATAATGGGACTAGCCTCTTCATTCCTGGTATATGTACCTTTCATGGGATGCTGTACATTACAGATTGACCACCACTTTTGAATTAATTTTACAAACTGGATTTTGCCGTCAGAAACATCCACACCTTGAATTTTAAGCAATTCCAAAGCAGCAATATTCTTAGGATCAAAGATTTTTACTGCTAACGATATTTTGTCTCTCTATTGGTGTTGGATACAGAGCCTTTCTAGATAAATTTGGAGCCATTTTTAACAACAATCTCTTCTCTGAGTGAAACAACTCTCTGAGGTCTGAAAATTTGGCCTCAGTAGTTGTAAATTTACAGACTGACTCTGTACCAACATCAACGTTCACCATTTCACTTAAAACAGCAAATGTCTCATCAACGTTTGGTATAATGAATGTTTCATCTGATCTGTTCAACCAATTATTTCTAATGCACTTTAGAATATGTACACTGTAAAAAAGAAGAAACAAGGACTTACATGGATCTGCTGGATTTTGAATACAAGGTTTCAAGTTATTACTACCACATAAAAGTTCAAACATTTTCCTGTTGGTGCGATGGTTATCAGCAATCAAGCAGACAACATCAAAACCTAATTCACCCATGACTTTTCAAACCTTAAGTGTGAGATCATGCAGTGTTTCAGAGTTCATATTCTTCACCGGAAAAAGACCAATTACATCTTTATTACCAGAATGCAATGATGAAGCCATAAATACTTGCATGGTAGATGCTGCATCATACTCTGAACTATTTTCAGCCATTCCTACTAATTTACCAGCTTTATATGAGATTTTTGAGTTTACATGAACCTCGTCAAGCATTACTGACACAGCCTTTTCATTCTCCTTCAAAAGTTTGCTTTTTCTCTCAAAAAAGCTACCTGTGCAGGACCTATTCCTGGACTGCTGGGGCCTATTTTTGATAAAAACTTCTTAAATATACATGATGAGGCAATGTCATTACATTTGTTTTACGCAAAAAATTGTATGCACCAGGGTACGAATAAGAGAAAGTCGCAGCCCATATCAGTAGTTCTGGGGAGTATCGTATTTGATTGTTTATAGAGAGCTCTAATTGTTCCAAGACAAATTGTATTTTACTAGTTCTCTCTTTACTAAACTCACAGTCTAACTCAAGTGCATTTTTCACAAGCTTCATCAAAAAAGAAAGTTTATCAGTGAAACCAATATTATCATCAGAATAACTTGCGAGGTGACTTACCAAAGTGTCAAATTTTGTCCATCTGTTACACTTCAGGTCTTCACAACCATCAGATTTCAATATAAATCTAAAATGCTCTGTCGGCAAACACACATTTTTGTAAAACACTTGAACTGTAAAAGAACTGGAAACCTTAAAGCTCACTGAAATGAATGGAACGTTAGTAAATGACTCATCATCCACCTTCACAAACAACACGTAATCTTCCTTCACTATTGCAGTGAGTGTTTTAACACATTTTTTCTCGACTTCACAGATGAATGTGTTAAAATCAGTAATTTTGTCATTTTCGCACCACTTATTAAAATTCTCCTCATCTCTCCTAATAAGCTCTTGGACCCTGTCTTCGGGATTTGTCCTTTGTTTTGAAACACTAACAGTGTGATAAGAGGGCTGATTAGGAAATATAGTGGGGTATGCATCAGAAGTCAGTTTTGGTATTTTTCTGGGCACCATAATGGGATCACCGTTGAGCACAGGAAAAACATCTTCATTTATAATAAACTTAGGGTCAAAATGTTTAATGCATACCGAAGTATTATCAGTAACCTCAAAATGGTCACGACGAATATTCCTAACCCATTTGTCTCGTAAAACTTTGTCCTTAGGAAACCTAAAAGTTGTAGTATTGGAAGATCCATAATTTGATCGACAACCAGGCACAGAACATTTACGACCCATTGTACTTATCTAACACATTTATACACTCCACCAGACCAAACTCACCGAAGCAGCAGCAAATAATATACGGCACTAATACCCTCTAAAATACTAAAACTAATTCTACTCCACCAGATCAAACTCACTGAATCACCAACACATTACATACGGCCGTAATAACCTCTGAATACAACTAAAACATCACTAGCACTTTAAAAAATAACTAGATAACAAATAAAAAAGACACTGAAACATTACTTAACACACAAACATATTCGGTGGATAATTAATTTGCGAATTCCAGTAGCAAGATAACCTCAACGAACTAGACACGTGCTGAGCTTACACCAAACTGAATGTAAATTGTAAACATGGCCCTACATGCCGGATACGCGTAGCCCAATACGGCGGCCATTTTGTGACGTATCGATATGTGCCTTCAGGTCTGATAATATTGTAGTTGGTCTTGATAAGATTCGTTCCACTTTTTGAAAACTATCGATTACTATCGGTAGTAGAGCTCATACTATCGGAAAATATCGATGGCGATTACTATCGATAGTTTTCCGCCTCTAATTGGGAGTATCGGCTAATACGTCGTCTAAGGAATGTGGTGTGACGTATCACCGTGGAATCTTCTGTATTTTTAAAAGTAATTTAATTTCGCGGAGCGAAGTAATGTATTCCGCTCTTACTGTAGAGTATAGCCGTAAATAAAGTCTTCCTCCTGTCTTCAGAATGTAATTCCGATACGCTGATATCCTCCTTCTGGTAACCGACTATTTCGTTCCTCTCATAAGCAAGTTAAGTGAATGAATGAAATTTTCTTTCTATTTTTTTTATTAATACTAGCTCGTAACAATCTTCTTACTTCGTTCTTTTTTCAGTGCCTTCTATGTTTCGTTCTTTCTCCGAGCGCTTGACGAAAATTTTACCATCTCGGCTTGTGGTAGTGACTGACGTTTAAATATCGTCGTTTTGGACAATTTAGACTCCATTTTTGTTCCGGTTGTATCTTTAGGTAACAGTGAAATGTCACAATATAATATAATATAATATAATATAATATAATATAATATAATATAATATAATATAATAATATATAATATATATAATATATATAATATATAATAATATAATATAATATAATATATATAATATATATATATAATATATATAATAATATAATATAATATAATAATATAATATAATATATTATTATTATTATTATTATTATTATTATTATTATTATTATTATTATTATATGAATGAACTTTTAGTTGGAAAGTTTTCTTAGTGATAATATGGACATCGCTTGTTTACTATAGCAAATTTTCCAAAATATGACGTCGTTACCATTCCAGATTTCTGTTGCGTTGTAGCTGCGTTGCCAATTGTGCTATAGGAGAATTGAATCACACCAGGTTAAAGCTCTAAGCAATTCGTCACTCTTACGTGCAATATAAAAAGGAAATGCTACTCTGAGCGATTGTCCGTTCGAGCGAGGGACTTAAAGAATATATGGGAGTTGTTGGGATATTCTTTGCATTATTCGGAATATAGTATGATGTGAACATAACGCTACTCCATTCCCTTTTGTTATCAAAATAAGCAAAGGATAGACCAACCTCAACAACAGCTCACGTACTCTTGCGGCAGCTGCTTGGCGCTCTGGCTGTGGGTGGAAATGGGTAGGTGTGGCCTGGGAACTTCGCGGAGAGACTCGCACTCAAGTTTCCCATTAAATTCACCCAGAGCTCTTATTTGATTCGCGGGATCTAGTTAAGTCATCTAGTTTTAATGCATTCTCTAGTTATTTTGAAAGGTGGGTTGTGAGAGAAACTGGGTGATAATTGTTCAACTGCCTCTTATCGCCTGATTTATGGATTGGGACTATGATATACATTTTGAATGGGTCTGGAAATTATCCTTTCATTAGTGATAGATTAAAAATGTATTGCAGAGGCTGTAGGATATGTGGACTAATTATCTTACGTGTTTTACTGGCCATTGGCTGAGTTATCTTCTAGTGCAACTATGTGATTTATTATTTCTGTTACTATTACCAAGTGTAAGACCATTTTGGCGAGTGAAATCGGAAGTTTTCTCATGCATGCGGTAAATTTCGTGTGTCATGAATAGCAAACATGTGGTGAAAAGACCAACGCCATTTTAATGCAGTGCAGCAAAGAGTTTAAATACACAAAGTGTCTTTATACTAAATTTCCCGAGGAGCTAAGAGAAGCAAATAGAAATTGCATCTATTTCGTTATCGAACGATTGGTTGTAGTGTATCGTGTGTTGTAGTTGTAATGAACTGGGATTGAAAGTAGTGACCTGAATTAATGTTAGCTGGCTAGCTACTGTTCACCGGAAACAGACATCATTATATTGTTAAGAAAATGAACTCCAAGGTAGAAATCACATACGTTCACGTGTTAAACTTCATCCCAGAAATACTATTGTATCCAAACCCAGGAAATCAAGAGTATATGAAAGAAAGAAGAACGCAAGCAAGAGCAGAAAGCGCTTCCTGCGGTACATGCAGTAAATTGGTAAATGCAGATGACGCAGCAGTCGGTTGCGAAGAAAAACGCAGTGCATTGTTCCATAAGGTATGTGGGCTGGAGACTATTTCCAATTAAAGAAACAAAGCTTCTCACTTATGTGGTTATGCCAGGTATGCAGACAAGATCTGCCATCCTTCAGGAATAACAAAGAAGAACTTAATGCTTTGAAACAGGAAATTTAAACAATGCGTCAGGATATTAAATTCTTAACTGAGGCATAAATTAAGAAGGCAATGCAAACATGGTGTGAAAGTGGGCAGACATGACTGATATCCATTCCGGCTAAGAGTGGAAGTTACAAGGAAATAGCTCCTAGACCAACAGAAGAAAAATTAACATGAGATATTCAACCAGTACACAAGTATGAAAAGTCGAATGTGCCAACTCTCTCATCGATAGATAATCCAGAAATACACAAAGACAAGTCCAAAACTTCCAACCTCCACCCTGCTCATATGATGATTCCGAATACAAGAATACAACAATTGGGCTAAATTACCACGGTTCCCCACCAGCGACTGAGGATATCGGACCTGAAGGAAAAGCACTCTGGAGCACAGCGGTGAAAAAGATCAAACGGAACCGTACGTCCATCATCGGCACGAAACAACGACGAACTACAGCCGGCAAGCAAAACCGCCTTGCTGTACGTGGGAAAGTTAAAAGAATGAACTATAGAAGATTACATTCAAAACTATCTAATAAAAATGGCATTTCGCAGATAAAGGCCTGTGAGATGCTTAGTATAGCTGGTCCCATTGAAAGGCTGCAAACTGGGAATCCCCTTGAATTCCTACAAATGACGGGAAACCCGGGATTATTGCCTGCAGGGATCCTCCTTAGAAGAATTTCCTTTCGATGCAAAATGCGCAACACTGGAGTGTCCCTCGAACATTACAACAACCAAGATCCTCCTCTGGAACACCGAAGGACTGAGGAACGCCTTATTATACACGCCTTCAAAGACACTAGAACATTTTGACATCATGATAGCAACGGAAACCTTCTACTAGAACCAACAGACATATAAAATGGTATGGGTACCAAACATATGCAACCCCAACAGGAGGCCGGCTGGCAGGAGAAGTCTCGTGTTTCCTCAAACCGACGGTTAGGACAGTAAAGGAAGTCCGAAAAGGAGTAAACACTGTTATATTTAAGACCACTGGACTGACAATACTAGGAATAAACATTGCACCAGACAAACCAACAGATGACTACAGAGTTAGTAAACACCGATGAAGGAGTAATAACCGCGAGAAATCTCAATTGCAGATTGGACAAGCCTAACATAAAATCAGAGATAGTTACCCAAGTTCTAAAAGAAGGCTTCATAATGGTAAACAGAAAAGTGCTTAAAACTTACTTCGCCTCAAATGGCGACAGCGCAATTGAACTCGTGTTCTACAGGGGAGTAAGACTTGCAATCAAGAAACAAGAAGGTCTGTGGTCCTCGGGATCAGCTCCAATCAGAAAACATATACCTATCTACAAAGAATTTGAATGTAGAGATAAATGGAAGCCACGACCCCCCAATGACAAGAAAGTCCCCCATTCCAGAAAACTTGATACAACGAAAATGCAAGACCAATCGAAAATACAGAAAGCAAGGTCGCTTGTTGCTCAAGAACACCTGGATGAAGCAGTAGAGATAGCTGCAAACCCAGTGCAGGAAGCCACCGTACCAACGGAGAAAATGCGAGCACAAAAATGGTTCGACAGGCAGTGCCACATTGCGCGCAAAGGCACTCTACGCACTCTCCAGAGAGCGAGAACAATGGCGGCCACTGAACACATAGAGACATACGCCACTAAAAGAAGGAAATACAAGACACTCCTAAAAGATAATAGAGCTAAATACTTGGAGGAAGAAGCCATAAAGCTGATAGCCGACGCCGAGAAAGACCCTTTTACCATTCTCAGAAAGAAACAAACGTGCAGACCGATGGAAATAGCCATGGGAATATGGAAAAAACACTTCACAACGCTTCTAAACAAAGACAACAAGGAAACATGCAACACTGCACACCCCTATGACGACCAAGTACATGAAACTGGACTAAGTACAAACGAAGTACAGGCGGCAATCGGTAAAGGCATGATGGGGAAGGCATCAGGACCGGGCAACATCTACATAGAGCATTTGAAAATCTCACAAGACTATTTACTGCAAACCGGGCGAGTTTTTTTCGTGCGGTCACGCGTTCGCAGTTGTGAGCTCGCATCCGGGAGATTGTGAGTTCGAACCACACTGTCGGCAGCCCTGAATATGGTTTTCCGTGGTTTTCGCATTTTCACACCAGGAAAATGCTGGGGCTCTACCTTAATTAAGGCCACGGCAGTTTCTTTCCCATTCCTAGGCCTTTCCTCTCCCATCGTCGCCATATGACCTGTCTGTGTCGGTGCGACGTAAAAGCAAATAGCAAAATACTTACTGCAACTTGGGACAGATGTATTCAACCAGTGTCTAAATTCAGCCAAATTACCAGAAACTTGAAGAATAGCAATGCTGAAGATAATCTACGAGGGAAAAGGATATACTGACAATCCCGACTTGTTTAGAGGCATAGCGCTCGAAATCAACCTATATAAAACTTTCGCAACCATTCTAGCAAAACTCCTGACCAAAGAAGTAGATCCGTTCATACTAGAATGCCAACTAGCCTTCCGTACAGGAAGAAGCACGATCCAAGGCGCAGCATATCGAAAAGAGAAAGTAGAAGAAGCATTGAGACACCCTAAGGGGAAATACTATACCGTCTTTGTGGACTACAGAAAATGTTTCGACCTTATAGACAGAGATATCCTGATGGGAAAGCTAAAGCATATGATTGGTGACCACCCACTCACGAGAATCATTGCGTCCATCCTAGACCACAACGCAATCAAAATCGACGATGGATTAACTACCTCAAGAAAGGTAACTCAGGCCAACGGGGTGCCCAAAGGAGACCTCCTAAGCCCACTGCTATTCAACATAGCAACTGTAGACATCACTCGAACAACGATGGACTCTCCCAATACTACTCTATTAATGTACGCTGACGATATGGTTTTGGGATCGTATACAAAGACGGAACTTCAGAAAAGTTAAAAGTATGGGCATCAGATTTGAGATTAAGCAGGAAAAGACAGTTCAGATGGTATTCAGAAAAGACGGCAAGTTAGCCACAGATGACTCTATAAGTTAATGCTAAAAAATAATCCGTTAGAAACAGTCAAGAAATTCAAATACTTAGGCATCACATTTCAAATGACCATGACTTCCTTCAATTACCACGTCTTAGACAAAACGACAGCAGCAATCAAGGCCATTCCCAACATCAAGAACCTATCTATGCTATCACTCAACACAGCGATGACATTATTCACGATCACAATAGCTCCGATTGTCACATACCGAATCGAGATAATCTCTGACAACTTGGCAATTAGCGATCTGCAGAAGATAGAAAAAGTCAAAGCACGATTCATCGAGAAAGCCCTCGGAGTGAGTAAATCGGCTCCTTCACGACTCGTCTACGTTCTGGTCCGGGAAACATATTTCATAGAAGATCTACGAGAATCACTTTAAAAGCCATCTTATATATGTACAGTATTGTTTACGTAGCGTAAACTTGTCAATGATAGAGAGTTTAGTGATAACATGAAACAGTAATGACAAGAATAAAAATATATACAAGTATTAATATAATGAAAACTTACGTACTTATCTAGACTGCCGATGTTAAGTCCGTTGTCACCAAATACTATTTCAGGACTGATTTGATAGAATCTGAGGATGTTCTTGTAGAACGAAACATGCCATTCTTTGTATGTTAGTATGTTTTTTACAGGTATGTTTATAGTGTTATAATTTACATTGTATTTGCTGTGTGTTTGACAGACTGAAAAGCCTTTGTTACATTTAGATTACAAAAGAAACATAACAAAGCTAGAAACGAACACTGTACTCGATACAACATGCGTTCAGAACATTGTTTGATGTGTTCAGAACACTAAATAAGTGATTAGAACATAACAAGACTAGAATCGAACACTGTACTCGATACATGTGTTTAAAACATGTCAGGGGATACCTTTGTTCTAAGAAGATCAGATTACTAAGTAAGCGATTAAAATAAAACAAGACTAGAATCGAACACGATACAACATGTGTTTAGAGCATGTCAGGGAATACCTCTGTTCTAAGAAGATCAGATTACAAAAGAAGTGATTGAAACATAACAAGACTCGAATAGAACACTGTACTCGATGTCGTTAACTTCAACACGCGATTAGAACATTGATTGATTTGTTCAGAACACTAAATAAGTGATGAAGACTAGAATCGAACACTGTACTCGATACATGTGTTTAAAACATGTCAGGGGATACCTTTGTTCTAAGAAGATCAGATTACTAAATAAGCGATTAAAATATAACAAGACTAGAATCGAACACAATACAACATGTGTTTAGAGCATATCAGGGAATACCTCTGTTCTAAGAAGATCAGATTACAAAAGAAGTGATTGAAACATAACAAGACTCGAATCGAACACTGTACTCGATGTCGTTAACTTCAACATGTGATTAGAACATTGATTGATTTGTTCAGAACACTAAATAAGTGATCAAGACTAGAATCGAACACTGTACTCGATACAACATGTGTTTAGAATATGTCAGGGGATACCTTTGTTCTAAGAAGATCAGATTACTAAATAAGTGATTAAAATATAACAAGACTAGAATCGAACACGATACAACATGTTTTTAGAACATGTCAGGGAATACCTTTGTTCTAAGAAGATCAGATTACAAAAGAAGTGATTGAAACATAACAAGACTAGAATCGAACACTGTACTCGATGTCGTTAACTTCAACATGTGATCAGAACATTGATTGATGTGTTTAGAACACGATACACGATACAACATGGTGTTTAGAACATGTCAGGGGATACCGTTGTTCTAAGAAGATCAGATGACAAAAGAAGTGACTGAAACATAACAAGACTAGAATCGAACACTGTACTCGATGTCGTTAACTTCAACATGTGATCAGAACATTGATTGATGTGTTCAGAACACGATAAACGATACAACATGTCTGGGGATACCTTTGTTCTAAGAGAAAAATAATAAGACTGGAATTCTGAACAGCTTGCGCAAGATAGCGACTGTTATAACCTCCTTTTCCTTTTCCTGCTCTGTTAAGGCATAGCTTTATCGAACATACAACGCGATCTTATGCATAATGCAGTGCACATATCGCGTAGCCAACTCGCTTAGTAAACGATAATATGTATATAGCAAAAGTACATACACTTATGTAAGGCTATAACCGAAGTAGGACGGGACAGGACGGGCCTATCCCAATCGAATATGTAGAGTGATCTAAATGCAACAGAGAAAGAAGAATAGGGAGGGGGCACATGAGGTGCGGGATTTCCGCTTACGCGTGCCTCGCAGAAATTAGGGAATGGTGAGAAATTAGTGTTTGACAGCTATTAGATCAGGTGGGGTCTTCTGTTTGGGCCTCAAGGGAAAGGGCCGGACGTGTTATCCTTGGGAAGGTGGCTCCTTTTTCTCACCAGGGGTGGATAACAAGACCGGGCAGTAGTCATGCATAATCCCATCCATGCATTTATCCTGCCAACCGAATGCTCTCTCCTCAGTTGGTGGCTATCCGTGACTGGGAGGGAAGTGTTCATTCATTTATTCATGCATGCATGACAATATTATTCGGTCATGGAATCATTAAAAAAACCTCATTCATGCATTTATGTACACCTATGTATAGTGTCTGTGAAAATAGAGGAGAACTCTGTACAGACTTATGATAAATAAAAAATAAATATAAATAAATATATAGCAAAAGTACAACTTCAATGACTTGCCTAGTGTGAAAATAAATAATTATAGAAACACACTGTGCATATATCGCGTATCTACCTCGCTCAGTAAACGATAATATGTATGTAGCAAAAGTACAACTTCAATGATTTGCCTAGTGCGAAAATCGAAAGACTACGAAAACACACTGTGCACATATCGCGTAGCTATCTCGCTCAGTAAACGATCATATGTATACAGCAAAGTACAACTTCAATGATTTTCCTAGTACGAAAATCAAAAACTATAGAAACACACTGTGCACATATCGCGTAGCTAACTCGCTCAGTAAACGATAATATGAATATATCAAACATACAACTTCAAATGATTTGCCTTGTCTTGTGCGAAAATAAAAAACTACTGAAAAACCATATTGCGTAGCTACCTCGCTCGGTCACACATACCGCACTGCTAAGACGCTCAGTGATTGCAAATACACGGGTTATCGACTAGAACACTGATACACATCATGCGAAAATCAAAAACCATACTGCGTAGCTAACTCGCTCGGTTACACAACTTACACGCTTAGTAATTGCAAATACATCACAACCCGGGTTATCGTCCAGAACACTGATATACGCATACACGTCACTATTTTTCGGAACACACGGACAAGAATATTGCGAGATACTACACCTAAGATACGTACATGTAAAAAAAGGGAGGAGGAAAAATAATAAATCATAATTTTTTGTATGCATGTTGTCTCTTCCAAGTTGAAAGACCAAATGGGAGCAGTACTGTGAGTTTCTGCTACGACTTGCGAAAACGTGAACGGAAGTGACAAGTTATCTCAGCAAAAAATACACATTACCATGTTTCTGCATACACAAGTCAGACACTTACAGCAATAAAATGAGGGATACTGCGATTCAAATTCAGGTCCTAGCGCCAGGAAGGGCATCCTGCCAGATCCTTATGTTTCTCGTAATTACACGTTGTTAGGAAGACTGACGATAGCGCAGGAAAGGGCTAGGAGCGGCCAGCCACACCGTAGCATTTGCTATTTTTAGGGCTGTCAAAAGTGGGAGTTCGAACCCGCTATCCCCCGAATACTATATCTTATTCATAAGTTAGAAGTAACAGACATGATAGAAGGTGCGAGAATGATTGCTGGTACGAGATGTTGATGGTATAGGAGGCAATTTTAATGACGGTGCAGACCTTCCTATTGAGGTATTTGGTGGCTAAATGGTAAGTCGTATCACAAAACTGATGGCACAGTCTGTGGTCCATTTGGTGTGATCTACAACTTTGGTCCTATGGCATTTTGTCGTTTCTCTATCCCATATACGTTAAATTTGGCTCTATTTCTGGATTTACCTAAATTTTGCACTTTGTACTCGTATAATTGATGGTTTGAATCGCTTATATGAAAGGCAGGATCATCAAAATCTACACGAATATTGGTCCACGCAGTAGCCATATGTGAGCCAAATTCAATGTTTGAAACTGTCACATAAGTATCTGAAAAGTAATTCAATGTGTGAAAACCTTACACAAATTTCACCCTATTCAACGATTCTAAATCAACTTTACCTATAAATAGGTGAGATACGAGGATATATCTAGAGTGTTAAGGCAAAAGAGTATAAGTCAAAAAAGTTAAATTTTCAGGAGAGCCTTTTTTTTGTTCAAAGGTTAATCTTTACTTATTTGTAAAATTATTGTTTCATAATATGGCTTTTGATGTTCTTCTACATAATCTACCATGAGAAATTTTTATATTTACATATTTAAAAATGTAATATGTGACTTATATTATCATGACCATATCCATAGTGTGACTTATACTTATATGACGAAAGGAAATGTATCTATTCTTTCTGAAGTTCTAATCATACTTTCATTGGGAAATAAAATACGGAGGAAGGAGCTAAAATATTAAGGTAAAATGACACTACTTTATTTATAATTGTATGTTCAAAATTGACCAGAGCTAAGTACCATAAATTCACAATAACATCCTCCATCTGGAATAAGAAATTATTCACACAAACAAGTCTTACTATGATAAAGGACGTACAATGCACAGAAACTGACTGGAAATTTGTGTTTAAACAATAATACGAAGAGAGATAAAATGGACATTGATATTCACTCAAGACAGTCTGTAATAGTTGAAGGAAGTTTAATCATCATCCATGTCTTCTTCTATGTCAGGATAAACTTCTGGAACTCCGGATGCGCACTTCAGGTTGTGATAGAAAGAATGGAATATTTCTGCAACTAGTGGTAGAAGATCCATGATATCCTTCTTTTTCTCTCTTGTGATTGGCAACGGAGCGCTGTAACATCTTTGAGGTCGAAGTACAGCATCGGTTTTACCTCTGCGAATAAAGCTTAATTGTTTAAAGTCGTCATCCTCTTTGAGGCTATTTTTGAAATGAATCATGCCAAACTCTTTGGTGTATCTGAACCACTTGCATGTAACCAGCTGAATGGTTCTCCATTCGTGTCCTTCTTTCTCAATTGCAATGTGCACTTTAACAAACCTGCGAAGTCCAAAAAGTCGGAATGAAGGAGTTCTATAACTTCAAAATGTCTTTTCTTCCCTGCTGTACGTACCAATTGGTACCAATCGTGCGGATGGTAAATGGGGAGTTCTTGTTTCTTCTTTTGCTTTTCGATAAGTGCATGGTCAACATCGCATTCCATGTGGCTATGGCCACTGACCATGAACTTGTGATCAACTACTTCAAGGTCGGGATTATCTTGCATTACCGTCAAAAGCATCGAGGCCACATGCGAGTTCTTATTTTGACCTCCACAAGTGACAGAGTAAAGAATAACATGTTTAACATCTGGTGCAAGATCTGTAACAAATTTGTTTCACTTCAAGATTAATGGTGAACGAGTACAAGTAGTGTTCATGTTGAGAAAGTTCGACTTATATTGTTTCGAGTAACAAAGGGAAGCTGTGCTGTCACATCACAACAGTATAACTTGAGTTATACTACTTTTCCTGAACACAAATCAAAACTTCAAAATTGTACTCTTTGAATTAAACCCATTTTCATAACCACTTTTCATTTTAGACTTATACTGATTTGACGTTTCGGAAGAGCATATTTTTTTATATAATTTAGGTGACTTATCTCATTTTAGCCATTTTTTGACTTATACTCTTTTGCCTTAACACTCTAGATATCATAGGACCAGCCATTTAGATCGCTAAATGGGGCCACGGGCGTCATATCGTACAATCCGTTTTGCGATATGATGCACCGTTTAGCAGCAGTTATGTGAATGAAGGTGAACATTCATATACTTCCGTATGTCGATCTATATTTATTCATTGAAGTCGATTTCTACCGATCTAGAAGGGTTTTGTCTGCCATTGTAATTAATCATTTACAAATCAATAGTGACTTTAAGCAGGAGGGCGTAGCTATTGTAATCAGTACTTCCCACATCGACTTTAACTGGCGGTAGGAATGGGGCCCTCCTCCAACTCCTTTGTACCATTGTAATGAATAAATCCCTTCTCGATTTGACTAGCAGGAGGCAAGGGAGCGTGCAATTTTTTTCAAAACTCCTTCACCGGGCGAGTTGGCCGTTCGGTTATGGGCACGCGGCTGTGAGCTTGCATCCGGGAGATAGTGGGTTGGAATCCCACTGTTGGCAGCCATGAGGATGGTTTTCAGTGTTTTCCCATTTTCACACCAGGCAAATGCTGGGGCTGTACCTTAATTAAGACCACGGCTGCATCCTTCCAACTGCTAGGCCTTTGCTATCCCATCGTCGCCATAAGACCTATCTGTGTCGGTGAGACATAAAGCCAATAACAAAAAAGCAAAACTCCTTTACCGATTCTGTTTTACAGTAGGCAAAGGTGCCCCCTTGCAAAGGTACCCCCATTATAAACAAATTTACCCATCAAAATGTGACTGACGTTACGCACAGTGAATTGCAGTATACAAGTGGACCTGTCGTTGTTATCACAACTCCGCAACTCGCACTTTACATTGGAAATAACGTCTGCGGACCTCCCTATGCTGTTTCTCGGATAACGCCAAGAGACATGTAATTTAAAAAAATCTTATTCACTTCATGCACAGTAATTTACTTCGATATCTGTATACAATGTAGAATACCGTAGCGAAGCACGGGTACATTTGCTAGTAATCCAATAAAACTACCGGCCGCTTTGTGGACATCATATTCAGTCAGAACAGATTCCCAATTTTCCTTTTCTAAGGCTTTAGTTAAAGTTTCATAATTTATTATGGCATTGTTCAGTGTTTTTCCTTCCATTTGTGGTATATAATATTTCTGAGATTGTTTTTGTATGAGAAAAATAGATCTGTAGTCTGTGATACTGGTATGTAGAACACATGAGTACCGGGTGAGTTGGCCGTGCGGTTAGAGGCGCGCGGCTGTGAGCTTGCATCCGGGAGATAGTGAGTTCGGATCCCATTGTCGGCAGCCCTGAAGATGGCTTTCCGTGGTTTCCCATTTTCATACTAGGCAAATGCTGGGGATGTACCTTAATAAAGGCCACGGCCGTTTCCTTCCGATTCCTAGACCTTCCCTATCCCATCGTCGCCATAAGACCTATCTGTGTCAGTGCGACATACAGCCACTAGCAAAAAAGCATATGAGTTAAAATTGTTATTTGGCCTATATGAGATTTAACATGAATGTGATCTGTACATGTTCTAGATTTTGGGTTTATTCTGGTTGCAGAGTTAATGTATGAAATGAAACTATTAGCACTTAAGGTGTTTATATATTCATTTTTAATTTTTTGAACGTAGGCCACTGACCAGTAGGGTTTAAAATGTAAATGTTATTATCTCCCATTATTATATAATGTAAGCCTCCGTGGCTCAGACGGCAGCGCGTCGGCCTCTCACCGCTGGATACCGTGGTTCAAATCCCGGTCACTCCATGTGAGATTTGTGCTGGACAAAGCGGAGGCGGGACAGGTTTTTCTCCGGGTACTCCGGTTTTCCCTGTCAAGTTTCATTCCAGCAACACTCTTCATTATCATTTCATTGCATCTATCAGTCATTAATAATCACCTTGGGAGTGGCCTCTCCATTGTAATACTAGCCTATATATGTTTCATTCATTACATTCCTGACCCGGTCTCAGACTGGAAAACAGGTTGTAGGTTTTCATTTTTCATTGTATAATGTGTGGCTGCAGGTATCTGCTGAAGTGTATTTACTAGTTCTTCTATGAATTTCTTTGGGCTTGTGAGGGTGATCTGTACATATCAAGTATAAAATAACTTACTTTATGATATTTTAAGTTGAGCAGGCTACCATTTGCAGCTTTCAGGGTTCTCACGGTAGATAGTGCAATATTTTACTGCTGTATAGTTGATTCATTTGTTCAAGTCTTGAAGGGTGTTTACAATGCATGTAGTGATATTGTCTTGTAAGGTAAGGCCCAACTCATGATCTGGTTTCTTATACTTAACCTATTATCTAGTATTACTATTTGTAATTGCTTGGTGCACGATAACTTCAATATAAGTATATTTATGAATCACTTGGCTCAGGTATACATACCCTAACTTGTATCCTCAGTCTCTCTGCTTCATAGGAGCTGCTGGTAGGTCAGCTGCAGTCTTAATTTGAAGTATGGGGCTGTCCTCATTTTTTGTCATGAAGATTTTCGCGTTCTTGGTGCAAGCGAATTTGTAGTTCGTGGAGTATTTGGTATTTCTGGCTAGCCAGTATAGATTTTTGTTCTGTTTTGTTAGATGTTCATATGTCCCCACTAACTTTAATATCTGCAAAGAGAAGGTTCCCATGTTTTCTTTTTTGTCCATGATCGTGTTTTTTGTTTTACGCGAATAGAATTTCGCAGTTATGAGAGGGATTTTCTTCCTTTCGTCCTAATCCGTAAACCATGGGAGTTGGTGGCAATATTCAATGTTCCTGTCAGGTTGAATTTCCTCTCCAACTGCATCTGCAACATGAGTTACTACAGTATATCGTACACACCCTCGTCCTTAGAGACTGGTATGCCGGCGATTTCTAAACTATAACATTCTTAGATGATTATTTTTCAAGATCATTGATTTGCTCCTTCAAATGATTATTTTGTTCTATGAGAGCACTATTTTCAGCCTTGCTGTTCTTTACTTTGCTGGTTAGATAGTCTATGCGCTTTTTAAGTTCACTCTTTTGCTGTAGTAGTTCATCAAATTTTCTGGACTGAAACTCCAGTGAGCTGCAGAGGTCTTTCAGGATTTCTTGCATGCTGTTCACAGCTTTACATAGGCTAATATTGTCCGCTTTGTCTTCATTCTGCTGAAAAGTGTATGAAGGGAATTTATCAGAAGTAGGGTTATATTTGCATTGTTTACAATGCCACAAAATTTCCCCTGGATTTGCCAGCATTGTCTTAAAAGCAGCATTTGAATTTCACGCACAGTTTAAATGCAACGTTTCACCACACTCTCATTTCCACTGTACATAATTTTCTTCTTCTTTAGCTACACTTTGCAGGAACTGCACATAACATTGCTGGTATTGGGTGCCATGATATAAGACATATATCAGTCAAAGTTAGTATATAACAGGTTACCCACAATGGCTGGCTTGCGGTCATTGGCTATTCGAGCGTGACGTCACAGAGATACCTGCTCTCTGATTTCGGGAGCGCTTTCCAAAGGAATTTAGTAACTACGATATGTTCCAACCAAACAATTATTAGCCCATGTGTCCCCTATACCTGCTCAAACTGACTTTGTCAATAGTAAGTAACAAACATAATAATGTACAATACAAGAGCTAATCGTTTTACAAGACCGTGGTTATTGCTAATAGGTTTGTAGTAGCCACACTACGCTACTGAAATCTAATAGAATATTCTGAGTTAAGGGGAGTTGTAAAGCCCTATATTGCCAATGTTAAAATGACAATATAAATGCCCCTTTTTCTCAGCATCTATTAGATATATTAATTTAATACTTTTACAGAGTGTTTATTGGTTCTTCCTCAGTGTACTGATCCTCATTCATGTGGAAAACTTTAATAGAAGTTTTAATTTTTTTCATTGAACCTTGATGTTAAAAGTAAGAGTTCCATATAAACAAGCTAAATCGTTAATTATTCACTTCAAAATCCTTCTGGTTGGTAATCATCATCTTCTCCATCTTTATCACCAACTACTTTTCTCCTTCTTTTGGATCTGGCCTGTTTGGTCATGTTTGTTGCAGCAATTGCCGCCTTCATAATTCTCTCTCTGTCCAACGCCCCTGACATGTTTTACGTACAGTATTGAAACCTGCTGGCAAACCAAGATATTCCAATACTTATAGTCTTGCAGTATATCCATCATTAAATGTAATACCTGCATCATACACACCCAATTGTGATATTGGCATACCCAAAAATACATTTTTCGTATTCTAGACCATACAGAAAAATTTTCGGAACACACCCGGCACGAATCTCCGTTCAACTTTCCATCACTTCTACGTCATTGGATCCAATTCTTCCTTAGTTCCTAATTTTTTGGAAAACTGAAGTATTTGTTATGGCTTTTGGTTTTCACTCAGTTCTTATTGCACACAGCAACCGTACACCTCGTACCACGCATATTTGTATGCAACCCGAGACAAATCAGTTCAAGTCACACATAAAATAACACTGGCATAAGAATGCAGCTATTCACCACAAGTACTAGTCATAGAAAGCAGCATAAAACTATAAAATCAAAACTGCATCTCACTTGCACATATTAAATAACTCACACACTACTCACATACAGTATTACTGCACAGACTTTTAGCAAGACTGGTGGGCAAGGTGACTAACCCTGTCGGTGGGTAACTGGCTCACGTCATAACCGAGCGTAGCCGAAATTCCCCGAATGCAGAAACCCATGTTCTGAACAACCTGCTATATATTAAGCTTGTATATCAGTGTTTTCTTGAGCAAATGTCTTTACGCCGTGTCGACATGATCTGTCAATCAATCACTACTGATCTGCATTTAGGGCAGTCGCCCAGGTGGCAGATTCCCTATCTGTAGTTTGTCTAGCCTTTTCTTAAATGATTGCAAAGAAATTGGAAATTTATTGAACATCTCCCTTGGTAAGTTATTCCAGTCCCTAATTCCCCTTCCTATAAACGAATATTTGCCCCAATTTGTCCTCTTGAATTCCAACTTTATCGTCATATTGTGATCTTTCCTACTTTTAAAGACACTACTCAAACTTATTCGTCTACTGATATCCTTCCATGCCATCTCTCCACTGACAGCTCGGAGCATACCACTTAGTCGAGCAGCTCGTCTCCTTTCTCCCAAGTCTTTCCAGCCCAAACTTTGCAACATTTTTGTAACGCTACTCTTTTGTTGGAAATCGCCCCGTCCCTTATTGGCATTTCAAAGAGCTGGCAACACTATTTCTGAACCCAAATCAACGTTCATTCTCATGTAATTTGCCTTATTTGACGGCTCTAATATCCATAATTCTAAGTATGTTTACGTCAATCATTTCATCTTGATGACCTTACTTTATACTTTTAATCATTAGCAACTGACTTCGTATATAAATACATCATGTTAGCAATACAGAGGATGGAGCAAGTGGCCGTACGGTTATGGTCGCGCAGCTGTGAGTTTACATTCGGGAGATAGATGCTTCGAACCACACTGTCGGCAGCCCTGAAGGTGGTTTTTGTGGTTTCCCATTTTCACATCAGGCAAATGCGGGCGCTGTTTCTTAATTAAAGCCATGGCCACTTCCTTCCCACTCTTAGCCCTTTCCTATCCCATCGTCACCATAAGACCTATCTAAGCAAATTGTAAAAATTAAAGCAATACAGAGTAGACCTCATAGAGGATCTTTTATATCCAAGAAAATAAAGATGTAACATCAAATACCTATGGGAATATTCCTCACATAAATAATAATGCATCACCTGCGCATACCCAGTACATAAATAAAATTCCCTGTTATTGTAGTAACTCGCAGATTCCAACTTTATCCTTATCTAATCACAAATTATTCTTGAATACTCTCCTAGCGTAATATAGTCATTCTTAGTTCACTTAGAGACCTTTAATTTTTGCCATACCACTTCCATTCTCTCTCATATCCATAGCATTCTCAACATAGTATTACCACACTTGAGTTCTTACTCAAATATGTCGTCGCACATTGCATTTGAAATCGTTTAATACGTATTGTGATCTATGAGTTCTCTATATTTCTAACACGTTGTATCATCATGAAGACTCTGATCACCGAGCTCGATAGCTGCAGTCGCTTAAGTGCGGCCAGTATCCAGTATTCGGGAGATAGTAGGTTCGAATCCCACTGTCGGCAGCCCTGGAAATGGTTTTCTGTGGTTTCCCATTTTCACACCAGGCAAATGCTGGGTCTGTACCTTCATTAAGGCCACGGCCGCTTCCTTCCCACTCCTAGCCCTGTCCTGTCCCGTCGTCGCCATAAGACCTATCTGTGTCGGTGCGACGTAAAACAACTAGCAAAAAAAAAGACTTTGATCGTCACTATTATTCCCTGTATATTTGGATGATCCCTGGCCATTTATTGGAATTTAAATTCATAGTAACTGACATGAAATACTTAATGTTTGACAACATATGACTTTCTCTCTCAGTTCTTCCGACCTGAGATTACTTCCCTATGTACTAGGTTCACTAACCTCCCTATGAAATATTGATTACATTTCGATGACTAAAATATCATTACCGTCCAAGCTTATCCGCAAATATCTATCTGAGGAACAAAAACTATAAGTTGCAGCAGAGGAAGGTACCGGTACAATGATTTATCACATAGCCAGACACCATAGCTTCTGTTCTATGGATCGCACTTTTTCAATTGTAAGAAAGGTTTTCAATCGAGGCAATTTGGCTTGCACCCGTACCAAGTGCGAACAAATTTTAGTGAACGTATCGGCCCTTTTTGCTTTCAAAGTCGTTGTAGAAGTGTTGGAAGCTGCTAGGTTCATTTATTTGTTTGTTGATTCCCCCAATCATAAATATTTAAAGATTGTGCTCTTGCTTGTGAGATATGCTATTCCTACTTTATGAGTCAAAGTCAAAGTTACTGAATTTAGCAATCTTGTTAATGAAACTGCTGAAACTCAGGTAGCATACTTGACTGAAATTTTGACCAAATATGGTTTATTGTACAAATTTGTTGCAATATCTGCTGAATAAACACTACACATGCACCCGTACTTCACAACACCATTAAGACAATAGTAGATTCACTTCCAGTTGATTTTGAAGGCAATGTGTATAAAATATTCCACTATTTTCATATTTACGCTGTCAGAACAGAAACATTGAAAGAATTCTGTTTATTTGCAGGTGTGGAATTTAAGAATCTTCCTAGCCATACAAAATAAGGTGGGTGACATTACTGACAGCCATCAAACACATTATAGACACATATGACTGCCTTAAAGCGTATTTTTTGGCTATAGACCAATGTCCAAATGTTCTCAAAGCATTTATTGAGAATCCTACTTCTCTTCATTGGTTGAAGGTCCTAAGGTCAGTTGGAGATTTATCAGGAATCCATCAAATCTCTTCAGTGTGAGAAAATTTCAAATGTAGAGTCTTTGTTTGACATTAAGAAGCTCATTGCTAAATTGGAAAACTTCATATATTGTAAATTTTATGCACCTGATGTGGAAGAATTATTTTGAAAATTGGAGGAAGGGAGTGTCATTATATTGTCTCAGTTTTCATGTGACCGGGCGAGTTGGCCGAGCGGGTAGAGGCGCGCAGCTGTGAACTTGCATCCGGAATTTACTGGGTTCGAATCCCACTGTCAGCAGCCCTAAAGATGGTTTTCCGTGGTTTCACATTTTTACACCAGGCAAATGCTGGGGCTGTACCTTAAGTAAGGCCATGGCCACTTCTTCCCCATTCCTATCCCTTCGTCGCCATAAGACCTGTCTGTGTCGGTGCGATATTAAGCCACCAGCAAAAACTTTTCCTGTGGCACTGATTCAGTTTTTAATGACTCTGTTGAGTGTCTTGAGACATGGACACAACATGACGAAGAGTTCGGAGTGTTTGACTGGAGTACTCTGAACAAGAAGCCTGTGTGGTATGGAGTTAAAGAAAGTATGAAGATTCTTAAGAAGGTACAAGAGACTTCCAGAGAAATTTAGTGACTACACTTCTTGGTGAGTTTAATCGACTTGTAGAAGCTATGAATATGTATGGAAAAAATTGGAACAGTGAAAAATAAAGTGCAGCTGACAAGTGGTTATTTGTTATGGAGAACATGCAAAGAACATTTTATATTAGTTAGGCTACATACTGAACCCATGAGCTTTGAGTCATAGGGATCCAGAGTTATAAATTCATTACATGAGGTCCCATATAAATTACAAGCCATGAGTTCTAGCTGCATTTTTATCTCTGACCAAAGACGGCACGTGGAGAACAGGTGGTGATTCTCATTTTCACGCTAGAGAAATCACGTCACCCGCACGTGTGCAGGGATACGGAGAAATTTGGCGGAACTATTTTTCTAATAAAAGTACATTTTAAGAAGAATTGGCGACGAAACTGCCGTAGCAAACGTCAGGAAATAGTAAATGAAACAACTTGATCGTTAGACTTTAGACCGCTAAATATCTCCGGAAGAAAAATTGTCGAAAGACGCGCCTGTTCGTCTGTTACATCGACCAAAATATAGTGCCTAGCTTATGAGGTAATTTAACAACTCAGTTGATTAAGAAAAAACCCTCAAATGCTTATCATCAACCCCGCTACTAAACTAAGCAACCGTGTGTTATGTCGTGATCAGCCATAATTATATTTCTATGGGGTGACAAAGTGTACGTAAAATTTTGGCGGTAAATGCAGACGGCATGGGAGTGGGAGTGAATCTTATAAAAGAACACCGCGCCATTTGCAATCCAGCATTGTTTTCAGTGAATTTGAAGCGACCGCACGTCACTCAGACGGACATTAAAATCGGTTTTGTAGACTAAGTCCCCACAGAGGAAGGCAGTTTGGCCAAGGTGGCTATCTAACGTCATCCTCAAGGGGGGAGAAATTGTCAGTCAAATTAACGGTATTCCCAGGTGGAGCCGTCATGTAAATTCACGTCCAGGCAACAGACGGTCATTATAATGCCGAAGTCCTGCAGTTAAATTAGCTAACATCGAACTTTATTACGGGTGCGGATCGGTGATTTGACGAACTTATTCGGTTCGCGAAGAAGAGAACGTGTGAAGGTCATTTTTTGTTTATGTCATTATTTTCAATTGAATGACGTTACAATTGAACGAAAGGAAGAATATGTTTGTAAAACCACTATCTGTCGAGATGGCTAGATAAAACTGAGAGAGGCTGGTGGGCCTGTTATGATGTGAGACGACGTACTACTACAGGTAGGTATGTAGACTACCTTTGTTATAAAGTGCATTTATTTATTTCATGATGTCACCATTTTGTGTATCTGTGACACATTTTGGTCACCCTTTTATTTCGTAAAAATTTTAGAGGAATACGACAAAAAGTCGTTTTTTAATGTTTCTTGGATAACCGGGAAACTCGCGAAACTCGCGAAACTAGCGTGTGAAATGTTGTACAATAGTAGATGTGATGGCTGTAAAACGAATACAATGTCTAGAGCAAAGTATCATTTCCGGGCGTTTATTTTCTATGTTTGTTGTTTGCCAAAATTAAGACATTAATTTATCATAAAATTCTGTTCGGCGTAAAGATGAAATTCCTGTAAGTGTAATCCGTGGTTTACCATTTACAGCGAGTGCGCTATAACGATGGAAGATCTGCTGTTGCGGAATGCACACCGTTGTGTTTTCGGCGCTGTAAAATTTGTCAAGGGAAGTAACGAGGCGAGACCGGTGTGATTTGTTAAAGGGGAGTGCTATTCCAGAAGTCTGTTGAAATCTGTGTAGAATTGATGAGAGGAATATAACGGTAAACATTTTTATAAGTCAAGTTGTGAGTTTTGGTTTGTATATATTCTGTTGTCAATCTCAGATATGTGAGGAGAGATGGTTAGTTTGTCACAGAGAGTTTTATGTAACAACATAGTGGATCACCCAAGAGAGCACGTCGTGATAGCACATGGTATAAGTCTTACAAAGATGAGAAGAAATGTGGACCAGGTTGTTGAAATCCTGTAGTGCTGAAGAGACGTTATGCCGGGATTTTAACTGTAGGGAACCCGAGAATTTACTTTGTTTAATTAGTGATATGGGAATAGGGTCGTTCCATAGTTAGGACTCCACGTGAAACCATAGGACCGTGATGGATAAGAATATTACAAGTAACGTTTTAAATTAAATCTCTTTGCATATTCTGTGTTGATCAAGAATTGTATTTCATGCGAGTTGCCAGCGAGGCGAGGTTTTCATTTGATGCAGGTTAAGATAACTGGTGTTTTCTTTTTGTTAAGTGATAGCGAGGATGGGCCGTGTTCCCGTTAACAAGCCAGCTGTTCGGCGGTCGAACCAGTTTATAGTTAGAAACAAACTGTTACTGAGATTTGTAATTTGTAGTAAAGGTTTGAAATTAGATTTCATTATTTTAGAAGAGAGTCGTTTTATTAGAGACTTGAATTCATTATCGAAGCGACGGAAAAGACACGATGGTACGTTATGTTGGAAATAACCATTTTCAGGAATGTCAAAATTTGAGAATCGGTAGTGATGTTGTTTGATGTTGTTGAGGGTTGTACAGAGTTTTGCGATTATTTTATTTGAATGTCACGATAGTTGTCAATTCATAGAGCTCGTGATGGGTGATTGTGTTGTTGTTGGTTTCCAAGGCAAAAATGTAGGTTCTTGTGATTTGAGGTCATACTTATGGAGCATATGGAATGCAGTAGTCCATCCACCCTAGAGTTGGGTGAGGTGCATTACGACACTTGAGTCTTATCGACCTGAAATCATAGGGAAGGAGGTGCCGGAATTAGTCCAAGGGATAACCATAGACGTTATAAGCGATTTGACATAGGTTGTTTTATTTTGCGTGGTATATAAATTTATGCAGATTATAGGATGTAAGTTTAGTATTATCCAAGCTAGTTTCTTAATGAGTATTACTGTTGCACCATCCTGAGGGGTAGTTTCATGCTTGCACCATATTGGGCGATCATTTTTTAATATGAACATTAACTTGGGTAACAATTGCTCCGGCTATTTTTCCCCTCGATCTTCCATTATCCTAATAGATCATCTAATGGATGAGTGCACTATTAATTTGATGCTGAGTGTCGTTGGCTAAGTTCATTTTAAATATTCATTATATTCGCAGTTATTGCCTCAAGGAAATCTAGCGGAATCGTAACTTAGAATTCTCCTATCGGAATATATACGATATGGTAATCCTAACTTTGCCTGGTGACACCTCTCAGGGATAATGAAATTACTTTTTCAAAAAAAATACTATTTTAACGTGAGGTCAACTGAGGCACCACATCTCAACATCAACAAATTATTCTCGATACCATTCATTATCCAAAATCATTATTATGTTTCCAAGTCCAGTCATCCGAATATAAGTGAAAAAAAAAAATATTTTTAATGGATTAATTCAAAAATTACCTAAATCATAATAATATCAGCCTATCTCCTAAAATAATAACCTCTAAATTAGAAAATCTATATTTTATTTCTTGATTCCGGAATCACAAAAGAAAATAATATTTATCATTATCAATTATCTTCTTCTTCTTCTATAATAAAGAAATCTTTTGGTTGAAAAATAAGTCTGAGTCCCTAATCCTAATTAAATTTCTTAATACCATTATTTAATTTAAGTCCAGCAGTTCTTGTTACTTTTATACATAATCAACTGGTAATTAAAAAAATTAATAAAAATGATTTGAAGAAAAAAAAATGCTTATTTTCGTCACTATCATATCAACATTATTTCATTATTCACTCTTTTTGGCGTCTTAACGTTAGTAATCACAAGTAAGTTCCAAATTATTTTGGCCCAAAAATGGCTATTTCAAATATATTTTGTTCTTAAAATGAAAAATATTGGTCTCCTCGAAAGTATCATTAGATTAAAATATTCAAATAACATCTTAAATAAATGTAGGTATCGTTCAAAGTTTAATTATCATTGTATTTCTAATAGAAATTGTACTAAACATGTTTTAGGGTTTAGCAATTATTAATCAGGCATCCCTGCTTCCGTAGACATGCATTTGGTTAATTCCTAAACGTAATCGCAGTAAAGGTTTTTGAATTATGGGATTATTATTTGAATTAAAATTCATTCTTGACAACAAACTTCCAATGACATTTATAACAACGTTGGTATGAATTAATTATAAAGACGACAAGTTTCCCTTCATATATTTCCTACCTGGATATTTCTTCCGAAGACAGTGTAAGGTAACCTAATTATATGAAATATGCGGTGTCTTGCAATGTACGCGTGTACCATTAACCCTAAATACCATTCATAATCATTTTATTATTCTGCCGCAAATAGTAATCATCACCATCGGCTCATATTACGTCGTATTTACCGTCAAAACTACTCATAAATACATCTATCTCTCCATCTACTACCATTAATTACCATCATATCATATAATTCAATCTCATAAACACATTACGACGAATAATTATACACGTTTGCACATTAATGTGCCAATCAAACCATAAATTCTCTATGTAAACACATATCATCACCAACATGACGGCAAATCATTCCAACATCATATTACTTTATCATAATAGTACACTTTTGGGTTATAATTCATATATCATACGCGTAAACATGCTAGCTTAATAATAAAATGCATATATAAATTAAATAAGTTGATATCTACTCACTTTTCATTGCGTCGAATCGGCAAACATATTCAGGTTATACGTAAATCAACTATCTTCTTCAAGAATATTTAAGGTTACGTCATTCAAAATATGAAGTTTTCGTCCCATAATAGTTATAAATTACAGTCCAAATCTCTCCTGGTTTTGCCTTACGCATTCCTATATTATGTCATAGACTGTAGAATCTGGAAGAAGTACCTATTCCCCTATTAGTAATAATAGCTCAACATGGACAATTTCATTTCGAAGATAATAACGTCTGTGATTTTATCACGAAGAACTAGGTTAAATACCGAACCAAATATACACTATAATATCATCACAAATTTACTACATATCAATTTCAAGAAAATAAATATCTCTTTGGAACTTATCTTGTGATTACTGACGTTAGATGGTCGGCCTCGGACTGGATGTTGTCATCTAGGGACTGCGTCGAACGGCATCTTCCTCTGCTACGTCCCCATTTGGTTGTGACTCGGGATTCGGGATAGCAGTAACAGCTGGGCGGCTTCCGTCAGACAGTCGGCTCCATATCCCGTTTAGCCTTGCATCATGATGTTGCGGTCGATCATAACAGAAAGAAACATTTCCAATCCATGCATTAGTTTCATATCCATACTCTCAAGAATAAATTTCAGGCTTGTAATTAATGTCAGGTTTTAAAATAATACTTCAATATTGATCTTTAGTAAGAACTTGACAGTTAAATTTTTGCAAGTTATTCCTGTAAATATTCTCTTTTCTATACGGCTAATCACTTTATACTTCGTAAAATTTAACTTGGTTACTTGTACGGACTTGAATATCCACTTCGACTACTGTTAGGGTATTTCCTAACTCCCTTCACGATTTGTCTGTTTTGCGAATATTCTCTCACTTCGCGAGCTCTCCAGTAAGTAACTTGTATAATATCTTCCTTCTGTCCAGACGAATACTGACTATATTTCGTGAGGATAGTTTATTTCGATTTTACGTTGCGGAATTTTTTTTATTGTTCAGCTTCTTGTTCTTCTTTTAACAATATTAAAACCTTCTATTATTTTACCACGGCCGTATGGATCCTTGACAATTCCCCGTCTCGGTCCGTGATCTAGGCATCTTTAATTTGTCGAATAAATATCTTTGCCGTCACGTGCACGGCCTTCTTGAATATATACACGCTCGTAAAATGTAAACACTTCGAAATCATGGCCTAATTTATTTAATATGTGCATTCCTTTGTGACGTATGGCCCAATTACGTAATCTTCGCGATTACTACCGTGCATGGCAAACTTATAGCTTCGTATGACGACCTTCATCCCGGAATTAGGACGATGAAAACGGTACATTTATCCTCCTGCCATAGATAAATAAATATGCTGCTCGCAGTATATTTATTTCAATTTTTATTATTCTAAACTGATGTAGCTTTTCATCGGCCTGATTTCGCTCATCTATATCATATGTTTCAGATTTTAGTTAATATTCTATTCTTGATCTTCTTTATAATATGGTTTCATGTTTGATGCATTGTATACGTTTTGATATGTCCCATCCAGGCTTTCTAACATATATGCGTTGTTCCCATAAACCTTCTTTACCACATATGGACCATCATATAAATGAACGAATTTGGCGAATATTCTTTCTGAAACGTTAGAGATTGGTACTTTCTTTATCATTACCAAGTCATCAACCCGGAATGGTGAGTGGAATTTCTTATGTTGGACTCTTCTTCGGCGTTTGTTTGCCTGTTCTTCTAATTTGGCACTTACTATTTGATTAATCTCTTCGCAAGTGGGTTTTGGTTCTTCATCTTTTCCTATAATCTCATCCCATGGTCGAGTTGGTCGTTCGTTCAAATGTACGAGTCTTGGTATCTGGCTCGTTGATTCATGGACAGTGTCATTCATACATGCTTCGATTATTTTAATTACTTCAATCCATTTCCAATGACTTTGGGAGCAATATATCCTACAATATTTAGAAATTTCTCGCATGCATCGCTCCACTGGATTGGCTGATGGGTGTCTTACTGAACAATAGACATGTTTAATTCCTAAAATTTGCATTGCATCCTGGAATTCACCCGATGTAAACTGTGTTCCTCTATCAGTTAAGATTCTTTTCGGTTTTCCCATCTGAGGTATAACGTTTTTGTTTATAACTCTCAGTATTTGTTTAGTTGTTGCTCTCTGTATAGGCTGTAGGACTGTGAATTTTGAAAAAATGTCCATTGTGACAACTATATACTTATTTCCTTTAACAGCTGTTGGTAACCTTCCATATAAATCTGTTGCAAAGATCTCACGAGGAGCTGTTGGTATTATCGCAATTGGTTCCTGCTTGGTAAGGAAAGGAGTATATTTTGTCCTTTGGCATGTATCACAGGTCTTGATTACATCTCTAATTGTTTGTCTCAATCCTGTCCATGTAAATCTTTCCATTATCGTCCTCACCACCTTTTCTATTCCTCCATGTCCAATTATCCTATGGGCATGCCAAATTATCCCTTTCTGCAAAGATCTGGGTACTACTATTTTGGTCTTTTTCAAATCTTTGCCGACATACTGCTTCAATATTCCATGTTCCATTATATATTTACCATCAATATTATTTTCCCTGTCGTCATCGAAATCACTTTGTTCAATCCTTGTCATTTCTAACATTAATTTCTCATCTGCTCTTTGCCATGCCGATATATCCCTTAGTTTTTCTAAAAATTCTTCGTCCTGTCTTACTAATTCGATCTGATTTATAGTTTCTTCTTTTACCACAGGATTCCTGCTTAATGCATCCGCGAGGATATTGTCCTTCCCACTACAATGCTCAATTCTAATATTAAACTGTTGGGCGAATAAAATCCATCGGGTGACTCTTTCACTTAGCATCGCCGCTTTAAGACCGAATTCCAAAGCTTTGTGGTCTGTACGTATAGTAATTGGAAATCCATATACAATCTTTTTCCACTGTTGCAGAGCATAAATAATTGCTAGTAACTCGTGCTCAGTTGTTGTATAGTTTACTTCATGGCTGCGTAACTTGCGGCTTGCAAATGCCAAGTATACTCGATCCTCATCATTTTCTGGCGCCTCTTGGTATAAGTAGCTCCTATACCGACATTTGATGCATCCGTTTGTATGATAAACTCTCTAGTATAATCCGGATATCCTAACTTGATACTATTTGCCATCAATCTTTTCATTGCCAGGAAAGCTTCTTCTGTGTGAGTATTCCATTTCCATTTGTTGTTTAATTTTAACAAATCCTGCAATGGCGCTGCAATTTCTGTATATCCTTTACAGTGATTTGCGAAGAACTGGGTCATTCCCAAAAATTGCCTAACTTGTTTTATACGCGTTGGCCTAGGAAATTCGCAAATTGCTTGAATTTTAACTGGATTAGGTTTCACCCCGTTTCCGTCAATCACATGTCCGACAAATAATATCTCATTTTGACAAAATTTTGATTTGGCCAGGTTAATTTTGAATCCTGTAGTTTCCAAATTATCTAATAATTGCTTCAACTTACTACAATGTTCGTCAAATGTTTCTGTTGCAAAAACCATGTCATCCACATAGCATGTCACATATTCTTTTACGTCAGGTAACAGGTTCCTATCTAATGCCCTTATCAATACAGCACAACTGTTTTTCAATCCGAAAGGCAACCTACAATAAACATATGTTTGGTTGTCGAACATAAATCCGGTTAGAAGTCTAGATTTTTCTTCTAAAACTATATGATGAAACGAAGATGTAAAATCCAAACTCGAAAAATACTTCTTGCCCTTAAATTTCTTTATTATCTCCTTAATTTTTGGAACTTGATTATATTCTGGTATTAATTTCTCATTTAACTTTCTACAATCAAGGCAAATTCTTAGTTTTCCGTTACTTTTCTTTACAATGACTAATGGATTCAAATATGGTGTAATAGTCTTTATAATTATACCATCAGCTACCATCTCTTGGATGATCTTCCTTACTTCCTGGAAATATTTTTCAGGTACGTCATATAACCTTCCTTTGTATGGTGTCCAGTCATTTGCGATGATTTTATATTTAAAATTCGGAATCTTTCCCGGTTTATCCTTAAATATTCCTGAATACCTTTCTATTATCGAATATAATTTCTGTTTCTCTTTAGGACTCAATTTCGTTTCTGCGATCTTTCTCCAAATGTCTGGCTCTTCTTTTTCTTCATCTTTTATTAAAATCTTCTCCAAGCTATGTATAATTTCTTCCATTTCCTGAGTCTCATTTAACGGTATTTCCTCTTCCATTAACTTTTCAGTTTCAATAGCTTCAAATTTCATATGCTCCGTGTTTTCCGCCTTTCCCTCTAACTTTATCCTTTCCTTGATTATCTTTCCATTTTCCTTAACGATGGGAAACCTTACTTCCTGATTTTTCAAGTCTATTACCATCTCCGTTGTTACAATAAAATCCACCCCAAGAATCACATTGTATTTAATTTTGTTCATAATTATGAATGGGTGTTCAAATATAAATCTACCAATCCTGACATTTAAATAAGTTTGTAATTTACATTCGACAGATTTATCTGGTATAATCCCTCTTATTTTCATTTGTGCAACTGGTATAATTGGCAACTTTCCTTCTTGATTTACCTCAACAAATAATGCTTTTGATATAACACTTATACTTGCTCCTGAATCAACCAAGCAATGTGTTTTCAGGCCATTTATTCGTGCAGTAACAATGGGTAAGTACGATTTATTTTCTTTATGAATTTCTTGTGTCTCATCTAATAATTCATCCGGATCGATATCCCAAGCCTCAATTTGTAGTACATACCAACTCTTAATTTTGTCGCCCAATTTTTCCAAAATGTCATCTCCCTTACTCTCTACATCGAAATTGGCGTTTTTTTTTACTCTGGGAGTCTGTCTGATATGATTGAGCTTCTGGATTCAGTTTTTGCCCTTCTCTATCTTTTCTTTTGTATTCCTGAAGCTCTAGACTTTCGGCTCCCTCTATGTCTCCATTGATGTCTCGATCCCTGATCGCTTCTTCCCATCTTTTCTTTTCTCTAGTTTCTTTTCTCAATTCCTGTATATACTGTCTATTCCTATTCTCCCTATTATTGTACCTGTTCATCGGTGCTCCATGATACATTGGTCTCTGACTGTAACTTCCTCTTTCTCTTTCATTTCTAAATCGGCTAGGCTGTCGATGACATGGCAAAAATCGTCTCTCTTCATTCTGCCCTCCATTATCATGCCCATTCTGCCTGCATCTGCATCGGTTTCGATCACCTGTCCTCTCATCATCATCACTAAGTTCTCTCTTCCTTGAGCTTCTATCGTTTTCTCTTTTCTCGGATACCGATTTCTTCTGATTATTTTCCCAATTTATCACGTTCACTTCTTCTTGGTTGTTTGTATTTCTATGGATTCTTGCTGTCGGATGACTCGACGTCATATCCAGCTGCCTTAAAATACTTTCCATTTCAATTGCGGAAGTTACATTTGCAGCAGCTAATAATCTCTGAGTTTCTGGAGGAAACTGCTTTTGAATTGTCTTTATCGCCTCTAATTCGCTGGGCGCAGAATCTAGGTCCTGGAACCTATGAAACTGGTACGAGAAGTAGTCACTAAATCTTGTTGGTCCTACCGACGAATATCTTTTTGAATACAACTCCAATCTAAGGTTTTGTTGAATCTCCGGATTCCAAAATCGTTTGAGAAATGCGACCTTGAACTCATCATAATCGTGGAAAGTGTACTTAAATGCCTGATACCACAAATTTGGATTTGCATCTAAGTGTTTTTCTACTATCCTAAGTTTCTTTTCGTCAGGTATTCTATTTTCTTTAAAATATTCCTCCATTTCTCGCAAGAACCTCTTTGGTGACATTGCCGCGGTATTACTAAAATTTTTGGGCCTGTCATCGTACGTTTTTACAATATTTATAATGGCTGGGCTTCCATTTCCAATATTTCCAACTATAACGTCCTTACTGCTCTGATCAGTTTCGCCCGAAATTGTCGGTGTTCCTTCCCTGTCATTTATATTTATATCTACGATTCTCTGTTCATTCAATTGTTTTGACATCTCTAATTTTGAAGTTTGAATTTCACCCCTTATATTCTGAATTTCTTTCTTCATCTCGTCAATTCCCTGCTCCGTTCTAATCATTCTCTTCTCCGTTTCATTTTTGTTCTTCTTCATTTCTTCATTTAAAATTTTCATCTCATCTCCAATATGGTCACGTGCTAATATAAAATTATCCCCCAGCGTTTTATTTGCTGTTATTACGTTCTCATTTATGTCTTTTAACTTCTCTTCATATTGATTCCATTTTTCTTGGGAATCCACCCTCATCGACTCCATGTTTTCCGTTAGCTTCTTAATTTCATCCTCTTTCAATTCCTGGATATAATTTCTATTTTCAGCTAATTCTCCTCTAATTTTATCCATTTCATTATGGATCTCTTTGTTCTTATCCTCCATCTTTTCCATCATTTCAGTTCGAAGTTCGCTTATCCCGTTTTTCATCTGGGAAACTTCTTCTTCAATCTTGCCAATTCCTGTTCTAATCATCTCCTCTTGCCTCTTCTCCATCCTTCTCATCTCCTCAATCTGGCTTCGATGCCTTTCTTCTTGTTTTATTTGGTATTCCTCCTGTTTCTGTCGGTATTCTTCTCGAAATCTTCCAAATATTTCTTCCAATTGCTCTTTCTGTCTCACTTCTTGCTTCCTCAGTATTTCTTGCTGTTTTTCTTCTTGTTTCCTTATCATTTCTTGCTGTTTCTCTTCTTGTTTATGATTATGTTCTTTTTGCTCTTCTTTCATATTTCTCATCTCCACCATCATTTCTTTTAACATTTCCATTATTCCCTTCTGTTCGTCTTTTGTCTTGTCTAACTTTTCGGTTATCTGGTTTATCTGCTCATCCTTCTCCTTAAATTTCTGTTCCTGTTCTTTTTTTGCCTTTCCTGCATCCTCTATCATTCTATTTATCTCCTCATCCTGTCCTTGCAGTTTCTCTCCCTGCTCCTTCTGATATTCCTCTAATTGTAAACGAAGTTGGTTCAAACTCGTCATATTTGCATTTACTATAATCCAACCTACTCAAAAGTCCAAATTCCCTAAATTATGACTTAAATTCAATAAAGTTTATATCAATTGCTCAATCAATATGGAAAACCAACTATCTGACTTCCCCCGCTAATCAGCCGTCCTACCATCCCAGTCATCCAAAATATTGAAAATAAGCATTTTTTTTTTTTACATTATTACCCTATTATCTATTGCTATCTAAGCATAATACAATATAATGATTGAAAACAATATTATAAATTATCTTAACCAATTAATTATTTAAATTATTAATACAATCTATCTTAATAATTTTTATCCATCTCTTCTTCCACCTTTCTTCTGTATCCTTGGATTGTTTATCTTTCTCCCAACTCCTTCTTTCCTTCTTGGTATCCTCTGAAAATATTCGATCTCAGATAATCATCTATTTTTCATCTCACTGCTGATTACTATCTTTCTCAGCCATCCTCCTTCATTATTTTCTTCCATAATGCCATATCAAGTATCTTCAATCATGTTTCAACGGTGTACTACCAACTCAACATTTGGGCTAAGGTATCCTCAATCATGTTTATTGCTGGGCATCAATTTACTGCATCCTGCAATTACCTTGTCACTACCTCTTAGTATCCTCAATTTTTGTTCCAACGTTTGGCGTTATTTTATTCTTAATATGCGCCCTAAATAGTATCCTCAGTTTTGCTACGAAGTTATGCGTCATTTTAATATGGCCTGGGTGTCCTCAGTCTTGCTACACCGTTGGGCACTATTTTTAATATTCCTGTACGGCCAAGAGTTATTTTTTTTTAAATTAGGCTGGGTGTCCTCAATTTTGCTCCAAAGTTGGGCGCCATTTTTAATATGCACCATCCTGAGGGGTAGTTTCATGCTTGCACCATATTGGGCGATCATTTTTTAATATGAACATTAACTTGGGTAACAATTGCTCCGGCTATTTTTCCCCTCGATCTTCCATTATCCTAATAGATCATCTAATGGATGAGTGCACTATTAATTTGATGCTGAGTGTCGTTGGCTAAGTTCATTTTAAATATTCATTATATTCGCAGTTATTGCCTCAAGGAAATCTAGCGGAATCGTAACTTAGAATTCTCCTATCGGAATATATACGATATGGTAATCCTAACTTTGCCTGGTGACACCTCTCAGGGATAATGAAATTACTTTTTCAAAAAAAATACTATTTTAACGTGAGGTCAACTGAGGCACCACATCTCAACATCAACAAATTATTCTCGATACCATTCATTATCCAAAATCATTATTATGTTTCCAAGTCCAGTCATCCGAATATAAGTGAAAAAAAAAAATATTTTTAATGGATTAATTCAAAAATTACCTAAATCATAATAATATCAGCCTATCTCCTAAAATAATAACCTCTAAATTAGAAAATCTATATTTTATTTCTTGATTCCGGAATCACAAAAGAAAATAATATTTATCATTATCAATTATCTTCTTCTTCTTCTATAATAAAGAAATCTTTTGGTTGAAAAATAAGTCTGAGTCCCTAATCCTAATTAAATTTCTTAATACCATTATTTAATTTAAGTCCAGCAGTTCTTGTTACTTTTATACATAATCAACTGGTAATTAAAAAAATTAATAAAAATGATTTGAAGAAAAAAAAATGCTTATTTTCGTCACTATCATATCAACATTATTTCATTATTCACTCTTTTTGGCGTCTTAACGTTAGTAATCACAAGTAAGTTCCAAATTATTTTGGCCCAAAAATGGCTATTTCAAATATATTTTGTTCTTAAAATGAAAAATATTGGTCTCCTCGAAAGTATCATTAGATTAAAATATTCAAATAACATCTTAAATAAATGTAGGTATCGTTCAAAGTTTAATTATCATTGTATTTCTAATAGAAATTGTACTAAACATGTTTTAGGGTTTAGCAATTATTAATCAGGCATCCCTGCTTCCGTAGACATGCATTTGGTTAATTCCTAAACGTAATCGCAGTAAAGGTTTTTGAATTATGGGATTATTATTTGAATTAAAATTCATTCTTGACAACAAACTTCCAATGACATTTATAACAACGTTGGTATGAATTAATTATAAAGACGACAAGTTTCCCTTCATATATTTCCTACCTGGATATTTCTTCCGAAGACAGTGTAAGGTAACCTAATTATATGAAATATGCGGTGTCTTGCAATGTACGCGTGTACCATTAACCCTAAATACCATTCATAATCATTTTATTATTCTGCCGCAAATAGTAATCATCACCATCGGCTCATATTACGTCGTATTTACCGTCAAAACTACTCATAAATACATCTATCTCTCCATCTACTACCATTAATTACCATCATATCATATAATTCAATCTCATAAACACATTACGACGAATAATTATACACGTTTGCACATTAATGTGCCAATCAAACCATAAATTCTCTATGTAAACACATATCATCACCAACATGACGGCAAATCATTCCAACATCATATTACTTTATCATAATAGTACACTTTTGGGTTATAATTCATATATCATACGCGTAAACATGCTAGCTTAATAATAAAATGCATATATAAATTAAATAAGTTGATATCTACTCACTTTTCATTGCGTCGAATCGGCAAACATATTCAGGTTATACGTAAATCAACTATCTTCTTCAAGAATATTTAAGGTTACGTCATTCAAAATATGAAGTTTTCGTCCCATAATAGTTATAAATTACAGTCCAAATCTCTCCTGGTTTTGCCTTACGCATTCCTATATTATGTCATAGACTGTAGAATCTGGAAGAAGTACCTATTCCCCTATTAGTAATAATAGCTCAACATGGACAATTTCATTTCGAAGATAATAACGTCTGTGATTTTATCACGAAGAACTAGGTTAAATACCGAACCAAATATACACTATAATATCATCACAAATTTACTACATATCAATTTCAAGAAAATAAATATCTCTTTGGAACTTATCTTGTGATTACTGACGTTAGATGGTCGGCCTCGGACTGGATGTTGTCATCTAGGGACTGCGTCGAACGGCATCTTCCTCTGCTACGTCCCCATTTGGTTGTGACTCGGGATTCGGGATAGCAGTAACAGCTGGGCGGCTTCCGTCAGACAGTCGGCTCCATATCCCGTTTAGCCTTGCATCATGATGTTGCGGTCGATCATAACAGAAAGAAACATTTCCAATCCATGCATTAGTTTCATATCCATACTCTCAAGAATAAATTTCAGGCTTGTAATTAATGTCAGGTTTTAAAATAATACTTCAATATTGATCTTTAGTAAGAACTTGACAGTTAAATTTTTGCAAGTTATTCCTGTAAATATTCTCTTTTCTATACGGCTAATCACTTTATACTTCGTAAAATTTAACTTGGTTACTTGTACGGACTTGAATATCCACTTCGACTACTGTTAGGGTATTTCCTAACTCCCTTCACGATTTGTCTGTTTTGCGAATATTCTCTCACTTCGCGAGCTCTCCAGTAAGTAACTTGTATAATATCTTCCTTCTGTCCAGACGAATACTGACTATATTTCGTGAGGATAGTTTATTTCGATTTTACGTTGCGGAATTTTTTTTTATTGTTCAGCTTCTTGTTCTTCTTTTAACAATATTAAAACCTTCTATTATTTTACCACGGCCGTATGGATCCTTGACAATTCCCCGTCTCGGTCCGTGATCTAGGCATCTTTAATTTGTCGAATAAATATCTTTGCCGTCACGTGCACGGCCTTCTTGAATATATACACGCTCGTAAAATGTAAACACTTCGAAATCATGGCCTAATTTATTTAATATGTGCATTCCTTTGTGACGTATGGCCCAATTACGTAATCTTCGCGATTACTACCGTGCATGGCAAACTTATAGCTTCGTATGACGACCTTCATCCCGGAATTAGGACGATGAAAACGGTACACTGTTATAATATAAACTTGTTGAGTGACGCCATGAAATAAACAAATAGTACTGGTAATAATAATAATAATAATAATAATAATAATAATAATAATAATAATAATAATAATCGTATAGCCTCAGCTACCGTGTGCAGACATTTCAATTTGACGCCATCTGGCTGTCTGCTCGTCAATTTCGACGTTCCGTTTTACTCTAGGCCCACTAGATAGCAGACCAAGTAAACCAAAACTCTCTTGGGCGTCTATGGCTGAGATTTAATGAATTTTGTCGGGTGAACACCAAATGTGCCACCAGAGATCTTTTACATGCCGACATCGTACGACATGAAGTGTCGAATGGACTCTTTTCCGCCCTTCAAAAATCCGACTACCTCTGCCGGGTTTGAACCCGCTATCTTGGGATCCGGAGGCCGACACTCTACCACTGATCCACAGAGGCAGCTGTACTGGTAATTATGGCAATGTATTCCGCTTTTTAGCTGCGGTGAAGAAGACTTAGAGCATAAAACAATGTCAGATCAATATTTTCGTCAAAGGAATGTTTCTGGTAAACATGTCCAAGCAATAACAAAGAATGTAACTATACAGTTACGGAGTTTAAGAAACCATTCGTCCGGGATAGATAAAATTTGTTGTTAACTAGGGTTATGAGATTATTTCATTTATTAAATTGTTAAATTCAGTGGAACCGTATTTTGAGAATTAGTTTAAAACCAAGTGACTAACATGAAAATGTATTCTGGATATCTTCGTTTTATTTACTGGGAAAGTTCAACTTATTAACGTAATGATTAAGGGGTTATGTCCGATGGCAAAGGGCTTTACTGCCACAAGTGTCGTGAGCGTTTGTTGTTGTTGTTGTTATTTTAATTTGTTGATCATCAGATGTGCTTTGGATTTATTAACGTGGAAACCTTGGTCATTAACTATTGTAACTTAATTGTATTCAGCCTTCAGCTTAAGAAGTTTGGATGGTCATGGGGTCGTCAGCCTCAGTGTCTTAGATTAGGGCCGTCTGCCAGTACAGCATCATTTCCCTTGCGCTCATCACCCACAATGACTTTAACGTAAATCACATATTTAGTTTTTTGGTCCATGACAGAGTCACAGGTCACATCGATTCAATTAAGGGTCCATGCCGTACAACCACTGTGTGGCACATACCGTTGGACTGACTTAATTATACTAAGAGTCCAGAGCTCATGTTACGTAATCTGGATCATCAAGATTCATTATGGTGGTACATGCAGTCTCACATGGAAACCGATCTTAGGGATCTCCAGACTTTATTTATTTCATTTTTAAATTAAGGCGGTGGTTTCTAGTAAGGGTACCCCTCAGGAAATGGAATTAAGGTCTCCAAAGCCAGCGGCTATCATCATCGTTATTATTGTTATTACTTTTTGTAAACGGAAGACTGAGTTTGTTGTTTAAATGTGGTAAAATATCACAAGTTTCTTCGATTTCATCGCTAATGATAAATGAAATACCGATTTCTTTTAACTGGAGTCTTCTCACTGTAGACAATAGTTTAAATTACTGAAACGCGCTTCTTACCTAAGCAAGTGACGGAGAACCTATAGATGACCCAAGAGAAAGATCTCATGCCAATTTGCTGATAGGTAAGCAAGGTAGGTATCCTACGATAGACCTTAAAGGGTTAAATACTCTTCGATATTTTTGAATTTACATTGTAACTTCCAGGCAGCAGTACGAGTGTGGAACAATTATTTAGTCTTGTGATGCTTGCTGGACTGATGAGAAAAACGGAGCTTCACTTAGTTTAGTTAAGTGATTTTTAATTGTTAAAAGTCACTTACATCAAATACAGTAGAGACAATACGCGACACTTCCGGATTTAGCCTTGTTAAAATGGGAGACAAGTCGCAAGTGGCGCTCCTAGTGTCTTGACCTGAAAATTCGCGCTAAATTCAAATATCAATGGAAATGTATATACGGAAATGGATAAATAAATTACATCTAGAAAGAAAGTGTTACTATGGATAAATGAATGAAGAATAATTTAACAGGTTATTATTTAAAGACTGAAATTAGGCATATAATCAAGATGTGAAATGGACTACTGTGAAGGGGCTTGATCTTTCATTTATGAATTCATTTTTTGCTTTAGAATTCCTGCCTGAACGTTCACCGCCAGATTTTTCTTTTTTTCTCATTTAAAAACATTGTATCATCATATTAAGACACTTGTCAACAAAAATATCGGCACATTCCATACACACATGATTCAATGAATTTACATTTAAGAGCTGGACAATTTTCCTTTTAACTTGAAGCCTACTAACAGAAAAAACATCAAAAACATTCAAACTTTTCCTATAAGCAATAGTTAGCATATTGCCATTACATTAGGGTAAAGCAAATTTGCATCATCATATTGTTTCAACAAAATATGCAAATTTCTTAAATCACCCGTATTTTCTTCAGTGCTTGACAACGCATTACGGCATTCCAAATGGGGTAACTTGGAACACTACCAGCCACACTCATATGCATATGTATTTTCCTGAATTAAATCAAACCCACAGATCATACCCACAACAACACATCGGCATTGAAGGTTAACTGCTGCACTATACAATAAAATATGCGTATTATATTTAAGCCAGTTAAAATATGGGTCGAGCAGGTCAGAAGATTATAAAAATCTCTTTGTCCCTGAAAGAATATATATGCAAACACAACATTACTTACTTTTTCTTGTCACGAGGGAAACGCATTCTTCTCTACTTAATAGTTACTGCAGCCAAACACAGCACATACCTTTCCCCTCATGTTGAGAGGAGATATCAAGGAATGACACACGCTACTATTTAATTATGTCAACTCACTGAAAACGCATAAATAACACCAAAAACTTCACACACAAATACACGTGCTCTTATGACAGAATCAGTAGTTCTCAGGTCAATCCGCTAGAGAGAGCTCTAATAGCTGTCCCTCGATATCTCGCTGAGTGTCGCGTATTGTCTCTACTGTATTTGCTTACATCTTACTCGTGTAGATTTTTATGACTGGATTCGAAAAACTAAACTATTGTCAGATATATATGAATCCAAGTGTTATGCACAAGTGTATCCCGGGTTTTCATCTGCAAAATCTTGTCACCGTATTCATATCACACTCAATCTGATTATAACACCTTATCAATGGCTTGTATTCACACACACCTGCATAATAATATCATGGATTACGAACTCATGTTTTTATTATAAGTTAAATTACAATCACCCTTTCATATATCCTCTCAAAAGATTCACTTCAAATTTCTCTTCACGTCATCTCGCAATTTATACTAGTTCAAATCACTGGATATACTGTTCGTTATAACTTCACAGTCACAAAGTATTTAGCTTGAGGTATCATATCTTCGTTAATAGCAATACATTGTTGGGAGGCTGAATGAGATGCTCCCGTAGCTAAGGCCGCGTGAACACCGAGCGCGCTTCGCATAGTGTGTCGTGTGCAGTGGCGGCTCGTGAAAAAATCGTCCTACGTGCTACGAAAAACAAGCTAAATACGCTTTTTTAAATCTGCATACTGCCATGATGAACAACGCATACTTCAAACTTGATAATAATAATAATAATAATAATAATAATAATAATAATAATAATAATAATAATAATACAACTTTTCTCACAATTTATAACTCAGAACAAACAAAAACAACATTAATTTGGAAGCAGATGAATTCTTCGACAACTGTCTACGATATAAATAATTCATTGGAGAAATATTGTTTTTACTAACCTAATGGCGCAACTTACATCAGTGCAAATAGAATCGTGGGAATATAGATCCCCACTAAGAACACTAATTTAATTTCACTTTATATACACTGCAGTGGATAAATAATTTGATAAATCTTCGTATAAACTTTAGCACTAACACAATGACAGAAAAAACACGCACCAGTAATATAACCGCCAGATTAAAAACCGCACAAAGCAACTGAAAGAGCTGCCAACTGATTCATTGAGACCTCCCCTATTACCAGAGTAAATGTCTGGTTCCATGGCTAAATGGTTAGCGCGCTGGCCTTTGGTCACAGGGATCCCGGGTTCGATTCCCGGCAGGGTCTGGAATTTTAACCATCATTGGGCGTACGTGTTGTCTTCATCATCATTTCATCCTCATCACGACTCGAAGGCGCCTACGGGAGTCAAATCAAAAGATCTGCATCTGGCGAGTCGAACATGTCCTCGGATACTTCCGGCACTAAAAGCCATACGCTATTTCATTTCACCAGAGTAAATTACATTGTAATGCGGGATAACATTTAGGGTCAGTCAAAGATTCTTTTACTCACCTACGAATTCCTTATTTTTGACACAAAAGGAAGATGGATATTTTAATAAGCATGTGTGAGATAGATTGCCTCCACTTACGCTTTACTTTCGAGCCCAGACGATGCTACTCTCTAGTGGCAGATTCGCTTACCACGTTCAACATAAGCACGGCCGACTGGATCCCTCGCTGCGCTCCAAGGAGCTAGCTAGAGCGACGCATCAAGTCGGCCGTGAACTTAAGGGTAGCAGGAGACATCGAGTAATTCTACCCCCTTGCGGGAGAGGAAGTAACTATAAACGGGATCAGTGAAAGTTGATCCCGGTTTACGGTATACTCCGCCGGCTAGGGGGAGTGTTGCAAGCTTGGCTGCGCCTGCGTATTGCTTCCTTCAGGCTACAGGCAAGGGCTTACTTCACATGAGCACGAGCCTTGTTCCCCGGGAGAACGGCGCTAGGTGTTCGACAGATCTCGTCCTGATTTTCACAAAACACAAATTCATATCGTACTCAAAACAACGAAAAGGCACCAGGATAATTGTACTGTACATAAATAACATTCCTTACAGTTCCAAGCTACGTGCTGGAGCCCGGTAGCACGTACTGACCGGCCGCCACTGGTCGTGTGTTGCTCAACTCTAAGCATAACCAGTGCTTTGTTCCTAAGCCAGGTGTTCGCACCGTCCGCGCTCTGTTGCGTTGAACGCCTACCTTACAGTTAAGCGAAGCGCCAGACGACGCGCAGTGCTGGTTAATTGCTTAGCGTTACCTAGTTGGTTCTGAAGCTATGGAAGAAGAAATAATTCATGCAGTGTTTCAAAGAGAAGAAATATGAAACCCAAGACACACAAACTATAAAAATGTAACTGTTTTGCAAAATAAGTGGACTTAAGTATCTACAACAGTTTTATCGCATTCCTACAGTAAACATATACGGTAATATTACTTCTACTGTTACACTTTACTGGGCTTTACATTGTGACAGGATGAAACTGCGCATGGATTTTAGTGTCGGAGTGTCCGAAGAGAAGTTCGGCTTCCCAGGTGCAGGTCTTTTGAATTGACTCCCGTAGGTGACCTGCGTCGTGATGAGGATGAAATGATTATGAATACATACATACATACATACATACATACATACATACATACATACATACATACATACATACATACATACATACATACATACATACATACATACATACATACACCCAGCCCCCGTGCCAATGGAATTTACTAATTATGATTTCCGACTCTGCCGGTAATCGAACCCGTGACTCCTGTGACCAAAGGCAGTACGGTAACCATTTATCATGTAGCCGGACACTTTGTGACAAAGTGCATAGAATCTCCCAGACTCTGTCATATCGGTTTATAATTTTGCCAATGGAGGGTGGTAACATGAAGAATATCACTCTGCAGGCTAGAAGTGAGCTTGGAAGTAAATTTCTGTTTGTGAATTACATTTGTTACACATTTACTCCACTTTTGTTACGATGATAAATTGTGTATGCTAATTGTAACAATATTGCAAAATACTATTTATAATTATTATATAAAGAGCGTGATTTAGCCGGAAATTTAATTTCCACGTGTTTGCTGACCGGTGCTCCTAGACAATGGGGAAAATTGAATTTCTCCCAATACTTCTCTGCTACTTGTCGTCACATTTCAGTTGCAGGGTTTGGAAGGTCAAAGGTATTTTTTTAAATTCTTAAGTAATCATAAATTATATCGCAATAAAGTATTGCATCTCTGTACAAACGATGGAATTCTCCGAAAGTAATACGTTCTTCATTAAATTCATGAACCCACTTTCGATTCTTCTTTCTAATTTTCAATTTTAGGTAACTATTATCCATCAGTAAACTGTTTCTAGTGTACTTGGATAACGGCATTAGTTTGTGACCGCCCTAAAACGCCTCGCGCCAAACTAAGCTGAGAGCACGGCGTAGAGTTTTCGGTGTGAACAGCAAGCACGCCTTGCGCTATGCATAGCATTTCACGCTATACGCGACACACTATGCGAAGCGCGCTCGGTGTGCACGCGGCCTAAGAATTCAGATAGATGCTGCGTTCAGGTCCTTCCATCCACTGTAGTGCTGCTTATATAACAATGATATTACCTTGATTCGAGTCAATTTAGGTGTTGAGTGGTGGTGGTGATAATTGTTGATTTAAGAGGAAGTATAACCATCCTCTATTAACCCATAAATGTTTAACGTTACCATATGGTAAAGTAGTACCTCTTCCGACGTTTATTGCTCTATGGGAGAGCTCCTTGTTTGAGATATGCGAAGTGGGTACTTATTTAGTCGAGGAAGGAGTGTTTTATTAATTCTTTTCCTTGTAACCAACAGTTTTAGTGCCTGGATTCTGTCAACATTGTTGCGTGTTCGTTGTATTGAGATGGCATGCCGCAGAGGGTAGGAAATGCAAAATTATTCCATGTGATGCATATAATTAAATTTTTCCTTCAAGATTATGATAATAGATACATCCGACTAACAATATAGCTCAATTTTTTTCAATTCTGCAAGTCTACACGTGTTAGTGCCTAGTTTTGTCGACGTTACCATATGGTAATGCTACTCGGAACCATATACAATAATGCTCTAGGTACTTCCTCATATGCATCTCTTCTATCACTGTATTTTATTAGAAAGTTATGCTTGGCATTGCAGGCTAATACTTTCGACGTTGTGCTAACATTTCTTTACCTGTGTGTAAGGGCTATTTTAGTAAATGCAGGCCCTTACAAAGGATTATTTCGTTTATTTCAGAGAGCTGAGCATGGTAGAGATATTAGAGGAAATAGAGAAAGAAAATGATACTGATGTTATATTCACAGAGCCACCTGAGCCTAATATTCTCTTTGATAAAGACTCAGCTGTTGATAATGAAGGCGGGCTGATAGATAATTTGAATCACAGGCAGTTAGTGGCGGGATCTGATATCGTTTATTCAAACAGTGAAAGAAATGAAGAAGACGGCAATGTTACGGCAGGTTCCTATTGCTTCAGATCCAACCACTGCTGGTGATTTTTCAGATACAACTATCCCCAATATGCAGATTCTTCTCCCTTCACTGATGATGACTTTTCAAAATACAGTTACTTTTCTCCAGTTGTATTCTTTGAACTCTTTTTTTGATGATGATCTGAACAATTTTGTTTTGAACGAAATGCAAACTTATGCCTTGTTTAGGAACTGTCCAGAACCATTAGTATAAAAATCGGATCTGAAATTCTTTAATGGAATCCTAATTTTATCTGGCTATATTCACGTCCAGGTGTGAGGTATTATTGGGACTCATCTGATGACATGGGAAATCGTCGATTTAATGTATACAAAATAAGAATATTGTCTGTACATAGCTTAGAATTTGAAAAGAATGGTATTTCTGTATCGGTCGTGTTCACTGAAACAAGGAAATGTACTTTTTAATTTTCCGTTATTTATGATTGTCTGTATGTACCGTATGTACGTATGTATGTATGTATGTATGTATGTATGTATGTATGTATGTATGTATGTATGTATGTATGTATGTATGTATGTATGTATGTATGTATGTATGTATGTATGTATGTACGTACGCACATCACGAGAGATTGGCTGAAGATAATGAAAATCGGTATGTATATGTAAAGTTGGAGAATGAGTCACTACGATCTAGGCCATAAATAATTTTATTCATGCTGAGGGAAATGGTAGTTTAGGGGAGGTCTAAAATGTAATTCCCAAATATTTGTTATTGGTTGTCCTATCGATAAATACCTCACAACTAAAGTTATACAGAATTAAATTTCCGATCATTTATGTGTTATACATTTTTACACTACCAGTTATGATAACAGAGATGTACAAGAATGTACAAGAAAATGGGTGAAAAGAATTTAATGAAAATCGGTATGTAAATTCGGGGAATAAGGAACTACAGAGTACGCTATAAATCTATTTATTCACACTATTTGAAATGTTAGTTTGGGGAATAAGCCTAAAACTTAATTTTTATTTACCTACCGTTTATTATTAGTCAAACAGATTCTGGGTGGGTTTAAAGCAATTTTTGAGGAATATAAAAACTGGTTTGTGGCTTTAAAGGTGGAAAGGAATGGTAAAGACACACCTTATTATATTAGAGATATAAAAGACTAAGAAGGAGGTGCAGATTGGAAAAAAATAGTTAGAACTGGCTATGGAAGTAAGGAGAAAATGAAGGAACTTACTAAGAAATTGAATCTAGCAAAGACATCAACTAAGGATAACCTAATGACAAGCATAATTGGCAGTCATACAAATTTTTAGTGAAAAATGGAAGGGTATGTATAGGCACTTGAAGGCAGAAACAGGTTCCAAAAAGAACATTCCAGGAATCATTAATGAACAAGCAGAGTATGCATGGGAGGTTCTTCAAAAGACGGAAGTATTCAGTCAGCAGTATGTAAAGATTGTCGCTTACAAGGATAATGTCCAGATAGAGGAGGTGACTAATGCTAAAGAAGTATTAAAATTTACGTATGATAACAATGGCATTTACAATAAGATACAAAAGTTAAAAAACTAGAAAAGCGGCTGGAATTGATAAAAATTTCTGGGGATATACTAAAGAAAATGGGTTGGGATATAGTGCCATATCCGTAGTACTTATTTGATTATTGTTTGCATGAAGGAGCTATACCAAACGAACGGAGAGTTGCTACAGTAGCCTCTGTGTATAAAGGAAAGGGTGATAGACATAAAGCTGAAAATTACAGGCCAATAAATTTGACATGCATTGCATGTAAGCTTTGTGAAGACATTCTTTCTGATTATGTTAGACATGTTTGCGAAAATAACTGGATCGATAGAAGGCAGATCGGTTTTAGGAAAGGTTATTCACTGAGCTCACCTTACAGGATTCCAACAAGGTATAGCTGATATCTTGGATTCAGGAGGGCAAATGGACTGTATTGCGATTGACCTGTCTAAAGCATTTGATAGGGTGGATCATGGGGGGGCTACTGGCAAAAATGAGTGCAATTGGACTGGGCAAAGAGCGACTAAATTGGTTAGTGTATTTCTAGAAAATAGATCTCCGAGAATTAAGAGTAGACGAAGCTTCATCTGACCCTGTCGTTGCCTGAATGGTCAGCGTACTGGCCTGCGGTTCAGAGGGTCCCGGGTTCGATTCCCGGCTGGGTCGGGGATTTTAACCTTCATTGGTTAATTCCAATGGATCGGGGGCTGGGTTTTGTGCTGTCCCTAACATCCCTGCATCTCACACACCACACATAACACTATCCTCCACCACAATACCACGCAGTTACCTACACATGGCAAATGCTGCCCACCCTCATCGGAGGGTTTGCCTTACAAGGGCTGCACTCGGCTAGAAATAGCCACATGAAATTATTATCTGACCCTGTAATAATTAAGAGGGGAATTCCTCAAGGAAGTATTATGGACCTATATAGTTTCTTATATACAGGGAGAATAACTTAAGAGTTCAGACTTCTGCCCGCATGCCGAGGGAATTCCCGAGGGAACGCCATGTGACTTGTGTCAACACTGGCGAAATAAGTGTTCACTTCTAGCGCGCAGCTGTTTAGCACTCTGTCCTTCAGTTCGCTAGAAACTACTGGACTTTTAAGGTGTGTTGTGAGGTTATTATCACGATGTTAAATACACTAGAGAGCAAAGAATATTTCTGGTCGAGTGTTATTTGCACAAGAAGAAGAAACCAGTTAAAAGGTGCCTTCGAAAATTCCGTAGACAATTTCCCGGTGCAACAGTACCATCAAAACGTTACGTGCATCAGCTCGTTTACAAGTGGCGTTGTACTGGTTCCGTAATCAATAAGGAAAAGAAACGAAGGAGAACAGCTTTCACATGGGAGAGGTTAGAAGATATACAGACAAGACTCCAGGTCAGTCCACATAAGTCGCTTCGGAGAGTAGCTCAGGAAAGTGGTATTTCACCTTCTTCAGCACGTAATGCAACAAAATTGTTACATTTACGATATTATCAGACTCATTCAGTCCATAACATACTGCCTACAGATTTCAATGCAAGAATACGATTTTGCAAGTGGCTAATGAATACTGTCCACGACGGTATTGTGGATCCGAACTTTCTCTTTATGAGCGACGAAGCCTGGTTTCATTTGAGTAGATATGCCAGTTCACAGAACAATAGAATCTGGAATAAGACAACCCACACATTTTACAGCCGAGACCTCTGCACGATGTGAAGGTGGGTGTGTGGTGCGCTATCAGTGCCCGACGAATTATCGGTCCGATATTTTTTCAGGACACAATTACTTCTGACCGTTATATTCACAACATTCTGGAACCATTTTGTTTCTGAACTGACTGAAGAAGAGAAAAGGTACGGCTATTTCCAACAGGATAGTGCAACGGCCCATACGGCGCGTAACTGTATGCGACGGTTACGGGAAGTGTTCGATGATGATCAGATCATCAGTAAAGGCTTATGGCCCCCTCGTTCGCCTGATTTAAGCACATGTGACTTTTATCTATGAGGAAATCTTACAGGAAAAGTCTACAGGAGTATTCCTCGAACTGCAGAAGAATTAAAAATTGAAAGTAGGAACATTGTGCGTACTATCGGTGTCCATGAACTACAAAGTGTGTTTCGAAATCTCATTACAAGATGTGAAGCTTGCATTGCAGCTGAAGCAGATCATTTTCAGCATCGTCTGTAAATACTGGTGAGTTCAGTTTAATTTCATAGTTTATTTATTTATTTATTTATTTATTTATTTATTACGGGTGAGTTCAGTTTAATTTCCTAGTTCATTTATTTATTTGTTTATTCATTTACTTATTTGTCCAGAGCACCTATGTAGCCGATGAGTTCAGTTTCGTTTAGTTTTTATAGGCGTAATCATGCCGCGTCTTTCAGCCGACTATGCCTGCTTGTCATTGCGGGCACTGCGCTTGCTGTCTCCGCTTCCAAGCGCGCCTAATCCTTGGCACTCCGCTCTGAACTTTTAAATTAATCATCCTGATAAATATATATGATATGAGTAAAGAAGTGGAATCAGAGATAAGGCATTTTGCAGATGATATTATTATGTATAGAGTAGTAAATAAGTTACAAGATTGTGAGCAACTGCAAAATGACCTTGATAACTTTGTGAGATGGACAGCAGGCAATGGTATATTAAAAAACGGGGTTAAAAGTCAGGTTGTGAGTTTTACAAATAGGAAAAGGTCACTCAGTTTTAATTACTTCGTTGATGGGTGAAAGTTCCTTTTGGGGATCATTGTAAATATCTGGGTATTAATATAAAGAAAGATCTTCATTTGGGTAATCACATAAATGGGATTATAAATAAAGGATACAGATCTCTGCACATGGTTATGAGGGTGTTTAGGGGTTGTAGCAAGAATGTAAAGGAGAGGGCTTAGAAGTCTCTGGTAAGACCCCAACTAGAGTATGGTTCCAGTGTATGGGACCCTCACCAGGATTACTGGATTCAAGAACTGGAAAAATCCAAAGAAAAGCAGCTCGATTTGTTCTGTGTGATTTCCGACAAAAGAGCAGCATTACAAAAATGTTGCAAAGTTTGGGCTAGGAAGAACTGGGAGAAAGGAGACGAGCTGCTCGACTGAGTGGTATGTTCCGAGCTGCCAGCGGAGAAATGGCGTGTAATGACATTAGTAGACGAATAAGTTTGAGTAGCGTCTTTAAAAGTAGGAAAGATCACAATATGAAGATAAAGTTGGAATTCAAGAGGACAAATTAGGGCAAATATGCATTTATAGGAAGGTGAGTTAGGGATTGGAATAACTTACCAAGGGAGATGTTCAATAAATTTCCAATGTCATTGAAATCATTTAAGAAAAGGCTAGGAAAACAAGAGATACGGAATCTTCCCCTGGGCGACTGTCCTCAATGCTGATCTGTATTGATTGCTTGCTTGCTTGCTTGCTTGCTTGCTTGCTTGCTTGATTGATTGATTGATTGATTGATTGATTGATTGATTGATTGATTGATTGATTGATTGATTGATTGATTGATACAGAGTATAACGGCCTGCCTGAATATTGACGGGAAGTTACTGGTTAGTTACATAACTCTCTTCTTTAGCATGCCATTAAACTTGTTCATAAATTTTCTGATGCTACTGGCATGTAATACTGGTTCATCATAGTATTCCAGCTATTCGATTCCTATTTTGTGGCACTGATTAGAATGTGTAGTGTGCACACTAATTAACGGTATATGGCAGAAGAGTGTTCACGACTGGTCATTTCAGGTCTGGACCTTTGGATTGTTATATTGGCAGCGTAGTATTGTTCGTTAAACGTGAGAAAATTTGCTATTTTTAATTTCGTTGTGTATTTCGTATGATAGCATTGCTTTTTGTTGCGATATCCCTTTTGACGTCATTGTAATGACCTGTGCTGACTTTAGCTGGGAAAACCACAAACGCAGTCTTTCTGAGGATGTAAAAATGTGGTGGGGAGTGAATGTCTGACATTATAATAAAAACTGCCCAACTTGATTGTGAATGAGAGTAGGCAAGCATGCCTGCCGTAAGACTGAAAATATCCCTAATCCAGTCTTCACATGAGAAAAGACGTATGGTGTCCTCCCCGTCGCGTTTCTGGGGTAACGTTAAGAGCTATGCAATTTAATACAATCTTACTCACAATCTAGAATTCTGTATACTGTATAGAATTCCGTAGCGGAGCATGGGTACATCAGCTAGTGTGGTCTATGGTACAATGAAGTGGTATGATCTTCTTGAAATACTGCAATTTATATGCATGACAAACTTTGTAAACTTAGCCCTCTTATTATAAAAATGAAAAACAACTTCAAGAAGCATATTTTTCTTGTTGGCCAGCTTGCAAACAATTCATCAGGGGCAAACCGATCACCTTCGATTATGAAGCATGGTGCCAAAACACCCATGGGGAGGAGGATATCTAATACATTTCGATGCGTACCACTGTTGAAATTTTAATATTCAAGACGATTAAGGTAAGAAAATCGGGAAGGCAGGTTCTCAAGTAGTTTATTTACTAGACGAATTATCTTCTGACATCAAAAATCTTCCATTTGACATCTTCTTTGATAGTTTGTTTACTGGCATGAATTAGCTTCCTTACCTGAAGTCATGTAGTTATTCCACGACAGGAACTATTAGGACATAATCCCTACAGATTGGAAACTTATTCCTACTAATGATATACAGTGAAACGTGGGAGACACATTTGATTTCATAACGATTAATGATGACATCATCATTGCTCGCTGGCATGATAACATCGCAGTTACTGCAGCCTCTACTACTGATTCTGTCTTCAATCAGTCACTACTGATCTGCATTTAGGGAAGTCCCCCAGGTGGCATATTCCCTATCTGTTGTTTTCCTAGACTTTTCTTAAATTATTGCAAAGTAATTTGAATATTTTTATCATATCCTTTGGTAAGTTATACCAATCTCTAACTCCCCTTCCTACAAATGAATATTTGGCCCAATTCGTCCTCTTGAATTAAAAAAAAATCTTCATATTGTGACCTTTCCTGTTTTTAAACACAGCACTCAAAAGTATTCGTCCGCTAATCTCATTCCTCGCCATATCTCCAGTGACAGCTTGGAACATATCACCTAGTCGAGCAGCTCGTCTCCTTTCTCCCAAGTCTTCCCAGCCCAAACTTTGAAACATTCTGGTAACGCTACTCTTTTGTTGGAAATCACCCAGAACAAATCGAGCCGCTTTTCTTTGGACTTTTCCCAGTTCTTGAATCGAGTAATCCCAGTGAGGGTCCCGTACACTGGAACCGTACTCTAGTTGTGTCCTTACCAGAGACTTATATGCCCTCTCCTTTATATCCTTACAACATGCCCTAAACACACACATAACCATGTGCATAGAACTGTACCCATTATTACAATGCCATTTATGTGATTACCCCAATGAGGATCTTTCCTTATATTAACACCTAGGTACATACAATGATCCCCAAAAGGAAATTTCACCCCATCAACGCAGTAATTAAAACTGAGAGGACTATTCCTATTTGTGAAACTCACAACCTGACTTTTAACCCTGTTTATCATCATACGATTGTGTACTGTCCATCTCACAACATTATCGAGTTCATTTTCCAGTTTCGCACAATTTTGTAACGTATTCATTACTCTATATGGAATATCATCATTCGCAAAAGCCTTACGTCTGATTCCAGTTCATTACTTGTATCTTCTATATATATATATAGAAGAAAATGTAAAGGTCCTATAATACTGCCTTGAGTAATTCCCTTCGTAATTATTACAGGGTTAGATAAAGCTTCACCTACTCTAATTCTCTGAGATCATTTTTTGCAAGTTGCTTTACGTTGCACCGACACAGATAGGTCTTATGGCGACGGTGGGACATGAAAGGGCTTGAAGTGGGAAGGAAGCGGCCGTGGCCTTATTTAAGGTACAGCCGCAGCATTTGCTTGGTGTGAAAATGAAAAACCCCGGAAGACCATCTTAAGGGCTGCCGAGAGAGGGGTTCGAATTCACTATCTCCCGAATACTGGATACTGGCCGCACTTAAGCGACTGCAGCTATGGAGCTCGGTGAGATCTATTTATAGAAATATAGCCACGCATTCAGTTACTCTTTTTTAGTCCAAATGCATTCATTTTGCCAGTAGTGTCCCATCATCTACCCTATCACATGCCTTAGATAGGTCGATCGCGATACTGTCTATTTGACCTCCTGAATCCAGGATATCTGCTACACCTTGTTGGAATCCCATAAGTTGAGCTTTAGTGGCATAACGTTCCCTAAACGCAAACTGCCTTCTATCGAACCAGTTATTAATTTCGCAAACATGTCTGATATAATCAGAAAGAATGCTTTCCGGAAGCCTACATGCAATGCATGTCAAACTGACAGGCCTGAAATTTCAGCTTTATGTCTATCACCCTTTCCGTTATTCACAGGGGCTATTATAGCAACTCTCCATTCATTTGGTATATCTCCTTCATGCACACAATATTGAAAAAAGTGGGTAGTTCAGATATGGTACTATATCCCAACCCATGGTCTTTCGTATATCCCCCGACACCTTATCAATTCTAGCTGCTTTTCTAGTTTTCAAATTTTGTATCTTATTGTAAATGTTGTTGTTATCATACGTACATTTTAATATTTCTTTAGTATTAGTCACCTCTTCTATCTGGACATTATCCTTGTAACCGGCAATCGTTACATACTGCTGAGTGAATTCTTCTGCCTTTTGAAGATCCTCGCATACACACTGCCGTTGTTCATTAATGATTCCTGGAATACGTACCCTTCAATTTTCCACTCATGTTTGTATGACTGCCGATTATGCTTGCCATCATGTTATCCTTAGCTGACTTCTTTGCTTGATTCAATATCCTAGCTAGTTCCTTCAGTTTTTCCTTACTTCCACAGCCATTTTTAATTCCATTTCTTTCCAACCTTCACCTCCTTCTTAGTCTCTTTACATCTCTGTTATAATATAGTGGGTCTTTACCATTCCTTATTAACTTTTAAGGTACAAACCTGTTTTCACATCCCTCAACAATTACTTTAAACCCATCCCAGAGTCTGTTTACAAATTTACCGTTTTCCGCCCATCACAGTTATTTTTTTTAAACTTCGTCATGCCTGTTTTATCTGCCATATAGTACTGCCAAATAGCCCTACTTTTAATACCTTTCCATCATATTTATTTTTAACTACGACAAAAATAGCTTCGTGATCACTAGTACCATCTATTAATTCGGTTTCTCTATAGAGATCATCTGGTTTTACCAGCACCACGTCCATATATTCTTCCCTCTAGTGGGTCCATCACTTTCTGAATCAGCTGTCTTTCCCATATTACCTATTTGCCATTTGTTAGTCATGCTTCCTGTCGTTCGCATTACGTTTCATATTGACATTTAGTCAATTGAGATCACCCGCTACAATCACGTTCCTTTCCATATCGTTTCCCATATATGTGATTATTTTATCAAATAATTCGAGATTAGCGTCAACGGCACCCTTTTCACGGTCTGTACGCTCCAAAGACATCAAGTTGCCTGTTACCTTTGGAGATGATTCTTACACTTAGAATTTAATGTTTGTCATCTTTAGCTTTATCGTAGCTTACAAATTCTTCTTTTGCCAGAATGAATACTCCTCTTCTTACCATTCCTATCCTATCTCTACGATACACACTCCAGTTGCGTGGGAACATGTCTGCATCCATTATATCATTTCACAGCCGTGACTCAACTCCTGTTCCAATATCTGGTAAGTATATATCTCAATTCTATTCCTTTCTTTATAACACCTCTACAGTTCAATACTAACGTTTTGATGTCATCTCTACTTGATTTCCAGATCCCTATATCCTTATCACCGCTCCCTTGACCACCCCGTTTCCCTTAATATACCTCTCTATAGACTTTATAAATGTATTTCCTAACTTATACGTACCACTACGGTTTAAGTGAAGGGCATCTGAGCGCCGATACCACCTATTAGGATCTAGAAATCTCACTCCCAGTTTCCCACTTACCCACTCCATAGTCACATTTAAATCCCCAATCACATTCCAGTCAGTATCCCTCCTACGCAATATTCCACTGATAACAATCTCTGCTTCCTTAAACTTCGCTCGTGCTGCATTTACCAGATCCCATACATCCCCAACTATGTTGGTACTTATACCTGCTTGCTTTTCGTTTTTGGCATCAACGTGAAACGCTACCACCTTTCCCTTTCCCTCCTCCTTGTCTTCGAGTTTCCTCAACATCTGCCTTAAGCTAATTGCTGACTAACACCCTACCCTGGTTCCATTTCCTCCACACTCTTTCCCCACATGCCTAACGATGGAATCCCTCATGACCAGAGCCTCAACCCTACCCTCCTCATTTGATCCCCTCCTTTCCTGGTCAGCCCTATCTTTGCTGACGGCTGAAGAAACTATTTCCTCCTCCCTTTCGTCCCTCCCATGACCTTGTTCCACCTGACTTTTCCTATCCTCTACTCTACATTTCCCTTTCCTACCTTTTCGTTTCCTCCTACTTTCACACTTCTCAGCAACAGTTCTCTGTTCATTTTCCCTCTATTATCCTACCTGCAGTGACTCGTAACGATTTCTCATAGATACCTGTCCTGAATCCTGATACTGAATAGAGGCCTTAGCTTGCAATCTCCTTCCCCTTAAAACATTAGACCACCTGTCTTTTACGATTCCCTCTTTCGTTCCCATCCCTCTTTTACATGTACTATATCCTGTACATTGTTTGAGGGAGGCCCACATTTCTTCCTGTCCCCTGAGAGAATCATAATTATCTCCCTCAAACTCTCCAAATCTTCCGTCATACTCCTTAATGCCTGGCCACACCCACAGTTCCGACACCTGTACTCCTTAGCCATTCTTTAAGGAATAATGAAATGAAAACTAAAATAAATATTAAATTTAGTACACAAGGATCACACGACAATAAGGTAATTAATATACTACTACACTGCAATACTACTTAGTCGGACTATGTTTTTATTCTACAACACCCTAAAAGGATGGAAACTGCCGTTAATTACAGAGAATAAGCACGCCGAATCCTAACAAGATACTACAATAACTGTTTAACTACGTACAGATGTATTCTAATTCCAAGAAAGGAATAAGCACGCTAATTTTAATAATATACTAAAATACACTACAATAATTACAATAGGTTATTACTAAGCACAAACAGGAATGAAAATTGCAATTTAAGTTTGAAATTCGCAAGAACTACCCAAGAATTAACAACAAATTTTAATGCGTAGACAGATTAATATTAGTACTAGTTTATCCTACTATACTGTAATAAAAATGAAAGGTATCGAAAAGGTTACAGTAAACGAAGGTACACTCGAATATCACATGAAAAATACTGTCTAATATACCTATCTAAACCACAATTCTCAATTGAAATGTGGTTTTGCGTTTATTACATCCGGTGAATTACTATTATTATTTTCCCTACTCTGCAAGATGGAGAATAAGTGTCCTTCTAAATATGTTCAAGAGTAATGACAAAAGTATTAACATACACACTCTTAACTCCAAATTCAAATACAATTATAAAGTTAAAAATTTTTATTAATAAATTACAATGTGAACGATGTGCCTGCATATTTTGAAACAGTTTCCCGATGTCCACTTGACCAGACGAGACATTCAACCGGAGGTCTGGCTGTATATTTAGCCTATTGTGATACTTATTTTTCAGGTAAACCATGTATTAAAAGACGCTCTCACATAGATATGTTGAAAAGAAAGGCATCATGACCTTTATTGCATAGCAGGCGATGTTAAGAAATTCGATTTTTCTCTGCAACCAGAAGTTTGTCAAAGATGTTTTTTTTGAAACTACATTTCATTGTTTCATCACAGGACAATTAAATTATTTTTCTTTTATCTTTTCTTGAAAAGTGACCTGATAACCTGAAATCTCAAACCGCAGAAAAAGGATCGCGAATCCAGAACTCGCTGTCTATATTCTCAGGAAAGTATTCACCAAAATCTTCAGTAAGACCTAAATAATGTTATTTTATGTTGCTCACAATGGAGTCATGAACCTCAATTTCATTTTCGTCTACGAAATTTTCTAAGAATGGAAAGAATGAAAGTTTCTTATTCACAACTTCTTTACAGGCAAACCGAAGTTTCCTTTTCAGAACATTTATTTTGTCCTGAACAATGAAGACTGCTGTGTGTTTACCCTGAAATCCTACATTCAACTCATTGAGCCACTGGAGGATGTCATCTAAGAAAGCTAGTCGGCATAGCCACTGTTCATCTGTAAGACTACCACTAAACTCACACTACTAAGAAGAAAGCTTCAAGTTCTTGTCTTAATTCAAACAAACATGCAAGACAATTCCTTTTGAAGAGCCACCTTACCTCGGTATTGAACAGTATCGTTCATGGTAAAAGAAATTGATATTTAATGTAGTGGTAATATACCGTCAGAGGATTGAATTCACAAAAGGCGCGAACTCGAGCTGAGTGTTTTAGAGGTGCGAAGCTCGCTGTGACGGGCGTGGCGCAGGGAGTGAGCGAGAAAGAATATAGCAGATAAAGGATGACGATACTCGGATTCTGTTCGGGGATCTACATCCACCACCCTGCTAAGAATTAAAGCGGCGCGTTTGGAAATCAGGGCCATATCTACTCTCCTGGAAGGATATTAGAGAAATTGAACCACAGTATATTCCTCATAATTTACTGAATGACATGATGTGTCTTGAGATGTTAATGAGCATAGTTTTTCGTAATACAACATTCACGCGAATACTGTGGGAACGAAACGACTCGCTACACAAAGAACTCAAGTATGTATCTTGGTGAATTCCTAGCGTGGCGGCCAGGTTGTCCTAATAAATATATATATATATATAGAGAGAGAGATGTGTGAAGAGGCTCTCATTCCATTCTAACATTTTCTTTAGTGCGATCGCTTGTGTGTCAGTCCGACAGGCGACTGCGCCTTGAACTTACCAATAGAACAAAGACTTCGTCGTAGACGATGAATAGACGAACAGTGCGCAATTCGAGATAGGGGTGTAGCTAGAGTCTGAACTAGAACTGGAAGAATTACAGTCTTCGAACATAAGTTCATGTACGGTTAAGTACTAGGCATTCACTAAGTTCATTTTGGCTAGCTAGGCCGCAACTTTAGCCTTAGCGTGAAGACGGACATTCTGATAAAGTCCGTGTTCGATTGAGCAGGAGGCATTTGCTACGTACATTTTGGATAACTAGGCCGCATTTTTTGCCTTGACGTAAAAGTCAGATTTCTAACATAAGCTCGCGTGCGGTTGAGCACTAGGCATTCACTAAGTACATTTGGCTTGATACATCGTAAATTTATGCCCTGACGTAAATAACGATTAGGAGAGTCCGGAGTGCGTTGCAGACGATTGACTGGGCGTTTAATTGCAGTTAGCACGATGGAAAACTACGACAAGAGCTGCCCAAAGCACGAGACCTTTCAAGATTCATATTCAAGAAGACAGCATCGCGATGAGGCCATTCCAGGAGCTGAGACCAGGACCATCAACCAAGGGTGACAACGGCCTGATGATGGGCTAGACTCAACAACCGAGTCCGGCATGGAGAGGCATTAAAATACGTTGAAAATGTGTTTTGGCATGAGTTAGGGACAGCAATATCCGCAGATAGTTTTCTTTCAATTTAATTAAGTCTTTATTTAAGCCCTTTTGGCTACCAAGTGTTGATATCAGGACTTATGTAAGTATAGCCAGTGTCTTATCATATTTTATTATTGGTAACAAGGGAGATAGGTCCGATCTAGGTTTGTTGTCATGTAAATTATTTTCTACCTTTGTGTTTGATAACGTAGTTAGTTGCAGCATCAGGTTCTTTAAGACATAAGGATATGCCGCCTTACAGTGTTGAGTGGAGACTCATTATGGTGTACTGGGCTACTTAAATTCAGGGTTTGCATGTATATCTGCGTGCCTGAATTTCACAGGAAGTGACGAAGCAGAGGAGCACGTGTCCTGAAAGTCGAAAAAGTGTGGGTTATCAAGATTTTGCCGGCGGAGTTTTCCCACAACTGTGCACTCGACTTGAACCGGGGACTCAGGGATAAGAAATATAATGTACGGATGACACTCCGTGGATTTTGATAGAGATATGAGACACGGATGAAAGTGTCCTGATATCAGTTCCGGCACGTACGCCTTGATGTGAATCAGAAGGGAACGATCCCCATGAGTATTATAAATAGGCCCAGAGAGCCGAAAGAACACCCGCTTTGAGGGAAACAGAATGTTTAAAGGTCCAGTTATGCCAAGACAGTTGCCAGCTGTGTGTGTAAGCCGGGCCGAGCTGCGAGCGTAGGTGTCAGCTGACGTTTGTTTGAATGGCTGGAAGTATAGACGACCTTGTCTCAACCCCTCGCAGTGAGCGGTCATTGCCGCAGCCCAGCATGAAGTTGAGAGGGAGAGATCCATTCCTTGCGAAGGCTGCAAGATTATTGAAGTATTTTGTTTCCTTTGGGTTGTAAATTATTTTCAGGTGCTGCAGTGTCTTTTGATTTATTGTGTGCTATTTTGTGTTGTTCTTACTTGTTGACTTGTCATGTGATTTTGTTAGAAGGTGCAGTAGTACGCACGCTACTTTTTGCATGGCCAACTCGCAGTAATCTTATGTAAGAGCCTCCGTAGTTCAGGCGGTAGCGCACCGGTCTCTGACCTCTGGGTTCCGTGGTTCATGTTTTTCTTCGGGTACTAAAAACCAATAATGACTACCACTGATGAGTTAGCACGACGTAGAACTCGGAGGTTACACACATGGCCCTCCTGTCAATGATTACAGCGTTGTAGTTGCACAACTAAGTACGATAGTATTCACGTGTTTGATTTCCAGACACAACAGGGATTGTATTGTAACAATATTCGTTAGAAGATAGGCTGTTGTGTTTGCCAGAATGTTTTAGAATATTTTAAAATTTAAAAACGAATATCGACAGAGAATACAGTCGCAGCATTTGCTTGGTATTTACTATAAGGCCAGCAGAAGATTGTATACCTTGCGATAGAAGATAGTAAGTATCGTCAAGAAGACCAGCGCCGTTCAAGCCATTCAGCGTAAGTATATTTAATTCTGTGCAAAAATCCTCCCCGCAGCGAAAGGACGATGTTCCTAGTTATTTGTTTGACAGATGGGGACATCAAGCCTTATGCTTGCTATTCGTCTAACAATAAATAGGGTTCGAATCCATGATTTTTTCAGGGTTCGAAATCCATGTATGAGATATTTGTTATTGTAGTGATGAAAATAGTTAAAATCCACGATTTTTAAAATTCTGTTCACGGTGATGACTATTGGGAGAGAGAGGTAGTTTTATTAAATGCGATAATCATCTGCCTGCGTGCCAATTTCTTTTGTTACCGCGCGCCCTCCTTCTATCAAGGAAAGATTTTTCTGTTCAGAACGCGATGGGGAATGTATGCTGACAATTCAAATCTTTACTGTAAGATAACAACAGTTTATATATATGTTCTATGTCCTCTGTAACAGGATTGAACCTGTGCAGATTGTCAACATGTTCTGTCTTCTCGTATGGTGACATAAAGCTTTAGCGACGGTGTAGAGGGGAGAAGGGCTATCTAGCACAGGAAGGCATCTGTCCGTAAAACTGTAAGGAGGATCAGGATGAACGCGGCTAAGCCCCGTCAGAGAAGGAGGAGGAAGAACGCGGCTATAGCCCCGTCGGAGGAGGAGGAAGAAGATGGTGTCAAGGAGGACAGCTTGCCTTAAAAATAGAATCCTCTGCGGTTAGGACCCTGGCTATGTCGTGTCAAGATAATAGCAGTAAGGTTAGGATCGTAGCCGCACGTGGTTAGGACCTGTCAAGGTAGCAGCTGTCACCTTCACAACTGTTACTTTTTGAAATTCCGCGCCTACATATTTAAGATGTCAGCAGTAATGTTAGGGTCTGTTAAGATTGCAGCAGTGAAGTTATCGACGTTGACCTGGTTGACAGCTGTCAAGAGCACATGGGTTTTAAGTTTTGTGCCCTCCTCGTGGTTAAGATGGCAACAGTGACGTTAGGCCCTGTTAATATGTCAGCACTGAGGTTATCCATGTTCACTTGTTCAAAATCCGCGCCCACGTGGTTAGGACCTGCCATCTTGACAACTGTCCAAAGCACGCGGATATTAAATTCCGCGCTCCTATGTGCTTAAGGTGGCAACGATGAGGTTAGGACCTGTCAAGTTTTCAGCAGTGATGTTAGCAGCGTTTACGTGTTTAAAATCCGCACCCATGTGGTTAGGACCTGTCAAGATGACAGCTGTCAAATTCACATGGATTTTAAATTCCACGCTCCACGTAGTTAAATTGGCAAGAGTGAGTTTAGGCCCTGGGAAATGGCAGCACGGGGCCACGTTCACTTTTTCAAAATTCGCTCCCACGTAGTTAGTACCTGTTAAGGTAGCAGCTGTCATCTTGAGAGCTCTCAAAAGCACGTGGATTTTAAATTCCGTGCCCCTAAGTGCATAAGGTGGCAACAATGAGGTTAGGCCTTGTGAAGATGGCAGCACTGATGTTAGCGATGTTCACTTGTCCGAAAAAGTGAGGTTAGTCTCTGTCAAAATAACACAAGTTGTATTGCCTGTTCTTCACCAATAACACTCGAACAATGTCTTTACCCGTAGGCAGTAAATATGGTTCTCCACCAGTATGTGGTCTCCCGGTACTATCTATTTTTGAAGCGTCATTCAAAGAAAGGTTTCTCACAGAATCTCAAGTATGAAAATTGTTTTAAAAGAACATCTCGTAACCAACCTCATTTTCATCTGTTATTTACCACACCTTAGATGAGCTTCTTTTCTTTCAACATTTCAAGTGACTTATTCATCAGGTCCTGTGTTTCGTATGAAAATGCCTTTTTAATAAAGATGCCTTCATTGAAATGTTCAAAACGGTCTAATGACGAACAACATGAAGGAGTCGTGATTTTGACTCATTCTTCAGGTCCTCGTGTTTCGTATGAAAATGTCATTTTAATAAAGATGCCTTCATTGAAATCTTCAGAACGGTGTAATGACGAACAACATAAAGCAGTCGTGGTATTGACTCACTTCCTCTATAAGTAAATCCTAAAGACAAATACGCTGGATCATTTCCTTTTACCTTATGTTGAGATTTTGTTCGGAACACGTACTCCTATGGGAACAGTATTCAGCTACCCCTGGCTATGTAACTTTTCACAATCTTCATATTCTTTAGTCTGACTTTCTGTTTCGAGTCTTTGCTTTCTAGCAGGTTGCGCCATTAACCATCCCTTTATCTGTTGATGAGAGAAAAGCACACAATCACACAAAGTGTAAATCTAACGTCACAACTATATTTTCAACCACTCCGTTAACAAATTATGATTAGACTGCTTCGATTTACAAACGAGGAAATGAAATAATGTCACATTTGATTCTTGTAAGTAATTAGGTGTAAGTACTTAGGTGTTACTATTAGAAAAAACTTAAAATTGTCAGAGCAAGTAAAAAATATAGTTGAGAAATCCCAGAGATAATTACATTTTATTGTGTGGAATCTCAAGAAAGCTAATTTGGTGCCAAAAGTAAAAGTTCCTCGAATATGGATCTTCGTGCTGGGATCTGTACAGGGTAGGTTTAATGAATTCCCTAGAAAAAGTTCAAAGAAGGGCGATTAGTTTCGTAGGGGGAATACCATTAATTGGGGAAGTCTTGAAGCTAGAACTCTCCTGGGTGGTATTCATAAGAGCTGTACGGGAAGGGCTGCCTGGAGCTGTCTCATACTTACCGAGAAATGATCATAAGCATAAAATTAGGGCCAGAAACCAGCATTCGGATTTGGGCAAGTTTTCCTTCGTAAATAGGACCATAAGGCATTGGAATAAATTACCTGCAGCAGTCTTTGATAGATTCCCTTCCGGTATTAAGTCATTTAAGAAGACCATTAATGCTAGTGTAAAGTGAAAAGTAAAAGTTGTAAATTACGAACACTGAATTTGTGATTTTCTGCTTCGTTTATTATGTGAAACTATTCCTTTTTCTTGTGGTATTCTCTTTCCAGGGAACTGCTTGTTGTACTCATGTTGTAGTAGTAGTAGTAGTAGTAGTAGTAGTAGTAGTTGTTGTTGTTGTTGGTTAATTACCTATGTTTTTATCTTTACTTTATCATCACTTGTAATGTTAAGCTAGTAGTAAGCTGTAGTGTTAAGCACTGGAAATACTTAAGTTGTGTGTAAATTTTTATATGATGATGATGATGATGAGTTTATAATGCTAAACTAGTAGTATGTCTTGTAATATCTTCTTTTCATGGATTTGCTTGATGTTGTTGTTGTTGTTGTTCTTGTATGCTAATTATGTTTTTAACTTTATTGTCTTATCATTGTAATGTTAAGCTAGTAGTAAGCTCAACCTATAGTATTGTAAGCCGTAGTGTTAAGCATTGGAAATATTTAAGTTGTGTATGAAATTTTATATGATGATGCTGGATTTAGAATGCTAAACTGGTAGTAATTTTTGTCCTATTTTCATTTCATGGAATTTCTTGTTGTACTCTAGTTGTTGTAGTGGTGTTTTGGGGTAGTTAGGTTTTAACTTTACTTTATTATCATTTGTGCCGGCCCCGTGGTGTAAGAGTAGCGTGCCTGCCTCTTATCCGGAGGCCCCGGGTTCGATTCCCCGCCAGGTCAGGGATTTTTACCTGGATCTGAGGGCTGGTTCGAGGTCCACTCAGCCTACGTGATTAGAATTGAGGAGCTATCTGACGGTGTGATAGGGGCCCCGGTAGAAAGCCAAGAATAACGGCCGAGAGGATTCGCCGTGCTGACCACACGACACCTCGTAATCTGCAGGCCTTCGGGCTGAGCAGCGGTCGCTTGGTAGGCTAAGGCCCTTCAAGGGCTGTAGTGCCATGGGGTTTGGGGTTTGGTTTGGTTTCATTGTCATTTGTAATGTTAAGCTAGTAGTAAGCTCTATAGTATTGTAAGCCGTAATATTAAGCACAGGATTTTCTTAAGTTGTATGTGAATTTGTATATGTTGATACTAGATTTAGAATGTTATAGTAGTATTTCTCGTAATATTATCTTTTCATGGAATTATTTGTTGAACTTTTGTTGTTGTAGTTTTGTTGTTTGTTATTGTTGTTGGGTAATCATATGTTAACTTTACGTTGTTATTACGCTACTATAAGTGACCATTGCTACCGGGATATTTCCCAATTACAATGTATTTCTTAATAATAATAATAATAATAATAATAATAATAATAATAATAATAATAATAATAATAATGCTTATGTTCTTATAAATATTAGATGGGAAATATTAAAAAGATTAATCAATCTATTACATATTTTAAACAGATCGAAACCGTCGATATTAGCAATGTATATTCTGTCGCACTTATATCCACCGTAATTACAATCGAATATAAAAGATTAATAATACATTATTTCAGTCGAACAAGAACGAATGTCGCAACATTACCAGTCACAAACATATTACGATTGATTTCTTGGAATCAGGAATAATCATCAACTTCCATTGTTGAGAATGATCTGCAGACTTATATTTTAAGGTAAAAATGCAGAATCTCTCAATGGAGCAAAGCAGATGGTACTGTAAATCTGTAGTAGGAATACGCAGACAGTACTACTGTAGTGCTGCGTCAGATATTAATATGTTCCTCAGCAATCAAAGAAAATAAGTTCATATTGTATACCTCGAAAACTGATCGCAGAACTTCTCTCATTCTGTCAATTTCTCCATAAGAATTCTTCCCTTACCCCCTTGAAAACGTGCGCGTACCACCCGGTGTACCTTAAAGAAACTGGGAATAATAATAATAATAATAATAATAATAATAATAATAATAATAATAATAATACGGTAATAATAATAATCATCCTCATATGGTCTCAGATACCGTGTGCCGACATTTCAATTTGACACCATCTGCCTGTCTGCTAGACTATTTCGACGTTCTGTTTTACTCTAGGCCTACTAGAAGGCAGATCGAGTAAATCGAAACTCTCTTGGGCGTCTATGGCTAGATCTTTTGCACGCCGACATCGTACGACATGGTGTGTCGAATGGACGTTTTATTCACCCTTCAAAAGTCCGACTACCTCTACTGGGGATATATGTTCCACCTAATCAACACGTATTTCGTGTTGTTATACTAGGTGTGACACCTGTGGTATCATCTTCAGTAATAGAAAAGGAAACGTTTAGAGAATAAATTAACACATGACATAATTACACATTTAACATAACCTAAATGTAAAAACTGTCTCATATATCCTAAGAAAGTGCTAAAAATTTTATTTGAACGAAAACACTATTAAAAACAATACGGGAATGTAATGGATCTATAGAGTTCTAATATCCTTGAAGTTCACACCGAGTTCGATAGCTGCAGTCGCTTAAGTGCGGCCAGTATCCAGTATTCGGGAGATAGTAGGTTCAAACCCCACTGTCGGCAGCCCTGAAAATTGTTTTCCGTGGTTTCCCATTTTCACACCACGCAAATGCTGGGGGTGTACCTTAATTAAGGCCACGGCCGCTTCCTTCCCACTCCTAGCCCTTCCCTGCCTCATCATCGCCATAAGACCTATCTGTGTCGGCGCGACGTAAAGCAACTAGCAAAAAAAGAAAGTTCACTATTCTCACATAGGTCTTGATATTAATTTCAAACAAATTTATATACACATTAAAATGCCAAACCTTCTGGTTGTAAAAGTGACAATGTCTGAAGTGGAATGCCACGTAATGAAAAAAGGCATGTTCACACTAACTGAAGTTAAAATGAAAAGGGAGCAAAAATTGCTAACATTTTTTGAAACACTATATTGAATTCCTTGTAGTAGAAAACATAACTGAATAGGTCTTTAGTAAGATATCCTATGTAACATGTGAAGTAGTTGAACTGTGGAGAGGATTGTACATATGCTGCATCTGAGAGTGTTGAAAGCTATGTTCTGACTGACTGTCTCAGTTGATTGTTCACTGCTGTGTCAAAAATTGCTAATTTTTTTAATGCACCGTATTGAAGAATTGCTCATGATCTGGTTGTTCACTGCTGTGTCGCGCTGTGTATTTTGCTCCCTTTTCATTTTATCTTCAGAGTGTGTGAATATGTCTTTTTTCATTGTGTGGCACTCCTCACAGATCTAGCTAATGGAAAGTTATAGTATTCACTGGTATTTCTGACATTCCTTTCATCTATTATGATCACATTCCATGCATAGAAAAGTTCATGTCCACTTTGTTATTCAGTCAGTAATGCTACTTACCTCAGGTGAGCAGCCATTGTCGCTTTATATTGAAGACCACACTAATTCAAAGCACGGTTGATCACGCACATTACATAATACAGACAGGTTAACTGTACTGAATGATTCTTAAAAGTCCGTCTTTAATTACATGCGCAATGTTGCCATAATTACAGCCCCTTTTTGATAATTAGGATAAAATCGATAGTAGTATTCGCTGGTACCATACGATTCCAAAAGTCCTTCCCAGGAATGAACATAAACACCCAGCTCACTAGCTAGAAGAATTAATCAAACACGACTTGGAACTGAAAATGGGGCCAACGGCTACTGTGCTGAGCATTTCACCAGGGAGCCAGACTCAAACCATCGTTGGTAATATGACAGAAATATACTTATATTAAGAAATATATTAAGAAAGATCATTTATTAAATTTACTGAAGATACATTACTCTTCATTGCAAGTTTCTGTGCCTGATGCATACACAATACGCATGGTGTTAGTGAAACCAACTCCTTCACGCCAGCCAGATACTAAAATCATTGCATCACCTCGCTTGATGAATCCGTTTTTCTTGCCATAAGTAATGGCACACTGAACACGCATATCTACATCTTTCTGCCAGTCCTTCGTTGGTGGAGCTGGAAATAATAAATAGTGTACTGGGTAAGCATATGGATATTATTTTTGGATACATACTGTAGTATGTAGAAGATAGTTAGAGAAACAAGAAAATATAATTCCTCCCGTAACTTAACATTTTTAACATCAATCATTCAGGACACAGAGTTATACTTCCATTTTAACATAATTTTGATTGCAATACTGATGAAATGTAAGTACTGTGCCCATTGAAATGATGAAAGTGCTCTAAGGGAGTAAAAACTCTGGACCACCGAAGGATGTTCGGCAGCCAAGATGTATTTTGATGTAAGAGAAGAACAAAGGGTATCATTTGGTACCAATCAGTGGAGGGATTTATGTGTAATGGAACACCTGCTTTTCAACCCTTTGAGAGTCAGGTTTCCAAAGCACTGACATACCCCCACAGTTTAAGTTTTTTGCACACACATAAATGAACTCCATCAAAAATTTCTGTACACTATATTTTCGTCAATGACCTAGTTATACTATAGTCATATGACGATATGGATATTATTTTCGATACATACTGTAGTATGTAGAAGATATATAGAGAAACAAAAAATATAATTCCTTCCGTAACTTATTATTTTTAATATCAACCATTCAGGACACAGAGTTTTATACTTCCATTTTTATATAATTTTGAGTGCAACACTGATGAAATGTAAGTATTGTGCAAGAGGTGCAAGGGGTAAGCACGAATGCCTCGGATGTGCCTATCAAGTCTCAAGGCTCGATAATGAACATCTGTTCCATCCGCGGTCAATCTTGCGAATTGAGGTGGTGTCGTAAAGTTTCAAAGTGGTAGTGCAATTGTGCTTTTGTTACAAATTTTCTGTATGTACTGCATAATGAACAGTTTGATAATGAATATGCATTGATTCATTGTCTGTTATGACTGATGTTCGTAGCTAAGAGTGTAGTATCTGTCACTCGTGCCGTACCTATAAGCTGTCTCGACTTCTCGTCAGAAGAAGGTACAGAAGTACATGAAGCAGTGAAAAATCACACATTTAAGTTATGTGATGTTTGTGGGTTTTCGTTTGGTATTCCACAAAATATAGAACTGTGCTCAGTGTTTTATTACATTATTTGCTCTGGTAAATGGTTCTAGTACTTTCTTGGGCTTGTTGAGTTTGTCATCTTGAGGTTGGGAACTATTGTCATTGATTGAAAGAAAAGTAAAATTGCTTTAAAGTAATTAAAGGACATGAGCTGAGAAAATACAGGAGTATGGAAGAGTGGATCAGTATACTAGTATTCTTATTATTCTGTTGTATGTTTTGTAACGGTTCAAATCCCGTTACAAGATGATATCTGTATTATTATTATTATTATTATTATTATTATTATTATTATTATTATTATTATTATTATTGTTATTATTATTATTATTATTATTATTATTATTATTATTATTATTATTATTATTATTATTATACCTGTGCTATTACTAATTTTATTATTATGTCTATACTAAGTTATTATTATTACTATTATTGTATCATTATTATTGTTCAATTCAATTCTGCAATGTTTATCGCTTGCGTGTTTGTACTTAATTTATTGTGTATATATATGTGGGTGTGTGAATATTAGCATTTAACCATGTAAAGTAAGACTTGCTGCATAATATTATATATGGTTGTGCTTTGTAATAAGTTTTTACATTGCAACGCACATGTTGCAATACTGCTAGCATAAATGCCGAGTCATCGCCCCTTCATTGTGTGCATTTAGCGGTGAGCTCATGTTCTTGGAGATACCCAGGGTGCCCCAGGCAATTTCACCATTGTATGCAACATTTGTCGCCGGGTGGGAGTAGATCATAGTTATTTCTGGAGATTGTGTAGGTGCGTCAACTAATGTCTATATAAGCTGGCTGTATATTGTAGCGTCAGTCATTAGTTATTGACAGAGTGAGGCCTCAGTTGGTCGGTCAGTCAAGTGGATGGTGAACAGTGATGGAGTCAATTGGAAGGTGAGACCTCCGTCGGTTAGTTCAGTTGGAGGAAAAGACTTGCCATGAAGTCATATGAACGGAGAGACTTGCCAAGAAGTCATATGAACGGAGAGACTTGCCAAGAAGTCGTATGGATGGAGGCACTTACCAAGAAGTGTTGTACTGAGATGATAGTAGTCAGTCATCTGGATGTAGAAGCAGCAGTCACATGGATAGTCGTCAGTTAAACAAAAAGGATACATCACCAAATTAGGCTTGATACATCTACAGCAAACACCAACTCAAAGGAATACTTCGTAATTACATTCAAAGTGTTGGAGGTACAATCAAGTGAATCAGTGAGGGACAAATTTCGTGCATAATTGTTAAATGTCCGGTCAAGAAGAATTCAAATTTAATGCCGAGTTTCTTTCAGTTGTAATGTCATAATTTTATATTCTCATCTGATTTATCACAGCAGGTCTTGCTATTTTTTCTATACAATTTAAGAATATATTTTGTTCTATCAAATTAATGTATCGTTTTATTTCAAGAGTAGAATTACATAACCTCAAATTTAATGGTGAAACAAAACGACAATCTCCATTTCCCAGAACTTATACGGTATGTTGTCAGAAGTAAGCTTATTACCCCACACTCTAGAGATATTGAAGATTCTCATTCTATTGTTGCTGCATTGAGTTGTAGATGGCGCCCATCAAATAACGTATGTGTAAGTAATCAGGTAAGAACTAAGTGTGAGTACAAGGTCCGACGATTGTGTGTTTTATTTAATGAATATTAATTTTCATATTTTTCATTTCAGTTCAGATTTATATGTTTATAAATTTTGTAAGTGAGACATGAACATTCTCAGTTTGATTACATGACCTATAAGCATAATAATACTGAAAATAAACACATTCCTTTCACAGTTATATAAGTCCATTTTTGTGCTTGGGTTGAGGGAGGAATTCGTGGATAATTATTTTCCACAAACAGTGTACGATACTAGTATTTTTTACCTCTTTGTAGATGGTGGCTGTAATTGAGGACATGGGTGGACTAACGACTTAGGCCGGCACATGAATTCTGAATCCCCGATGTCTGTTCTTATATCCATAAAAAGTTGTTTGTGTCCGACGATCCTAGATGGAAGTAGAGGCAAGTATTTTAATATGGTGTTTAAGTTGTTAGTCCAGAGAACTTGGTGTGTGGTATCAAAGTTCTTTGTCAAGGCCAGACATGAAGTTTCCTTGCAGGCGACATTCAGCTGTTAATAATGAATTTGTGAGTTGGGAAACTATTACATTACTCATTTTAAACGTACTCACGAACCAAACTGGGAAATGCCAGTGAATTTAATGTCAGTTCCTCTTCTGAAGAGAGTGATAATTCTATTCAAGGAGCCGAAAGTAATGAGGATAGTAGTACGTGGAAGAAAGAAGTAGAAAAAGGAAGACGAAGACGAAATAGTGGTTTAAGTTACGTGTTGAGAGGTGGAAAGTACATTCCAGCTAAATATTTTATTAAGTGTTTCAGTCTAAAATGCCATTCCAGCTAAATGTTTTATTCGTGTAGATAAGTGTTTCAGTCTAAAATACCACAAAGGAGTTCATAGAGATGATCAAAAGGACCTATTTGAAAGTTTCTGGGGGGATAGGGGAGAAACAAAAACAGTACACGTTACTTGTAGACTTGATTGACAGAAAGACTATTGCTTGTCGTAAGGAGTAGGCTATGCTAAAACTAAAAATCGTCAGAATGTTTATGCATACAATGTGAAAATTAACGGATAGAATGACGTATGCAAAGGTTTTTCCATGAAGTCATTACAGTTAACTGAAGAAAGACTGAAATTTGTACTACGATTAGTACCTATCCAATGAAAATGATGTTCTAAATGAAAACCGAGGCAAGCATAGCAACAGATCTTCAAAATTACAAGATACATTGTGGCATATGATTAAGGATCACTGGGCACTATTTCCTTCTAAGCAGTCTCATTATGGTCTACGTAAGTCAGGGCGTAAATATTTTGATGACCCAAGCCTCAATGTATCGAAACTGTGCAGGAGATTTTGGCATTATCATTTCGGGAGAACTCGAAAAGTGACGATTATAAAATACAGTACATACCAACAGTTCTTTAGAAAAAATAGCCTACGATGAAAAATGTGAAGAAAATATTATTGTCTGATTCTTGTGACAGGCAAAACAGGAGCATAACTGTAGTTCGGTTTTACGCTTGGCTGTCAAAATCTTACAACGTGAACGTTACATATTTGTTCCCTATGCGTGGCCACTCATACAATCAATGCCATCATAACTTTGGACTTCATTGAACTCAGCTACAACAAGTGGAAACTGTTGAAAACATCGATCAGTAAATACAGCTCATGAAACTAAGCAGCAAAAATTCCTTGTCTATTTGAGGTTATCGAAGCAAACAGCCTTACTGAAGATTGGTTGGAGCTGTTGGAATCATTGTTCTTACCTAAACCAAGTAACAATAACTGTATTTTCAGAATACAGATATATGTAAAGTTGTCCTACAAAGCAACAACGTTGCCAGCAAGTGAAGCTTACAGTGGCTTACTATCACAACCATTTAATATTTATCAAAGGAAATAACTCTCATTGTATGTAAAGAATATTTAAAGTTAAACAACTTGTTGCCTCCCAGAATGAAGTTGGTAAAAAAGAAGACACTTTGTCTCTGCTCAAATTTTTCCCTCCAGAAAATTCACAGTGGTTGAGGGAACTTGTACATTGTGTGCCTTCTAATAACTTTAACGACTTAGAAGAATATGTAAGTGGAAGTGGAGACAATTAATCAAATATTTAATGAACACTGCATCCCCCTCTCACCACTACCATCCTCCCCAATAGAAAACATTTTTTTAAGTTCCCATGTGATATTATCAAGGCTAATATGAGAATATATATTGTGTGCACTTTTACCTTATTTACACAAAAGCTTATGTAAATATTCTAAGCAGTTAAAACATGTACGTACTTATAAAATTGCCAAAGATAAATAAAAGTATCGATATTTATTTGGTTGTTATATTATCATATCGATGCGGATTGCGGACATGAAATGGATAGTTTGTAATACTTACATTGATCACAATGGTGAAAGGAAAACAAGGGAAAAAGACAGGCCTACATTAAAATCTGGTGCTCTCCCTAGGATTTTCCCAAACCTTCCCTATTATGTAACCAAGCCCAGTCCATCAACAAGAAAACTCCAGATGACATGCGTAAAGAAATTCAGAAAATAGAGGAGGAACAATTCAAAAACTTGTTGAGCAAGAATATATTTAGATTTTGTAGCCTTAAATAACTGTAAAACCCTCCTTGCTGACTGTTTAGGAAACAGACTGAGATTATTGACAGAAAGTAGTGAAAATGAATTTGTATTTTACACTCGGTCAATCAGTTAGGTACCAAAAATTGAGCGGATTTAAATGAGACAATGGAGTGGGTATGTGGTAAACTGGGAGTGAAATTTATAGATCCTAATGGGTGGGTAGGACATAGGGATCTGCGCCTTCACTTAAAGCGCAGTGGTACGTATAAGTAAGGCAATTTGTTTAGAAGGGTAATAGGGAGGTACATTCAGGGAAACAGTGTTGCATAGGGAGCGGTGATGAGGGTACAAAGATCTAGAAGTCAAGTAGGGATGACATAAAAATGTTAGTGTTGAACTGTAGAAGTATCGTAAAGAAAGGAATACAATTAAGTAACTTACTAAATATATATATTTACGAGATATTGTAATAGGAGTTGAATCATGGCTGAGAACTGATATAATGGGTTCAGAAATCTCTCACGGAACGTGAGTGTGTATCGTAGAGATAGGATAGGAATGGTGGGTGGGGGAGTATTCATTCTGGTGAAAGAAGAATTTGTAAGCTACGAAAAGTTAAAGATGTGAAACATGAAATTCTAGGTGTAAGGCTCATTTTTAAAGATAATAGATAACTAGATGTCTTTGGACTGTACAGACCGGTAAAGGGTAGGGCTGACACGGATTCAGAATTATTTCATAAGATAATCAGCTTTGTGGGAAACGACGTGGAAAGGAATGTGATTGTAGCGGGAGATATGAATTTACCAAATGTCAATTGGGAAGGAAATGCCAACGACAGGAAGCATTACCAACAAATGGCAAATAGGCTAATATGGGAAGGACAACTGATTCAGAAAGTGGCAGAACCAACTAAAAGGAAAAATATCCTGGACGTGGTGCTGATAAAACCAGATGAGCTCTATAGAGTAACCGAAGTAATAGATATTAGTGATCACGAAGATTTTGTCGTAGTTAAAAATAAATGTGATAGAAAGGAAGGTTTTAAAAGTACGACAATTAGGCAGTACCATATGGCTGATAAAGCAGGCATGAGGCAGTTTTTAGAAGTAATTATGATCGGAAGAAAACGGTAAATAAGAATGTAAACAGACTCTGGGATGGGTTTAAAGCAATTGTTGAGGAATGTGAAAATAGGTTTGTACCTTTAAAGATGGTAAGGAATGGTAAAGACCCACCTTGTTATAATAAAGAAATAAAAAGACTAAGAAGGAGGTGCAGATTGGAAAGAAATAGAGTTAGCAATGACTGTGGAAGTAAGGAGAAATTTTAGGAACTTGCTAGGAAATTGAATCTAGCAAAGAAGGCAGCTAAGGATAACATGATGGCAAACATAATTGGCAGGCGTACAATTTTGGTGAAAAATGGAAGGGTATGTATAGGTATTTTAAGGCAGAAACAGGTTCCAAGAAGGACATTCCAGGAATATTTAATGAACAAGGAGAGTGTGGTATGTGAGGGTCTTCAAAAGGCAGAAGTATTCAGTCAGCATATGTAAAGATTGTCGGTTACAAGGAAAATGTCCAGATAGAGGAGGTGACTAATGCTAAAGAAGTATTCAAATTTACATATGATAACAATGATACTTACAATAAGATACAAAATTTGACAACTAGAAAAGCAGCTGGAATTGATAAGAATTCTGGGGATATACTGGTTCTGAAGATAATGGGTTGGGATATAGTACCATTTCTGTAGTACTTATTTGATTATTGTTTGGTTGAAGGAGCTATACGAAAGGAATGGAGAGTTGCTATAGTAGCCCCGTATATGAAGGAAACGGTGATGGACATAAAGCTGAAAATTACAGGCAAGTAATTTTGACATGCTTTGCATGTAAGCTTTGGTAAGGCATTTTTTCTGATTACATTAGACATGTTTGCGATATTAATAACTGGTTCGATAATAGGCAATTCGGTTTTAGGAAAGGTTATTCGACTGATATAGCAAGATATAGCATATATTTTGGAATCTGGATGTAAAATGGACCATATCGCGATTGTCCTGTCTAAAGCATTTGATAGGGTGGATCTTGGGAGACTACTGGCAAAAAATGAGAGCAATTGGACTAGACAAAAGAGTGACTGAATGGGTTTCTATATTTCTAGAAAATAGATCTCAGAGAATTAAAGTAGGTGAAGCTTTATCTGACCCCGTAATAATTAAGAGGGGAATTCCTCAAGGCAGTATTATTGGACCTTTATGTTTTCTTATACATAAAAATGATTTGTGTAAAGGAGTGGAATCAGAGGTAAGGTTTTTGTGGATGATGTTATTCTGTACAGAGTAATAAATAAGTTACAAGATTGTGAGCAACTGCAAAATGACCTCGGTAATGTTGTGAGATGGACAGTAGGCAATGGCATGATGATAAACGGGGTTAAACGTCAGGTTTTGAATTTCAAAAATAGGAAAAGTCCTCTGAATTTTAATTACTGCATTGATGGGGTGAAAGTTCCTTTTGTAGATCATTGTAAATATCTGGGTGTTAATATGTGGAAAGATCTTCATTGGGGTAATCACATAAATGGGATTGTAAATAAAGGATACAGATCTCTGCACATGGTTATGAGGGTGTTTAGGGGTTGTAGTGAGGATGTAAATAAGAGGGCTTATAAGTCTCTGGTCAGACCCCAACTAGAGTATGATTACAGTGTATGGGACCCTCACGAGGATTACTTGATTCAAGAACTGGAAAAATCCAAAGAAAAGCAGCTGGTTTTGTTTTGGGTGATTTCCGACAAAAGAGTAGCGTTACAAAAATGTTGCAAAGTTTGGGCTGGGAAGAATTGGGAGAAAGGAGACGAGCTGCTCGACTGAGTGGTATGTTCCGAGCTGTCAGCGGAGAAATGACGTGGAATGATATTAGTAAACGAATAGGTTTGAGTGGCGTCTTTAAAAGTAGGAAAGATCACAATATGAAGATAAGGTTGGAATACAATGGACAAATTGGGGCAAATATTCATTTATAGGAAGGGGTGTTAGGTATTGGAATAACTTACCAAGGGAGATGTTCAATAAATTTCCATTGTCATTGAAATCATTTAAGGAATAGGTAGGGAAACAACAGATAGGGAATCTGGCACCTGGGCGACTGCCCTAAATGCAGATCAGTATTGATTGATTTTATATTGATAAAAGTTTCAGTGTTGTTGGAGTTATCAGTGTTTGTGAAAGGGAAAATGTAGGTAAGGACGATCCCTTATTAAAGGGAAAGTTACAGAAGTGGTCACAACTGAGGGACATTCTGAACAATTTCTGTGTATTCCATGCAGTTAATGAGCTGGAACCTCAGATGCATTACAAGAAAATGGTTAACCATATCAAAGGCCAGCTGTCAGATCTTGAGACTTTCACTGAATCTCACTGAGGTGAAGAATTTCCAGACTCCTAGCAAGCAGTGTTTTTAAGCCATCAGTTTAAACACCTGTGTGTGTCCAAGAAGTTATATTCCTACCTTCTTTTTCAGTTTTCATTTCTGATTTACTACATACTTTCTTCTTGTTATGCTGCTATTTGCAATCGAAACATTATGTTTCTTCCTAATTCTAGACATCTCAAACGCATAGCAAAGGTATTACATGTGTTATCTGATCAAGATAATGACAATTTTCTTAAGAATACAGCACGCGGTCTTTCTGTAAGACAGCGATATGTAAATCTCTCTTGGAGGAAATGTATGTGAACTCATATCGCCAGTTTAAGTCAGGTGTTGTGCATTGCCATGCTCAGATGTGGTGGTGGTGATTATTGTTTTAAGAGGAAGAGGAACCATCCTCTATATAACACTAATCAGAGGAAAAAATGGAAGGGATCCGACACTTCGAAAAATGAAGATATCGGCGATAGGAAGTCAAGGGCCACGAAGGGCGTGAAAATGAAAGGCTCCCTAGCCCTCGCAAACCTAGTAGCGTCGGGGTCGGAAAAGAACAAGAGTTGACCAAGAGAGGTCGGATAGGATAAATGAAAGTGAGGAGCTCGGCACAAGTAAGTGGAAGCAATACCAGGACTCAGCTAAGGGCCCCGTGGTCGCTAACCCACGCTCCAAAGTTCAGAGCCCCTGGAGCCCCTTTTAGTCGCCTCTTACGACAGGCAGGGGATACCGTGGGTGTTATTCTACCGCCCCCACCCACAGGGCGATGGCCATGCTAAGAATCAAACAGGAATGTTAGCTGGAACCATTCATGCCGTTATGATAAGTTCCGTTTCTGGGAGTGTTTCTGCAATAGTTGCACTGGTGCCAGTGAAATATTTAACAGGTGATGACTTAGCTACCTTGACAAGAAAAGCTAAATGTACTGTCGAAAATTATGGTTTTACTGTGCTTAGCATTATTTTTTATAATAATCAGATAAATCGCAACATGTTTTCTGTTCTGGGTGGAAGTTTAAATTATAAGATGCCCAACCCAAAGTGTGATTCTTTTATTTACTTTTTATTTGATACTGTTCATCGCCATAAATCTGTCAGAAATAATTGGTTAAATCTGTGTGATGAAGCTAAAACATGATCCTGCCGTTGGTCATGGTCGTTCAGTTTTCAAAGCCCAGTTTTCAGTATTGAGAGAATGGCACGCGTTATTGAAGCGTGCCTCTAGACTTAATTACAAGTCAGTGTTTCCATCAGTCGTAGAGAGACAGAACGTGGTTCTTGCTTGTAATATTTTTGTAACGAGATAATTGCAGCAGTGTCTACTAGAGGCTATTCTGAAATAGAATATTTTCTTAACTTGATTAATAGATGGTGGGCAGTTATGAACTTTAAGAGTAAGTCAATTAGAAGCAGAAAGAGACAGGTGGATGCTTCTCCATTCACATCAAGGGATTATATCAGATTACAGTTCGGCTCCATGGCTAATAGCGTGCTAGCCTTTGGTCACAGGGTCCCCGGGTTCGATTCCCGGCAGGGTCGGAAATGTTAACCATAATTGGTTAATTTCGCTGGCACGGGGGCTGGGTGTATATGTCGTCATCATTTCATCCTCATCACGATGCGCAGGTCGCTTACGGGAGTCAAATCAGAAGAAGCACCTGGCGAGCCGAACTTGTCCTCGGACACTCCCGGCACTAAAAGCCATACGCCATTCTTGAAAAATTTGTAAATTGGTTGATGATATGGTTTAATATGACCTTGCAATACAGTCGCCTTTCAGTAGACATTTTCAGGGCTCTCATACAAACAACAAGTGCCATGCTTGAGTTGATAAGCTTTTGTTTAGATCTACCTTAAGTCGAGTATGTGTTGGCAGGAAAGTTTCAAACCGATAAACTTGAGAAGAGATTTAGTGCTTATAGACAGTTGTGTGGTGCCAATTATAATGTATTTTCTTACGTTTTTGAAGCTGAGAAGACGATAAAAGTGCAGTGTTTGCTAGGATCAAGGTCTACAAAATATAAAGAAATATTTTTAAGCAAGGATATGTTTCAATTAGATTCCGATTCATTGAACATAACTGACGAAACAGATATATGCAGTGAATTTTCCTGTGTGCTTGTTAAAGTAAATGAAATAGAAGTAGACTTCGATGACATGCTTCCTGTCATTTACATTTCAGGTTATGTAGCTTTTAAGCTAGCCGGTAAACTTAATTGCAGATACTGTACCTCGAACATGTGAAATGAAGCAGTGGAAATGACATGTTTAATAGCTTAAGCAGAGGTAGGTTATCGGGCCCATCAGAATTGCTGTTAAATGTGTGCACAAGTGTATATAAGATCATGCAGATTTTAATCTATGAGAAATATGAAGTAGTATTTCTTCGGAGTAAGGATCCAAGTGTATATTGATTCAGCTTGCAATGCAAAGTGTAAATGATACAAGAGGATGCTGCTCTTATTGTGAAAAACCTCTATATGAACTTCTCTGTCCATATTTTGCCCTATTTTGCAAATATTTTAATCAACAACTACACAAAACATGTTAATGATGCTGATCCTATGGTTTATTATTATTTAGGGTACGGCATTTACATGACATGTGCTGATATAAAAGTAAATAAATACACAAAGAAAACAAAATATTAGGACAGCACAATTATGTGAATAATATTCAAAGTTTTACAACAAGTTCGTTGATCCATACAACGGACTCAGAAGTAGCCATGATGACATCCTTCCAATCACCAGGCCAAGCTCGCCGCTCACATTCATGAGAATAGATAGATAGATAATGCCTTTATTGGTGGCGAAGTTAGGGCTCAAGGCCCTCTCTTACACTTAACCACTAGATGAGTATACATATACATAACTTATAATTTCGAATACAAATAAAACAAATAATACTAATAGCAATAATAATAATAATAATAATAATAATAATAATAATAATAATAATAATAATAATAATAATAATAATAATAATAATAATAATAATAATAATTATTATTATTATTATTCTCGTATCAGAAACATACATGTTGTACACAGTTATAATTACTATATTACATTTGCCCAAAACTTGGCCACTTCCAAAGCATTTTTTGATGCTTGATATAGTTCATCTTCTGTGCAGGAGGCTGGACATAGACGACACTGGAGCATATGTTGGACTGTCTGGTCTTCTCCGCAGTCACATTGGATTTTTTCTTGATCTATATAGCCCCATCTTGCCAAATTAACTTTGGATCTGCCAACTCCAGATCTCAGTCTATTCAGGGACTTCCAGGTCATCCATTCTTCATTGTAGCCAGGAGGTAGAGTTTCAGAAAATCTTATCCAGCCAGGAGGAAGGTAGGATGTAGCCCTCCATAATTGCAACCTGGCTTTTTCAGTAGTGGTTCTAAGTTCCTTTGAAGTTCTGAGAAAACTCTTCCTTGACTTTAAACGTTGCAGATGCGGTGCATGCCCATATAGAGGGTGGGTCCTTTCCTGTTCCACTGTCTTTCTTTCCTTGTTCGCAGCTATTTCTCTTCGAACAGAAGGAGGTGCTATTCCTGCAAGGTGGTAGAGCCATTCAACTGGAGTGGATTTCAAACAACCTGTTATAATTCTGCAAGTTTCATTGAGAGCTATATCCACCTGTTTGGCATATGTTGAATTATACCAGACAGGACACGCATACTCTGCTGCAGAATAGCATAGTGCCATTGCAGAAGTTCGGATGGTTTCAGGTTGGCTACCCCACTGTGATCCGGCCAGTTTCCGTAAAAGATTGTTCCTGGTGGAGACTTTTGATTTGCAGTTCATGCAGTGCTTCTTGAAAGTAAGAGATCTATCAAGTGTCACTCCTAGATATTTTGGAGACTCGCAGTGTTCCAGTTCGACTCCTGACCATACTATCTTTAACTTGCGAGTGGCTTCCCTGTTTCTCAGATGAAAAGCACACACTTGTGTCTTTGAGGGGTTCGGTTTAAGCTGGTTTGTGCTGTAATATCTAGAAAGATCATTAAGGGCATCCGTGAGGGTGATCTCCACTGTTTCAAAATCTCTTCTCTGAGTGGCTAGGGCGAGGTCATCAGCATACAAGAAGCTACTGCAATTGGGGGCTATGGGTTGGTCGTTTGTGTATATATTGAACAGAATTGGAGCCAGCACACTTCCTTGCGGAAGACCGTTTTTCTGTAGTCTCCATCGACTACGCTGTTCTTGGAAATCAACAAAGAACCTGCGATTCTGCAAAAGAGTGGCGATGAGTCTTGTTAGGTTAAAGTCCTTGGTTAGATTGTAGACCTTCACTAATAGTAGCTGGTGGTTGACAGTGTCATACGCTGCTGATAAGTCAACAAATACCACTCCTGTCACCTTACGAGCCTCAAACCCATCTTCTATAAACTGTGTAAGGTTTAATAACTGTCCAGTACAGCTTTTACCAGGACGAAATCCAGATTGCTGAGGTATAAGTAATGGGTCAATTACAGGTAATAGGCGATTTAAGATCAATCTTTCCAGCAGTTTGTAAAGGTGACATAGTAGCGCAATTGGTCTAAAATTCTTTGGATCATTCCCTTCTTTACCAGGTTTCAGCAAGGCAATCACTCGGCTCTTCCGCCATATCTTTGGAATTTGGTTTCTGCTCAAACAGTTATTGAAGAGTTGGAGAATCCATTTCTTTGTCATTAAGCCAAAGTGTTTAATTTGCTCAGTTCGTATATCATCCAAGCCAGCTGATTTTCCATTTTTACTCTGTTTGATAGCCTTCTCTAATTCTTCCATGCTGAGTGATGATGTTAGGTCGTCGCTCTCTTCATGCTCTTCTCTTTGCAGTTTCGGTTTTTGTGATTTGTGGTTTGCCTTCCCGTTCAGCAGTAACTGATGTGCTATTTGGTTAGCAGTGATATTATGATGTGCGGTGGTCTTGGTTGGATCATTGCTTAGACGTCTCAGAAGTCTCCAAGCTTTATGACTGTCTCTTTTCAGGTCCAAGTTTTCAATAGTTTGTATAATAATAATGAAAGAATCCTTAATTTTAAAATACACAAAATAACGTACACTTAAATTATTTAACTGCAGTAATCCATTCATTCATCCCATTCATTCCTTCATTCACTCAACAATTATCCAGCAAGTCAGCGCGATCTACCCAGCAAATGCTCCCGGCAAGCCACTTTAAACTTGCGATGAGAAGGATTTTCTCTAATGTTCGCAGGTAGCGAATTCCATGACGTAGACACAGAGATTATGAAGGAGCGGTTGTACACAGCAGTACGGTTTATAGGTATGGCAAGAGAGGAACCAGATCTTGTATTGTGTTCATGATAGGACGAGAGGTAAGAAAAAGATGAAGACAGATAGTCGGGAGTATTAGTGGAAAGAACTTTGTGCAGAAGCGATAGCATGTGAAGTTCACGGCGCTGGTGCACTCGAAGCCACGACAGCTCCTTATAATAAGGTGATATATGAGCATCATATTGCAGATTAAAGATATATTTTATGCAGCTGTTCAGGCTCCGGTCCAGTTTCTTGTTACTGTCCCAGGTTATTCCAGTCAACACAGTGTCACAGTAGTCAAATATAGGTAGTATAAGAGAGCGAATTATTTGTACTTTAAGTCGAACAGAGAATATATTAGCGAACCGTTTCAGGGAATATAAGCTTTTATGTACTTTACTGCATGTGCTTATCACCTGTTGAGTCCAGTTTAGAGTCTCAGTCATGATAATTCCTAAGTTGGTCACTGAAGTAGAGTAGGGTATGATTTTATTGTTTAAAATTATTGGGGGGGGGGGATGTTCTGTTGCTTGAGGGAATAAAGGTTTTTACTGGTACCGATAATAATAACTTGAGTCTTATTTGGATTCATTAATAAACTGTTTTAATTTGCGTCACTAAGATGTTGAAGGTCAGAATTTATTTTAGTAATTGCAGTATCAATATCACTCGGTTTTGAATGATAGTAAATCTGTATATCATCCGCGTACACTTGCAATTTGCAGAATTTAAGAGCTTTTGATATATCATTAATTTGGATGATAAATAGCAGTGGTCCAAGAACCGACCCCTGAGGGACGCCGAGGGTCTTCCTTTGCCATCCTGAACTCAAATTTCCAACTGTTACACGTTGCCGGCGATTTTCAAGATAAGATAAAAAGAAACGAAGTGATACACTGTTAAAATTTAGCTCTCGAAGTTTCTGCAGTAGTAACTGAGGATTAACAGTGTCGAAGGCACTACTGAGATCTAATAATGTCAATACAGTCACGTCCCGTTGGTCCATTGCACGTCTGATATCATCTGTCTAAAGCTGTCGCAGTGCTATGTCCTTTCCTGAAGCCGGATTGAAAGGGATTCAAGAGGGAATGCTTGGTAAGGTATTCAGTAACTTGTGTATGAATTAGACGTTCAAGCACCTTGGATAAGGGTGGTAGAATGGATACTGGATGATAATCTGAAGGAGAATCCAACTTGGAGCTCTTCGGGATGGGTCTAATTAGTGCATCTTTCCAAACATCTGGGAAAACTCCGTTTGTCAGGCAGTAGTTAAATATATGAGTTAGTATTGGCAGAACAGCTCCTAAAATATCCTTAATAAGCGATATAGGAATGTCATCATTATCTGTGGCATTAGATGTTATAGCGTATATCACACGTTTAACTTCATTCGAGCTGACATTTCTAAAAGAGAATTGCTCATACACAGGCTGCTCTTGTAACAAGGGTAGTGAATTTTCTGGGAAGGAGGTAGAGGCTATTCTTGGCCGTGCGAAATGATCATTTAAAACATCTAGCGATATGCTTGGCACATGTTGCTCTACGGCTTTACCTATACCTAACGTGCGTAATTTATTCCATTTTTGTCTCGGGCTGTTATTGTTCATCAGTTCCTGAAAGTATTTATATTTGGTATTCCTAATTAACTGCTTTGTTCTGCTTCTCAGAATCTTGTATTCCTGGAAAACATCTGTGTCATGCGTCTGTCTGTATTGTCTGTACAGTTTGTCACGACTGGTCATAGCAGATCTTATCTCGGCCGTTAGCCAAGCGGAAGAATGGCGGGTGATTCTTACCTGTTTCTTTGGTGCGTGCTTGTCAAATATTTCCAGTACCAGTGAATTGAATTTGTTTACTTTAGAGTTAATGTTCTGAAAATTACGTATACTATCCCAAGGCAAGTTATATGCACCGTAGCGTAGTTTATTCCGGTCCATATGTCGTAAGTCCCGTATTGTAATGTAGCGTGGTTTGTACTTAGGTATTCGAGTAGAATAACACACGTACAGTAGGTCATGTGAAGAGATGCCAGGAGCAGGGATCTGTCCGTGCTTAATTACTTTTTGAGGTTGATTTGTCACAAGAAGATCAATTAAGGTATGACTTGTGCGGTCAGAGTAATGAACATGATTAGTAGCGTTGAGGGGTAAAATTGTCATGTTTGTAGCGATAAATAAATTCAGTAGATTGTTCGCGTCACTAGTCTGAATTAAAAGGTCAGTGTTAAAGTCGCCCATGATTATAATGTCATCGTATGCCGAGATAAGATTTGCTAATGCCTCTTCAAAATCATCAGTCTGTCTTATTTTAGGCGGCTTGTATACAATCCCTATCAATATCTTTTTATGGCAGTCTAATTCTACAAACATAAATTCCGGTCGCAGTGTAAGTCGTGGGTCAGAAGTGGAAATTATCTTACATTTCAGGTCATTTCTGTAATAAAGTAGAAGTCCACCGCCTATTTTGTCAATGCGGTCATGGCGTAATATTGAGTATCTGTCAAGGTTAGCTGCCAATGACGGCATGTCTGTACGCATCCAGCTTTCACTGATTCCAATAATATGTACATTGTTCACTTCAAAAATAGCCTGTACCTCCTCCATATGAGCTAATAATGACTGGCCATTTAGGTGGCAACAATGTAACGATCGCGGGTGGCTACTGAGCTGCTCTTGCAACACAAGTCCTGTTGAAGGTGGTAGGGACGAAAGAGAAGGGGAGGGTGAGGGCTGTGGAGAGGAATGCAGGTCAATAGTATTACCGTTATACTGGTCAACAATCATATGAAAGTAAGCAGTATGAAAAACAAAAGTTAAGTAAGATGTAAAATAAGCTTACCCCAGCAACCTGGTGAGTAGATTCACTGACTTTCACAAGCACACACATACACACACACAAATATAAATTAATTATCGGTACTACACACATAATTTCTTTCTCTTAATTTCACGAGTTCATCCTACTCCCTGCAATGTTTTTTAACTGTGCCATCGTGGATATCTGAGATTTGGTTCCATCTTCTCTTAATACACAAATGCGTCCATCTTGAGTCCAGCATTTCTGCAGTCCCCATAAATCCCTTGCCTGATTAAGTATATGTTTTCTCGCACTTGTGAGGGACTCAGTTAGCATGAGCCCACTGCCCTTCAAAGCTCGCTTTGCACGCCACACTCGATCACAATCATGGTATCGTAGGAACTTTATAATGATAGGCCGATTTCCCTGTGAGACCAATTCAGCAGACGTTCTATTTCGGCGGCCTAGCCTGTGGCAGCGATCCACATCAAGAATTGAAAGTTCAACCGAAAGTTTATTTTTCAGTGTGTCCAGCATTTTAATGTAGACGTCCTCGGACGGCTGTTCCGGGACACCATGCAATAATAGGCAGTTCCGGCGACTGTACTGTTCGGCCTCGTCCAACGCGTCGTCTTGTTTCTGGAGCCGATCTTCAAGAGCCTTCAACTCCCCTTTAAGCATGGAGATGTCCTCGCTGGCCTGTTTCTTGAATTCCTGGAACTCGGCACCAAGCGCTTGAAGCACGTTCGGTGGGTTAGCGGCACTGACTGCTGAGTCTAGGCGAGCTTGAAAGTCTTTCATGCTATCTTCGAAAGCCGATATCTTCTTAGCTACTTCCTTTACCGACATGATGATTATTTTTTAAAGAAGAAGGCACTTAAATATATCACTTTTTTTAACACGGATTAGCACTTTCAGCTGATTAACTTGCAATTTAAACAGGGTATAGCAAGAGCAACTTTACTCTACCGTCTCATTCGGCGCCATCTTGCCATGCATAATGTGATCAATAGTCTGACGGGGGCACCGCAGTCACACTCAGAACTAGTCTCTTTCTTCCACTTGAACAGAGTCTCTACATCGACCATGTTTTGTCCTTAGTCGTTTCAAAATTATCCAAGTTTGACGAGGTAAGTTGAACCCTGAAACTGTTTGCCCTTGGGGGAAGAAATTATGTAGCAGATGTTCTATCTGTGATTCCCACCGTTGTTTCCAAGTTGCCACGTAACTGCAATTTTTTCCCAGCTTGCTTTGAGCATCTAATATAGGTGGTTGACGAGACTTAAGCCGATTTCTGTTGATAGATGGAATATCTTGATGGACTTGAAGTTGTAGATTTCGCTCAATTTTTTGGAACTCTCCTCTCGTACAAGGGCGCATGAGCGACGTAAATATGGGTGTGCAATTCCAGCCAGTGCAGGGAGCCAATTTATTGGGACAGATCTAATAGTGCCGGTTATACGCATAGTGGTGTTAAGCTGCGAGTTACTGAGTTTCGTGTAGGGGCTATTAAGGCAGACAGGGGCACAATATTCTGCACACGAATAAACCAAACCCAGAGATGAACGGCGTAGGATGTCTGCCGATGTTCCCCATGTAGATCCACACAATTTATGTATGGTATTATTGCTAGTTTTAAGCTTGTTCGCAATATTTGAGAGGTGTTTCTTAACAGATAATGTGCAATCAAAGGTGACTTCTAGATATTTGGGAAACTGAATCTGAGAGCTCTGTCGCAGAAGGTGACATTAAGCTTTGTATGTGCTAGTTTGTTGTTCAAGTGAAAAGATGAAACTTCAGTTTTGTTGGCACTAGGAGAAAGCCGTCATTGTGTAAAACACTTTTCCAATGTGTTTAGATAGCTTTCCAAGCTTTCCTCAACAGGGTGTAGTTTACTGTGTTGAGTTGCTATTGCAATATCATCAGCATAGCAGAACTTTCTACAGATGGTGCCCGGAAGATTACTGATCTACAGTTTGAATAATAGTGGGGAGAGAATGGAGCCCTGAGGTAAACCGTTTTTTAGTTTGCTCACAGTGCTCATTTCACTTCCCATAGTGACCCGAATTTTTCTGTCGCTTAACATGTTGTTAATGATGTGAGCTGTTGTTCTACATGGAATGATCTTTAGAAACTTGATTATAAGACCCTCTCTCCAAACAGTGTCAAAGGCTGCAGTAAGATCAATAAATACTGCGCCAGTTTTCATTTGCCTTTGAAAGCCTGCTTCAATCTATGTTGCTAGCGATAGAACTTGATCACACCAGTATCCATTTGGTCTAATACCTGCCTTTTCTGATGGGATTTGATCGAAAATGGCAGAGCTGATCCTGTTGTAAATAAGTCTTTCAAACAGTTTGTAGCAGCAGCTGAGAAGTGCTATAAGTCTATAACTATCTGCTAGATCACTTGAATTTCCCAGGTTTAGTATGGCGATTACCTTAGCTGCATTGAAATCTGGAGGTAGTATCCCAGTCTGGAATACATGTGTGTAAAACTGAGCAAACCAGCTACTTGTATACGTTCCTGTATGTATTAGGAACTCTAGGTAAGTACCGTAAAATCCAGGAGCTTTTCCAGATTTTACCTCTCTTAAAGAACAATTTCTTCCACCGAGAAAGGTTGGTCAAAGCTTGGTATAGGGACAGCTGCAGCTTTCACAACCTTCAACTGATGTCTGACATATCTTGGATGTTTTTTATTTGATGGAACACGTGATGTTGAGATAATATGATTCGCAACTTGGTCTGGAGTAACTTTATGTTGTTCCCTGATTGCTGGGGCAGTTCCTCCAAGTGTTTTGAGAAGGCTCCATGCTTTCTGACTGGAGTGAGTGAAGTTCAAAATCTCAACTATATTAACCCATCTTTGTCTTCGAGAAAAGTCTAGACTTTGTAAGAGCTCATCAGCAGTCTCTGGATTGCTGTCTTCCTGGTATTGATTAAAGATTACTTCGCTCACCTAGGACCATCCTGGAATATACTCTTTACGAAAGCCTCTTGGAATATTTCTCTTGGAAGCACAATACACCGCTCCAATGAAACGTTTATAGCTGTTACTCTTCGTTGGTATCCAGTGAATAAGTTTATCTAGCTCAGCAATTTCTTCTAATCAGCTTTGTTGAAATTCCATCTTGGTCGTGGAGTTGATTTAATGAGGGAAACTGTTATACCAATTTCAACTAATACTGGTCTGTGTTGACTGTGTGGGAAGTAATTCTAAACTTTTCTGGAAGAAGGTAGAGGGCAACAATGTTCATTACAACTCACCAAGCACAAATCTGGATTATAGTCTTTTCTCCAAGCTGCAGACCTGAAAGTTCCTTTATCTTTGGCATAAAAAATCATATCAAGATTGCTCACTTCTGCCCATTCAACGAGTCTCAAGCCACACTCAACAATTTTTTTTTGCTATTTGCTTTACGTCGCACCGACACAGATATGTCTTATGGCGACGATGGGAAAGGAAAACCTAGGAAGTGGAAGGAAGTGGCCGTGGCCTTAATTAAGGTACAGACCCGGCATTTACCTGGTGTGAAAATGGGAAACCACTCAACATTTGATTCATATTTCCACTCCTGGTGATGGTTGTTAAGTCACCTAGATAGATGGAAGGGTGTTCAGTAGTAGATATAACTGAATCAGGCCATGGTACATTAGGAGCTTTATAAACATTTGTAATGGTAATATCATTTACTTTAATTACAACTAGCCTATGTGAATATTCTCATCTACACTTTGCCGCAGCAACGTAACATTGGTGATAGAGTTACGAACAAATGATGCTATACCATAGGAACTGTCATTGCAGTTTCACCAGGAATATGAACTCTTTTGAAGAATTGATCTTCATCTTGCACATGCGTCTCCTCAATGAGAACAATATCAACATTGGCATTCAGTAGCAATTTTGAGAAATATTTACAGTTTGATTTACTGATCCCTTCTTTGTTCAGCTGACATATCCGCCTGCAAGGTCCTAGATTCCTATATTGAAAATAAGAGCTCTGAGAAGAGCAGCTTTCTTGATATGACGCAGTCATGTATAAATAGCCAGGAGATCATAAGATAGACTAGAAACCAGATCACAGTTGCTCGTTCAGCACCACCCACGAGTCACATGTAGGGTATTTTAAGGTTTAATCTACGGACGTGAGCAACTTCAACCTCATGCTACGGTTAAGAGTTCTGGCAAGAAAAGAAAGCTGATGACGCTGGAGTGATTATGTAGTTAGTTAATTCCCAATGTTATAATTGAATTTTGATGGACATAGGATTGTATTGTTTTTCTAGTTGTAGCCATATGTTTGTCTATTCTCATATTTACATTGACGTGTTTATTTTAATTTTCACCTTGTTTGATATGTATCCAATGAAAACCGCTCTCCCAGCAACTTTTTATTTGAGGAAACATAATTGAAGATGAACTTCCCATATGTTACAAGTAAGACTCCTAGAAGTAGCAGTACAGTGTTGCAAAGTTTCAGTGTTTCGGCCTTAGTGCAGTCTGGCCATGTCTACAGGCAATAAATTGCGGTGTGACCCAAGCTAGAAAGAGGGCTGGGAGATCTTGTAACACAGAAAGAGACAGTCTTTCTATTGATAACATACGCTAATCTGTATAAACATTTTTCTGTGGTTTCTTACTGCAAGTCAAGATAAAAATATGAATGGTACTAAACACACAGAATATGGCAACTTCTTTCCCAAATTATAAGTACAGAAACTGCAATGACACAGGTTATCTTATATTACTTCATGTACTCTAAGCCTGCAAGTCCGTCCCAATCTCATATGAAGCCATGACTAAGAGTAGGAAGAAAGAATGACATGATGGTTATTTAAAAAGGGAAACTAATGAGAATCTCAGTTCCAATAAGCAATGTGACGGGAAGAACTTTCTAAGAAGTCATGCAGTAGACTGGTAATTGTTATGGAGGATTTTCCTTACAAGCAGGGAGAGTTCTGATCTGGTATACAAGCATGGCTTCTCCAAGTACAGGAAATTAAGCAAGTATCCCATTAATGACTTAATGGTGAAAATCTTTTTCACGCTAGTATATTGAGAGAATGGACATGCCTGTTGTTGGATTAGCAGTTATTTTTATTCATTTTTTATTCTAGACTTAATCATTCGAATGGCTGAAAAATATTTCATGGATAATGGGAGCGTGGTTATTTGGAGTCTCTCACTAAGACCTTCACTGAAAGGGAGTACTCAACTGAGTCCACTCACTACATCATTTCCTATGATTCTCATACCTCATCCACTCCTGTCAACCATTCTCCTAATATTTGTTTATTGTTTATCACCTAGTACCATTATGAAATACACAGGATCTCCTCTGACAGCTGATCCATATCCTCTAGGTCCCTTTGCCAAGTTTCTTCACCATGATCTGCAGACACTTTCCATATTTAAAGATATTAGTTTAGCCTTATCAGCTTACATCAAAACAGAAAATCTGTTGAGATGGCCTTTCAACAAATGTTGATGCCTCTGCTCTTGATGAAGCTAAGAAGCAGAAATGAGCTCATTGGAAGCCGAGAGGAAATGGATGTAGAAGAAATGGGACAAATGAATAGAGAACCCATTTAAGATTGTCCTTGTCTTCTCCTTCTGTTGCTCCCCCTTCCCGCACTGACCCGACAATGTGTTTAACATTATATGTGCCTTCTCGTATTCCTATTTTCATTACTTACATTGACATTTTAGGATCCTTTGCTCCATATGGAGTTTTCTCCCCAGAAACTGTCGTCAGCCGGGTGGTAAATACTACGTTAAAATGAATATGATAAAATTTCAATTTATTCCCCTCAGGGCATTAATAATATCAGATATATAGACATTAACTGCAAAATTGAAGAACTGTAGTGTTTATTACGAACAAGACATATCAGAGTATTTTGAACGTCTAGTGTTCTAGTGCTCATGCATAATCATGTAACACTGGGGCTAGCCATTCGGTTTCTGTGCAGTGCCATAAGGGTGCCATAAGAGTTTGTGATGTCATGCGGAATGGCGTGCTCACATGTGATTCCACGCTAATCTAGGCACTACTCGTGCACGACATTACGTGATAGTCAAGCTTAACATTTAAACTCCGATGAAATTTGTGCAATTATGCTCACAATAATGAAAATTTATGATTTAATAAACAGTTTTGCAGTATTTACATTTTAATTTGTGACACCCAGTGACTCACATAATATATATTAATATTAAGTAGCACATATCTAGAGCTGGGCGGTCTGTAAAAACGGCAGAGCGGTGCGCAATTTAGAAAGGAGTGAGGGAAAACACTGCATAAGTGTATTTGTCCTATGATCCTATCTTCCTATTGTAGCACTACGCTATCCCTAAGGTGGAAATCTAATGAGATCGGAGTAAATGCGACTAGAGGCGGCGACGTTAAACAGAATAAATGAGCTTATAATGTCATTGAAGTCCAGATTGACACAATAGCAGAATACACGGAATCGCGATGGCCGTATAAAAGACAAAGAAATGGGATTTAGATTATTGAAACGAGACAACAGTAGAAAAAACTAAAGTGACTTCTTGATCGACAAATTCCATGTCTAGATGTACTGTACCAGTAAAAGAGCCCGACTTTAAGATTTATTTTCAACGTAAGCATGGAATAGCTCTCAGGGCTAAACTGGATGAATATTAGCTAGGGCTTGGTACAGGAGGCAGGGTCCTATCTACAAGAAAAGTTTGAATCTGATTTGATAAGAGTTTATTCATGTAATGCATATTAAATTGCACATCACCTCATGGTAGATAGGGGTTGTCTTCCACATTGTCCTTTAAATGGCTCGGGTCTCCAGCTCACCAGGCCTCACCGGCTGGAACACGTTCCAGAAGATGCCCAAGTACTCCGTCAAGATGCGGACGGACCATCCAGGTTGGTTGCATGGAATACGCCTCAAATTCCCGATGCTCGGGATGACCTCCGATGGTTCCTGACGATTTTGCAGGTAATCACATTACCCAAGTACAATGAGGTTGATAGAATCAATGCGCACAAAACTCCGAAAATGTGTTCTTCGTCACTCGCAGAATTTATGTCAAAGTTCATGAAAACCTTGAATAATTAGTTTTCTCACCACTAGTAAAATCACTAGTTAATGTTCATAAAGACTTTCAAGAATTCACTCTTTAACACTCATGGAAATGAAAAGTCCATGTTAATGAAGACTTTCAATAATGTTATAGTTCATCAATGGCAAAAATCACAAGTCTATGCTCATGAAAACTTCTAATAAATTTAGAGTTCATCACTCGTGAATGTTACAAGTCTTTGAATAATCACTGGCGAAAAGTTAGAGTCCAACACTGGTAAATATTACAAGTCTTTGAAAAATCACTGGTGAAAATTTAGAGTCCATCACTTGTAAATATTACAAGTCTTTGAATAATTACTGGCGAAAATTTGAAGTCCATCACTGGTAAATATTACAATTCTTTAAAAAATCACTGGTGAAAATCACAAGTCTATGCTCATGAAAATTTTGAATAATGTTAGAGTTCATCACTCGTAAATATCACAAGTCTTTGAAAAATCACTGGTGAAATTTTAGAGTCCATCACTGGTAAATATTACAAGTCCCATTTATAAAGACTTAGAAGAATTCAGAGTTCCTCAACACTCGTAAATATTCCAAGTCCCATTTATAAAGACTTAGAATAATTCGTTCCTCAACACTCGTAAATATTACAAGTCCCATTTATAAAGACTTAGAATAATTCGTTCCTCAACACTCGTAAATATTACAAGTCCCATTTATAAAGACTTAGAAGAATTCGCTCCTCAACACTCGTAAATATTACAAGTCCCATTTATAAAGACTTAGAAGAATTCGTTCCTCAACACTCGTAAATATTACAAGTCCCATTTATATAGACTTAGAAGAATTCGTTCCTCAACACTCGTAAATATTACAAGTCCCATTTATAAAGACTTAGAAGAATTCAGAGTTTCTCAACACTCGTAAATAAAGACTTCGAGGAAATTCAGAGTTCCTCAGTGAGACTATAACCACACGAAGATAGCCTCCGACGATTATGGCAGCGAGTAGAGCCACGCTGACTACTCGACTGTGACTGACTGACTGAGATATCAGGCTATATTGAGCCCTCCTTATATTCGGTTTGGGAACATCTACGTCACATATGCCGTGAAGCTGGTTATCTCCAGAATCCCTCGACGGATTTTCTTGAAATTCTAGCATTGCGACGTTTATGTGATTCCCTTTCAAATGACATGTTGCTTAAGTCCATACCATAACTATTATAGGAGTTTTAAATTTTTTCTCCGCCGAATGTTCGGGAAGGTGTGACGCTTGAATCTAGAACATACGAGTTCAGGCCAGCTGCACGTGGGATGACAGGCGGGTGATCTAACTAGCCCCTGCAGCTACGTCACACATACAGCTGTCCTCAGCTTGCTCGCTCGTCCCGCTGAATGTAAACAAACCAGGCTTGCACGGATAATACGCGTGATGATTAAATACAATTAACTCTCAAAAATATGCATGTACAGGTCGTAATCGGTACAGTACTTAAACCAGGAGGATAAAATTTTCTGATAAAACTTCGCAAGGGAAGAAGAAAATTGAACCAGGATAATATCAGTAGTCATATTCCGTCAAGTTATTGATATACAGTGAAAAATAAGGAGAGAGAAGACATAATTTCACATAAATTGCTAATTGAGTTCGGAAGAAGACTAGAACGTTATACGCAGATAAAATCAAGCCACCTAAAGAATAGAAAGATTCGAATTACGCATTTACATCATAATAGTCCATAAAATAAATCTAATCTACATCAATTTCGTTAAACGCTGCAGAGATATTTGAGGAAATAAGTGTAGAAAAATTAGTGACCAAAGGAAGCAAATTATAAGAGGCTAATATTTAATCAATCGGAAGGTTTTAAGAAACTTCATCACCATGTCTGATTCAAGTTGTATTTTATCATTGCATGAACGAGATTGTTGCCATGGAAGCTGAGGAAACGGACAGCTCAGGACTACCCGATCCAGCCCAAGATGATCAACCGAGATCAAACATGACGACAGCAGAATCAGCTGCTAGCCACGAGATTCGCAGGCAATAGCTGAGCAGACCAGATCATCCCAAAATGCGGAGGAATCGAGATAAGTTTCTTGTTCTTTTAAAATGTTTATATAGATTGGCAGAGAAGAATTATGTAGGTTACCTGCAAGTGAAATATAATCGTTGTGTCCGACGTAAACGTCGAAATTAACTTCTTTTATATGGCAAGCTCTCGCGAATAACTTAAGTGCCAATCAATTTATATTGGAATAGGAAGTGACCTAGATATAAACGAATCTCAGTCTTACCACTGATTTGATGCCATAGGTAAGTGTGTTACGAAAATATGTATAGATCCCAAGTCGTAAGTAAGGTTAATGTAGATGTCATTCAAAGAGTATTGAATAGGTTATACGCTGTGTGTTAATAAGTTTGGTTATGGAAGAGTAACGATGTTAGACGGGACGATGACTATGACAATATGAGAAGAAATAGATCCTATGTTAATTATGTGTAAGAATAGAAGCAATGTTACGTCGAGGGAAGATATAATTATGAAGAATTGTAGATATTGAGAAGATATGCGATGTGAAGTACATTGATTATGAGGTAGAAGAGTTTATTGAAGAATAAGCTGTAATATGAAGTATATGGAACTGTATCCTTCAACAAGTATAAGAAGAAATGGAGTATTTTATGTAATAGTTGATACGAGATAGGATCATACTTGTCAGTGATTGGATAGCAATGATTTTTCTTCGAGAACATGAATACCACTATAATTGCGGCGTACTCAACCTGAAATGGGATCTGTGATAATGGATTATAGTCACCTAATAACCTCCCTACTAGAAATAAATGTGATGATACTGGGTTATGACAAGTTTAATTGGTACATACGGAGCTACAGACTTCTTAACAAATCAAGTCAGGATTGAAGCTATAAAATGAATCATTACTATGGCACATGAAAGAATAATTGATTTTAGGTGGTGTAGATCTTCAAATAATAGAAATTTTCACTATGTTTACTGGCACACACGTAAAATATGAGCTATGCATGACATGTTCGACCTTGCTAATATGTTATATGAATTAGATATTTGAATTTTAGACATGATATTATTTCTTAATGAATAGTAGGTTGATGACAGCGAATATTAGCTGCCTAACACAAGAAACTTATTGAGTATTCTGAAGCTTAAACAGATATCGGAATCCATGATGAAAATCAGATCAACTAAAGAATTAAATAAAAATTTAGGTTAATTAAAGAAAGTAATTCAGTCATGAGAACGAGATTGAAATCTTGAATGTTATAATTCCGCCTAAGCTATAGTAGAATGTACTTCCATTTTCCGTTAAAAATGTATTTTCAAGAGTAGGTTCCAGTTGAAGATTTTCATTTTATAAGAATGTACAAAGACAAATGTTCAGCCAATTTCAATTAATGATGAACAGAGAGGACAATGAAGCATGATTGGGTATACCATAGAAATAAAATAGACCAGCACCAGCAAATCATCATTTAATATTAATTATGTAAATATTATTATTATTATTTTTCTCTTCAGATTTTTCTTTAATTTTCTCATTATGTCAATAAACAGTTGTAGTTCAAAGGAATTGCTTGAAATCTTATTTATGGATTTGATAGAATAAGGAATACTAGAGATAAGTTACAGTGTCTCTTTAGACTTTGAATGTCACTCCGTTGATGCGTCGGATGGAGACGTCCATTAAGTTGTCACGTACAATTAGACACAATTATCCATTGCACCGTCATTTACCGAAGTACCTGATTATGACGCCAATACTCTATAACATTGCAAGGAATTATTTCTTTCGTCACCAAAATATCGGTAATCACATGCATTGGTCATATGGATATTGAGTATGGGGTCTGCTAACGATGTACACCTACAATAGCCGTCAGTTTCTGTACTTAGCCGACTCATTCGTGTCCTTACAGCAGTATATGATGCCAGAATGCGTATCCTTCATAATTATGTTGTACTGCGTCAAAATAGACCTCGGTAGAAATGAAATAAATGAACGCCCTGGTCGCTTGTTGACACGTATTTACGGAATTGAGAAGGTCTGTGATTAGCTATTCACATACTCGGCACAAAAAAACATTCAGTTCTGTCTACCTGTAGGCCTACGACACGCTGCCCAACAAACAATGCGGGGACAACGCTCTCGAGATCTCTCAATACTTCTCGCGATAAACAGTGCCTGCGCTAATCTCGAGAAATTTCGAGCCACCGTCTCAGACTGCCCATCATTACTAGTGTGTGATCTCACAACTGAATCGTTTTCATCTGCGCTTCGTCAGTTTATTTTAAGAAGAGGAAAACCGACAGTGAATATTTTTGCCTGGCTGGCGTACTCAGAATCAATAAATTTGACCATTTTTGGTCTTTGATTGGTCCATATTGACTGAGCGCATGAAAAATACCATGGGTATTTGTTGGGCCCGTCCTGTCAATATTTATTATAAAATTCATTAGTTTACACAATATCTACAGTAATAATGGAACGTTGTGAGAGCCTATAAGATGCTTCAGGATCTTCACTAATTCATGAAATTTCCAAGGGTTCAAGACGATATCATTTATGGTATGGAAAACAAAGGAATAAAATTGTATTTCATTCTGCCACACTTTCCTCACTTCGTAGGCATTTGGGAAGCTGGAATTAAATCTGTGAAATACCACCTTTGTCGAGTAATTGGCAATTGTGCTCTGATGTTTGAAGAAATCTTGCTTAAACTCCAGATCAATTACAACCATTCCCACCGAGACATCTGACCCCACAGCATTAACCACTAGTCACTTTCTTGTGGGCAACAATTTAATTGCAATACCTGATCCCAACCAAACATCAGTCCCTTGTAACAAACTGAATTTGTGGGAAATAAATCAGCAAATTAGTACAACAGTTTTATAGTAGATGGTACAAGGACTGTCTCACTGAACTTGAAGGGGCCAAATGGACCAACAACCAGATCAACCTTCAAATTGAAACTGTAGTTGCCGTCAAGGATGACAACTCATTATCTTTCAAATGGAAGCTAGTAGTTGTGACAGAATTGCATCCATGAGCTGATGGATTGGCTCGTGTAGCAACTATAAGGACATCACATGGAGAAGACTAAAGATCCATAGTGAAACTCTGCCCACTTCCAGTAGAGTGATGTGTTTAAAACTTAAACATTTAGTGTTTCTGTGTGTCCCTTCTTGTCGTTTCTTTCTTGTCTGTGTGTTTGTTTGTGTTTCATGTAGAGGGTGACCCAAAAGTCCGTTAACATTTGACGAGGCGATACTTCATGGAATATTGGAGGCAGAGATGTAATAATTGACACATTATTGGTATGACATGGGGTTTTATTGACACCAACATAAAGTGCACAAAATGACCAAGAGATGGCGCTTCATATTACACACAAGCAATAATTAGCATAACAATCAAGGTTTAGCAAGGACGATGTTCTTTATAACACATGCTCAACATGTCAGCCGTCATTCATCAATACCTGTAGTCGAGGGACAATGTTGCGAGCAGCACTGAACAGCATATCCGCAGGTATGGTGAGAAATTGCCGTTGGATGTTGTCTCTTAGCATCCTAGTAGACTTGCGATTTCAGGTAACCCCACAACCAATAATCACGCGGATTGAGGTTGGGGGACTGGAGAGTCCAAGCATGACATGCCGTGATTGCAGGCGCATCTGACGACCTCTCTCACGACAGCTGCTTTTATGTCATGTGTGATTAGTTTCACTTTTCCGTATTGACGGTTCATGACTCACAATTACAGAGTTTTCTGACGTCCCTACCTAATCACCTACTTGTGTTTCACACAACTAAGGCTACATTCCTTACGCAAACCGACCACCTATTTGAAGATGTTCCCTCCTAGCCTAACTATCAAGAGCACAACATCTAGCTGATGAAGCATTTTGAATACTAAATTCGCGCGGCGAAAATAAAAGATATATACTAGTCTAACTAACTTGATGACACCCATTTTACTGAGATTTTAAAACAGTACAATAAATTAAACAATTGACTGCTGGATTTTAAGATAGTGAATTGATAAAAAGTCCGAGAAGAGTGTTTTAAGGCAACACAATTATATATTCCCGGCGATCTTATGGTTCCTAATTCAATAAATACGCCAGTGAAAGAGATGGTTTATCAGATTTTAAGACTGTAATGTATGCCAATAGCACAAAGAAAAATATTTCTAATAACTGTGAATGTACTCTTTTAATTGTTATTGTAACAAATTAAATACATTGGTTACCAGATTTTAAGACAGTGAATTTATAAAAGTTTGAGAAAAGAGTTTTAATTCAAAAGATGCCGATATGCTAGTGAAATGAAACATGGACGTTTATTAGTTTTTATGACTGTAATATTTGACGAAATCATAGAAAGTGGTTTATAATGATTGTGAATGTACTATTTGAATTGTTAGTGTAAGCAAATGAGGATGATCCATGGATCGAAACTAGTATTGCAGTTTAGATATAAATTAATACATTTTACAACATGCGTCATATTGACTAGATGGGAACGTCGGATAACTCTGTAATTTTGAGCTCCTTTTATACCTTATACGGGTCTCATGTGGCATCAATGACGTGTTGCTGTCCAGCCATCTGTTAGCCTGATTGCGCACTCGTTGTTGGTGTCAATAAAATGTCGTGTCAAGCATGTGTAGCCATTTTTACCTGACGTGTTGCTGTTCAACGCCATCTGTGGGTCATTTTTTATACTTTTGTTTTGGTGTGAATAAAACCCCATGTCGTGCCAATCATGTGTGTCAATTATTACCTCTCTACCTCCAATGTCCTCTGAAGTACTGACTCGTCAAATGTTAACGGTCTTTTGGGTCATCCTGTAATTCATTTCAATGACCATGTCAAGACAATACCCTATCAAATGTACATTTATAGATGTAAATTAGCGAGTTTAATCCATATTAACATGGTATCATTTCTTGACGGAATGCAGAATATTCCTTGTGAATTTTGAGCTAGTTTCCATGCATTTGTATAGTGTTCGACCATTTAACATGTGATTTATCTTGTTATGGGTTCAAGTGTAATTGAAATTGAATTTATCATGTTTGGTAATTAGCATTCTGCTGTATGATACATTACATAGGTATTTATTTCGTTGTGACTGATATTCAATCAACAGGTAAGAGAAAGTTCAGTACTCACATGTTTATTATTATGTGTGTTATGCATTATTTATAACTGTACATTCTTGTTTGACAATGTGACAGTTTGTTGTAACTCTCTAGTTCGCCACCAGGTGGCGGGAAGTGTAGTGCTTTTAAATCACAATGAGTGCGCGGCCAAAACTTGCCGCTTTGATGTTCATTTCAGTATTCCAAGTTCGGCATGCCATCAGCATGGCACATTAAAGGAATTAGTGTATCACAAAGCAGTCATTTATATCGCTTGGGAAGCGTGCTCCTTACGTGTTTGTTCTGTATTCCAAGTATTTTATCACCTTTACCCTTTGTTCCTTTCCCGTTCTTCCTATTCTACATTTCCGAGACCAAGACTGAAGATCGGTCAAGATGGCTCTTCAATGTGTGTTGAGGCATGCTCTCCTGATGAAACTGGGAAGCAGAAATGAGTTTGGTGGGGGCTGAGAAGAGATGGATGTAGAAGAACTGGGACTGATGAGGAGACAGCCCATCAGTACTCTTGTTTCCAGGTTCATACTGCTACTACTACTACTACTACTACTACTACTACTACTACTACTACTACTGCTGCTGCTGCTGCAATATTATTATTATTATTATTATTATTATTATTATTATTATAGATATTTACATACGAGCCCAGAAGAGGATTCAGACACCATTTTTCACTACCATACTTAGGTTACACACCAGGAATTGAATATCCAACTTATCAATCTGTTAAATTACAGCAAGCCCAGAAAATACATTTACAGTTTTACAATCTGCAGTCTCCTTGAACTAACTACAGTACTTCTACTGATCTCAAATTTATAACGGGATTATTTTAGGAAACATTGGAAATCCTTCAAAAAGATAAGCCATCCGAGACATCTTCGGGTTAAGTTTATTGTTAAACCTAGTGATCGACATTAGGCACAACATTTTTGTTTTAATTTCTTCCAATGCCACAGGAACCCAATCTTAAATATGAGGAATGGAATACTTATTACCTGACCTGTGTAGATATTGTTTTGAACAATAACATGGTGAGGAAAAAATTCAAGAATAAGATCACAAATGCCATTAAATCTTCAATTAATTAAGTCCATTAATTCCTTCAACTAAACTTCTTTTATGAGACATTTGCAGGTTTTTCCTTACAAAACACATACTGCATATGTTACATGTTGAGATAGTTAATACAGTAGACCTTTGGTCATTTGGTTGGTGGAGAATAGCACAACGGAAAGGCTTTTCTTTCTGATGGATCCTTGTCTCCTATTGGGCAATCTGAGGCTAATATGTTCGTCAAATTAAGCAAGGTTGAAAGGCACTTTCCTTACGAGGAATGTTGGACCACAGAATACCTGATGCTATAGACGAGGTGTCGCTAGAACAAACGTGTACAGTATGTACTTTAAAAAAGTAATCATCCATAATATTTATTTAAACAACAAAGCACAGTACACTAATTGAAGATTCCAGTGGAGCTTGATCTGAAATATGTAGTAAAACCATGTTCAGAGAGGTTTTTGTTTTAGTTCCTTTTATCTTTTGTCGGAAATCAATCATGCAAGTATGGATAAGAAATAGTTAAATGACCAAATTTGATCAAAGGAGCGAACATTTTATATACGTTGTGATCTGCTAGTTCACTCTACAATATAATTTGTGGAAGGAATATGAATGAGGACTTGGCTGCTGCCTACTGAGTTTGTTGATGGAATTTTTTCTATTTCAGTTCATTCTCGATGTATATGAGTACGGAACTGACAGGCAGAAACACGAACATGTTTATTTGAATTTAATATCCTGGTCCAGATGACTGGAAGCAACTGATTTGTGGTTGTGATGGTGTTTACTTTTTTATGTGGCAGAAGTATGATAGATTTTCATAGTTCCTACTTAAACGAGCTGAGCATCCTGATGATGTACACACGATTATCACAGCTGTATGGCACTTCAGTGAAGCTTCGACAGTTGCAATTCCAATGGTTTCTGCTGGATCCAACGGAGGTACAGCCTGATGAAACGTGAGCCATTGAAAGCCCATTGCAAGAATCTAGTGAGCCTGCATTCTTGGCCTGTATAACTTTAGACTATTTTCGTAATGCTTATGAAGACAGTGTTCATGCTATAGCATTAATGAACTTTTGTTGTTTGGCCGGTGGTGAATAGCGCAACAGAAATACTTTCCTTTCCAGTGGATCCTTGTCTTCTACAGGGTAAATTGAGACTAAAGGTCAGAAAGAATTGTTATCATACCAAGTACACATAATATTTACATACTGTACTTAGAACAATCTGCTTAAGCATTTAATTAAGATATACCATAAAGGACATGACTCAAGAATAATATCCACAATCTAACTCACTAATCAGTATTTTCTTATACACGGTAGGCTCAAGTCTGCTAAGACAGACCTTCTCATTATTTTTTAATCCAGTACTCGTAGCCACTAAATATTTGGACAGAGTACTTTTCTGAAATGTCTACGTATATACCATACCAGTTTCATTTGTCCCATGAATGTTGCAATGTAACATGTTTGAATTATTTTGTAGGAACTACAACTGCAGATTGAATACAATAATAGTAACTAAATCTAATTTATGGGTGGGTGAGTTAAGGGACATTATGAACATAATTTCAGAATCAGAATCATAAAAACCATAGAAATACGGAACTCACAGACGTACTGAATTGGCAGGATGCATCGATATAGATTACCCTGCCGCGCTATTCTTCCATACCGAGTTACTGCAAGTATTGGGCAGCGAGGTCGATACCGTGATATTAAACGAGCGGAGCGTCCTGATGATGTACACACGATTATCACAGCTGCATGGCACTTCAGTGAAGCTTCTACAGTTGCTATTGCAATGGTTTCTGCTGGATCCAAGGGAGGTGCAGCCTGAAAAAGCATGAGCCATTGACAACTTATTGGCCAATAACATATAAAATAAAAGCTAAAATGTTTCCACCTATTCAATACTATTTATTATAATCTAAAAATGTACATACATTTGATGAAACTATGAACTCATTAGCCCTTAGCAATACACTGTACTGTTAAAGACTTTTCTTCATGTAAGGGCTAAATGTCATTTGTACTCACACTGGAGTAACACCTTAGAAATATACTGCACTGCTAAAAATAATAGAAAGGTTTCGTATATTCTGGCTTAGTGCTCTTTGTATTTTGTATATGTGTGTGTGTGTGTGTGCACATTATACATTACAAAGGATATACAGAAAAAAACACGCAGTGAGCTATGCAAAAGCAACAGAAATGCAATAGAATCACGAGGTTGGTAATGTGGGATTTTGGACGGTGATATGAAAATGGCCAACTATATATATTTGGACATATTTGTTTTTGAATTGGGATTTTAATTCAGCCTAACCATCCAATGTTTGGAACGCTCGTCTATTGGTGCATTCTACTATGCAAAGTTATTTTAATCTGTACTAAGCGATTATTACGTCAATATTGCTGCGATTTTCCCCATTCGTTCAATAAGCGAATCGATACTGCGCGCATGCGCACACTTCAATTCTGCTCTGTGCGCTGCGGCTGCTTCTGCTTCAGTCTTCCCAGCGAGTTGAGATGACTTGCAGACTTGCAGCCAGCCTCCATGATGTATGTACAGTCGCGTGTGCTTTGGAAGACATGCTGGTGTAATTATGGAGTCTGGAGAATGGAATTAGACACTCCAGGCTAAGATGTTGGAGAACTAAGGCTACGCCTTTAGATTTTTATTTATTGTGTGCTCCAATTTATCTTTAGGTTATCATACTATTAGAAAAATCTTATGTGAGTGTTGACAGTTACCTGCGTGCCTAGTTAATAACTGTGGCGTAGGTTGTGAATTTGAATATTCTACCACAAAAATTTAATTTCTCTTAATAGTTTGGAAGCTCTCCCAAGGCCGTGGATTGTTTGAAGTAAAATACTTTATCGTAAATTTGGCCTACACTTCTGCAGGTTGAATTTTCTTAAAAGGAACAAAATCGTCATCAAGATTTTAAAATGTAACTAGCTCTAAACGTTAGACCACGGTCTTTAGGTTTCTAGATCTAATGATAATTAAATTGTGAGGTAATTTGGAATCACTAGATATACGCCTATGAGGCCGTGTGTTGTTATATTTGTTTAAATTTATTAGCTTATCGTTCGTCCTGGAATTTCTTCTCATTTTTGGGAGATTTGTTATTATTATTTATTTATTTTGGGTCAGCGTATTCCTTTCTAATTTTCTTCATTCTTGATATTTGATTTCTTATTGTGCTGTAATTGTGCGTGTTGTCCGAAATTTTGTAATGGGATCGTTATTTTCGTTTTTCTGGGGTCTAGATAAAAGTTCGTCTATCGTGTAAGTTCTCTCAGCGGATTGTACGCTACTTTGGACATATAATGCGCCGAGATGGTAGTCTTCAAAAGCTGATTGTTGAGGGCAAAGTCCAGGGAACCAGACAACGAGGACGAGTACCAACGCGGTGGATTGACATGGTGAACGGCCCCCTACAGTGTTCTCTCAGAGCAACCACATTGAAAGCTTTAGATAGGGAAGAATGGCGGAGTATGTTTCATCGGCTAGAGGGCTGAATATTATGATAGTCACGACGCCTCTGTCATGAGGCAAAACGAAGAAGAAAAAGATTATATGATACCTCATACATGCATCTGGCCCTGTCCAAATTCTCCTCTATTGAAATATGTTAACAAGGATTTCGGCCAACTGTTTAATGAAATGTAAATTAAATTTCATACAGTCATCTATTATGGTAATTATTATTATTGTTTATTGTCTATAACAGGGCCTCTCAGAGTGGTGCATGCACTGTGCACGGTAGAAAAGACGACTTTTCTTGTTTGACCTGAGTACAGACCCCCACTCCTCGATTTGGAACAATAAGCGCTGTCTCTCTCTTTCCCCACGCCTGTCTCGCTCAATCCACCTGTCTCCCTCTTCCTCACTTGCTCCGTAGTGATCCATATCCGAGCCGAGCTTAGCCGAGTAGCTCAGAGACGAGAAGCGTTGGTCCGAGCCGAATTGGACCGATGCACTGTGCACAGGAACTTTGCGCCTCAATTTGCACGCGTGAGATTTTGGGCTTTTAAGAGGCTCTGGTCTATAACGTCGAGCCTGTGAAGAATTGCAATTTGTTTGTCGCGTTTTATTTTTATATATCTCATTCGGTTAACGTCCTCCTGTCTTATTCTTCTCAGTGTTTGCTGTCTTATACTTTTTATTTGTTGCGTCATCTCTTATCTTAACTCGTGGGTTCGCATTGATTTTGTGGCCCTTCATTACTCTTAATGAATTATGGCTTGGCTTGGGTTGCAATTGGGTTCAGTTGTGTGTCGTGGTTCTGTTATTAATTGTGGAATTCTACTTTATTGGGAAAATTTTCTGTCATTTATTTAATATCATTTTTTATTTATCCGTGTAATTTTATTTGCTGTTGGAGCCACATTTTGTTTTTGTGCCTGTATTCGTGTTCTTGTCTTTGCTTAGTTATTTACGTGGGAATGAACCATGGTAACAAGTTTCAGTTTTAAACAGGCTTATAGTTAGTTGCGGATCCGTATTTTATTTATCAAGTAGGAATTAATTTAAGATAGATCAACTTCTATTTAATAATATCAACCTATGCATTTTATTTATGGTCCAAGTAATATAATTTATTTAATAGGTTGCAACCTTTTCAGTGTTCTGATTTTTCAAGGTTTGAAGTAAATATTAATTATTAATTAATTATTAATTATTTAAATATATCAGTTTTTCGAATTTTACTAAAAATTAATTTCATTATAATAGTCTATGAAGGTATCAACCTTTCAGTTTTATCCGTTTTAAAACAAAATGTTTCAAATTAATAATTATTTAGTAATTTATCTGTTTCTCAAATTTTATTTCTCACTGATTTTTTCGTTTTAAAAGGACAATTCTATTGTAAAATTTAATCAATTTAAATTCTTTATCCTTTAAGTAAATATTCATGAAATTTTTATCTTATCTTATCTTATTTATTTATTTATTTATTTATTTATTTATTTATTTATTTATTTATTTATTTATTTATTTATTTATTAAGTACATATTTTGATTTAACCTTTAATTTTGTCTATTATTTGGTAGTTAGTGATATTGACCTGGCAACCCCTCAAGTATTAATTTGAGATCCAGTCCATTTATTCCTTATTTTTTGGGCCCTCCACGTGTTAATGCTACTGCCCCCAAGGTAAATAATGTTGTGCCTTATGTTGATATTGCCATTTTTGTGTGTTCATTGTTGTATGTGTCTTTGGGCGTTGCAGAACACAAGTTATCATTCATTGTGTAATGCTATAGACTTACCATATATCTGCCAACTACTTCAAATGTCTCCCCATCACTTTTCATTATTGTTAATGACAACATCTCAATTGCATGAGTCGACAGCGGCATTTCAACTGAACACTGGACTCTGTACGTCAACTTCCCGCTGACATTTTTCTGTTAACGTCTCGAAGCCTCAGGAGTTCTTGGGTGTTGGATCAGCTGTCTATTGGTTTGGTGAAAGTGTTATTATCTCCTTCATTCACCCATCCTTTTCTCTTTCCAACTCCCTATAAAAACCTGGCCATACAAATTCGTATTTGAGTTGCATTTCAACTGCTGGAGAGAGAGAGAGAGAGAGAGAGAGAGAGAGAGGAGTTCTACCCTGGTGAAATGCTTCCTCCAGGTCTGGACTTTCCTGCACCATGAGGTATGCGGATTCATACCGGTGATAGAATTACTCATAATTCACTTGACCTGACCTGACCAGTATCAATTTGTTTTTACCCTAGAGAAGACACACGCGATTTGATAGGATTGTAAGACGTATTTGGTCTTTTATTCCTATGGGGGCTCTTAGTGCTTGCGATGTTGGTAATTAAGGGGGTGAGTGTAGTATATTCAAAAAAGGTAAGTTTGGAAATTTCAAATATATATTTAAAGGAGGGCAAGCAGTTTTAAAGAAAAAGGACCTTTTCAGGGATGACTGATTGTCAAAAGAAAGAAACAGTGGATAATGTGTTAGTTAAAATGAGAGAAGTAATGTATTGATTGTATGTTGGGATACATGTGTATGTACGTTCTGTACTGGCTAGACCAGGAAGCTCGCCTGTGATTGTTATTGAGATTTTCAGTAACAATAGTAAAGATTAAAGATGTTGCAGGTAGTAACAAAGGTTCTTCCATGTTCATCAAGAATTAGAAATGTAAAGGATACATAGAGTGTGTGGAGGCAACTGTCCCTCTGTGCGTGTTGCAAGTTGAAGCATAATGCAGAACTGATTATGTAGGAGGAAACAACTATTCCCCTGTGATTCTTGCAGTATACTTTCTTAAGAACAAGCTAGTAACTGAACGTTAGAAGAGATGAATTCAATTTATTAGAGTCTAGGGATGTGGTGTTTTATAAAAGTACTTCACTGTCTATGTTATGTATTTGTTTTATGAGTTCATTAGGGTGATGTTTATACGGCCTATAGAAATGTTTCGTTGTATTGGAAATACAGTATGTTCTCGAATGGTAGAGACTTGGAGTTGTTTGTGTATGTCTTTCTATCCAATGTAGAAGGGTACCTGTGTAATCATTTGAAAGATATTGTTTTTGCAACCTTTCAGCGTATTTATATAACATGCCTTTGCAGTTCCCGAAACAATAGAGACATAGAACGTGACAGATCGAAAGGGAGTTTTATAGATGAGAACTTTGTCCTGGGTATTGAGTTTGCAAACGGTACTTCGCAGTCTGGATGCACATCGCTGTCACTCGGTCTTACTTCACCTCAGGCACGAATTCTACATTCTTCACTATGTCACCAGCACTTCACTTACTGCTGAACTCGCCTAACAAACTCAACCACTGAATACTGTTAAACATGACCCCCATAAACATTGTAAACACTCGTCCTCATTCCCAAACACATACGTCCTTATTTCCTCCAAGTTATACTCATCACCATTGCCCTATGAATCTCCTTCTTCCATTTTTCTTATGCATGCCTTTTTAACCGCACATAGATACCTGTTCAATTCTCCTCCGTCTTCCCATTCCTTAATAATCCAACTTATAATACTCCGCTCGTCCCCTATTCCTAACATTTCCCGACGTTTGGCACTCAATAGACTATTTCTGATCTTATTTATTTCTTCACAATTACCTAATAAGTGAAAATCGCTGTTCTCTGCCCCACAAAGTATACATACCGACTTCTCTCCACCTTTTAACCATCCCTTGTTTTTATGAATTCGCAATTGCCACCAAACCAACCCTCTCTTGTTTAACCTCTCAACGTTTCTAATACTTATCCCGTTACTTCTTCTACTTTATTAAAACACTAAGAGAACTTCTTACTCTACTTTCAGCCAATAATTTCTGCCTATACAAATCTTTAATCCTCCTTGTCAGTACCTTCATCCCTCTAGCTTCTGTCTTCGTCTACACCTTTTCCCACATGTACCCCAAACCTATCATCTCCAAATATCCCTTAATTTTTCCTAGCCAGGTCCTGGGTATTGAGTTTGGAGTTTATAGAGGGAAGACAATAGAGGGAGCAATAGGCTTTGTGATATTTGGATAGGATATGTTTGGAATGTGTTCTGAAATATCAGGTTCTGTCCAGAATAACGCCGAGAAATTTGGCTTCAGTTTACTATGGAATGGATTGATTGCTGTAAGTGAGCGTTGCTTAAGGCTGTTGCTCATAGATACGTGTGTAATAGACAGCAATAGTATTAATGTTGATTCGTCACATTCTACACCAGATCTTGAGATGGTCAAGAGCAACTAGAAGTTGTTCAGCGACAACTTTTGGCATGAATGATTCTACTATAATCGCATTATCATCAGCATATAGGGTGAACGCTGTCATGGTTGTTGTGCGGATGTCATCAGTGTATTGGAGGTAGAGATAGGGTCCAATTATGCTACTTTGAGGCATATCAACATGAACAGGTCTAAGGCTGGATTTCTCATCCTCAGTTTCAGTGTAGAAGTAGATTTTTGTTAGATAGTTGTCCAGTATGGTCCAATAGTATGGTTGTAAGCTACTGTTATGCAGCTTACAGAGTAAGCTGATGTGCCAGACAGAGCAGCGTGCAAATATACAATTCCCTACCTCTTTTTGTGTTGATAGCTTTGGTAATGGAGTTGACGATACGAATAAGCTGATGGTTTGTAGAATGTCGTCTACAGAGGCAAACTTGTTGTCGGGTTGTGCGGTATGAATAGAGTATTTGTGAGTAGATCAGGCATTCCAGAATTCTGTCAAGGTTATCTAGTAAACTAATAGGGAAATAAGAAGACGGATCAGTTGTGTTTTTGCCAGATTTAGGTATGAGTGTGATTTCAGCGATTTTCCATTAGGAAGGAAAATATTCTAATGATACGGCAGTATTATAAATTTTGACCAGCAGGACTAAGGTATCTGGTGGGAGATGTTTGATTGTTAGATTGCCAATAACATTAGAACCAGAGTTTTTTATTTGGAAGTCATTTAATAATTCTGCATACTTCTTGAATTCTAACTGGCGTTGGTTGTGCATTTGGTGTACCGGTATATGACATAAATTGTTTGCATTTGTCTCATTTTAATAACCTCATCTCCAACATCAGAGGAAAATGCTGGGTATTGAGCTTTCTAATTTGGAGTGAATTGCTCTTATAGTACATCAGATATTAGATCAGCTTTATCTGTATTGGATGGCTTGCTGTGTGGGTGTTGTGAGACATGGAATGTGAGTGGATTTTTTCTAAATAGGCCTAGCCTTTCTCCAAATACTGTGTTCTTCAGTGCTAAGGTGAGTGAGAGGGTGATTGGGGAATTCCATGTTAAATGTTTGGCATTAATGTCACCAGCTATGTTGGTAGGGGAGCTAGTATTTAACAGATTTTCAAGATCAGAAGTATATAATTTATTCTTTGTTTGCCAGTAGAGGGCAATTAGAACTACTGGGCCTTGTGCCTTATACATTTTTATGGCTTGGGGCTCCATACCACGTATGGAACCAAGAGCTCATTAAGTCTATATTTGATGATGATGATGATGGCTAGACCCCCTCCATCACCAGACCTGTCAAGACAGAATTTTTTAGCCTTTAATGCTGAATTTTATGTTAGGTTTGAGAAATGTTTCGTTGCCTAGAGCAATGTCTATTGGCTTTGTATAATGTGTTGGAATTCTTTTCTTAAATTGCAGATACCATTGGCATTCCAATATAGGGGTCTGGGTAATCGTGATTGGTTATTGGATATGGGGGCATGTTCTGATTGTTTAATGTTGATATATGGCCTCATGTCCATAAGGTGTGGCAAGTAAATGTCGGTAAACTACTACTTCATTTGACATGCCTGGTGGAGGGTAAATAAGATCCAGAAGTATGTTAGTGATTTTATTTGCAATGCCGGTTTTTTGTCATAAGGGTGTGATAGTGCTGGTCAGCAGGGATGGAGGAGAGCATGGTTAGTACTTCCTTACAAGTAGGTGGGAGACTTGAGTGTTGGATATTGGTAGGAAAAATGAGTGTTTCTAGGAAAGACGTAGATATATGTCGTGAATAATGAGAAAGGGAGGTAATAGTTGATTTCGAAGGTGAGACTGAGACTGAAGATCATGTATGAGTTGCAGCAATGGGATTGGAGTAAGTTCATGAGGCGAACGGTGATTGGACAATAGGTCACTGCTGTGTATTACGTGGTTGGCTGTTTGAAGATTGGGTCTTGTCATGTCAAAATCAAATCAAAATCTTTTTATTTGCAAGTGAGGTGTCTACCTCGGTGGCAAATGGTACACTACAATACATTATTGTCAAGCACTAAATATTAATTTAAGAAGAAAATAAGAAATTTTTCCTAGAATACAATAAACACGCAGATCATCCTTTATAAATTTATATTGTTTACAAAATTCTATTAATATCTCCTGTACTTACAAACATAGTCAACTCATATACAGTATGTGGAATTACTTCAAATAATACTATACAACTGGTATAAGATTAAAATTTTCATTACATTTACTTATTTATTTTTTACCCATTTGGAACCTAAGTAGCATAACGACCAGCTGCGTCTTAACCAGAGCCCCTTTTGCCACCACTTTTCCTGAAGGGCCTTCACAGCTACCGTAGCGGTCCCAGGGCCCTCGAAGTTCCCACTGTACTTCACCCCTACAGGAAGTCCCCTACTTTGGCTGTCCAAACTCCATAGACCAGGGGATGGAATTATTCACAAGCATTTTTTATTTACATTAACCTGCACTGGTCGTATGCCCTCTAACATTTCATTTATTTTCTCTGTTGCTGTTTATTCTCTCCTTGAATATCTGTACAGATTTTTGAAAAGGCTCAAACACTACCGCTGGTAAACTGTTCCACTCCTTCACGGCCTTCCCAATGAATGAAAATTTACCCCAATCGCTTCTGCTAAAATTCCTCCTAATTTTATACTTGTGGTCAGTCCTGCCGATATAATTATCCTCACACGGATTTCTCCCCATGCTTCTTCTCCTGTATAGGCTCTATATAAACCTATAAGTCTAGTTTCCTCCCTTCTCTTACTTAAAATTTCCCACCCAAGGTCTTTTAACATTTTTGATACACTACGTTTTCTCCGAAAATTCCCTGTTACAACTTTTGCTGCTTTCCTCTGCACACTATCTATTTCTTTTATTAGGTATTCTTGGTGAGGATCCCAAACACTGCATATTCCACTAATGGACGAACCATACTTAAGTAACTTTTCTCTTTTAAGTAATGTAATGATTGTATTGGAGAAAGTTGTAGTGCATTACGAGTTGGCAATGGAGGAAAATCAATTTGCCAAAGTTGAAATTGGTTCGTGGTGGACATCGCTTATATTCAAGCTTTCACAACTTTGACAATAGCGGGACAGCTTTTATAGTTAGCCATGTGATTACCCCGACAATTTACGCTAGTGAATTCCATTGGCCTTCATTAGTGGCTTGTTGTCCAAGGCATCTTGCACAGCAGGGTGTCATATTGCAGTTTTATTGTGCCCTGTCATCTGGCGGCTCTTGCGCTTGGGTGGTCCCAGTGGGGCCTTTAGTATTTCAAACTCAACTTTGAGGTCTAGCAATGCAGTTTCGGTGTAAATCTGCCTGGCTTTGTCAATTAGTTTCAGAGTAACAGCAAAGAGGTGGATCTTGCGACGTTATCTGTGTTCTTGTGGATTGAGGTTAATAGAATCAGTGATAGTATATGATTTGTGTGAGCTGGGTAGTTTAATAGACGGGATATCTCATCTCTAAGAGAGTCATGGTAATATCATCAGGATTGTTGTCGATAGGAAAATGACGAATGATGACAGAGATTGTTCCAGCAGGTTCAGAATCTGGGTGAAGAAAACGACATTGTATTGTTTAAAGGCTTTTGTGATGGTATTTATCATTCATGTCATGCATATGGTAGCGGTTAATATACCTGCAAACTATTGTGCTCTTCTTTCGGAGTATGGTATTTTATCATCTGTGATGGCAGTGGGAGGCAGTTTACATGAACGGGATAGAGTAAATGATGATTGGGTTTGATGAGTAGTAGAGGTTTCCATGTCCTCTTGAAGGGCATCATTATGAGTTAGCAATGGAAGTTGGAACGATAGTATTGGAATTAGAGTTATACGCATTCTTTCTGATTGGGATTGTTGAAAACCTTGGTCATCTGTAGCAGTGTGGGTTCGTTTAGCTTTTGGGGATGTTATGGGAGCTTGAGGAGCCAATAGAAGGGGATAGTTTCAGAGGGGGGGATTTGATGCCATAGGTTTCGGTGGAGCGATAGCTGCAGAGGATGCTTGTTAAAGTACTCTTCAGCATTGTCTTCTTTCTTTGTATGATGTATGACTTGGGTTTTTTTATTTGGGTTTACTTTTTGAGTGTGTCACAGCTTTTTTGGTGGATGGTAGTGGTTTGGTGCCTTTTTGTGGCTGGGTTTTAAGATATGCTTGATAAGGAAAAGATTTGAGTTCCCCACTAGTAAGTGTACTGGGAGTGGCGGGGGGAGGGGGTGTACTTGGGACCATATCGTCACTCTCGATGGATGAGAGGTCAGTATTTGAAATGTGTATCTCTTCATTGTCATCGTGAGGGCTAATGTCCAAAGAATGTGACATGTAGGCAATCTATTTGCTGGGGTGTCACCAGGAAATAGGGAAACTGTGTGAGCCTACCTAGTTGCAAGCTCTAAGGCCAGTAGGAGATGAAGGGCCCAGGGCTGGTCGATACTGATGGTGGGTAGGATGGTCTAACACCTGAGGGTGGACCTTTTTATTTATTTGGGGTTGTGGCTATTTGCCTCAGGGAACAGTTATTTAGGGGTGTATCCCTGGCATGAGACACAATGTTATCTCGACCAGTTACTCATTAATTCCTATGTTATTGTTGGCTGATTGCACAGCCAATGGACCTTCCTTGATGCATGTGCGTACTCTACCGAGTCCAATAGTCGAATGTCCATAATTCACTTATACTACTACTACTACTACTACTACTACTACTACTACTACTACTACTACTACTGCTGTTTTATTCCTCCCCTGAATTGGGAGGCGGGCCTCCTAGACAGTGACGCTATTTCTCAGGCCAGGAGATCCGTATCGGAGAAAGAGATGTGCGGAGTAGGTGAGAGGGTTGGCAGCCGTGGCCTGTACTAGCATTCACCTCAGTGTAGGAGAAAGGAAAACCACGGAAAACCATTCTCAGAACAGCCGACGATGGAGCCAGCCTCTCTCCACCTCCCGAACACAAAGGCGTAAAGCCGTTGCCATCCCTCCTCTGTTCGGTTGGGCGGTCGGAGTGCAGAGCTGTCAGACCATGGACCAGCTGTGGCCACTTGTGGTCCGAAACCCACTCTACATCCGCCGACGATTCACTTCTCTTCTTCTTCTCCTTATTTTTCTTCTTCAACTTGGTTCATTCCAACCTCCTACTGCTAAATTATTTAACTCTTTGGCCATTGTGTGAGAACTTCGCTTGAAATGAGACACTGTGTTGTTTATGTTTCGTACATACATAATTATGTAATCCTTGATTGGTTTTCTGGCACTGAGAAAGCCGCAACCCAATACGGAGCCCCCAGAGGCAGCCTGCACAGCACCTGCTTTGGCTGACCCCTGTTATCGCCTGTTTATTTCTTCTTTTAAAATGTTCAATGTTTATGTACATTTTACAGGGTGTATACAACAATATATATGTACCATATCTCAGCAAAATTTTATTCGTCTTCCTGTGGGCAAAATTATTCAGTAAAATGTCCTTGTGCCACCGATTTTTAATCACACCACACATGTGAATAAGTATTTACACTTGAAATCTGCAAAGTGACTGAAATGAAAGGTTTTTTTGCCAAAAATAACTTCTGGTGCTATGTCAACAGAAAAACTTAAAAGTTCTCGTGTCTTCGGTACTTTGACACTTGAAATACAACGTTCTACATAATTAGGTCTACTGTACAAATAAAAAATAAAGTCAGAAATGTTATACATCTTATAAATAAAATTATATAGGGTCCGCTGTCTGTAATGCCATTTATCTAGCCAAATTTTGATATATTTATTCGTTTTAGGTCAACCCGAAATCATATCAGTAGCTTTTAGCTTTCGTGTCTGTTTGTCTCTGTGTTTGTCTGTTTGTCTCTGTATCTGTTCCACCGTCGCTGGTAAACGGCTGACTAGATATCAAGAAAACATATTGAGAGTCTACTCATCAAGGAGCAGGTTTAAATATAACTGAATAGACTGGGGTTTTATAGGAAGAATAACAGAGTTCTTTTCAGTTTTCTCTTACACTATTGAGTATATGTCGACCAAACTTCATATCTAGAGTTTACTCATTCAGGAACATATTTCGATATGCCTTTACAAATCACCTAAGAGACTGGGGGTTTATTGGAAAACCAGGAAGGATTTGTTCAGTTTTATTTTACACTATTAATTGTATCTCGACCAAACTTCATATTTAGAGTCTACACATTCAGGACCGGGCTTTTATATGCATATCATTTAAAAATTAATGAACAGACTGGGGGTTTATAGGAAGACCATAAGAGGATTTTCAATTTTCTATTAGACTATTTGTTATGGAAATATCGTGGATCACAGAGGTGTACGAAGCGTGGGAGTTCAATGGTTGGACAAGGAATTAACTACAGCATAACTTAACACAACAAATTTAGAAATTTTATTTATTTCTTTTTCCTCTACTTTAAAATTGATAAATAGAAAATCTGAATGAATAACAACAATTTTAACGAGATTGTCAGCTCTATCAATAACAACGATTTAAAAGTCCGAATATCAGACACAAAACTTGAGAGAATTACAAATGCTAATTTACACGGAAAAGAGTTGGATTGCTCTTGGCGGGTACAACAAGATAAATTTGGAATTCAGGAGGACAAATTGGGGCAAATATTTGTTTATGGGAAGAGGAGTTGGGGATTGGAACCAATGGAGATGTTCAATGAATTTCTAAATTCTTTGCAATGATTTAAGAACTAGGTAAACAACAGATACGGAATCCGCCATCGGGGTGACTGCTCTAAATGAGGATCAGTAGTGATTGATTGATTTATATTGGCTATACTATTAATACAATGAAAGACAAATCCAAATATGTTTTCAAGACAACCTTATAAAGCAGAAGTGCCTATCATCTTTACTGACCTTTTCATAGCACTATGCACAACATCCCAATGTAAATGAGACTTCTCACAAATGAACTTGATGATTCCAACCAGAGCATCACTGTATTTAAGCACAGTTACAAACCTTATGCATGGGCGCCCGCAGGATCTTTTCCAAGGGGGGCCCATTCACAATTTTCCTGAATATAAAAACCAATATAACGTCAGCAACATTACATTGTTTACAGAAATTTCCGGTTATAACAGATGCTAGACGACTGTCGGTAAGTTCAGTTTATGAAACAATCTGTTATTATATTAAACAATTGAACAGAAAAGTGAAAAGTTTGCAAGAATCTTGCAAAGCGACGATTCCCTTTTCAGCTGTTAATTAAAAAGTACCTACACTAGTTTCCCCTTGTAGAATTTTGTTTTGTGTTATAAACATGTTACGACGAGAGTTTTTGTTATCATCAAGTGAGGATAGTGATGAAGAATCCAACAAGAGAACGTATAAAGACAGGATTCATTTTCTTAACCTCACTTCAATGGAATTTCGCGAGTGTTCTCGTGTTACCCCAATACAAGCCAACTATGTTCTTGAAATGATTGGTCATCAATTCCTTTCCGAAATAGAACAATTTATTAGCTTCACAGTGTAGCAGCAATGCATGGGACATCAAAATCATCTATTTGAAGACCTGTTACTAAAGTCTTAGATGGTATACTAAATGTGATATTTCCTAACACAGTACGTTGGTCTGTTAATTCACATAATATAGCGACGGAATTTCTAATGAAGGGTAGCTTTCCTCCTGTGTGTGTGTGTGTGTGTGTGTTGACGGTACTCTCGTTTATATTGATGCTCCAACTGACCACGAAGAGGTTCATATTGATAGACATGGGCATCTTTCTCTCTATATTATGGTGATTAGTGGTGCAGACTTGACCTTCTACAGAGCTAATGCTAGCTGGCCAGGTAGTGTGCACGATTCCAGGGTCCTAGGAAACACTGCAATATGTAAACATTTTTACTCAGTTTGGAGGCCATTCCCAGGAGCATTTATATTAGGTGACAGTGCCTATGTTATACAAGAGCGGCTAATACCCCCTCTAATAGAAATTCTGACGATGCTGTTGAACAACGATTTAACAAGGCACATAAATCAACACGCCGTATTGTTGAGAACGGTAATGGAATTTTTAAGGAAAATATCCCCTGTTTAAACCACTAAAGATTATGTCCAGTAAAAGCGGAAAAAGTGGTCTTAGTATGTATTGCATTGCATAATACTGCACATAAGTTTGGAAGAGAAAGTGAAGGAGACTTAGTTACCTTAATGGATGAAAATGAAGACCCCAGTCCTGGAAATTGCGAGTTAACCGATGCAGATGCCGTTCCTAAACTCAATTCGTTGTTGAGATACACTATGTGATCAAAAGTATCCGGACACCCCCAAAAACATACGTTTGTCATCTTAGATGCATTGTGCTGTCACCTACTGCAGGTACTCCATATCAGCGACCTCAGTAGTCATCTGACTTCGAGAGAGAGCAGAATGGGGTGCTTCGCGGAACTCACGCATTTCGAACGTGGTCAGGTGATTGGGTGTCACTTGTGTCAGAAGTCTGTACGCGAGATTTCCACACTCCTAAACATCCTTAGGTCCACTTTTTCCGATGTGATAGTGAACGTACAGCACGGAAGCGTACAGGCCGACCTCATCTGTTGACTGACAGAGACCGCCGACAGTTGAAGATGGTCGTCAAGTGTAATAGGCAGGCATTTATCCAGACCATCACACAGGAATTCCAAACCGTATCAGGTTCCACTCCAAGTACTATGACAGTTCGACGGGAGGTGAGAAAACTTGTATTTCATGGTTGACCGGCTGCCCATAAGCCACACATCACGCAGGTCAATGCCAAACGACGCCTCGCTTGGTGTAAGGAGCGTAAATATTGGACGATTGAACAGTGGAAAAACGTTGTATGGAATATCGAATCGCGGTACACAATGTGGCGATCCTGTGGCAGGGTGTGGGTATGGCGAATGTCCGTTGAACGTCATCTGCCAGCGTGTGTAGTGCCAACAGTAAAATTCAGAGGCGGTAGTGTTATGGTGTGGTCGTGCTTTTCATTGAGGGGGCTTGCACCCCTTGTTGCTTTGCGTGGCACTATCACAGCACAGGCCTACATTGATGTTTTAAACACCTTTTTTCTTCCCACTGTTGGAGAGCACTTCGGGGATGGCGATTGAATCTTTCAACACGATTGAGCACCTGTTCATAATGCACGGCCTGTGGCGGAGTGGTTACACGACAATAACATCCCTGTAATTGACTGGCTTGCACAGAATCCCGACCTGAATCGTATAGAACACCTTTGGGATGTTTTGGAACGCCAACTTCGTGCCAGACCTCACCGACCGACATCGCTACCTCTCCTCAGTGCAGCACTCGGGAAGAATGGGCTGCCATTCCCAAGCAACCTTCCAGCACCTGATTGAACGTATGCCTGCGGGAGTGGAAGCTATCATCAAGGCTAAGGGTGGGCCAACACCTTATTGAATTCCAGTATTACTGATTGAGGGCGCCACGAACTCGTACGTCATGTTCATCCAGGTGTCCGGATACTTTTGATCACGTAGTGTATTTTGCTAACTGAACTGACCAATAATATATGTTTATACATTAACAATATTTATTTTTATTTATTAGGCTATATTTCTAGTGACCTACTTACAATAAACACGTTACTATGTATGTGTGTAATTTACATTCAAATGAATCAGTCAAAACTTTGGTTGGTTATATATTGTAAGCACTTGTCTCCTGAGAAGCATTCAAGTTTAAAAACTTCATGTTAATTCCGTATTGAACCGAGAATCTAATGGAAACAAGAGAGGTCCACCTATTCAATACCATATAATGTTATAAGAAAAATTATAACATTTTATTATACTTAGTACCGGTTTCGATGCTGGTGTGCATCATCATCAGCCAAAAATAAGAAATATATACTGTACATAGACAAGGTTACAATAAACAATGCATATAGTATACACAAATTTTACAAAACTGGCAAGACCTAATTAAAAACAAGACCCATAAACATTAACTTATGACTTAAACCTAAAAATAGCACCAACTGTCTTAAAACTTTGAATATACGTCCTCTTGATTAAAGTCCTCTGAGTCTAAAAACATTAAACCGTGTGCGAGAAGATTAAATTAAGCCGAGGACAAAAAACCAATGCTTCACTATCATAAATGTCCAAGAGCATATTTTATAATTTTGTAAGAACATATGTATAAAAGGTTTTCTTGCTGAATATTCACTGAGTATTAGAGTAACCGGAGCAAGAATTAAGAAACCATTTTTCTATTGGTTAAAAATGGCTGTCATTAAAACAACGTAACCAGTCAAAAGACGTAACAAATTCCAGTACTAAAAAAGAACATGAGAGAACTTCAGACAGTGTTTTGCGTAATAAAACATAGATCTTCTCTAACTTAGCGGACTGAATCCAGCCGTGTTCTTTAAGTATTAAATAACAAGATGTTTTTAAATGAAAAATAAGACGTTTTTAAATGAAAAATAGGCGGGCGCCGTGTTTCCAGGGTACTGAACGATGTTCTCGGCTCAAATTAGGACCTGAAGCAAATAAAAAGAAAGAAAAGAATGTCAAGAAAGGCTTTTAAAAAAATATTGTCGTAAGAATTAATGTGAATAAGAGACTCACCTCTGGGAGCGTATATATTATGTGTGTTTTTAGACGTTAGGGAAGACACTGACAGCCGCAAGACACCGTGACCAATGTACCCGCGTTGGAGAGGGAGGGAGGGGAAGCAGAACAAGGGAGGTACTGAGAAGGAGTAGGAAGGGCCCGGAGCCAATGGCAATGAAGGAAGGAGGGAAGAGGGAGGAAAATTATGCAGGGCAATGTGGCGAGAGGGCGTGGCGTAAGAACGTTCTCCGTATGCTATGAAAAACTGATTTGCAATTGGAAGCTTATCTGAGTCTGAAAAACGCTATCAAAAAATCGAACAATACTCTTGGTTTTTCAGAAATATTATTAAGATTCAAACCAGCATTAAAGTATTGATCCAGGTGGATGAAACAGCTCTCAGTTATGTCAAGCAAAGTACCTTTATTAATAACCTCTAAAACTGTGAGATCGTGATCAATGCTTGTAAAATTATGTTGAAAATCTTTCATATGCTGCCTCATTGCTGAAAACCTATTGTACCTAACGGCATTAACGTATTCCGCGTATCTGATTTTAAGATTTAGCCCTGTTTGTCCAAGATAAGAACTGCTGCAGTCATGGCAGCACAATCTGTATACTCCAGAACTATGAAAAACATTATATCGATTTAATGAAGCGGAGTTATGCAGGATGTCAATACTTCTATTATTAGTTCTGTAAGAAATCTTAGTGTTATGTTTTTGAAGATGTTGGTGATGCTGTGTATTTTATTTGTTAAGGTCAAAGTCGAAAAATTATTAACTTCGGGTTTTTCTCTCGAAAGGGTGGTATTAGGACGGTACTTAAACTTGTTAACAATTCTTTCAATGAAAGCATTCTTAAAACCATTGTTTCTAGCTATCGCCCGGATTAAATTTAATTCTTTATTCAGATTCTTTTTCGAAATAGGAACTCTAAAGGCTCTGTCAACCAGACTATTATATGTGGCATTTTTATGGGCCTGAGAATGGGAAGAATCTTTCCTGATGGTGATAGCAGTCTGAGTAGGCTTTCTATAGATATTACATGAAAAGGAAAAAATGGAGTAACCGCTAGGTCCAACAAATTTCAAACGATTATTATTCTCGGATTCTAAGGTAAAATTTATATTCTGATCTAAACTGTTAAGATTGTCAAAAGTAGCTTTTGCATCTGTGGACCGTTCATCAAGAATTACAAAGGTATCGTCCACAAATCTGGCCCAGAAGTGAATATTACTGAAGGTTAAATTTTTGCTTATAGCATTATTTTCTAAGTGGTCTAAGTAAATCTCTACCAAAATCCCGGAGGCCGGTGACCCCATTGCCAGACCATTCTGCTTATAAATAGTATTATCAAAAGTAAAGTAATGAGTTGTGTAGGGTCCTTCTTTATAATTGAAAAAGAATCATTATTAAAAAAGCTTTGGTTTTCTGTGTATACTCCGTTTTTTTCATGACTACGGTAGTATTGCCCTTATCAGCTTTTGTGATGATAAGGTTATTAGCAGATACCTTCTTCTTGAGGTCCTGAATTTTCTTATTTACTTTATAAGGATCTGTATTATTATTATTGTTATTATGATTAGGGTCTAATGCACGTTTATCAGAAAGAAAAGGTTTTTCAAGCTGCTTTTTAACATCAAATCTGACTTCCTCTTGGAGGTCATGTGGCATTTTACTAATAGCCATCTCTGACTCAATGACAAGTTTCGTAACCGTATTGGCGGGATTTGGACATGGCTAGTTGTGCTTAGGACCTGTAGCGAGAATAGCCTATTCATCCTCATCCAAGGTTATGTTGGAGAGATTGATCAAAGGAGGATGGAACTGAGCCAAAAGATCGCTATCAGGTTCTCGATTTTCAGTCTGTTTGGCTGAAGAGCCCCCAGAATTAGCTTTGTCTAAAAGTTCTTCAAGTTTTTTGTCCAGTGTGGACTGTTTTGTGGCTAGTATATCTGATAACTTAACAAAAACTTGTTCTTGAAATAAGTTCCATTGGGCTCGGCTTAATTTAATCTGCTCGCACATGGTTTAATGTTTTTAGATTCAGAGGACTTTTATCAAGAGGACGTATACTCAAAGTTTTAAGACAGTTGGTGCTATTTTTAGGTTTAAGTCATAAGTTAATGTTTATGGATCTTGTTTTTAATTAGGTCTTGCCAGTTTTGTAAAATTTGTGTATACTTTATGCATTGTTTATTGTAACCTTGTCTATGTATATTTTCCTTATTTTTAGCTGATGACGATGCACACCAGCATCGAACCCAGTACTAAGTATAATCAAATGTTATAATTTTTCTAATAACATTATATGGTATTGAATAGGTGGACCTCTCTTGTTTGCATTAGATCCTGAGAAGCAGAGGCTGCAATGGCACTGGTAAATTCTAAAGGTGGTATCCCTAAATCTCATTCCAACTTCAGGCTTTGCAACTTTCTATGGTATATTTCCACGTGGAGAAATTCCTGCCTCAGTTTTGTTGTCGTCGTCTCTTCTTGACTATCAGTGGATTGTCGTGGAGTATTTGACAGCCTCCTTTTCTTTCTTCTCTGTGCATTCTTGAGGTTTTCGCCTCTGGGAAGTTCAGCAGGAGTCGGTATTGGCAGTACGGTAGCTGGCTCTTCCATGTAGCTTTCTGGAAGATTCAACCCATCTAAAACGGTCGAATCTATCTGAAGGATTCCAATAATAATATTAGGACCCACCTCATCCAACTGCTTATCCTTCCCTTCTTCACTCCCAATCTCTGTTTCCGTAAAAGCAAGAATTTAATGCTTGTGACATGATATGTAGGTAAGATGAAATCATTACATATATTCTTCAATCAATACTACATCACAATTTCATGTAACACGGTGTATCGACATATGTGAGTTTATGTGATATGGATATAGATTTCCTCAGGTAACCTGAATTATTTGTCCGGATTGAGTACATTTATAATACCAATAATACCGACAGGAATGAATTGGTTTGAAAATTTATAATGCCCAATAACAGACCCATTACGAAGACGGATCAAATATACACGGGAACTCGAATGTACCGCTACTGTTAGTAATAATTCTGATGAGGGGCTTTGACAGGAAATTGTTGGGGTTGTCTGGAGAAGGTGTTTGCGCGCGCGCGAACGACGGTGAAGAGCTGGGCTGCTTTAGTACGCCATGAGTGAGCAAGAGGTGCACACGTCTGTTGCGCAACGCATCATTATCAAATTTCTTGCAAAAGAGGGCGCCAAAACCTTCCGAAATTTTGAGACGGCTCCACGCACAGTTTGGGGAGGAAATACTATTGCAGATTGGAGTGTATGAGTGGGCGAACAATTTGTGGCAGGAAGAGAAGCTATGGAAAATGAATCTCAAGAAAGGAGACCACGGACAAGCATCACTGCAGACAACATTGTTGGTATTCGTGACATTACTGGTAAAGATTGGCGAACAAAAATTTCAAAAGTTGTTTTAGCCGTAGGAATAAGTTACGGAAATGTTCAAACCATCATCCGATATGAACTCCATTTCATAAAATTGTCTGCCAAGTGGGTTTCTCGTCTCCTCAATCAGGAACAAAAAACTTTACTCCAGGAAGTTTGCCAGAGACACCTGCGTCGCTACGAGGAGGAAGAAGAGGATTTCTTAAGTCGTATTGTGAATTGTGATGAAACTTGGGTGCATCATTGCACTCCATGATCAAAGCAGGCGAGCATGGAGTGGCGGCGAAGAGACGAAGCAGGTCCGATCAAGACCAAAACACGCCCATCCACTGGAAAGGTGCCTGCATCCGATTTCTGGGACTTCGGGGGCGTTTTAGTAGCAGGGCAAAGATAGTTCCAAATCGCTGAGTCAGCACCTTTTTTGCTGCGTCAGCACCCGTGGTCCAGTAGTGTAGCAATGCAGGTTCCAATGCAAGGTCATTAACCGCTAGTATAGAAGGTGTGCAATGTCGATTTATGGATTTTGCATAAGAGAGCGAGCCTAACCTCACAGTCGCCATCTCGAGGGCCCTAATCTTACTTTAACGGCAAGTTCCCCTTCACAACGCCTAAGACAGCAAGCCTAACCTCACGGCCGCTATCTTGGAGGGGCCTTACTTTACAGGACGCAGTTTTACGGGCAGATGCCCTTCCCGACGCTATTTTAGGAAGTAGACCAGTACGTAAGGAAACGGCCATGGGCTATTGCGCAAGATGACGGCTATGCACAGCTTCTTATGGAGGAAGATGCCGGCCATGGGCGATCGCTCAAGATGTCGGCTATACACGGCTTCTAATGGACAAAGGTGCGGGGCTATTGGCGATTGTACATGATGGCGGATATACATGGAGTTATATAGAGACGTCATGGGTGATTGCACAAGATGGCGGCGATACACGACTACTTACGAAGAAAGATGCCGGCCATGGGCTATTATACAAGATGGCGGCTATACATTGGCTCTTATGGAAAAAGATGACGGCTATGGGCGATTGTGCAAGATGGTGGCTATACATGGGCTCTTATCAGAACGCCTAGAACCATAAGAAATGCATTGGCTACATTTAATCCCCTAGCTGTCGAAACAATTATCGAATAAACATGTCACTTGAAATTTCGGTTCGGAAATATACTATTTGAATCTGATGACATGGGTTATAAGCATGTAGCTCATGCGGAGAGTGAAATTAAACAGAACACCTAGTGCTATAAGAAATACATTGATTACATTTAAGCTCCTAGCAGTCGAACTAATTATCGGATAAACATATAACCTGAAATTTCGGTCGGAAATATACTATTTGAATCTGTTGGCATGGGTTGTTATAAGTATGTAGCTCATGCGGAAAATGAAATTAAACAAAACGCCTAGTGCCATAAGAAATACATCGGTTACATTTAAGCCCCTAACATTCGACCAAATTATCGGATAAATATGTAACTAGAAATTTCGGTTCAGAAATATACTATTTGTATCTGTTGGCATGGGTTATAAGCAATTAGCTCATGCGGAATGTGAAATAAACAGTTCGCGTAGCGCTGTAAGAAATAAATTGCTTACATTTAATCGGTTGGGAAACATATTATTTCAATCTGTTGGTATAGATTATAACCTTGTAGCATATGCAGGAGCGAAATTAAACAGAACGCCTAGTGCCATAAGAAAACATTGGTTACATTTAAGCCCCTAGCAGTCAAACAAATTATCGGATAAACATGTAACTTGAAATTTCGATTCGGAAATATACGATCTGAACCTGTTGGCATGGGATATAAGCATGTATCTCATGCGGAAAGTCAAATTAAACAGAACGCCTAGTGCCGTAAGAAATACATTGATTACATTTAAGCCCCTAGCAGTGGAACAAATTATCGGATAAACATCTAACTTGAAATTTCGGTTCGTAAATATGCTATTTGAATCTGTTGGCATAAGCATGCAGCTCATGAGGAAAGTGAAATTAAACACAACGCCTAGTGCCATAAAAATACATCGGTTATATTTAAGCCTCTAGCAGTCGAACAAATTATCGGATAAACATGTAACTTGTAATTTTGGTCCAGAAATATACTATTTGAATCTGTTGGTATAGGTTATAAGTATGTAGCTCATGGGGAAAGTGAAATAAACACTTCGCGTAGCGCTATAAGAAATATATTGCTTACATGTAAGCCACTAGCAGTTGAACAAATTATCGCATAAACATGTAACATGAAATATCGGTTCGGAAACATATTATTTCAATCTGTTGGATGCCGGGTTGAGTGGCTCAGCCGGTTGAGGCGCTGGCCTTCTGACCCCAACTTGGCAGGTTCGATCCTGGTTCAGTCCGGTGGTTTTTGAAGGTGCTCAATTACGTCAGCCTCGTGTCGGTAGATTTACTGGCACGTAAAAGAACTCCTGCGAGACTAAATTCAGGCACCTCGGCGTCTCCGAAAACTGTAAAAGAGAAGTTAGAGGGACGTAAAGCAAATAACATTATTATTAATCTGTTTGTATAGGTTATAAGCTAGTAGCTCATGCAGGAGCGAAATAAAACAGAACGCCTAGTGCCGTAAGAAATACACTGGTTACATTTAAGCCCCCAGCAGTCGAGCAATTTCTCGGATAAATATGTAACTAGAAATTTCGGTTCGGAAGTATACTATTGGAATCTTTTGGCAGGGGTTACAAGCATGTAGCTTATGCGGAAAGTGAAATTATACAGAACGCCTCGTGCTATAAGAAAGACATGGGTTACATTTAAGCCCCTAGCAATCGAACAAATTATCGGATAAACAGGTAACTTGAAATTTCGGTTCGGAAATATGCTATTTGAATCTGTTGGCATGGGTCATAAGCATGTAGCTCATGCGGAAACTGAAATAAGAAATACATTGTTTACATTTAAGCTAGTAGCAGTCGAACAAATTATCGCATAAACATGTAACACGAAATATCGGTTCGGAAACATATTACTTCAATCTATTGGCATAGGTTATAAGCTTGTAGCTTATGCAGGAGCGAAATTAAACAGAACGTCTAATGCCATAGGAAATACATTGGTTACATTTAAGCAGTCGAACAAATTATCGCATAAACATGTACCTTGAAATTTTGGTTCGTATATATACTATTTGAATATGTTAGCATGGGTTATAAGCATGTAGCTCATGCGAAAAGTGAAATGAATATTTCGCGTAGCGCTATAAGAAATACATTGCTTACATTGAAGCCTCTAGCAGTCGAAAACATCATCGTATAAACAAGTAACATGAAATATCGGTTCGGAAATATAGCGTTTCTATCTGTTGGCATAGGTTATAAGCTTGTAACTCATGCAGGAGCAAAATTAAACAGAGCGCCTATTGCCATAAGAAATACATAGGTTAAATTTAAGTCCCTAGCAGTCGAACAAATTATCGGATAAACATGTAACATGAAATTTTGGTTCGGAAATATACTAATTGAAGCTGTTGGCATGGGTTATAAGCATGTAGCTCATGCGGAAAGGAAATAAGAAATACACTGGTTACATTTAAGCCCCTAGCAGTCGTACAAATTATCGCATAAACATGTAACATGAAATATCGTTTCGAAAACATATCATTTCAAACTGTTGACATAGGCTATAGGCTTGTAGCTTATGCAGGAGCGAAATAGCCGAAATAAATTCATGCTACACACATGATACGGAATAGAACTCAGTTTTCACATCTTATTAGAAGGGCAAAGAGTAAAATGACCTTTTCCTCCTCCTCTTCCTCCTCCTCCTTTTTCCTAGGGATAAGTAGCTAAAGGGCTAATGGGCTAAAGGGCTAAAGACATCTTATTAGAAGGGCAAAAGGGTAAAATGACTCTTCTTCCTCCTCCTCGTAGATTAAAGTGCTAAAGAACTAATAGCTAAAAGGCTAATAGGCTAAAGGGCTAATGGGCTAATGGGATAGAGGGCACACGGGCAAGAGGTCTAAAGAGCAAGAGGGCTTACATTTTTTGTAGTATTTAGGGTGCCTCTCTTCTCTTTATCCGGGCTTGAGAACGGCTCTCAAGCTAGATGCGGAGTTAACACCCTAAGGAAGAGAGAATGTTGGAAAAGAGTCTGTACCAGTATAGGTAAACGGTCTACTGTATGCTACAGAAGGATGACTTAGGTGAGATTGAAGGTGAGGGCTGGGAATGTAGGAAAGTGTTTAGGCTGTTGTGCTGTCGAGAGAGAGCTTACAGGTAAGGTCCTACTGTGAAGAGCTATTATTCAATAATACCTGCACAACGCAATTTTTGCTCTATTTCGAAAATACTTTTATACTCTGTGTAACCAGGATCTTGATAGGCTCTTAGAAGTTGCAAACGTTTTAAGAGTAGGTTGGGATATTTACAGCATCGCACGTCTACATGGGGTAACAGAGGCTTGTTGTGAACTTTGAACCTGTATGCTGACAGTTGATGTGTAGGGACTTGTTTTAATGTAATACGTGTTTCAGCAGTTGCGTTTCCGGGTACAAACTTAGCTTATTTCGATAGCAATGGAGCGTTGAAATTTTCTTCTACTTTATCTTGCATCTCTTCTTGAGATGTTTGCACGGTGACAGAACTGTAGAAGACTTAGAAAATGAAGTAAAATCATAAAGCTCTGATGGCAATGAAACATTGAGATCTTTTCTTCTTTTTCTCCTTTTCCTTTATTATCACTATTATTATCAGCATCGTTAACCTTATTATTATAATCATGTTCCTGCCTCTTGCTCTTTAGACATTTTAACCTTTTGCCCTTTATCCCATTAGCCCATTAGACCATTAGCCCATTAGCCCTTTAGCCCATTAGGCCTTTAGCCCTTTGCCCCAATGAGGAGGAGGAGGAGGAGGAGCAGGAGGAAGAGGAAGAGTCATTTTAACTTTTGCCCCTCTGATAAGATGTTTTTAGCCCATTAGCCCCTTTAGCCCCTTATCCCTAGGAAAAAGGAGGAGGAGGAGGAAGAGTCATTTTAGTCTTTTGCTCTTCTAATAACATGTGACCCGTGAGTTCTATTCCGTATCATGTGTGTAGCACGAATTTATTTCGACTATTTCACTCCTGCATAAGCTACAAGCGTATAACCTATGTCAACAGATTGAAATGATATGTTTCCGAACTGATATTTCATGCTACATGTTTATGCGATAATTTGTACGACTCCTAGGGGCTTAAATGTAAGCATTGTATTTCTTATTTCACTTTCCGCATGAAATACATCCTGATAAGCCAAGCCAACAGATTCAAATAGTATATTTCCGAATAGAAATTTCAAGTTACATGTTTACCCGATACCTTATTCAACTGCTAAGAGTTTAAATGTAACCAATGTATTTCTTACGGCAAAAGGCGTTCTGTTAATTTTCACTTTCCGCATGAGCTACATGCTTTTAACCCATGCCAACAAATTCAAATAGCATATTTCCGAACCGAAATTTCAAGTTACATGTTTATCAGATAATTTATTTGACTGCTAGGGGCTTAAATGTAACCAATGTATTTCTTATGGCAATAGGTGTTATGTTTAATTTCGCTCCTGCATGAGTTACAAGCTTATAACCTATGCCAACAGATAGAACTGATATGATTCCGAACCGATATTTATGTTACATGTTTATACGATAATTTTTCGACTGCTAGAGGCTTCAATGTAAGCAATGCATTTCTTATAACGCTACGCGAACTGTTTATTTCACCTTCTGCATGAGGTACATGCTTATAACCCATACAAACATATTCAAATAGTAATTTTCCCGAACCTAAAATTCAGGTTTCATGTTTATCCGATAATTTGTTCGACTGCTTAATTGTAACCAATGCATTTCTTATAGCTCTACGCGAACTGTTTGTTTCACTTTACGCATGATCTACATGCTTATAACCCATGCAAACAGATTCAAATGGTATATTTACAAACCGAAATTTTAAGGTACTTGTTTATTCGATAATTTGTTTGACTGCTAGGGGCTTAAATATAACCAATGTATTTCTTATAGCGCTACGCGAACTGTTTATTTCACCTTCTGCATGAGCTACATGCTTATAACTCATACCAACATATTCAAATAGTAATTTTCCGAACCAAAAATTCAAGTTTCATGCTTATCCAATAATTTGTTCGACTGCTTAAATGTAACCAATGCATTCCTTATAGCACTAGGCGTTCTATTTAATTTCACTCCTGTATAACCTACAAGCTTATAACCTATGCCAACAGATTGAAACAATATGTTTCCGAACCGATATTTCGTGTTACATGTTTATGCGATAATTTGTTTGACTGCTAGGGGATTAAATGTAAGCAATGTATTACTTATTTCACTTTCAGCATGAGCTACATGCTTATAATCCATGCCAACAGATTCAAATAGTATGTTCCTGAACCGAAATTTCAAGTTACATGTTTATCCGATAATTTGTTCGACTGCTAGGTGTTTGAATGTAACCAATGTATTTCTTATGGCACTAGGCTTTCTGATAAGAGCCCATGTATAGCCGCCATCTTGCGCAATCGCCCGTAGCTGTCATCTTTCTCAATAATATTCCATGTATAGCAGCCACCTTGCGCAATCGCCCATAGCCGCCAACTTTCTCAATAAGTAAACTCGTATCCTCATCCCGAGGTGGTGCAGCTCTTTTCAGCCACAGCCCCATTGGAGGTGAGCTGCATGTACCATTTCAACCACATACCAGCCCTCCTACCATTCTTAAATTTCTGGCAGTAGCGGGAATCGAACCCAGGCCCCCAAGGACGACAGCTAATAACACTAAACGTTACGCTTCGGAGGCGAACATCTTTCTCAATAAGAACCCATATATAGCCGGTATCCTGTACAATCGCCTAAGGCCGGTATCTTTTTCCATAAGAAGCTGTATATAGCCGCCATCTTGCGCAATCACCCAGGGCCTGCATCTTTCTCCATAAGAAGTAGAAATGTATTAAAAATACGTTATAAATGGTACATAGACTTACGAAATTAGTATTTAATGTTTTTAATAGTGACTCTCAGAAATTTACCTTTTGTTTATAACTATTATTTAAGTTTAATGTTATAATTAATTATATGTAATTACAAAGACAAAGACAAAGTCACAGTGGAGGCCCTTGGAGGAGTGGAAGGTAAAGGCTTCCACCATTGTTAACCGCGACACGTGATGGGGTAGAGTGGTTAGCTCTACGCCCGGCCGCCTTTGTCCGCAGGAATTAACCTGGTACTCACTTTTGGTGTAGGCTGAGTGAACCTCAGGGCCATATGCACCTCCGGAAGTGGATATCTCGTTTCTTAAATTTTACGACTTCCTGACCGGGATTCGAAACCACGTCCTTCCGGAGAACCGAGCACGCCTTTACCACCTCGGCCAGGCAGCCCCTAATTATATACAATTAGAAATCTTAATACTCTGTACTATGCACAATGTAGCATATACACTGACTGACAGAGCAAATGCAACACCAAGAAGGAGTGGTTCGAAAGGGATGAAAGTTGGGAAAAAAACAGAGTCGGCACGAACGAATAATTGATGTTTATTTCAAACCGATATGCAGGTTACACAATGCGCACGGCATCGACTCAGTAGGATGTAGGACCACCGCGAGCGGCGATGCACGCAGAAACACGTCGAGGTACAGAGTCAATAAGAGTGCGGATGGTTTCCTGAGGGATGGTTCTCCATTCTCTGTCAACCATTTGCCACAGTTGGTCGTCCGTACGAGGCTGGGGCAGAGTTTGCAAACGGCGTCCAATGAGATCCCACACGTGTTCGATTGGTGAGAGATCCGGAGAGTACGCTGGCCACGGAAGCATCTGCACACCTCGTAGAGCCTGTTGGGAGATGCGAGCAGTGTGTGGGCGGGCATTATCCTGCTGAAACAGAGCATTGGGCAGCCCCTGAAGGTACGGGAGTGCCACCGGCCGCAGCACATGCTGCACGTAGCGGTGGGCATTTAACGTGCCTTGAATACGCACTAGAGGTGACGTGGAATCATACGCAATAGCGCCCCAAACCATGATGCCGCGTTGTCTAGCGGTAGGGCGCTCCACAGTTACTGCCAGATTTGACCTTTCTCCACGCCGACGCCACACTCGTCTGCGGTGACTATCACTGACAGAACAGAAGCGTGACTCATTGGAGAACACGACGTTCCGCCATTCCCTCATCCAAGTCGCTCTAGCCCGGCACCATGCCAGGCGTGCACGTCTATGCTGTGGAGTCAATGGTAGTCTTCTGAGCGGACGCCGGGAGTGCAGGCCTCCTTCAACCAATCGACGGGAAATTGTTCTGGTCGATATTGGAACAGGCAGGGTGTCTTGCACATGCTGAAGAATGGCGGTTGACGTGGCGTGCGGGGCTGCCACCGCTTGGCGGCGGATGCGCCGATCCTCGCGTGCTGACGTCACTCGGGCTGCGTCTGGACCCCTCGCACGTGCCACATGTCCCTGCGCCAACCATCTTCGCCACAGGCGCTGCACCGTGGACACATCCCTCTGGGTATCGACTGCGATTTGACGAAGCGACCAACCTGCCCTTCTCAGCCCGATCACCATACCCCTCGTAAAGTCGTCTGTCTGCTGGAAATGCCTCCGTTGACGGCGGTCTGGCATTCTTAGCTATACACGTGTCCTGTGGCACACGACAACACGTTCTACAATGACTGTCGGCTGAGAAATCACGGTACGAAGTGGGCCATTCGCCAACGCCGTGTCCCATTTATCGTTCGCTACGTGCGCAGCACAGCGGCGCATTTCACATCATGAGCATACCTCAGTGACGTCAGTCTACCCTGCAATTGGCATAAAGTTCTGACCACTCCTTCTTGGTGTTGCATTTGCTCTGTCAGTCAGTGTATAACATGGTTTGGCAAAACAGCAGGCTTCATAGCCTTAGCCACGCCATGTAAAACAAGTCAATAAATAAATAAATAAATAAATAAATAAATAAATAAATAAATAAATAAATAAATAAATAAATAAATAAATAAATAAATAAATAGCCGTGTATAGCCGCCATGCTGCGCAATCGCCAATGGCCGTCTCCTTACGTACCTGTCTACTAATTAAAGGAGCGTCGGGAAGGGCAACTAGCCGTAAAACTACGTCATGTAAAGTCAGCCTCCTCAAAGATAGCGGCTGTAAGGTTAGCCTTGCATCCTTAGGCATCGGGAAGGGGAACTGGCCGTTAAAGTTAGGTTAGGCCCCTCAAGAATGTGACTGTGGGGTTAGGCTCGCTCTCTTATGCAAAATCCATAAATAGACATTGCACACCTACTATACTTGGGGTCAATGGTCTTGCATTGGAATCTACATTGCTACACTACTAGACCTTGTGTACTTACGCAGCAAAAAAGTGCTGACTCAGCGATTTAGAACTCTCTTTATCCTACTACTCGTTTTTCTGGCGGATTTTCTTCACGAGCAAAAGACAATGCGGCTTATTACTGTCGTCTTTTGGACGAAGCAAAAGCTGCGTATCACAACAAGCGTCGCCGGCAACAGATCCGAAACGTCATTCTTCATCATGACGCAAGGCTGCATACTGGCGTTTTAAAGCGGGAAAAATGGGAGTAAATTCACTGGACACCACTGGAACACCCTCCGTACAGTCCAGATTTATCACTCTGCGGCTACCATTTGTTTGAAATACTCAAACAAGTCATAGAGGGAGGACAGCGGTTCGATGATGATGGAAGTGTAGAAGACGGCGTGCCCAACTTGGCTCCGCACACGTCCCTCTTCTTTCTATCAGGACGGCACCAGAAACTTACCAATCCGATGGAGAAAATGTGTATCGAAGGAAGACACTATGTAGAAATGTGATCTCTCCATGTGTACTCTTATGTTGATGAAATAAATTTAAAACATAATTCCAATTTATATTTCATCCCCCCTTTTATATTGGTATTATATGCGAGTTTATGTAAACTGATACATCGATAATCGATATATTATCAATTGAAGAATTTAACGTAAACGTAAGTATTTACTTACCAGTGCATGACATTTCCATAACCCAAACAGAGTGTCTCTCGCATATTTCCAAGATTTTTCGGCTCCAGCTAACTGCAAAGATTTGCCTCTCTTAAGGACTCCAGTCCACGTGAATCGCTTGTCACCATGTGAGAGGTTACTTTTAAAGTTACCGAAAAAAATGTCCCGTTTATCATTGAAAACTACTATCACAGCCAACTTTTTGTAATTATGTTTCTTTCCCATGATAAAAACTTAAAATATATACCGGTACCAGAATTATATCAAGTTAATGCAAGTGTAATAAACTGATATAACTTGAAAACAATAATCTTTAGCCCATGGGTAAATAATGCAGGTATCGTGCTGGAAACATTATTATTATTATTATTATTATTATTATTATTATTATTATTATTATTATTATTATTATTATTATTATTATTATTATTGTACATAATCATTATATACTGTTATGTCTTTCAGCATTCATTCTGCAAGCCTCTGTGAATTTACTAAATGTTGCCACAATCCTCTATTTGCAACTAGTGCTGTGGCCTCATTTAGTTCTATACCTCTTATCTTTAAATAGTAAGAAACTGAGTCTAACCATCGTCGTCTTGGTCTCCCTCTACTTTTCTTACCCTCCATAATTGAGTCCATTATCCTCCTAGGTAACCTATACTCCTCTATACGTCTCGCATGAGCCCAGCACCGAAGCCGGTTTATGCGTACAGCTTCATCCATCAAGTTCATTCCTAACTTGGCCTCTATCTCCTCATTCTGAGTACCCACCTGTCATTGTTCCCACCTGTTTGTACCAGCAATCATCTTGCTACTTTCATGTCTGTTACTTATAACTTTTGAGTAAGATATCTTGAGTCCACCCATTTTTTCTCCCGTAAAGCAAAGCTGGTCTGAAAACAGACCGATGTGAAGATAGTTTCGTCTGAGAGCTGACTTCCTTCTTACAGAATACTGTTGATCGCAACTGCGAGCTCACTGCATTAGCTATACTGCACATTGATTCAATTTCACTTACTATATTGTGCCGTTTTACATTTCTTTATACGAGCTGGTAGGAACAAACATGGAGTCTCTGCGATCAAAATGTTAAAATAAATGCATTTAACGTCAATACGGGCCGAAATGTAATTATTTTCATCAGTCAGTTATGAAAAGAACCATGTATAGAAGGTGCAGGAAAAGAATGACAAATGGACATTATTTAAACCTATTATTTAAGAAAAAAATTTGCTCATCACTCACTATATAATCAGACCTTGAAGCAGTAAGAAGACGTAAGACTAGACTGAAAGAGATCTGGAGTAAATACCGTAATTTGGAAGGAAATATAATTCGCGGCTACACGCCCAACACTTGTTATCAAGATTTAATCGCTGCGCGAAAGATAAATACTATAAAAGGAGATAAACCAGATTACAATAGAGCTACCGTAAAGTGGGGTAACTTCGGCCATACAGGGAAACTTCGGCCACTAACGAATAGCAACAGTTATTTTCTCCTGCCTTCTATACTGGAAAAGATGAACCAATTGCAACAACTAAAATGCACACACAATAGAATGCTCTATCAACATTCGGTAGTCCAAATAACATTGGCGGGCTCATTGTTGAGTCAATCGATTTTTTTCTCAGCCCCGACTATTGTCTTGTCTGGTAACAGCAGAAAACAAACTGTTCTCTAGCCCCGGCATTCAATTCTCCATTCCAGTGGTTTATGGGGTCAGAATGTAAGTTTGTCTGGTAACTGATCAACACAATTTTATACATTTTAATCAAATAGGTTTTTCAGGGAATAGTTTTGTGATAAAAGTTGTCCTCTTCCGGGGTAACTTCGGCCATGCCAAGAACGTACAGGAGAACATTACGCGGCCGCGGATATTGTAATTACCATCCTGTTTACTTCGAGGACGCTTTAGAAGAGATTAATAAAGGCACAATAACAATAAACGGGGACGTTTATCCCGAGAGGGAGGGGAAAGTCAGTTTCCATTTTCAATGATAAATAGACGGATATCAGTTGACATGGACGATACACATTTAAGAACTTGACGCTGGCCCAGATATTTTCTAATTTAGAAGACAGTGTATTATGAGAATAGTCTACAAGATTGCTTCTTTTCCGACCGCCTTTTCTCTCCATACAATTGGGCTTTATGATTTCCATACCTTTTATTTATTACATTTTGTACCATTACAAATATTTACGCAATGCAACATGTAATTTGTAATATCATAAAATGCTTGTATGCTTAGGCTAAATAAAATAGTTTCTTCTTTTGGGAAAAAGTGAATTTGATCACTATACATATTTTTCAGCATAAATCGTTTTAATTTGTTTGTGATTGTTGATACGGGGCGTTTTGCAGGTTTTTAAAAAACATTCACGGTGGCCGAAGTAACACTACATCGAAGAAAACTTCGTTTCTTGAGCTATTTTTATGGCGGCCGAAGTTACCCCAAAACACGGGGTAACTCCGGCCACTCTTTCGATAATCATCATTCATTACTGAATTATGATGAGAATTATGTTCATATTTAAAAATGAAGAACAAACATGGCAGAATTTATATTATATTTTTCAGAAAATTAGAGGGAATATATCACATTTTATTTTAAAAATATACGAAAAAGTGGCCGGAGTTACCCCGTTTTACGGTACGTCACGAAGTGGCGCAGAGCTTAAATAAATTTGCCCGATACCGCTTAATAGTAAAAGATACGTCCTGATCAGCTGTTGAGTGCGTTCGCACCAATAAAAATATAGAGGAAGGAAGTTCCTTTTCAAATTGGAATAAATACTTAATTATTATCCTAGTCGATTTGGAGCTAGCATCTAGGACTAACTGTACCAGAGAAAAATCCATACAATTTGAGCTTCACAAGAGATATATTAGTTGAAGAATGACAGCAATGAATCACATATTTTGTTATTATTCTGTTACATACGTACGAGATTCCACTATGAGCCTGTAAAGAAGCAAGGCAACGCTATTTGGATCCTGATGAGGCGATACGATGTTGATCATCCCAGATGACCAGTAATCAATTGTGGAGAGCTACGATGAACCCGATCACTCGCGGAGGAGCCAGATGACGAGATCCTAATCTCAGATGACCGGAGATGAGAAGACATCGAGACCACCTTGAGCAAAGCTAAGTCCATTATCTGAGTCGTTTCGTAAGTAAGAGAATATTACCTTTTATAATTATATGTTGATATGTGTACTTGTGCGAAGACAGTGCGTAGATAAACGTCTAGATGAGATTATTGGAAGTCGGTATTCATCTATATGAAATGTCAATTTCATTAGTAGGCGTGGTCACCAAGTGATATTCCGATCGTAATGTTTCCAGTCATATGTGAGAGTAAATAGTTAGTGTTATTATTATTATTATTATTATTATCAGTGAAGAGTAGTGTGAAGTTGACATTAACACCAGTGTATACTATTTTAATCAAAGTCACTCGGTGCGAGATCGTATATAGGAAGTATTTATGAAGGAATAAGGCAGTAGATTACTCAGTGTTATGATGTTAAATTTGGCACTATGACGATAGGAAGTAAAGAGGGCATTTTAAGAATGTCACGGCACGTTGACGTGCAGTTTAATGAAGTGATTTGGATATGATGAAGAGAGAGATTTATTATACGTGAAATGTGAGTAATAATTGACGCGTTATAGATATGGTATAAGGATGATAGTGATTTATGATGGTCATATTTATTATTTTCTTAGATAGAGATAGTCATAGTTGTTCTAAGTGAGACGATGTGATTTTCAAATGATGTTTCTGAGAGTGTCAGTGAATTCTTGCCAATTCTATATGATAATTCTTAATCCTATGCATTTTCACATAGCTTAGGATACGATCTCGAGATTGATAGAGCAATGTTTTTATCCATGTTAGGATTGTCTAGAGAGTCATACATGTAGTCATGATAATATTTAAGCCTTCACTGAATTATTTCGGATGATTTTGAAAACTCTCACTGTGTATAACATTATTCTGAACAATATTCAACCTACTAGACTAATCACTGGTGACATAGCTATTCAAAAAGGATTATTTTTAGTCGAAGATAGTGTCTTCTGATCAAGTAGATTTTCCGTTAGTAGTAGGTGTGATGATAATTTCATAGGGTATGTATGATGACGTTTCTTACAACCAAATACGCACGCAGACTAATACTTATCACTAAAATTAAGGTCACATTACCTTAAGTTTATAAGTTAAATCTTATGATAACGTTACTTGGAGGGTGATTACGACTCATACTGGACATAGCTTAGCTTATGGTGAGTGACACAGGGAAATATGAGTAACTAAGAGGCAATTGAGCATGCGAATGTGAATATTTAAACCGTGAAACATACGTGAGTGTACTTGTCAATTCAGAATCAGGAGAAGTTTTGAGATAGTTTTTATTGAGAGTTTTACACCTGCATCGAGACAGACAGTTAGTGTAAATTGAAATATGTGTCAGTCCTATGAGTAAGGAATAGGTAGTAACGAACTGAATTTCATATTTATTCGAAGAATAACTGATATTCAGACAATTGGAACTCCAATTCTTATCTGAACACCAACTCGATGATTCCATAAGCGTTCATTATTTCTCAAGAAATTTAGTCAGAGATATTGTAAATAGTAATTGATACAATTTTTTTCTTCTTAAAGGATGCATCCAACACTCTTAATATTCTTGATTTTAATGTTTATTTTCTTGCCAGCACGGCACATGTAAATATAATTAATTTCATTCATATTAGTTTAATTCATTATCGCCCAACTTCGTAAGTGAATTGCCTACGAATGAAACCACATGTTTCTTTATAATTCCCAAATGTTATGTAATATTTCTTCTAATATTCTATAATTTTGAGAGATCAATGGACTCATGAAATGAAATGGTAGAATCCTAGAATGCGTTTATTTACGATGAGTTCGGAGGATATGATTTTTCTGAGATGTTGGTGAAGAATACAGACTGTAGGAATAACAACGAATTACTCACTTCAAGAAGTTTTCATTGGTTGAATTTAAGATGATTTTTCTTATAATGTCTAACTTAATATTTAAATAAATGTGAGATAATATAACCTCAGCACTTTTTCTATGTGTTCTTAGAATAAGTATTAGTTATAAGATAGTGGTATCTTCAGTTGACGACAACTTCTCTAAGAGCTAATGAGAGTATGGTATCTAACTAGTAACGGGTAAGAGACGTCTTTCAACGTTAGTTAAAATCTACAATTAACCGACCTGGACGTTTTTCACTTACGGAACCCATACCCATAAAACTTAGTCATCGAACCAATTGAATTGAGAGCTAGTCAGGATCTTTCGCGTCCATGCCTGGACGCGGGAATGGCGCAATATTACCATCCTGGGAGAACATGTATCCTAAATACTTGCAATTATCTACCTGCTGCAGCTTTGTATCACCAATCTGACATTCAAATATCTCAGATTTCTTACCTACTGACATCAATTTAGTCTTCAAAAGGCTAATTTTCATACCATACTCATTGAACCTATTTTCAAGTTCCAAGATATTAGACTGCAGGCTTTCGGCGCAATCTGCCATTAAGACCAAGTCGTCAGCATAGGCCAGACTTCTTACTACATTTCCACCTAACTGAATTCCTCCCTGCCACTTTATACTTTTCAGCAGATGATCCAGATAAACTACGAACAACAAAGGTGAAAGATTACAGCCTTGTCTAACCACTGTAAGTACCCTGAACCAAGAACTCATTCCACCATCAATTCTCACTGCAGCCCAATTGTCAATATAAATGCCTTCGATTGACTTTAATAATCTACCATTAATTCCATAGTCTCCCAGTATGACGAACATTTTTCCTCGGTACCCTGTCGTATGCTTTCTCTAGATCTACGAAACATAAACACAACTGTCCATTTCTCTCGTAGTATTTTTCACTTACCTGGCGCATACTGAAAATCTGATCCTGACAGCCTCTCTGTGGTCTGAAACCACACTGGTTTTCATCCAACTTCTTCTCAAATACTGATCGCACCCTCCATTCCAAGATGCCGGTGAATACTTTGCCTGATACACTAGTCAATGAGATACCTCGATAGTTGTTGCAATCCTTCCTATTCCCTAGCTTATAGGTAGGTGCAATTACTGCTTTTATCCAATCTAAATGTACCTTACCAACACTCCATGCTAATCTTATTCTATGAAAACATTTCATCATTGCCTTTCCACTATACTTCAACATTTCAGGTCAATTTCATCTATTCCTGCTGCTTTATGGCAATGGAGTTTATTTACCATCCTTTTCACTTCCTCGAGCGTAATTTCCCCAACATAATTTTTCTCCTCCCCATGAGCTCCGTTGTTCGCGACACCACCAGGAAGATTTCCTTTTACGTTGAGAAGATTTTCAAAATATTCCCTCCACCTGACCAGTGATTCCCTGGGATCTATTATGAGTTCACCTGAAGTACCGAAAACACTGTTCATTTCCTTTCTTTCCTCCCTTCCCAAGATTTTTTATTACTGTCCAGAAAGGTTTCCCTGCTGCTTGACCTAGCCTTTCCAGGTTATAATCAAACTCTTCCCACGACTTCTTTTTGGATTCAGCAACTATTTTTTTCGCTCGGTTTCTTTCATGTAAGTACAAGTCCCTGTCTGCATCTGGCCTTGTTCGAAGCCGTTTCTGATAAGCCTTCCTTTTACGTTTACAAGTTGCTCTCACTTCATTATTCCACCAAGATGTTCGCTTTTTCCCATCTTTACACACAGTCGTTCCTAGGCATTCGCTTGCTGTTGCTACTACAGCATCCTTCTATGCCACCCATTCTCTTTTAATATCCTGAACCTGCTTACTGTCCAGCGTTTGGAACTTTCTACTAATTACATCCACGTTATTCTGCCTAATTTCCTCGCTCTGGAGATTTTCCATCCTTATTCGTTTACAGACAGGTTTCACTTTGTCTATCCTAGGCCTAGAGACTCTCAGTTCACTACAGATCTGTTTCATCGAAAAGCACGAAAAACCCGTACATTTAACAGATTTTCTGAATTCGAAGTCGGTTAAGATATAGTCCATTATGAATCTGGTATCCCTAGCCTCCCATGTGTAGCGGTGGATAGCCTGATACTCGAAGAATGTATTCGTAACTGCTAAACCCATACTAGCACAAACGTCCAGCAAACGCTTTCCACTCCCATTAGCTTCCATATCTTCCCCACATTCACGAATCACCCTTTCGTATCCTTCAGTTCTATTTCCAAATCTCACATTAAAATAGCCCATTAGTATTATCCTATCCTTGCTGTTGACCCTGACTACGATGTCTCTCAATGCTTCATAAAACTTGTCAATTTCATCCTCATCTGCACCCTCATATCTTGAATGCACTGATATAATTCTCGTCTTAATTCCTCCAACTGCCAAATCTACCCGCAACTTCCGCTCGTTTACGTGCCTAACTGAAACTATGTTGCGTGCAATAGTATTCCTGATAAAGAGCCCTACCCCAGACTCTGCCCTTCCCTTTTTAACACCCATCAAGTACACTTTATTATCTCCTAGCTCTTCCTCGTTATCTCCCCTTACCCGAATATCACTTACTCATAGCACATCCAGATGCATCCTCTGTGCTGACTCAGCCAGTTCGACATTTTTCTTCCGTAAGCCCCATTAATATACATAGCTCCCCATCGAATTTCATTTCGTTCGCCAAGTTGTTTCCAAGGAGTCCCTGCCTGTCAAATGAGAGTGGGACTCCGTTACTCCAATACGTCCGAGGCTCGCTTAAAATGTTTTGAGCTCGGCAAATTCATAAAGCAGGATTCTACCCTACTTACACATAGTCCATGTGAGGATCTCTCCTCTAACGGGTTACGGACCACCGGTGGATTGTAGAGCCCTAGCCCCCTGAGCACAAGGAAGGCCATGACTCCGAATATGTCTGAGATGCCCACTCCCATTCCATAGCAACTGGTATCCCGACTCTCAGGACCACTTACTAGGCCACTCAGCCGATGCCCATGTTTCACGAACTAGGACGTGACTACAGTAACCCACACCATGAACCATATTATTATTATTATTATTATTATTATTATTATTATTATTATTATTATTATTATTATTATTATTATTATTATTATTATAATTATTATTATGATTATGATTATGATTGTTGTTGTTGTTGTTGTTACTACTTGTGATGCACTGCTATGAAGTTTTTACATCCACTTATTAGTAGCATTATTATTTACGATCGCATTGTTTGTGATGTTATGTCGTGAAACATGTGCTATATATATTTATATGAGTTTAGTTAATGTAAGGACCTGTAATTAATAGTATATATTATTATCTGTATATATGATGTATAATCCGCAGTAACATTGTGAAACACACTGTAATATCCTGAATAACACTAGGTAAGACGAGAACTATGCAGAACCTGCCTTATAATATTATATGTATAACCTTCCAATGGTGTCCAGATCAGTTATAGAACCATTGAAGGTTATGGTAAAGGAGAGGCCAATGGTATTGCACGGAAGTATACGTCCAGTTGCTATACGTCCAACTGTGTCTGTAGGCCGAGATAACTCGCTCATTTGAACAGGAAATTTTGATGGAAATAGGATGAAGACGTAAATTCATAAGCTCAAAACCCTGTGGTCATCGGATAATTATATCCAGAGAAAACATCATCTAGTGTATAAGCGGAAACCAATAAATGAAAAAATTACATGTCAGCGGGAGAACAAGGCAAGTCTTATTTATGTGACATTCAGTTCCAGCAATGGCATATGCGGCGGAGTCCATGGTTTGAACGATGCAAGTTCAGTGATCAAGAAGACGTTGATGAGACAATCGATTCTACACGTCAAGAAGATATAAGTGAATGGTTAAGCGTGTTCCTTTGCATGATTTCTTAATTAAGAGAGTGATTTTGTCATAGAAGGCATTCGTCAAATGTCAAAAACAGATGGAAAGAAAATTAAAACCAGAGATTTGCCAGAAATTATAAAATGCGAACCAATGTTATTATTGTAATATTTAAATAGGATTTTGTTTTATGTGAATAATGATATTGTAAAAAATTGAGATTGAAGGTCAAGAAAAAGAACTGCTAGGTACACTTAAGAAGGAAGCTGACTAATAATTGTAAGACTTGAGAAGTTACTGTGAGAGAAATACGGAAAGAAATTGTAATAATAATAATAATAATAATAATAATAATAATAATAATAATAATAATAATAATAATAATAATAATAATAATAATAATAATAATAATAATAATAATAATAATATCTAGCGATTAACATAAGAAAAAGGCGAGTGTTTTTGGAATAACATTGAAATATTGTGTGCCATATATTGTTGTAGTAAATCCGATTGTACAAGTTTCACGTCAGAATGCCCACGAAGGTGGAAGATTGTTATTGTAATACCATAACCAAATCAACAATGAGGACTTCAACAGGATTAGTGTCCTGACCGGCCTGGAACTATGGTGAAATGAAATAACATTAAAATTCAACCCGATGAGAGGATGGAGATGAGCTACAAGAATCCTTCAAAGATAAGTACACCAAGATGTTGTCTTTCCTCTATTCTATCATGTAGAATGCAGAGCAGTAGCGTAGCTCTTTCTTTATTTTGTCATGAACTGACATAATAAGATACAACTTGAGTAACAATGTGATCGTCGCAGATATTCAATGATACCCGTAATTGCAGTTAAATTTTCAATTCAATAAAGAGAGATTGGAATTATGTTTCCCGCGCAATATTCAACTTGTAAAGGCACGCATTCATGGCAATTATTCCGGGATTTCCTAAAAATTGTTCGTGAATGTAGGAAATATTATCCTCGTATTTGAAATGACATACTAGTTACTGCGTAGGTAATTCTTGCGAAATGATGTACTTTACGTGTCGATTTTGAGATCTTCTTGTATGATAATTTTCATGCATGCGAATGATTTGTGTAAGATGTATTTCGTTAAGTTCACAGTAGGATGATTCTAACACGTATTTGATGACGAGATGGTTTCTTCGGATATATGTGCTTGTATATTTTTGGATGGATATTGTGAACAGGCATGGTGCGCATGTAAGCTATTGTGAATTGTAAATGGTGGGGTCGTCGATAGAAGATAGAATGTGAATATGATAAAAGGAGGTTGCTGTGTTATATGATTTGTTGAAAATAAGCATTACGGAAGTGTAGTGTGGTCTTCGAGAATTTTAATGAATTTAAAGCTGAGAATGATTAAATAAGATGCTCATCATGCGAAACTGAAGTGGCACCAGAAATAGACAAGCGATAAGACTTGATAATAGGGTTTTTGCATAATGTTCCGTAGATTATAAGTACTGAAACGTGTGTACGGTCATCAAAATATTAATATATGGCACGATAAGACGCGAATTTTACATATTTTAACGGATCGGTATGAAGGTAATGAGATGTCTCATACTTAAGTGATGTTACTGTCACCTGAAGCAGTGCATGACTAGTATTTAAGTAGTTCTTGTAAACTGTGGATTTTGTAGGCTGTAGTGGATCTTCATAATTTTCACGAGAATAATATCAGTGAAGCCAGACTTTGATGGATGATTTCCAAGTCTTATTATTTATTAATGACGTTATCAGCTAGATGTTGTGTATTTTAGGTGTGGTGGATATGAGTTTCCAGGAGATGCTGTTCCTGCTTTGATTGAATTGACTAGTTAGAATTAGTCGCAATGTCCCTGAATAGTATGTGATTATGTTATTAACAAGCGACAGCGTTGGACATAGGTTATTAGGTATAATCAAGTTGTTAGATAGATAGTTAATTCATGTGATGAGTCATAATATTGATGGAATATAGAAAGATAAATTCTTGGACTAATGAATGACAAACACGAGTGAAATAAATAAATACTTTTCATTTTAATTCTATGATTTGCGAACAATGAAAAGATAGTAAAATAATTTAATGTATCGTGATAAATAAGCCTTAAGCAAGTCCCATGTTGGATTTGTTACAAGTCAAGTTATTGAATTTAAATTAGTTTATTTCCAACATGCGATTAATTGCGTTATGATCCAAACCAACAAAGCATGCATTGTCGATTTCATTCTTATTTTCCAATCGTGTTGTAATGTAAACATTATTGTTATTTTGTTTCCATTTACATTCGACTAAATTGGAATATCCTTCAAGAAACTGGAATTCTCGATATTTTCATTTCATTGATTTAAGAATTAGAATAGCCTATCATAGTTAAGTGGAATGAAGTCTTTCTGTAATAATAAGAGCCTAATGTTAAGAAGAAATGAGCAATAACCGGTGTTCATCGGATGTCCATGACCATGAGTGGAGACTCATGTAACTCCGTTGACACCAGCCAAGGCGTACTTACACTGATTGAATCGAGCCACGGACGCGTACAGTATTAGGCACTCTAGAATATACGAGAAATATGTGTTGGGTAACATCCTACTAGAAGCCTGCCCAGGCAACCTATATAAAGAGACAGTCTCGGTGGTGGAGTGGAGTTACTGTTATTATTTAACAGGAGCCGTTTTTGTGAACACGTGTGTTGTGTGAAGACATGCTAATCTGGCAGTCAGCAGTCAAATGCTCAAGATGGCTGTCGTCTTCTTGTGATGATTTTGTAGCAGTGTTTTGTTTCCGACGGCAGTTGGTAAGGTTATGTGTATGTTTAATGTGTAACTTATAGATAAGCCTATTGTAAATAAATTCCGTGTACGCAACTGACAGCATTTTGTGTACGTCCTTGTGGATACACCAAAGTTGAACGCGAAAAATAAAGCATTCAAATCGTGAAGTATTATACAGTTTGTTCATGGAATAAACTTGATCGGATCATTCCTATGCAATGACTTTTTACTTCGCGAAAGCATTGAAAAGTAATACCTAGATCATGGTGGAAGAATTGAAATTGAAGAATTACAAGAATTGAAAATTGCAAATTGCAAAGTTGAAAATGTGCAAATTTCGTTCGTGGAACAGGCGCCTGAACATCAAAAAGAGACTTTATCAGTACTTCTTTTATATTTGGTTGTATGTTCATTTTATTTTTATAATATGAATTGTAAGATGGCGATGTTTTGTTAAGTTCAAGCTCAAGAGTACCTCTTAAACGTTCTTTAGAAAAAGAGCGCCCGAATATATAGAAATATCAATTATATCAAGAATTAAATAATGAAAAAAGAACAATTAAAACCTATTGAGAACATTATACTTGCAGCTCTAGATAGATCGTTGTATAATGCGCGCTGCCAAACAGCTGCCTCAGCCTCACGACATATATTTCCCATTACTGTCACACACTGTAATGGATAAGATCCCTTCGCTGTTTCTCCGGATAGCATGACACAGTCGGCACCATCCAAAACTGCATTGGCTACATCAGCTACTTCAGCACGGGTAGGTCTTGGGTTATATGTCATTGATTCTAACATCTGTGTTGCACAAATCACTGGTTTTCCCACCTGAAAAATTGACAACAAAATCAAATCTAAGAGCACATTTAAATATGTATTTCAATAGATATTCAGATGTCATTTTAAAAACGTATGTTATAAGAACAATGTTCATCTTTTTCCTGGAGTTTATTCCAATTATCTGAAGTCATCACTAATGTAGATTAAGCCCAGTTTTACGGATGGATAACCTTCCCGTTAGCAAACCTATGAGGAGTGATGTACTCACTATTGCATATTTCTGTGATGGTTTGTATCATGATATTTTGTTTATACAGTATATGAAGAAATGTGTTAAAGTGATCACAAATACCCAGCAGCTCCCGTGCTAAAGTAATTGACCAGGTGTTTCTGAAATCCCTGACTTGGCCAGGAATCGAAGCCAGTGCTGTATGAAATGAATACCAGTACTGACCACTCATCCAAGGAGCCAGACTTATAAGAACAATAATAATTTCTCATCTTCATTAAGGTTGTCCATCTTCTACCAAGTCACTTCACTGTATAACATGGATTTGGTCTCAGATAGTCATGAGAAGTTTCATATGGAAATCCTGAAATTTGGGTACCAGTAATTTCTTCACTGGACCACAGTATAATTACAACTAAATTCAATATAACTTGAAAGAAAATAACATATCTATCTATGAGATCATCTAGATAGTCACAACCGGTGCATGACAAGCAGAAAGTCACCGCTGAGACCAATGACCTGATGTGACGCTGAGAATCACATGACACAGTCTAGACGTAACAGATAAGACGAAATGACGTACATTAGATGGAGCACAATAAGTTCCAGAAAAATGTCCACATTTATTAAGGGATTGAGCACAGAATTTAAAGATAAAATCGTTTTGCACTTATATATAATCTGCAGAGTAAGGGTGATTTCACAAAATCTGATGATGATGTCATTGTTACATCTTTCCAAGCATTTGCCAGTACTTATTAATCTTGCATTAGTTTTAGTAGACTGGAAAACTTAAAAAATTATGAATGACATTCTTTCACTTCTCTGCACCATAACCTTCATTCCTGAAATAAAAACTGCTATCAAGTGCCGTTACGAAACAAAACTTGTTACTACTGTGCCGTTTCATTGTTCTTAGTGCAATTACGTGGAGTCGAACTGAATGCGATTACCAGTAATGAAATTAAATAGTACGCATAAGATGTTAAAACATCAAGGTAATATGGAATTGCACGGAACAGTTACGATCAGAACCCTAGTGGCCGTGAGCGAGACAGAGTAATGGTCGAATTGTTAACGCCAACACATAGAAAAATAAAATCGGATTGAACGATCATTGAAAGAAAAAGCGTATGCAAGTTAGCTGCAAGAAGAGCGATTCGGAAGGAAATACATCAAGGTTATAATATCAACTAAAGAAGAAAGAGATGTTATACGCATATGAGTGTAATACGTATAATTTTAATATTAACATTAAAAGAATTTAATTGAGTAGGAAAAACACGGCAAGACTCACCTAGCCAAATCATAAGAAGAGGGTATTGAACAGGCCTTGGGGTATAAGAAGAAAGATTCGACTAGAATACACAATTTTAGATAAACAAATACAACTAGTAATTACAACTGAGATAAATACGTATACATAGAATTAAAATACTTAAATACTGTATCTATCTAAGCCGATACTTAAAACATTATCATACAAGAAGGCTTTGTATTTGTCAATATGTTTTCACTAATTTCTTCTATGATTTCGTATTTCCCGATTGCGCAAGACACCTTCGTCATGGACCTGTAAGGGAATTTGGGGGAGCTGTTCGGAGGAAACCCAGCCGATTTGACGGGCAAATCAGAGCTTGATTCCCGAGGTAATCCCGATGACTGGCGGCGGAACAACGAGGCAGACCAATGCAACTGATGCCCAAACACAATTAACGCAATTCCGGCAGGCGGAGAATAAGATAAATGTCGGAGTAATATCAATAATTGAATTCCATAGTTTTCATTTATGCATTGTAGATTGTTTGTATTTTGATTATCATGTGATCGATCGTTTATATTTTCGAGACATATCAATCTAATCTATCTTATCGCGAGTGACCCATTAGTGTGTCGTTTTAAGGAAGGAATTAGGAAGTCTTCTTAAGAAAATAAGACCATATCCAATTAGGGAAGAGACTATATGATAGTGCTATTTCGATATCAATCAATTATAGTATATCATGTCATAACATGTGTGAAATATTTAAAGAATAGGATGCCGTAGGAAGTTAGGGGAATGTAGGATATCGTATTGAACAAATATGGGCTACCTGTTGCCATAAATGAGTGAGGCAAGGTTAGATATGGATATACAGATAGACGGAAGATATGTTGATTTTGAAAATATAAATATTGATCCGGGGATTGATTTATTTTAAAGATGAAGAGAATTTTTGGGTCAGTGTGGGTTATATAAGATGAATATTGAAACGTGTTACGTTAGATATGAAGTGAAATATGAGAATAGAAATATAAAATTATGTTATTTGAAGATAGGAAGGAAATAATTGAGAAAAGATGTTAATGCTGCGGGGATAAATTGAAATGAATGAAATATGAGAAGGGAAAGCGTAAAATATTGGTGCAGTCGCGGATCATTAATATTTATTGAAGCAATAAAGATGTTTCGTTGGTAGATAATCCATGTCAAATAATAAATGGCAGCATAATATGATACTTATGAATAATAAGGCAGGAATTGATCATCAAAATAAACCCTAATGTGCATGATTATTCGTTTAAATGAATATTTCAACATAAGATACCTACTTATAGGTAGCATTTAATAGTATATCAAGTATGGCAGGCATGTATTGGCATGTATAGTCATTAACACATCTTATTAATAATATTGAGAGGTTGATAGTCATTTCAAATCTTCATCCATGGTATTCCTCATACTTAAAGTTGAACTTCATTAGGTCATACATTGGATTTCCAATTCAATTGAGAAGTTATTTGGTCATTTATATGTTTATTCAATTTTGAAACATAATAGATGTTTTAATGCAATGCTAATCATTAGTAATATTTTAATTTTGAATGAATTGTCACCCATGAATGCTACATAGGTACAAAACTGATCTTATTCTTTATGCCAAGTTTGTGAAAAGTTTAATATGAACAACGAAAGTCATTGTCCTTGAAATCAAATATGAACTTACGATAAAATGAAGAATGTTTTGTGTGAGCAAGACTGAACCATTAATTTAACTGGATTTAACTCACGCGAATTTGTAAATAACTTACCGGTATTTCTTTTTTTTGTGTAATGTTAGACAAATATGAAGCAGCTATCCATTTCAGTGACTATTATATTATTTCATACGACGACTAATGATTATATACAAATAATTTGAAAACTGTAATCAGAATCAATTGATTAATTTTGGGATGCTCAAGCAGATACTTTACAATTTATCCATTATATTTCCTTTTCATGAATAAATATTAGTAAATAAAGTAATTTAATATAATTTATAGCTAGTTGGAATAGTACGTAAGTTAGAGTTAAGGTAGCCCAATTTATGATACCGATATCACTATTGAAAGTTTGGTGGAGACGTCCATCAATATTTCTTTGAGTCGAAGAAATGCGTACTTGCGTATCTGAATCATCTGGAATCCACGTAAAAATAAAAAAGGATTAAGATTAAATTTAACTTCGATATTTACCCTGAGATGCCTACCGACCCTGGCTGGAGTTTTCTTCGACGCCAATCATCTTGGACGCGGGAGATAGTGCACTACATTGTACCACGAATATGTAACTACAACCAAGCTCATAGAAAGTGGGAGCAGGAATTTTAAATTAAATCTTCTCAAGAGCCATATAAATTACAGGCTTGATCAATTTTGAAATAACATAAGCCTGCGTAATTTACGAGCATGGTCACTAGAATATTAATGATGTGAGAAATAAATTTGGACGATAACTTTTACAGTGAAAAAGATCACTGTTTTATTGAGCGTAACACCGAAATACCTCAACCAATTGTGCTCAGATGATAGTTAATAATCACCCAATAAAAAGGGTCTAAAATGATAACTTGATTGCAAACATAATTTGCAGCCATACGATTTTTAGGGAACAATGGAAGGATGTGTATATTATGACCTTTCAATGACGTATAATGATGTGTCAGAGAGTCATTGAGGGTCATAAGTCAAACAGATGCATATGGACGGCATAGAAGTAAGATAAATTGTCGACGCGCGGCGAATTTATATGTTCGTAATATATCAGCCGACACAACTCGCAAATTTATAGTAGATCTTGTGTACGGAAATAAGAAGATCGAGCTCAGAACCCCGTGGTATACAGCGGACCGCATGAAAAACAGTTCGGCTACAAGCAAGATATCAGCAATGAATTATATCAACAACTGAGAAGAAGAAAGGCCAGACATTATATCTAGTCTTAAAGACGTCAAGGAGGCCATGGATCAACTTGGAATTTTATATAGCTAACCATCTAATAGGCGTATGGTGTGACGTACTTCATGTTGAAAGAATAAACAATAGTAGCGTGTGTTCCTTTGTGAATCTATGCAGTAGCGAGTTTCCTCAAATGTCAAAATCACATGTAATGAAGTTAAGATAGCAGCTCTGTGGTTCATGGAAAGCAACGTTATTATTATTATTATTATTGAAAAGTAATGAAGTTGAAATTTTGTTTTTAATGTATTCTTGTATAACGAAAGCGATCGAGAAGCAAATAGTGAACGTAGCTCTTCTATACGTATAAAAACACGGAAGACTTGTAAAGTTGAGGGCTAAACAGCATTTAATAAGCTCAAATAGCATTAAACGACGTTAATTTATACAGGCCAGTATTGATCTATGAAAGTGGAGTTGTAAATCTGTATGAACTTTTGGTAACTGTTTCTGTACAAGTTTCAGGTTGAAACCACAAAATACTACTTTCAGTGAACCAGGGAATCCATATGGAGAAAATGTTTGAGTAAACTGGTAGGATCCTGGTGGATCCGAGCTCTGCCGAAATGGATGAGGTGGCTTGGAACGAATGACCTGACTACCACTACCCTTGCCATGAAGTGAAGACCAGATGAGTAGACGTACTGTACTTTGCCCCTTTTTCTTTACCCGTAGCTGCTTCTAGTAGATGTAGATTTTTAATATTGAACAGGTGATCTAAAGTGAAATAACTTGAATAACCTAACGTGTTAATGGTATTAGTTTAACATGTCATTATACGACTGCATATGCTAGAATATCGTTCACCGTCGGTAAATATTTGGTTAGGCACGATATTTCCTGCGTAGTTTCAGAATTAATGGAACAACTGTGAAGTGAATATGTGATTTGAATGTTACAGGTAAGTTTTAATGTACCAGTGTGTCAGATAATTGATGTGGCGATCCTTCGGTGTAATAATCCCGCGGAGTGTTGTGATGTATTTATTTAATCGGATTATGTGATGTTGGTACGTATTATAGTGAGGCTCTTCAATGACATTTGCTTATTTATTTAGGGAATGATGATTGTTCTATTATGCGGTGTATATTATGGTGGCGTAAGGCATGTAGGGTCATCCAAAGGTATAGTTGATGCGACATAATTAGTGGATGATTTATTGAATTGTGTATTGCGTTAGTGAGTTAATTCTTCGAGATGACCAATGGGTTAGGATAGTGTTATTGAAAGGTATGTTCGCCGCGTATTGTGTATGATAAATGAGCGATTTATTTAGCATTGATTGAATGCGTTCGAAGAGTTTGATTGAGCATATGAATTGAAATGAGTTAAGATTTGATCACATAAATAGTGGGATGTTTAAGCGGACACCTAAATAGGATCTTCGACAAGCTACTTGAACGGTGGTTGAATTTTGAGATCATCGTCACCTGTACTGTATGTTAATATTTGTAGCATTTGCTTGAGGTAGTGAGTTGGTGCTGTAGCATTATTTCAGCAGGACGGAGAGGCACAGATGCAACGCAGACCTTCTGGTATTTGATCATTTTCTTGTACATGTCAGTAGTTAGTACTTTATTTCAGGTGCAGCTATGCGATGCCGTTGGTTGGATGGTGGCCTGCAGTTACTCAATTATGGAGCGATAATGTTTTTGTTATGTATTTGACATGGTTTTCTGTGTTTATCAAATAACCATTGGGAAATTCAAGTTATTATTTAGCTAGCTAAGGGTTACAATGAGACAATAGGAATAGGTAAAGCGGGGAGGTCAAAGTACGGCTAATATAAATATGAAGTGAATGAACAAACAAGATGAGGGAAAAGAGACTTAAACTGCTGATTTTCCATTATGTTTTACAATTATTTAAATGTGTTGTGAGTGATGATAGTATTTGAATTTCATGATTGAAAATTTTCAAGGAGGACTTGATTTCTAGTACAGTGCGATAGTAAATGCACGAGGATATTTTTTTGTTATTACGTTGCTTATCCAGTTGTCTGATTATAGTTAGTTAATTTTATTTTAATTAAAGTTATTATCCTTCCAATTTCTCATTGCAATTCTCATTTTATGCCTAATTTAAGTGAACTTAATGTATGGGAACAGATGTTGGATCATTATCGGATTAACTATTGATAGGATGTGACCGCTTTCTCTCCGAAAGGCCATGCCCTGAGTGGAGGATCATGTAAACCACTGAATTCTAGCTGAGCACATTATGAAATTTATTAATATCTTCGAACCAGGCGTCCCACACGAACGGTCGCAATATGTACTTTAAGACAAAAATGGGTTTCAGGAAGGACATTCCAGAGATCATTAATGAACAGGGCGAGTGTATATATAAAGACTTATAGGAGGCAGAAGTATTCAGTCAGCAGTATGTAAAGGTAGTAATACTGGTGAATTACTGAAATTTACCTATGATAATAATGACATTTACGAAAAATTACAAAAGTTGAAAGCTAGAAAAGCAGAAGGGATTAATAATTTCTGAGGATATACCAAAGGCAGTGGGTTGGGACATAGTGTCATATCTGAAATATTTGATTACTCTTTACTTGAAGGAAAGATACGAAATGAACGGAGAGTTGCATAGTAGCCCAATCAGTTTGATATGTGTTGTTTGTAACTTCTGGGAAAGCATTCTTTCTGATTTTTCTAGACATGTTTGCAAAATTACTAACTCGTTTGACAAAAGGCAGTTTGGGTTTAGGAAATGTTATTCCAGTGATGCTCAACTTGTAGGATTCCAGCAAGATATAGGAGACATTTTAGATTCAGGAGGTCAAATGGTCTGTATCGTTATTCACCTATCCAAGAATTTTGATGAAATGGCAAATCCAGGTTCTCTTTGGGCACTGACGACCTCCAAGCAGTGGTTGAATGAGCCTTACACCTAGAATTTCATGTTTGTCGTCTTTCACTTTTTCATAGTTTACGAATTCTTCTTTCACCAGAATGAATAGTTCCCCTCCTACCATTCCTGTCCTATCTCTACGATACACACTCCAGTTCCGTGAGAAAAAATCTGCATCCATTATATCATTTCTCAGTCAATAGAAAAGAGAATTCATAGAAAGAGTAGGTGAAGCATTATCTGACCTTGTAATGATTAATGGGGGTGGGGTCATGCAAGATAATATTAAGGGACCTCTGTATTTTCTCATATGCACGGGATTGTCACCAGCCCCTTGCGATCTAGTTTTATGCATTCCGCCCGTTTTACTGCAGTTCTGAAATACATCGGTTCCTCTCCCTAAACTGCGGTCTGGGAACTGTGCACTGCATGTAAAGCCTCGCAGTAGTTCATATGGCAAGGATGTGGTAGGATGTGATAGTGGACAGTGCCTGAAAGTTTAATCCCACATATAAGTTAGGAAATTTGTTTAGAAGGGTTCGAGGAAGGTACATTCAGGGAAACGGGGTGCCATAGGGAGCGGTGATAAGGGAACAGGGAACTAGAAATCAAGTAGGGATGACATAAAACTGTTAGTGCTCAACTGTAGAAGTATTGTAAAGAAAGGAATAGAATTAAGTAATTTAATGGATATATACTCATATAATCATGGCTGAGAAGTGATATAATGGATGCAGAAATTATCTCACGGAACTGGAGTGCGTATCGTAGAGATAGGATAGGAATGGAAGGAGGGGAAGTATTCATTCTGGTGAAAGAAGAATTTGTAAGCTAAGTTAAAGACGACAAACATGATATTCCAGGTGTAAGGCTCATTTCTAAAGATAATAGGCAACTTGATGTCTTTGGAGTGTACAGACCGGGAAAGGGTAGCGCAGACGCTGATTCAGAATTATTTGATAAAATAATCAGCTATGTGGGAAACGACAAGGAAAGGAATGTGATTGTAGCGGGTGATCTCAATTTATCAAATGCCAATACGAATGACAGAAAGCATGACCAACAAATGGCAAATAAGTTAATATGGGAAGGAATGCTGATTCAGAAAGTGATGGAACCAACCAGAGGGAAGAATATTCTGGATGTGGTGCTTGTAAAACCAGGTGAGCTCTATAGAGAAACTGAAGTAATAGATGGTATTAGTGATCGCAAAGCTGTTTTTGGGGTTTTTAAAAAAATGTGAAAGAAAGGAAGGTATAAAAATTTGGACTATAAGGAAGTACCATATGGCTGATAAAACAGGCATGAGGGAGTTTTTGAAAAGTAACTATGATCGGTGGAAAAAATGTAAACCGACTCTGGGATGGGTTTAAAGCAATTGTTGAGGAATGTGAAAATAGGTTTGTACCTTTAAAGGTGGTAAGGAATGGTGAAGATCCAATATATTATAACAGAGAAGTAAAGAGACTAAGAAGGAGGTGCAGGTTGGAAATAAATAGGGTTAGAAATGGCTGTGGAAGTATGGAGAAATTGAAGGAACTTACTAGGAAATGGAATCTAGCAAAGAATGCAGCTAAGGATAACATGATGGCAAGAATAATTGGCGATCATACGAATTTTAGTGAAAAATGGAAGGTATGTATAGGTACCTTAAGGCAGAAACAGGTTCCAAGAAGGATATTCCAGGAATATTTAATGAATAGTGCAGTCTAGCTCGAGCAGCTGAGGAGCGAAGTCGTGTGGTGTAGTGCGTGCCGCGAACATGGTCGGTATTGAGCAGTACCGGGCCGCGATTGGGAGATGGCAGGCGAAGAAGAACGAGACCAAGAATGGACTGGTGCTTAGAAAAGAAGGAGTAATAATGAGTGAAGCGGTGCTGGTAGTGACAGGCCCAAATACCAGCGGAAAATTTAGTATGGAAGACTTGGCAGCACTCAATGTGGTAGTGAGTGAGGTAATTCAGGAAAAGTGTCAATGGGATAAGGCTCAGGAAATAAAGGACATGATGGAGGAGCAGAGAAAGGAGTTAGGGAACATGAAGAAATGGCTTGAAACGAAGACAGAGGAATCGAGCAGGAGAGTGGATAATAATGAGAAGGAAATCGAGTTAGTGAGAGGGGAAGTGAAACATTTGAAAGATGAGGTGATGAAGATGAAGAAAGAAGTGGAGGGGTACAGGCAGGAGAGATTGAAGAAAGCCATAGGAGTTGAGGAAGGTGGGAGGGAGGGCAAGGTTGACCTGATATCCAAGGTGGTGGAAGTCATACGAGACAGAATGAAGATAAACTTCAGTGAAGTAGACATTGATGATGTAGAGAGAGTTGGAAAAACAAGAGGTCGGAGGCCTATTAGGGTAACATTTCTTTCAACCTTAATGGCAGATATTGTGTTATGTAACAGTAATAATTTACAGGGACAGAAAGTAGGAGTGAAAAGAGACTTAGGAAGGGAAGGAAGTGAAAATATGAAGATCCTGAACAGGCACTTACGGAAAGCGAGGAATCAGGGGCTAAAGGCCCGAATAAGAGGTCAGAGGTTGGTGGTGACAAACGGACGATGGATGAGGGAGCACTCAGTGGCGAAACTAAAATAGATGGACGAATGCGCTACTTCCGAGGGAGGAGAGATGACAAGGCAAGATGGAAAGAAGAAGGAAGTAACAAAGAGGAGGGGAGACGTGGAAGGAGAGGAGATCAGCGCAGATGAGAACGGACAGTGCAGTGTGGATTCAGAACACCAAAATAGTGATGGGGTGAGTGGGGGTGAGCAGCAAGAATCGGTGAGAGCTGAGTGCAGTGGTGTAGTGAGCAAGAAAGGACACGAGGAGACTGATCGACAGGAAGGTATAAAAATTATGAGTAAAGGAAAAAGTAGGAGCTTAAAAGACATCTGGGGAAAAGTACTTAAAGGGTTGGAAGATACAGAGGACATGGAAAGGAATAGGTTGGTTAAAAAAGGAGGATTGGAGATAAGGGATGAGAGGTCGATAACTACAAGAAGTAAGAAGAGAAGGGACTTAGAAGGGAGGGAGGGAAAGTTATAACTATATGGAAAATAGGATGTGTGAATATTGAGGGACTAAGGAACAAGTTAGGAAATAAGAAACTTCGGGAAGTAATAGAAAGTTTTGATGTTGTGGCACTTTTAGAGACGTGGCTGGAAACAGGGAGGGAGATTTCATGGAAGGGGTTTGTGATAAAATATAAATATAGAAGAAAAGAGAAGGGACGAGCTCCAGGAGGGATGATAGTTCTAATTAGGGAAGAAATTAGGGAAATGGTAGAAGATATAGAGACCGATATGAAAGAAAACATATGGTTGAGATTGAATATGGGAGGGGATGAGGGAGGGAGGAAGAAAATAAATCTAGCTTTTGTTTACTGCCATCCGAGTAATTCAGCTTATGCAAATAATTTTTTTTGAAGAGTTGTTGGTAGATATTGGTTGGATAAAAGGAATGTTTCCAGGGGAAGAGGATATACTGTTATTCGGGGATTGGAACGCGAGAATAGGGGAACAGAGCCCAGTATATAGTAGGGAGGATGGAATGTGTTTGTTGAAAAATAGAAGGAGTGAGGACAAAATTATAAACAGTTATGGAGAGAAGCTCCTAGAGATGTGTGCTGTGATGGGGAAATTGACATATGTTACTGAGAAGGGTGGTAGTGTAATAGATATGGTTTTAACTTCGGAAGGGGTGATTGAGGATATTGTAAGAATGGAAATAATAGATTGGATTGAATCACACCATTTCCCGGTGAGGGTTATGCTGAAAAAGGGTGTAGAGAAGTGTACAAGGAAAGAGGATGAGACGAATGATAAACGAGGGGGTAGAAGTATAAATGGTCAGAGAAGGTGGGCCGGGATTGGAATAGGGTAGTAAAAGAGGAGTTACAACTTCTGAAATATGGGTGGGAAGGGGCGTTAGAAGAGAATAATACTGATAAAGCCTTGGAATTGCTGCTACATCCAATAAAGATAATAGCGCAGAAGGCGAAAGCTAGAAAGAGAAATAAGAAAGAGGGAGAAGAATGGTTTAATAGGGAGTGCGAAAGAATGCGGAGGAAGGTGATGGACGCGTTAGGAGAATATAGAAGTAAAGGTGGGGCCAAGAAAGGGAGATTTTCTGTGAACTGAGGAAGGAGTATAAAAAGAAAATTTGTGAGACAAAAAAGGCGTGGTTAGAGGAACAAATTGAAGCCATAAATAATGATTGAAGGCAAATAATTTTGAGAGAGTTTGGGACAAGATTAATAAAATTATTAAGGGTGGGAGGAATATAGAGAAAACGAGTATTGAGGAAGTGCAATGGGTCAGACACTTTGATAAATTACTAGGGGAAAAGGGGGAAGAAGGATGGAGAGGGATGGGGAAAGAGGTAATTTGGAGGAATAGGAGAGGGGCAATTTATGATCTGGATAAAGAAATAACAAGGGAGGAAATCCTGAGAGTGATAAGCAGAGTCAGAGCGAAGTCGGCCGGGGATGTAATGGTATAAATAACAAGTTTTGGAAGGAAATTAGCAAAAATGAGATGATGATAGGGGGCATAGTTAAACTATTCAATAAGATATTTGAGGGAGGTACGTACCCGAAGGAATGGGAAACAGGAATTATATGCCCTATATACAAGGGCAAGGGTAGCAGGAACAGTGTGAACAGTTATAGTGGTATTTCTCTGTTGGATTCCTTGAGTAAAATATACACTGGAGTGTTGGCGAACAGAATAAGCGGGTGGGCGGAAGAAAATGAAATTTTGTCAGATTACCAAGGGGGATTTAGGAAAAAGAAAAGAACAGTGGATAATATAATGATAGTAAAGACTATTTTAGAAAAGTATAAGAATATGGCTAGAAGTACGGTTTATATAGCAGCAATAGATTTTGAGAAAGCTTTTGACAAGGTGAATAGAGAGGCCCTGTTAGAGAAATTAGGCAGGCTAGGGATTTCGGAGAAGATGTTGAGGGCAGTGGAAGGAATATATAGGGTTGTCAGGTTTTGTGTAAAATTGGGAGAAGAGAGACTGAGTGGACCCTTAGAGTCCAAGGTGGGTTTAAAACAAGGGTGCAAGTTATCGCCAATATTGTATATTTTATTTATCAACGATATTTTAGAGGGGTTTGGGGGCAGAAAATTGGGCTGTGCTGGTAATTAATGGTTTAGAGGTACCAGGACTGATATTTGCGGATGATGTGTTATTGATGACGCTAACTTTAGGGGGGATGAATAAGGCGTTAAATTCAGTGACGCTATTTGCGAGGAAATGGGGATTGAGAATTAATGGAAATAAGTCTAAAATATTAGTAGTCCAGGTAGACAAAATAAGAAAGAAGGTAAATGGGTAATTCAGGGAGAAAGATTGGAACAAGTAAGGAAATTGGAATACCTAGGAGTTATTTTGAATGATAAAGGAACGTGGAATGACCATATCAAAAGGGTGAAATATAGAGGATTGGCATCCCTAGCCGCAGTCAGAATTCTGCTAGCCAAATACCCGGGTTTCAGTTATAAAACACTGCGGTTAGTGTTAAGGTCGGTAATTTTTGGAAGGGTATTGTACGGCGCAGAAGTTTGGGGGCTGGACGAGAAAAGAGAGAAACTAAGAAGGATTGTTAGTAGTTTTGCTAAGTTGGGAATGGGTTTACCGAGGTGTACGGCAAATGCAGGGGCGGAATTAATGTGTGGGGAGGATTTGGAATCAGAGGGTGTGAAGAGAATAGTTAGATACTAGATGAATTTGAAAAGACAGGAAGGTGGGAGGTTATTACAGGCAGCGTATGAACAGCAATGTAGGAGCATGTATAGGGGTGGATGGCCAGAAAAAATAAAGGGATATTTGGAGAGGATAGGATTAAGACACCTGTGGGGGGAAGTCTGGTCGAAGACAGAAGTGAGAGGGATGAAGATACTTGAAAGGAGAATTAAAGATATACATAGGCAGAAATTGTTGGGGGAAAGTAGATTGAGAAACTCGCTGAATGTTTTGACGAAAATAGAGGAGATAGCAGGGTTGAATGTCAGATACGTTGATAGGTCAAAACGGTATGGGATGATGTGGTGGATGTTAGGGTTGCAAAGGAATACAGGTTGGCTGCAGGGGAGGGATAAGGCAAGGTGTATACTTTGTGGAGCTAGGAATGACGAATTTCATTTGCTAAGAGACTGTGAGAAAACGAGGGAGATAAGACATGGATTATCGAGTGCTGAGCATCGGAAAATTTTGGGGAGAGGGGATGAGAAAGAAATCTTGAGATGGATTATTAAACAGTGGGAAAAAGGGGGTGAATTGAACAGGTATTTATGTGCGACAAAAAAGGCCTGCAAGAGTAAAATGAAGGAGGGTGAGTTAGAGGGTGGACAAGGGGGTAGGGGGTGGAATTGTTACGTATAGAGGATAGCATGATAGTGTGGTATGAGATTGAGAGGTGGTATATGAAGCGATGTGTTGGTGTGGAGATTGGAATGTGGTGTTGGTGAAGAGATGGTATATGAGTGTTTGGTATATTGTGGAAGGTATATGAGGTGGATCTGGAATGGAAATTGTGGGTAAGAGGTGGTATCTGAATCTGGGAGTTTGTATGTAGATGGTTTAATTATTGCTGAATGATTTTAGATTTGGGAAGTGGTATTATTGTATTTGTGTTTGGTATTAATAAGATGATGTAAACGGAGCATTGGTTACTGAATTCGGGAGATTGAGAGGTGGTAAATGAGCTAATGTGTTGGTATTAAATAGTAGTGATTGAGAGGTGATTTTATTATAGATTGAAACGAAATGTGGTGTGGGAGAAGTGTTGGTATAGGCGAAGATGGTTTGGTAATGAGATGGTTTAATTTATTGCTGAAATTTTTGGAGTTGGAGAGATTATTGTATTAAGTGCGGGTTGGTAAATGTAGTGTATGATGGATTGAAGGGCAATTGCGGAATGTTGGTTGTTATGATTTGGACAAAGAGTAAGCTAGAGTGCAATGAAGATGACGTATGTGCTGAATGCACAAGGACACGTAATGAGTGGTGGTTGCGATAGCAAATGTAATGCTGAACATGGCTTGGGTTTTAAAATGAGATCAAGCATGAGTAAATAAGGACAAGTTGCAACATGAGAGGTATTAATGTGTTGAAAGAAAAGTGGTATTTAAGGTAAGTGTGGAGGGAGACCAGTGTTGAAATTTGATTGTAAGTTATTATTATTTTCTCCTGTGTTATGATTGTGTTATTTATTGTTGGGAACGTGGAGGACTTTTGTTTGTGTTATGGCTGGTTAGAATGTAAGTGCTGACTGTCGATGTTTTGGTATTGATCGGGAGTAGGTCAGGGAAAAAGAATGTGACGAAAGTTGCAGTTGCTGTAGGCATAAGGACAAGTGATGAGTTTGCTGGATCCTCGAGCCGATAACTGCTACAGAATTGTCATCATTTTTGTTATTATTTATTCCTATTATCTCTATTATTATTATTATTATCATTATTTTATTATTAATATTATTAGTATTATTTTTATTATAATTATTAATATTGTGTCCTATTGCTTTGTGAACATGTAATGGGGCGGAAAGCCTGTTTGTTCATAAATAAATACTACTACTAATGAACAGTGGGAGTGTGTATTTGAGGATCTTCAAAAGGCAGAGGTATTCAGTCAGCAGTATGTTAAGATTGTGGGTTACAAGGATAATGTCCAGAGACAGGAGGTGACTAATTCTAATGAAGTATTAAAATTTACCTATGACAACAATGATATTTACAGTAAGATAAAAAAGTTGAAAACTAGAAAACAGCTGGAATTGATAAGGTTTCAGGGGATATACTAAAGACACTGTGTTGTGATATAGTACCATATCTGAGGTACTTATTTGATTATTTTTAGCATAAATGAGCTTTACCAAATGAATGGAAAGTTGCTACAGTAGCCGCTGTGTATGAAGGAAAGGGTGATAGACATAACGCTGAAAATTACAGGCCAGTCAGTTTGACATGCATTGCATGTAAGCTTTGGGAAAGCATTCTTTCTGATTATATTCGACATGTTTGCGAACTTAATAACTGGTTTGATAGAAGGCAGTTTTGGTTAAGGAAAGGTTATTCCACTGAAGCTCAACTTATAGGATTCCACCAAGATATAACAGATATCCTGGATTCGGGAGGTCAATTGGACTGTATTGGGATTGACCTATCAATCTAAGGAATTTGATAGGGTAGATCATGGGAGACTACTGGCAAAAATGAGTGCAATTGGACTTGACAAAAGAGTGACTGAATGGGTGGCTATGATTATAGAAAATAGAACTCAGAGAATTAGAGTAGGTGAAGCTTTATCTGTCCCTGTAATAATTAAGAATGGAATTCCTCAAGGCAGTATTATTGGACCTTTATGTTTTCTTGTATATATCAGTGATATGTGTAAAGAAGTGGAATCAGAGATAAGGCTTTTTGCAGACGATTATATTCTGTACAGAGTAATAAATAAGTTACAAGATTGTGAGCAACTGCAAAATGACCTCGAAAATGTTGTGAGATGGACAGCAGCCAATGGTATGTTGATAAACGGGGTTAAAAGTCTGGTTGTGAGTTTCACAAATAGGGAATGTCGTCTCAGTTTTAATTACTGCGTTGATGGGTTAAAAGTTCCCTTTGGGGATCATTGTAAGTACCTAGGTCTTAATATAAGGAAAAATCTTCATTGGGGTAATCAGATAAATATGATTGTAAATAAAGGGTACAGATCTCTGCACATGATTAGGAGGGTATTTAGGGGTTGTAGTAAGTATGTAAAGGAGAGGGCATATAAGTATCTGGTAATAACCCAACTAGAGTATGGTTCCAGTGTATGGGACCCTCGCCATGATTACTTGTGTCAAGAACTGGAAACAATCCAAAGAAATGCAGCTCGATTTGTTCTGGGCGATTTCCAACAAAAGAGTAGCGTTACATAAATGTTACAATGTTTGGGCTGGGAAGACTTGGGGGAAAGGAGATGAGCTGCTCGACTAAGTGGTATGTTCCGAGCTGTCAGTGGAGAGATGGCGTGGTTTGACATCAGTAGACGAATAAGTGTCTTTAAAAGTAGGAAATATCACAATATGAAGATAAAGTTGGAATTCAAGGGGACAAATTGGGGCAAATATTCGTTTATAGGAAGGATAGTTAGGGATTGGAATAACTTACCAAGGGAGATGTTCAATAAATTTCCAATTTCTTTGCAATCGTTTAAGGAAAGGCCAGGAAAACAACAGATAGGGAATCTGGCTCCTGGGCGACTGCCCTAAAAGCAGATCAGGATTGATTGATTGATTGATTGATTGATTGATTGATTGACTGATTGATTGATTGATTGATTGATTGATTGATTGATTGATTGATTGATTGATTGATTGATTGATTGATTGATTGATTGATTGATTGATTGATTGATTGATTGATTGATTGATTGATTGATTGAAAGTTTTTACCCCCAGCTGCCTGGGAGGCAGTAGGGTTGCATATTTGATCGGTTAGCGTGGCATAGGGTACGAAGCGGGGTTGGACCAAGATGAGAAGGAGATTGTCTGTGGCTAGGACACAGGCAACCACTTACCTACGTCGTACATATTTCAAGCTTCATAGACCACAGGTAGTATAAAGTGTGCCCCAATGGAATGGCAACAACATGCAGTGGCCGTTTAGTATGTAGCTGCGCAAACTCTCCTCCTTAAGGACAAGTCACAGCACAACACAAAGCTTACTCGTGATGTATTCCATCCTTCCATTGACGAAAACCTTTGATGTGTTAGTGCGACATTAAACAAATACCAGCAAAAGAAACATCAGCTGTGGAAACTATTAAATATATAACCTTAGCACATCCCAATTATGAGGTTGTAAAACAGAAAAAAGAAAATATTTGCGTGGAATTCAAACCTCCTAACCCTCGAGCACTGTTCACTTTCAGATCTCCGACCGCACCCCGTCTAAGTGAGCGATTTCGAGGCTTGATATACAGCTGCCAGTATCTATTCTGTACAATACCTGTTCCTGGACTGCATGTGCACCTCCTATTGTACGGTACATGTTCTTCGTATCTGTGATAGTTGTACAGGTTCATTCGGGGTTCTCATAATGAATTATTAGTGGCACTCTGATTCCCGCTGTTTTATAGCCGGTAACTACACATCTCGTTATATAGTCCCAGTTTAGGATGACGGATCAATATATTTCAGAATTGTAGTAAACATGGTGTGTTGCATGAATCTAGGAGCGGGATACCACCCGGTATAATTGACATGAGTAAGAACTGGAATCACAGATAGGGTTATTTGCAGGTAATGTTGTAGTGTGACTATAAAAATTTGTATGTTTCACCAACAAGAAATGTCTTCTTAGTATTAATTGCTGTGTTGATGGGGTAAGAGTACCTCATGGGGATTATTGTAAGTACGTAAGTGTTAATATAAAGATGATCTTCATTGAGGTAATCACATTAACGAGGTTGTAAAGAAAGGACACAGGTCTCTTCACATGGTTACGCGGGCTTTTAAGAGTTGTAGTAAGGATTTAAAGGAGAGGGCGTGTCTCTGGTAATACCCCAATTAGAGTATGGTTTCAGTGTATCGGAGCAACATCAGTATAACTTGATACAAGAACTGGAAAATATAAAAAGGAAAGCAGAATAATTTGTCCTTGGTGATTTCTGACAAAAGAGGAGTGTTATAAAAATGTAGCAAACTTTGAGCTAGGAATACTTGGGAGTATGGAGACGAACTGTTATGTCTCCTCAGTACTGTTGTGTGGAGTTAAGCATTGGACCTTGATGCAAACATAGAGTCAGGAACTGGATGCCTAAGAAATGTGGTTGTATTATTTTATACGAAAGATATCTTGGGCAGAACATCTGATTAATTTATCATAATCAAGCAATTGTGAATTTGGTAAATACTTTTTCACTGAAGAAGAGAATTATATTTTCTAGAAACATGTATGAATAATAATATGTTTTAAACGGCTTTTTGTATAATGTTGATCAGGCGGACAAGTAATTTGCACTGGTAGGGTCATGTTGATGACATTGTTGGGAAAGCATAGAGAAAGCATACATGTCATAATGAGGCTACTTGAAGGATCCAACAAAGATTTAAAAGAGAAAAATTACTTAAGTATGATTCCTCCATTATTGGAGGACTCTGTGATTTGTAAAATATTTTATACCGTAAACTGTAGTTTCTTATTCTCCGACTTTACATACCGACTTTCATTAAATACTGTTTACCCATTTTCTCGTTACTCGGCGCTAATATGGACTTAGTAACAAAAATCCAAATTCATGAATATCTTTGTGATCATAGTCAGTACGGTAACAATGTATAAGACATGAATAACAGGAAATTTAATACTAGGGCCTATATAACATTAGTTATGTAGCATTCATCGATTACATCTCTAATAAGAAATATTTGAGAATTACATTTTAGGCCTTCCCCTAAGCTACCATTTCACTCAGCGTGAATAAAATAATTTAGAGCCTAGAATATAGCGACTTATTTCCTGACTTTGCATACCGATTTTCATCAAGATAGGACTACCAATAACAATATTTGAGAATTCAATTTTAGGCCTTCCCCTAAACTACCATTTCACTCAGTGTGAGTAAAATGATTTATAGCCTAGATTGTAGAGGCTCATCCCCCGACTTCACATACCGATTTTCATTAGACCACTAATAACATAAATAGTTGAGAATTCAATTTTAGGCCTTCCCCTAAACTACCATTTCACTCAGCGCGAGTAAAATTATTTATAGCCTAGATTGTAGAGGCTCATCCCCCGACTTTACATACCGATTTTCATTAAATTCTCTTCAACCGTTTTCTCGTGATGCGTGTACATACAGACAGACAGACAGACTGACAGACAGACAGACAGACAGACAGACAGACAGACAGACAGACAGACAGACAGAAATTACGGAAAAGTAAAAAGTGCATTTTCTTGTTACTATGGACATGACCGATACAGAAATACCATTTTTTTCAAATTCTGAGCAATGTACAGACAAAACTCTTATTTTATATATATAGATAGGTAGTCAAGAAGATCAAGGCTTCTAGAACTCGTGTTTCCCTGAATGCTTGATAGATGGCATACAAATTCTGCATTTACGCAGTAGTGTGCGGTGAACTGTCAATCAATCAATCAATCAATCAATCAATCAATCAATCAATCAATCAATCAATCAATCAATCAATCAATCAATCAATCAATCAATCAATCAATCAATCAATCAATCAAGATCGGCATTAGGGCAGTCTCCCAGGTTGCAGATTCCCTATCTGTTGTTTTCCTAGCCTTTTCTTAAATGATTTCAATTACATTGGAAATTTATTGAACATCTCCCTTGGTAAGTTATTCCAATCCCTAACTCCCCTGCCTATAAATGAACATTTGCCCCAGTGTGTCCTCTTGAATTCCAACTTTATCTTCATATTGTGATCTTTCCTACTTTTAAAGACACCACTCAAACTTATTCGTCTATTAATGTCATTCCACGCCATATCTCCGCTGACAGCTCGGAACATACCACTTAGTCCAGCAGCTCGTCTTCTCTCTCCCAATTCTCCCCAGCCCAAACTTTGCAACATTTTTGTAACGCTACTGTTTTGTCGGATATCACCCAGAACAAATCGAGCTGCTTTCCTTTGGATTTTTTCCAGTTCTTGAATCAGGTAATCCTGGTGAGGGTCCCATACACTGGAACCGTACTCTAGTTGGGGTCTTATCAGAGATTTATATGCCCTCTCCTTTACATCCTTACTACATCCCTCAGAGTGCCTTTCAAGTGTGAGCACAGAACTGACTTGATAGGTTAAATAGCTTCCAGCTTCTTCTAGGAACTTTCTTATCACGCGCCTCAACAATTTGCTGGCAGTGTTGTTTTCATTACTCCTGGCCCCGCACACCTTGTTGTTGCAGATCCGGCGTTATTGACTTCTGCCAACACCCTGAATATATTCTCAGCCTTCATTGTCACAATATGAATGGAACGCTAAATTAATAGCAACAGTGGAGTTTATCTCAGAGAAATTTGTGCCTTCATTTCACCCAGTATAAACTTACGTACGCTGCCAGAGAGTTCACCTTAGCCTAGTATAGCATGACAGGTTGGTCAGTAAAGTGTATAAGGGGTGAAATACAAAAATATCTGTGCTAATGATGATTATATCTAGTTGCTGGTTAATTTTTATAGCATGTATTAGGTAACATAAGCTCCTCCAAGATCTTTCTAACAACTTCATAGTGAAGGGCAAGTTACATTTACCATTAGCATTTAGCTTTCTAGCAGGTATAAGATAAAACATTTTATAGCACACAATTGCTTGCCATACTACCAATGAGGAATGATAATACTTTTGTGGACCAATATGCAAAACAATATTTATTTGATTTCTCTCTCTGACTTTAGCGAGAAGTCTTAGCATTCGTGAAATAGAATTTTAGTTCATCACCACGTGTCTTATTCTACGTGACATATCATCACAAGTCATCTTATTCCACATTTAAAGGGAAAAGCATGAATAAAGGTATCTTTTCCAAAAGGGCTTGAAAAGTTACAAGGTTGGGAACAATAAAAAACATAATTCAAAACTGCAGTTTGAAAGTATATAGTTTCGTATCAAATGTTATGTGATGCTGTCAAAACAGATATACATATGTGCTTACTTTTTGGCATTTAGCAAGGATCATCTTTTGCGCCAGGAAGACCTTCTGAGGTGGTATTTCAATGCCCAGGTCACCACGGGCCACCATAATGCCATCAGATGCTTCAATTATATCATCAATATTTTCCATGCCTTGTTGACTCTCAATCTTGGAAATAATCAAGATGCCTTTACCCTTCTCACCTGTGGACAGACAATTTGATTAAGTCCTTTCTTTCAAGAAAGAATAAAAATCCGATAAACGTTAAATAATCATTTTTTATCTCTCATTGTCTAGTGATAAAATTGATCAACACATAAGTGAATCTGTTGGTAGATAAGGGCACTAAGTCACTTTTCACTTTCCAGGTGAACGAAAAAGCTGTTAACGAGAGTAAATCCCTTGTATCTTCTTTGTTTTGTCCACATCAAATACCTTCCTCTGTCAAGACGACCAAAAATTTTAAATGAAATATTGTGGAAATAGCATTGTTGAAAAATGACAATCCTTTTTGCATTAGCTAGCCATTTTCAAGCAGCAATTCAACGCCTTTATTTCTTAAATATAATAATCATTAGAAACCACGTTGTTAGTTTACAGTATTTTAAGAGGATATGTATTGACTAATTAATCACTTAATCAAATAGTACGTAAATCACAACGTGTTCTGTATACAGGATGATATCACTGAACTTAAAAACTGTTCTCAGCAAGATTAACTAAGCAATTAACACCATGCATTAAGATAGTAATTACTGTACTTCACATCAGTCAATCAGAGGTACCTACAAGTATCATAGTTCTCTGACAACTCACTCCATTCCTCCTCAGTGAAGCCTCCTCATGCTTCTCACATAAAGGACAGGCAGACGTGTCTCCTTTCATCACAGCACTGAGCACCTTGACCAGTTTATTATACTGAAGTGCCAAAACAAAATTGACCTAAAATAGACTTGGTTTCTTTCCCTACCAATCAATTCAATTGCAAGCATGAACATTTAAAAAAATTATGGTTTCAATTTTGCAGTTTTTTAAATATGGCATATGTGTGGAAATTGAGATGAGCATGCCACATAGACAATTTATCTTTTTGATAGTTGTTTAATGCCTTCATAACACCTGCGGCTTTCAGTAATGCTGGGGTTGGGAACAGTTAGGACTGAGAAGGAAGCGACTGTGGACTTAACGTATAGCCCCAACATTCGTCTGATGTGTAAATGGGAAACATAAAAACCATGGGCTAGTGAGAGTGGGATTCAAAACCACCACCTAAATGCAAGCATCCAGCTACATGACCTGTACCATGTAACCACACACTCACAAGGGGGCTTTTAGGTTTGACCAGACAAGTGACTATGAAATTTGGTAGGTGAATCAATTAAGAATTCAAAACATAAATGCATGCCTGCGGTTGTAGCATAGACTGTCAACAAACAAACTAAAACCCATGGCACTACACCGTAGATTACAACAAATCCTCTCCTTCAGCTCCTTCCCCCTCACCATGGATCTCCTCTCAGCACCATGGCACCACGTTATCCCACGGTGGTTGACAGGTCTTGAAGGCCCGATGAAGATCAGGATCGAAACCGAGAATCTGACACCTGATGATCGATTACATGCAATGTGGAGTTATTGATTTAGCATTTCATTCCACTTAGGTCCCATGAAGGGAGTAAAGAAGTGTATAGGCATCGCATAGAATGTCAATGAGATCTGGTACGACACTTCGTTACTGCACTGCACATTCTGTCAATTAGTACCTTCACAGAATATTACTACTCAACATATTTCGTAGAATTTACAAGTTCCACAGTTCATAACGAAAGAAAAAGATTAACACAGTTCAACATAAATGAAATGATTGTCGTTCGATGCACTTGTCGACGTGACTTGGCTTAGTTCCTGTTGCTCCTCCTGGAGCATAGGGCTTCCGTGAAACACTTCCACCTGTTCCTATTGTTGGCTAACCTCTTCACTTCGTTCCAAGTTTTTCCCACTGCCAGACATTCCTCTTCGATCGTCTTTTTCCAGGTCTTCTTCGGACATCCGGGCTTTCTAGGTTCCAGTCGAGCGCTGTCTTTTCAATGGCTCCAGCGGGCTTCCTTAAAGTATGTCCTATCCAACGCCATTTTCTCTCCCTTATCTGCATTTCAGTTGGCTGCTGAGTAGTTTCTCCCCATAGATCTTCATTTGAAATAACATCCGGCCATCTTCTGTTGATGATACGTCTTAGACAGCGATTCACGAAGACTTGCAGTTGTGTAGCCGTCTTTTGGGTAACTTTTCACGTTTCACAGCTGTAAAGCAGAACGGACTTAACATTTGTGTTAAAAAGTCGTAGCTTAGTTTTTTCTAGAAATGTTCTTCTTTCTCCATATGGGATACAATTGAATAAACCACCATTTGCTTTCCTGATACGACTCTTTATGTCTTCTTCTGCTCCTCCAGTCGTAGTAACCATACTCCGAAGACATGCGAAGGAGTCTACTTGTTCTATCTCTTTATCATCTATAGACAATTTATCATCAATCTTGGAATTGACCCTACTTGATGACGTAACTCAAGTTAACAGAATATCACAGTTCATAATGGAAGAAGATTCACACAGTTCAAAATAAATGAAATGATTGTCGTACTGTTCTAGTGCACCAAGCCTACTTAGCAAACACAGTTCAAAAATCTCGCGTCTATTCTATCACTAAGGCACAGTCTCGTGAAAATAAATTCTGTTATTAAAGCACAGTTTTTACGAAATAAATTCTGTCACTGAGGCTCAGTCTTGTGAACCTAAAAGGGAGCATATTTCGAAGGCAATAAATTAACACTGTATAACAAATAAACTACACTGTCTTTAGAAATTATTATGATACAGTTCGTTGCGAAAGACTGACATGAGTCAAATGGTCTCGTTTGTGACTGAACTATCACTTCCATGAATGTGTACAATACGACGACGATAAACTATTATGGGGCGAGTCCGCCAAGTTTATGCAAGTTGATAATAATTTATGATTATTCGTTCAGAGAATTTAGTCCCGTTCTCAAGAATGTTAATTACTCGAACTGTTCAAGTTTTAAACACAAGTCTACCAGCTGCTGACGACTCAAAATATTATATCATTTTCTATCTCGCAAAAAAATAGAGCTCAAAGTTTCCAGGTTCGACATTTAGAAATTTGTACGTCCACAGACGCGAACACTTTTCCGTAAATATAAGTACCGTCGGCAGTCTGCCGAACAGAGTAACGATATCTGAACGATATCTTCCATAGCTGGCCCGCACATCGTGGCAGCTGGGAATACACACAGATACTGATTTAAGCTAACTCAAGCTCCTTTTATGCCCGTAGTCCAGGCATCGTGGCTTCTGAATCGTCAATCTTCTATCTTCAATTTATCGGTTATCCCACCGCCGATTTTAAAGAAATTTGGTATTCTACCCTCTGTTGATATGGGATACACGAGATGTAATTGAAATATTTGTATCACATTCGGTTCTGGAAATCATGAGATGGAAGGAATTGAATGTTCGATGGCTACGTCATATGTCGTTGGCTGGCTTCCCATCAACGAGCAGGTTGCGTGCATAGCTGCTACATCCGTCACCTGCGCGCACAGCGGTCTTTTCAAACCTCTCGACAGCTGTTGCTACGAGTTGCGTTCGTAGTAGTAATCCTATACAGTCCTATAAATAGGGGACATAATTTTGCATAAATTCTCTGCTGAGGATGAGATACTGCAGGTTTTCTAATGAATACAAGGTCACCGACTTGCAAAGGTTTCCTGAAGTAGCGGTGTCTTTGTTTCCTCTCTCTAACTTCTCTCAGGCGTAAAAATGCTAAATTTATGTGGGAATAATCCCAAGAAGATGGGTTTAGCAAGTAAAAATCAGCCTTATCCAATGCACATGTATTAGCTATCCCTGATTTTGATAGACCATTCATCATTCAAACTGACGCTTCTTGTTCCGCAGTAGCTGGTGCCTTGCTACAAGAAACTGATTTAGGCAGATGCGTAATTGCTATGTTTCTTGTACACGCACGCACATTAATGGTGTCTCGACATAAACAATCAACACTGCCCCACTCCAATACTGAAAAGAAGGGGAGAGAGTGAAGCGGTAGTGTTGAAGGCCAATCCAGTACAAAACATTGGGGGACGGGAGTGAAAGGGTAGTGTCGAAGGCACAATGACTCACCTTCTCGCTTAACGCATTGCTGCATGGACTGCATGCAGACAGCCCGCTACAAGACTTCGTTGTGATCGAAATGGGCACAGTGGCGGATGTACTGAAGTACAGCATTAGATTACCGCACGGGGCAATGCGTCCGGCCGCCCCGGGTTCGATTCCAGGCCGGGTCAGGGGGTTTTAATTGTAAATGATTATATCCCTGGTCTGGGGACTGCGTGTTCGTGTCATCCTTGACGTTTCTCACATTCAGCACTCAACACTTCCGCAATTCCAATTACATACAGGTTCATATATTGTGCAAGTAGGGGCAAAAGAACTCTATAGGTCGACGCCCCGAACAAATAGCATTTTAACATAAAAAATTAAAAAGTAGTCAACTCTGTTAATTACAGTATTAAGAGGTAAAGGAGGTTTTTAACCGACAAGTATTTTATACTAGTTAGGAATATTTTGTAGCTGCGTTATATCAGGTCTACCAATCCTTCTTCACCTCGTTCTTGCCATATTTCTATCCATCTCCAAACTGTCTTAAGACTGCTTGTGCTATTGCTTGGGGGACCATGTGAGCCTCCTACATGCAAATAATACGGCCTCGATTCACCTGTGCAAGGTAGGAGCCATCTTATTACAATGTTACAGTATAACGCCGGAATACACACACTGTGTATTCAGCACTATCTGTTCACTCCCTTCCCCTCCTTTTCAGTACTGGAGTGGACTTCAACACTATCCCTTTACTCTCTCCTCTCCTTTTCAGTACTGGAGTGGGGCAGTGTTGTTTGTTTATGTCGGGACACCATTAATGTGCGTGCGTGTACCCTGAGTCCTTTAGAATGCAAATATTCAGTATATGAATTAGAATGTCCGGCTGTAGTCTTCTATCTGGAGGAATTCAGAATGTACTTTGAATATTCCCATTTTTATCTTAAAACTGATAACCAAGCAATATCCTGAGTTCTTAACTGACCTAGACGCACCGGTCGCTGGGCGATTAGTATTTCTGCATTTAAATTTGATATTCGCCATATCAAGGGATCCGGTAATGTTATCGCAGACGTGTTAAACAGAATGTTTAATGAATCTTCAGATAATTCTGACAATGTAGAAATTCATGATCTTCCAAAGACCTGTAACAGTTTTAATGGTGGAGTTAGCGCTATCCTGTATCAAACGGCAAATATGATGATGCCGAACTCAACGTGATCACTGATGACATTAAATCTGACAAGTGTATCACACCGTACTCCTTGCATTGTTGTAAGTCCAGTAGTGATCATCGATTTGAAATTGTCCCCAAATCCTAATTCCGATTATTTTCAAATACTATTATGACTCGCCTATTGGTGGACATCTAGATGTGTTTAATACAAGGCAAAAAATATGCCAGTTCTTCATATGGAGAAGAATTGATGTCCAAATCAGAGAGATGGAAGATTGTGTAAAACTTCTGATAGATCATCCACGTGATAGCCGCCCCTATTCGGGAATCAAAATATCGGCCTCCTAATCCGTTCATATGAATACTATTTATTTTATAGGATGTTTGGATTAATCATGGCTTGAGTCATAATTCATTATTACAATTGCCACCATCAGGCAGATTGTCTCTTTCAGATTTTATTTGAAAAAAAAAAAAACAATCCAATACATGGTTCTTCAAGTTAGGGACTACATGTGGTATCTAACAATCGCCAATGACGTTTTCAACGCTGAGTCCGCTATGGTCTGGATAATAATGTCCGGGATGTTGTTAAACGCCCGAATGGGTCTGCTAACACATTCTGAGGCTATGCAACCCATGGAAAGAATGTTCGTTGATGTCCTTGCTCCTCTACTCCGATCAAGGAATGGAAGTAGGTTCATGCTAGTGTTCATAGACGGGTATACTAGTTATTTCTGGATTTTCCCGAAGAGATCGGCTAACGTTCCAACGGCAATCAAATGTCTACATTCTATATTTTCTTCATTTGCCTCACATACATTTCTGGTCACTGACAATGCTATGTACTTTACATGCAATCTTTTACGTAATTTTTTGTTTTGAACTGTCCATATCCCATTTTACTACTTCCCCATATCACAAGGCACAATCATACGCTGAGAGAGCCAATCGTAACTTAACATATGCCCTGATAGCATACCATCAAGATAGTAATCAAAATTGGGGTTCTAGTCTCCATTGGTTAACGTTAGCGTTCAACTCTGCAGTTCATGAGACCCATCACGCAGGAAAACACTCTGATCAGTATTGTATATTGAATAATGGGTGTAGTCTAAAAATCGCTCTATAGCTGCTTCCACAAATTTCTTTGCGACTTTATCTTTTTCGTCTTCTTCTTGCAGATACGTACGGGATACAAATTTCGTAATTTTTCTACTTTTTTATTCTGCACTTTTCTTAAAAAGACTCAAACAACTAGCACATGCGCTGAAATTACTTCGCCCCATTGAAATCTCTCTTTAAATTTCCAAGGACCACAGACGCAGGTCTTCATCGCATACATTCCGCTTCAGTCTTCTTGCTTCTGTAAAGCGAGAACATAGTTTTGTATGCATCAATTGGGAACATGCATCATTTTCAAAAATATTTTTTTTGAAAAGTACACCAATGAAATAGTACGCAAACGTATTACATTGTGGTATGTTGCCTTGTTTTCTACCATTAAAAAAATATTTAATAGTGCCTTTCCGCAAGGCGAGTGAAACGGCCTCTGACGTAAGCGGCGCGCTGTGACGTCACGATCCAGTACCGCATGGAGCTCTACCAACCGTTGTGCATCAGCCGTTGCTAAAAGCCGATCGTTTATTATTCATGATCGTGAATAACTTCGAAATGACAGAAGAAAGGTTCAAAACAGCACAGTCAGACAATCTACCATGTGTAGATGTCATCATTCTTGAAAAATGTGACTTTTGTGGCCGCAGAAATTAGCGGATAACAAGCAAGTTTGTAAGTGGCGTCTTTTATATATGTGCAATGTACTGTAACCCATAGTATTAGGATAACAACGAACCTGGATAGATATCACATCACTTTCAATATTTCCTTCTGGACTGATTCCCCTATTAAAGAATAACATTACATTTTCGGGCTTTCAGCATTAGTAAAGTAAGAAATCGGATTTCAGCACTAACATAAACATATAGGTAGCATTATAGTACTAGTCCGCTTCTGTGGTGTAGTGGTTAATGTGTGCCACTTCCGGAGGCCCGGTTTCGATTCCCGGCTCTGCCATGAAAGTTGAAAACAAATAGTACGAGGGCTGGAACGGGGTCTACTCAGCCTCGGGAGGTCAACTGAGTAGAAGGGTTTCGAATCCCACCTCAGCCATCCTCGAAGTGGTTTCTCGTATTTTCCTACTTCTCCTCCAGGCACCTAAGGCCACGGCCGTTTCCTTCCCTCTTCCTTGTCTACCCCTTCCGATCCTCCCATCCTCCAACAAGGCCCCTGTTGAGCATAACAGGTGAGGCCGCCTGGGCGAGGTAATGGCCCTCCTCACCAGTTTCATCACCATACCCACAGTCTCACGTTCCAGGACACTGCCCTTGAAGTGGTAGAGGTGAAATCCCTCGCTGAGTCCGAGAGAAAACCAACCCTGAAGGATAAACTGATTAAGAAAGAAAGAAAGAAAGAAAGAAAGAAAGAAAGAAAGAAAGAAAGATCATAGTACTGTAGGTCTATAACCTATCATTTCTAAAAAAATATATATTTATGGTTGGGGCAACTGGTCTACCCACTTCCGGGGCCCATGAAAGAGAATTAAATATCTTGGTGGAGGGAAAAAGTTAAACATGATGAAGATAAATATGACTTCATCTAGTTTTCACAAGTTGGGCTGAGTGGTTCAGACGGTTGAGGTGCTGGCCTTCTGACCCCAACTTGGCAGGTTCAATCCTGGTTCAGTCCGGTGGTAGTTGAAGGTGCTCAAATACGTCAGCCTCGTGTCGGTAGATTTACTGGCACGTAAAAGAACTCCTGCAGGACTAAATTCCTGCACATCGGCGTCTCCGAAAATCGTAGAAGTAGTTAGCGGGGCGTGAAGCCAATAACATTAATTACATTTGGCTTTTAACAAGCTGAGCATGTCAGGAAAGAAAAGTGTCCTGGTGACATTTTAGTCGCTCAATACAGGAATGTCTTTGGGTGCTGTGACTTTTTTTTTGTCTTTGCTATTTGCTTTACGTCACACCGTCACATATAGGTCTTATGGCGACGATGGGACAGGAAAGGCCTAGGAATGGGAACAAAGCGGCCGTGGCCTTAGGTACAGCCTCAGCATTTGCCTGGTGTGAAAATGGGAAACCACGGAAAACCATCTTCAGGGATGCCAGCAGTGGGGTTCAAAACCTTCTATCTCCCGGATGCGAGCTCACAGTTGCGCGCTCCTAACCGCACGGCCAACTCGCGCGGTATTTTTACCCTTCGGTTTATTGACTTGGCTTGTATAACCTAAAACTTAGGCCAAGTTGGATAATATTTTAAACACCTACATCACTATTTTCACCTGTGTGCAATTATGTTATTTATTTCATTAATATTATGATAATTATTATAATTGAGCATTGTTAACTTATAAGACCCCAACAAACAAGCATTGGTTTTGTGTTGAGTTATACATTTGTTAAATTCACGTTGTTTCCTTTCATGATGTACACGCCTATTCTTTGTTACATTATAGACTATTTAGATATAGCCTAAATTTCTTTACCAATTAAGCTCTTCAATAAAGACATACATAACTGTCCCATGCCAAGATATATTGGTAGAATTAGAGCTGTCAAAATGGTTCATAACCCCTTTGATTTATTATCTTGACATGGATCACCCAAAACATAGGTTAGGTTTGGAGAATACTTTAATAATCAGCATTATTTAATGCACTGTTTATTACTTTCATATTCCAAGATGTAATTGAAGCATTTAAATAAAGCATCATACATTAAAATTTAAAGTTTTACCACTAGAACAGCTGACATGGAAAAATGATTTGAAAATTCAAACAAATTCATCTTACGTTAAAATCTTCAAAAAAATAAACTGTAGACTTTTCCGATATATCACCAGCATTTTTCCGGCTCGCCAAAATCCATTTCTCCCTAGTTTTAGCGTCTTTGGAACATGTATAAACAATTTGTTTGGTATGGTATGCGATGTGCTATTGCACATCGGAACTCTACACCATTTATAAGTTTTCTGCCTCACTGTCTGCGCAGGATTCATTTTAAGTCTAAAATATACCACTCAGATTATTATCCGATGTATAGACCTCGAATTTAATCATACTAGACACTAACGTAAAGTAGAAATACGCGAAGTGTATCCTGCTTCTCACAGCGCACTATGTGTTATTTCGTCTGCTAATTCAGTCAACCTGTACGATGACGTCAGACCAATGAGATCGCGTACTTGCGTGACGTGACATTTTCGTAGATTTTTATCATGTTTGGAGTTATTATTTGTACATTCTGATCACATTTTTGAATTCTGCACGAAATTTTGAATCAGATTAGCATATTTTTAATTAAAACCCCGGATCATGCATGTTCCCTATTTCCTGTATTCAATGGGGATCACTGATGTAGATTCTAATTGGTTCTTCCACCTGTACAGCTACCGTAGTGACGTCACCTTACGACAACTTTTGCAAACAGTGGTTAATGAAAGCCACTTCTTACCCCCCCTCTTTATGTAACCATAAATTTACAGCTTCTTTCTTGTACACAAGGTCTACAGTTTGTTTCACTTTCTCCTGTGGACTAGAAGCATAACTTGAACTAGTAGACTTACTAGATGACTGCGGTGTCTCTTCACTAGATTGACGGGAGTCGGACTCGGGGCTCAAAACCGGTTCCCTAACACATCCTGTTCCTGGCAATGGTGTGCTGCCTTCTCCTCTTTCAGATAAAGCAGATGAGGTGTCGCTGCTTCCACTATCACTTTCACTGTTACTATTTCTCTCCAGACATGACTCCGAGACGATGCTGGCACCCATGGGATGATTTTCAATTAGATCGGTCACATGTCGACCCATCTCCCTTTCTTCCGCAGTTATTTCACGGGAAGAGGAGAAACCCTTCTCACGGAAATAACGCAAAGCATACTTTAGAACATTAGCCGAATTCATGACTGCTCTTTCAAAGAAACATGTGCCAACTAGCTAGTGCAAAGAGCTCAAGGTAACCTGGTCGCTTCAGCTGGTCACCAGGGCTGCCCACGTGCAATTCTATTAAACATTTTCGTATCGATTTCAGGACCTTACAGATTTTTTGTACATAGCTTTCCTATGGACCCCTCATACTCTCTACCAAATTTCATTGTCGATTTCGACATGACAGTATGGACAGTTCCCTTATGAGGCTACTTTCGCCATAGTTGCCGAACTTGTTTTTTGCTGTAATACTTTCTCAAATTTTTCTGCTACTTCTGTAGCTATGTTATTCAAGTCCTGGCCTAAATTCTTCCTTAATTTATACCCGCTCCGCAGTAGCGTGCATTGTGGGTATGCAGGCTAAGCCGGGCTTACCCGTTGGATTTGAGAAACAAAGTAAACAAACTAATGCAACTGTAAGAGCAACAATTAATTTTATCTTCTCAGTTGCCAATTTTTTTAAATTACACAATTGCTGCAGTATGGTTTTTGCAGTATGTATCAACTATATATTCTGCAGTGCGAATTTCTGCAGTAGCGAGGGTACGCGACACACCTACCGCTTGGCTCTCCCAGCATTGAGTTCAAGGTGACGCATGCGTAGTAACCGCGCCAGTAAGCGAGCTTGGTAAGCCGACAATTCAACGCTGCCCGGCTCGAGCGCATGGTGCAGCAGTGCCTTATTTACTGTGATTTAGCTTATTGCTGAAACAGCTCTTGCGAGTGACAACTGACAGCAGTGAAGAATTTCTTAAAAGTACGAATATCCAGTGCCTTTTAGAATTGAAAATTAGTTTTTTTTTCTTAAATGTAATAGTGTGAGAAAACCTTGTCTACTATTTTCAACTACCGTATCATAATATTTACGATGGATGACTCAGTTTGTGTGATTGAACAACTGTTGGACAAACAGTTTCGTTCTAGGAACTTATGTGAGAAACTAGACATTTTTGTTTTTATGCGTTTTTAAGGTTGGACATATCTGGAGAAGGTTTTCCAGATTGAACAATTTCTAGAGCAAACATTGGCCAGAACAACAGTTTATTAAATTTGGAACTTCCAACAATCCATTCTGTTTTACTGTACTGTGAAATTTGGAAACGACGAACATACTCCCTTTGCAAGAGACAGAACTCTGTGGTCCGACACTAGTTATGATAATCTGAGTAACTTGCACAGTGTCATTCAAAAGCGTGAGAAATCGTAGTCACACATGTCTGCACTGTTACAGCTGAGAACGTTTGTAAAATCTAGAATTGATATTCAGCTCGATGCTCAATTGCCTGCAAGCACTGTACAATATAATAAAAAACAGGGGGGTGCTCAAACGATTGATTGATATTGTGGTTTTTAGCTACTCACGAATTCTGAGGGGAAGATTCTTTGAACAGGGGTGCTTATTTGGGTGCAACTTACTCGCCACTTACGATGCGAAGTTGAGTAAACACCTAGATACATGGACCGTGTTTCGCGGAACTTCAAACAGGATATAAAATATAAAGTGATGTAGTTTTGGAAAAGTGAAGTCAGAAATAAAACACGCTATTTTTATTGCCCTTCTTCTTGACGAGACTTCAGACATTATGAATTTATCTCAGCTATCAACCACTCTGAGATACGTTGATTCTGAAAGTGGTAAAGTTCACGAAAGGTAAATTTCTTTCACTGATGTCAGCGCAGATCGAACAGCCAGTGGTTTGCTTGAACAAGTGAGAAACATTGTTACTGAGTTTGACTTAAACTACAGGTTAGTTGCACAAACGTTCGACGGAGCAGGTGTGATGGCCGGCTACACAGGTGGATTAAGAACCAAAGTACAAGAACTCTTTCCGAAGGCCATATTTATCCATTGCTTTAGTCACAAGCTTAATCTAATTTTGTCACAGTCAGTTTCCTGTGTCAAGGAATGTAGAATATTTTTTCAGACCTTAACGGGATTAGGAACATTTTTCCAAAAGTTCTCTAAACGATCTCATGAACTGGTAGAATTTACAGCAACGAGGATGCCTAGAAATACTCAACACGGTGGAATTTTTCATCTCGTCTTGTTCACACAGTGAAAGAACATTGCACTTCAGTCCTTGAGTTCTTTCGGAGTGTTCTAGATGAAAGCTCAAACAGGGGCAGTATACAATAGTAGTGGCACACGGTCTCATGAAATTTCTATATAGCATTCAAACTTCCTATTTGTTGCTGATTTTTAACAACATTTTTACCTTCACTGTTATCGTTTTCAAAGTCCTTCAACCCAAGCATTTAGACGTCCTATATTGCTCCCAGAATATTCAGGAAATCAAAAGAGAGATATTAAACCTCGGGAATAAGTGCGACGTAACTTGGGTCGAGACTCTGGTCTATCATGGTGTTGAAGACTCTCCACCAACTAAACGACAATGTCGGGAAGAAGATCCAATAATGTAAAGGAAATTCCTATACTACTCAATTTTTACGACATTATTGTACAATTAGGCGAACAATTCGGGTCATTAAACCAATTACAGTTTACACCCTTGTTGGATCCTCTGAAGTATGAAACGTACTAAGGTACTTTTCCTCATTCTGATTTTGAAAATCTTTAACTGTCCTATAAAGTCTTGTTTGATTTTATCCGATTGAAGAATGAAGTTACCGTGCTGTATTAGTTTGACGAATTTTATGATCAACAACCTCATCAGTTAGTGTGTTCCGTGAAAAGCATACAATTAGATACAGCCCTGCCTGAAAAGTAAAAGCTGGATTTACTTAGTAACTGTTCCAAACACAACAGCGTTAGTTTAAAGATTGTTTTCAGCTCTCAGGAGGATTACGACTTGTCATAGGTCAACACAGAGACAAGAGCGACTTTCAGACTTGGCAGTTCAGTCCATAGAAAAGGAAGTTCTGCATCAACTGAAAAGCACAGACACATTTTATGATAATGTCATCACAACATTCACAAAACAAGAGGGGCGACTATATTTCACCTTCAAGTAGACTCAAAGCAACAAAAAATCTTGCAGAGGAACATAATGTATAGTTTTATTAGAAGTGGAGCATACAGTGGACAGTATAAGAACTTCTGACAAAAAGTAGCAAGTAAGTTACTATCCATTTTGAGATAGGCCTATCTGTACAATGCAATATGAATGATGCTGTTACATCAGTGTCAGAGGTACTTCAAGTCGGCTTCCAGGCCGAAGGGTGAAAAGTGTAACAGGTCAGAGAGTTTTCTGATAGATACATAAGAGACCAAGGAGATTTTTAACATAATAGTGACGGGTAATTCATGAAATATACGTGATTTCTACTAATCTACCACTTTGATGTAGGAAACTGAATAAAATAACAATTATCAGACCTAAAACGCAACAATGACATTCTTGTTTCCGTTTTTTACGGATTATGCACTGTCATTGGAAATAAATAATTTATTCCATACATCTCAATAAGTTCATTGCAGCTTTAATATATATATATATATATATATATATATATATATATATATATATATATATATATCGATTTTTAAATCTACAGATGTGATGTCACTAGTTATTTAGTGTTTCCCGAAAAGCCAATGATTTGACATTATACCGTACGCTCTGGTTAGAAGTCCTTCAATTTTCACGAGATTACACAAGTCTATATGGTTACAGCTTGATTACATTCTTTTACATATTGACGTACGTTAAACTGTACTTCCTACGTCAGGTAATTAGTACGTCCTATTTTGGACAGCATACCCACTTTTCAAAACCACCGCACGCCACTGCCGCTCCGGGATTTTCCCATGGATGAAGATATTTACTTCATGAACAACCCCACAGTCATCTTTCCCTATTTCCAGGGCTGGATTTTTAGAGCCTGTTAAGGCCTCGCTCATGACATGTCCAGACTTCCCCACTAGAAGGATATCTTAATTTATGGGGTAATCTGTGATTATACAGACAAACTCTGCGCATATAGAAATGATTAATTATTATCATGGCATGGCGATTGAATTTGACATTGTGTGTAATGGAAATTTCAAAACGTTGATATGAGAGAAAGGCTAAATGAACACATGTTTTAAAATTATATACCATAATAAGCCTTTCATAGGCACACATTTCAGAAAAAAGGCACTCATAAAAGGATATAGGGAGTTATAGGAGCTCAGAAAGTTACATCAATTGAATTCTTTAGTTCTGAAATTAATTTATCAATCACAAGTCCACAAACACGTACAATGAATAAAGTAGACAAAAGAGGTAAAATCCATCCTTTATTAATTACTTGTAATTGGAGAGATAACACACTTACCCATGATATCCCGTATTTCTTGTATGGTATCAGCATTGCGAATGAAGGATGCAAATATCATGTCTACTTCTTTTTCTGCACCAAATATCAAATCCTTTTTATCTTTCTCAGAGACTCCAGGCAGGTCAACAGGTAGTCCAGGGAGATTGATTCCCTTCCGATTAGAAAGCTTACCACCATTTTCAATTTCAGTAATCACTTCTTGGCCTTCTGCAAAATGGACATTCATAAATTAGTTTTTGTATAATATATTCAGTTTCTGTTAGTGATTTAATGCTTTGAAATCTAGTGGCGTATGCTGGGATCAAGACGTGGGCTACCATTAGATTTAGGTTCCTTTTCGATAGTTGGTTTAGTGAACGTCAAGTCTTTTGAGCTGCAGCCAATAGCCAACGGAGAAGCCTGCTGTGTTGTGAAGGCTGCTTCACGAGCTACTGCCCTGGCCTCTGCTACTACCAATACTCAACACCTAATCAGTGCAGATTGTAGCCTAAAGTTTAGCAAATTAAAGTCCGGATTTGTAGCTAAATGGGTAGAATATTCGCCTTTGTTCCGATGGTCCCGATTCAAATCTCAGAATCAACACCCTCGTATTGTTGATTCTCCTGGTTTGGGGACTAGGTGTTTATGACGTCTTTGCCATTCATTTCATCCTCATTAGGTCACCACCAAACCTTTACAGATGACATACACCATTATCATTATTGTTATTCAGCTAGTGGTTTTATGTCGCTCCGACATAGATAGGTCTTATGACGACGATGGGATACGAAAGGCCTAAGAGATGGAAGGAAGCGGCCGTGATCTTAATTAAGGTACAGCCCCAGTATTTGGCTGGTGTGAAAATGGGAAACAACAGAAAACCATCTTCAGGGCTGCCGACAGTGGGATTCGAACCCACTATCTCCCGGATGCAAGCTCACGGTCGCGCGCCTCTACCGCACGGCCAACTCTCCCGGTATTATTGTTATTATTATTATTATTATTATTATTATTATTATTATTATTATTATTATTATTATTATTATTAAATTAAACATTTTGAATAATACAGCATTACCAGCGGTCATACCCATGGTTCACTGGTTTAGTTGCTTCGTAGAGAGATCAGTGGTGTTGTCCGACCCATGATCACGGGTTCGATTCCAACCAACTGAAGAGAGCACCAAATCAGAAAGATTGCATTTCATTTTAGCAGACTTACCTATGAAAAGAAATATATGTTACTCCTATAACGGCAGCCCTGCAGTGTCTTCTTACAAGGATATAGAAGTAAACGGAAGTGATATACCAGCACTCTGTTATCTATATAATTAAATCAGAAATATGAGGTGAGGAAGTATATACGACGAGGAACGCTTGGTTATTCGTTAGCAGTGGCGATCTGACGGAGGGAAGCCTACAGCACACCTACCGCCCCAGGTCCCCGTACCAGTCGGACATACAGCAGCAAGCAGCGCGAAGTGAGTCTAGGGGACAGGGACGCTGAGCCTGCACTGCAAGATCAGTCTCTGATGCCTTGCTCTCAGAAATACGTGCGGTGTTCTTTCGTGTGTGTTCTTTCGTGTTGCCTTCACGTTTTGTAAATGCAACAGTGTGTCAGTTGCTTGCATTATAATGTGCTTTAGCTTTCTATCGTTCTCGTTTGAGGTTCGTGTTTCATCGATAGCCACTGTTGAAATCGTTCTCTGAGTATCGGTTCTTTACTTCCTTATCTACTTCCGATATTTCTCAAAATTGCTTATTGCTGGAATTAATAATTAGAAATTAAAATAAAACAGTATACATCAAATACATCAAATACATCAAAGAGGTGTCTACCTCGGTGGCAAATGGTACACTAAAATACATTATTGTTAAGCACTAGATATTAAATTAACAAGAGAAGAAAATTTTCCCAAAATACAATATTATACAACTTATTGTAACAATTTTTTCTATTAAACACACAGCTCATCCTTAATAAATTTATATTGTTTTATTAGTAGAATTATTATTTATCCAAGTTATTAAGAGGATAATTCCTCAAGGCAGTATTATTGGACCTTTATGTTTTCTTATATATATATCAATGATATGTGTAAAGAAGTGGAATCAGAGATAAGGCTGTTTGCAGATGATGTTATTCTGTAAAGAGTAATAAATAAGTTACAAGATCGTGAGCGGCTGCAGGGTGACCTCGATACTGTTGTGAGATGGACGGTGGGCAATGGTATGATGATAAACGGGGTTGAAAGTCAGGTTGTGAGTTTCACAAATAGGAAAAGTCCTCTCAGTTTGAATTACTGTGGTGATGGAGTGAAAGTTCCTTTTGGGGATCATTGCAGGTACCTAGGCGTTAATATAAGGAAAGACCTTCATTGGGGTAATCACATAAATATCATTACTAATGAAGGGTACAGATTTCTGCACATGGTTATGAGGGTATTTAGGGCTTGTAGTAAGGATGTAAAGGAGAGGGCATATAAGTCTCTGGTAAGACCCCAACTAGAGTATGGTTCCACTGTATGGGACCCTCACCAGGATTACTTGATTCAAGAACTGGAAAAATCCAAAGAAAAGCAGCTCGATTTGTTCTGGGTGATTTCCGACAAAAGAGTAGCGTTACAAAAATGTTGCAAAGTTTGGGCTGGGAAGACTTGGGAAAAAGGAGACGAGCTGCTCGATTAAGTGGTATGTCCCGAGCTGTCAGTGGAGAGATGGCGTGGGAGGACATCAGTAGACGAATTTGAGTGGTGTCTTTAAAAGTAGGAAAGATCACAACATGAAAATAAAGTTGGAATTCAAGAGGACAATTTGGGGCAAATATTCGTTTATAGGAAGGGGAGTTAGGGATTGGAATAACTTACCAAGAGAAATGTTCAATAATTTTCCGATTTCTTTGAGATCATTTAAGAAAATGCTAGGGAAACAACAGATAGGTAATCTGCCACCTGGGCGACTGTCCTAAGTGCAGATCAGTAGTGATTGATACCTCAATTTAGTGCAATCAAACGAATGACATCCGCGTAATTTAACTTGCTCCTGTCAGATATTATTATTATTATTATTATTATTATTATTATTATTATTATTATTATTATTATTATTATTATTAATATTATTTACGATTGCCGAAGCTATAATCTTATGATTACTATAATTTATTATTACTGGATGCAGTATTCAAATGATTTTATTATATTAATATTATTAGGGTTATGATTTGTTTACGTCCATAGACATCTCAATATACCGACCACGTTTACAGTCATTCAATATCAAAAGATCATTATTATAATTATTTACGATAATTTTTATTATTACCTTCGATCACTATGATTTATCACCGTCATAACATTATTATTGGTTTTAAATCATTAGTTATATTTCTCCTTAACATATTTATCATCGTCCCTTCATTAACATGGTCTAATTTTAGATCTGTTATTATTATTATTATTATTATTATTATTATTATTATTATTATTACCATCACTTGTCATTCTTAATCATCACACCATACGATCATTTATGTGGAATCTCAACCTCTTTAATCTTTGGGTCCGTAGTATTTCAAATGACTATGTGTGCAGTCCATCTATCTCGTACGTACTACCACGGGTGCGAATCCTGCACTCTACCTAATTCAATCTTACTCTGCTTTCATTGCCCGTATTCGTACACTAATATTCTCTGTGTTTATCATGTTTTCATACATTTTTTCGTATCACAATATCTTTCAACACAGCTTCATTATACAGTAAGTGTCCCCATACGGAATTCTATCCTTCCTCATTCTCAACGTAAATTTATTCTATTATTAATCACAGAGTCTTCGACTTACTTATATCTCATCGACGACGTAGTACGATATATCTATCTCCTGACTGCATGATTTTCGCAACGTCTCTCTTCACACTTGATCTATTTCTGATGTCAGTCTCCACAAATAATCACAAGGGCGTGACTTTCTATTCGCCTAAATTTGACAATCATGAATACTTAATTATTAGGCCTACCTGGTCCTGCCACTACTTGCACATTAAATATCTGACGTTTATTTATATTAGAACCGTAATTTAAACAACACGTTTAACTAGTATTTAGGGTTTATTATCATCGGTATTAGCATACATAAGCATTATTTCACAAATTTTAATTAACACCATATTTTAAGTCCAATTAGAAGAGCTAGTCTGTCATTACCGATTCCTGTTTATTTTAGCATATAATCCCTTTAAATTTTAAGGTTTAGCACTGTTTATATTTAAATATTATATTTACATCCCGACAATGTATTCTCTTTTATAATCACCGCAAATCTAAGCATCCTGAATTATTATTAGTGACCTTTCCTACAAATTCATAAACGTAAATTTAAGAAATCAATACAACGGAGACCACTGGCATTGCATGTGGCTGGATTTCGCATAGAAATTTTCACACAACTTGTCATCAAATGACTGACAAAAAAAAAAAAAGCAAATTATGGGTCAGTTCAAACACTAAACACAACATCAATATCGAGAAAACCTCGACTCGACTCACATTATAATACATGCAAATCTTAAATTACTACCCCACACCTACGATAAACTATGTACAACAAAGGAAATATATTACTGAATCTGACCCAGAATTTACACCACCAAATTTTAACTCCGTCCGTTTATCCTAAATTTACAATGGACTTGGGAAGCGATCCATATGTTACACGCAGTAACCAAGTCAAAATAATACTGTTTTCCTCCTAAAACAGTAACATTCCCAAACAATTTACAGATTAGTACTCATCTCTTTGGTTGATATCCTAGGTCGGCATATTACGGACGAGAGGCTCATTCGGCCTTCGTCCGTCTACTCCTCCATGGTGACTGGTTTCATTTCACAATTACATTCTATATCACGGCATTCCGCCACTGTAACACTGATTTGATATTTTGATATTTTAACACACATTTATATTTTATTTTAACATATGATCACATTGAGGTACCTAAGATCCAAATTTTTATTTACACTAATTATTTACACTTATTTCGTCCTTTCCCGCACAAAGGACTGGGACGCAAACGATGTAGTGTCGAATAAATCGCCCGGCGCGTTTCACGAGTCCCGATACGGCGCGTCCGAAATATTATCAATCCGCACTTTTGTGTTCATGTTTCCGGCGGACAGTATCGCTTATCTCACCGTCCTACGTTACAGGCTCAATTACAGACTACTAACATTCTTCGCTATAACTTATACTGACTGTCCTTCACACAGCTTACTATTTCTGCTCTCACTGTTAATTTCAAAGAAGACAGTTTATTACTCTCTGACTACTACACATCTACTCGAATTCATAATGTACGAATAGTCAGCTCAGATCGTAACAAGATCTGGCTGGATCTAAATTTCACTCGAACGCGGGTGACTGGGACGCAACTACATGACTCAGAACGACACGTCACTTCGGCCGAGATCAGAATACAATTGAGAGTGTGGTATGTTCCTTTCACTCGTATGTATGGATGGAGGGCCTTACTGCTGGATTAACTGACGTCACGCATTGCAGAGAGGGGGTGGTTTTCTCAAATCGGCACTGGCAGTCCGAATAAAAGATTATAATTTATACAAAATTAATCCCCTCGTCTGGAACATACACATGGTTTAATATTATATCCTAACGATAGCAGATCTCAGAGATATTAGCAGATATCGCTCTTCAACATTTCGCGGGTTAAGCGGCGTCTCTCATAGCGTGGTCACCTTCCGGCCAATAGCGTTCGAGATGCCCCAGTTCCAGAAATTTCATTCTTTAATTTATTAAATTTACAACTGATTCTTTTACGCATGACGCCACAAAATCTTCTTTGATTTAATACTTATAATTGCAATATTTAATTAATGATTAATTTCGGAAATAACTGATGTTCCAATTCATTTCTTTCAAGATGGTATTCCTGGCCGGCCAAATGAATTTTGTGATTGGGCCAGAGCGAGCGGTTTATTTGAATCTTCCTCCCTGACAACTTAACACACATTCACCCTGAGTTGCTGGTCTTTCCAATCTTCAGTTTCCGAGAATTCATGACGTAGTGGAAACTTCTGCCTGACAGAAATACATCTTCACAGAGCTAATGTTGTAACCTCTGCCAATATTTCTAGCTCTCCTTTCTCTTCCTGTACGAGGCATATTGGAGACATCCAAATCTTCTGGTCGGTAAACTAATTGGCACTCTACTGGGAGACAGAACTCTGGCCATTGTGACAGAATAATCCCTATGGCTCCAATATGTCGCGCAGCCGGCTCATCTTAGTCCACATTTCCTTGGGCCTGAATACTGTTCACCGATTCTTCCCATTTCAATATGCGTAACATATTCTCCTTCGGATATAAAATCATGATTAAATTGTGGGCCACATCACCCGAGTACAGTATAGCTACTTCGTTAAAACAATGATGAAATAAGTACCGGTACTTAAGATATGGTACTATATCATTACGCATTGCATTTAGTAATTTCCCAGAAATCTTATCAATTCCAGCCACTTTTCTAGTTTTCAAATATTGTATCTTATTGTAAATGTCATTGTTATAATATATAAATTTGAATACTTCTTTAGCATTAGTCTCCTCCTCTATCTGGCCATTATCCCTGTAACCAACAATCTTTACATACTGCTGACTGAATACTTCTGCCTTTTGAAGACCCTCACATATACACTCCCCTCGTTCATTAATGATTCTTGGAATACTTAGAACCTGTTTCTGCCTTAAAGTACCTTTACATACCCTCCTTTTTTCACTGAAATTTGTATGACTGCCAATTATGCTTGCCATCGTGTTATCCTTAGCTGAATTCTTTGCTATATTCAATTTCCTGGTAAGTACCTTCAATTTTTCCTTACTTCCACAGCCATTCCTAACTCTATTTCTTTCAGTCTGCACCTCCCTCTTAGTCTCTTTAGTTTTCTATTATAATAAGCAGGGTCTCTACCATTCCTTACCACCTTTAAAGGTACAAACCTGTTTTCACGTTTCTTAACAATTGCCTTATGCCCATCTCAGAGCCGGTTTACATTTTTATTTGCCGTTCACCTATCACAATTAATTTTTAAAAACTCCCTCATGCCTGCTTTATCAGCCTCTTTTCTATCACATTTATTTTTAAATACTTCAAAACAGCTTCATGATCACTAATACCATCTATTCGTTTTCTCTATAGAGCTCATCTGGTTTTACCAGCACCATGTCCAGGATATTCTTCCCTCTAGTTGGTTCCATCATTTTCTGAATCAGCTGTCCTTCCCATATTAACTTATTTGCCATTTGTTGGTCATTGTGTCACACCCACACGTAATTGTCTTCATATTTTATTGTCTAATATCGATGTCATAAGTCAGTTCATTGAAAATTGGTAAATGTTTTCTAACTTGACGTCTACTTCTTCCCGACGAGACAGAAGGCAACACATGTAATTATGAATTGCCAAAGCATTTCTTTCAATCTAAAACTTGCTTTGTATGCTCTCTGACTATAAGATAAGAAGAAGGCTTGAGTAAAAAGATGGAGATGCAAGGCTACGAGATGATTCTCGTATCTTTTAAAAGTTACTACAAAAAGATTTATGATTTTTCCCTACGTGACTCTCTGCTTCGAGTCAACGTACATGATTACTTAATATGTTTGGATTCTTATCCTTCGAACTCCAGGTATTTGTTTAAATTTCCTTTTCCTTGGCGTGCTACAGTTATGCTAGGTTAGTGTACTATGTGATCCCTATTCGGTATTTTGTACTTCATATTTATTATGGCGGACCTATTTACGTGTCTTCCCTTTTTCTTCATGTTTACTTGATATATATATAAGTATGTTCCTACGTAGACGAAAGGCAAAACTGATCTTTTTGATAGGTGTGTGTGTGATGTGGTTGTTTGTGGATTACTCTACATTTGAGACCTGTTCACATCCTCTTCGAGTGCGACGTCTGGCTTGAGGCCATGTTGTGTAATATGTTTGAAGCGCTAATGATGTACGATTCATGTTCGCCATTTCGTGTGATATGAATATGTTTCATAGCTTATGTGTTGTTTGGTTATTGTGGTGACTGGGTGAGCCTTGCCTACGTAGCGACCACCCAGATAATCTGATCTGTACTCTCGGATCAAGCTAATAAGCCATCGACTGACTTTTATCATGCTGTTACGGTCATTATCGTAACGTGCCTTAATACTACATTTTATTCTATACACATTTGGTCTCTACGTGTATATGTGCAATGTGCGTTGTGTGATTGTCGGATCGGCATCATTTTTCAGTGCCTTGTTAATGTTTGCCTTTAGCTTTATTATTATTATTATTATTATTATTATTATTATTATTATTATTATTATTATTATTATTATTATTATCTTATCCTTGTTCCTGGCTTGCTCAGCCATGTTATTTGCCTATTTATGGATTTTATTTTCTATTCAACTTATCATCATTGGCTCATGTTTGTTTTGCTTCGGTATCAACCCATCACTCAATACTGATCTGCATATAGGGCAGTGGCCCAGGTGGCAGATTCCCTATCTGTTGTTTTCCTAGTCTTTTCCTAAATGATTTAAATGAGACTGGAAATTTATTGAACATCTCCGTTGGTAAGTTCTTCCAATCCCTAACTCTCCTTCCTATAAATGAATCTTTGCCACAATTTATCCTACTGAATTCCAAATTTACCTTAATATTGTGATCTTTCCTACTTTTATAAACGCCACTCAAACATATTCGTCTACTAATGTCATTCCATGCCATCTCTCCGCTGACAGCTCGAAAAGTACTACTTAGTCGAGCAGCTCGTCTTTTCTCCAAGTTCTTCCCAGCCCAAACTTTGCAACATTTTTGTAACACTACCCCTCTTGTCAGAAATCACCCAGAACAAATCGAGCTGCTTTTCTTTGGATTTTTTCCAGTTCTTGAATCAAGGAATTCTGCTGAGGGTCCCATACACTGGAACCATACTCTAGTTGGGGTCTTACCAGAGGCTTCTTTGCCCTGTCCTTTACATCCTTACTACAACTCCTAAACACCGTCATAACCATGTGCAGAGATCTGCATCCTTTATTTACAATCCCATTTATGTGTTTACCCCAATGAAGATCTTTCCTTATATTAACACCCAGGTACTTACAATGATTCCTAAAAAGGATCTTTCACCCCATCAACTCAGTAATTAAAACTGAGAGGACTTTTCCCCATTTGTGGAACTCACAAGCTGAGTTTTAAACCCGTTTTTCATCATACAATTGACCGCTGTCCATCTCACAACATTATCGAGGTCATGTTGCAGTTGCTCACAATCTGTAACTTATTTATTTCTCTATACAGAATAACATCACCGAGCTGCAGTCGCTTAAGTGCGGCCAGTATCCAGTAATCGGGCGATAGTGGGTTCGAGCCCCACTGTCGGCAGCCCTGAAGATGGTTTTCCGTGGTTCCCATTTTCACACCAGGCAAATGCCGGGGCTGTACGGCCGCTTCTTCCACTTCCTAGGCCTTTCCTATCCCATCGTCGCCATAAGACCTATCTGTGTCGGTGCGACGTAAAGCAAAATAGCAGAATAACATCATCCGGAAAAAGCTTTACCTCTGATTCCGCTCCTTACTCATATCATTTATATATATAGGAAAACGTAAAGGTCCAATATACTGCCTTGAGGAATTCCCCTCTTAATTATTACAGGGTCGCCTACTCTAATTCTCTGAAATATATTTTCTATAAATATAGCAACCCATTCAGTCACTCTTTTATCTAGTCCACGTGTACTTATTTTTGCCAGTAGTCTCCCATGATCCCCCCTATCCAATGCTTTATACAGGTCAATCGCGATACAGTCCATTTGACCTCCTGAATCTAAAATATCTGTTATAACTTGCTGGAATCCTATAAGTTGAGCTTCAGTGGAATAACGTTTCCTAAAACCGAATTGCCTTCTATCGAACCAGTTATTAATTTCGCAAACATGTCTAATATAATTAAAAAGAATGCCTTCCCAATGTTTACGTGAAACGCATGTCAAGTTTACTGGCCTGTAATTTTCAGCTTTATGTCTGTCACCTTTTCCTTTATACAGAGGGGCTACTATAGCAACTCTCCATTCATTTGGTATAGCTCCTTTAACTAAACAACAATCAAATAAGTTCTTCAGATATGGCACTATATCCCAACCCATCGTCTTTAGTATATCCCCAGAAATCTTATCAATCCCAGCCCCTTTTTTAGTTTTTAACTCTTGTATCTTATTGTAAATATCATTGGTATATGTAAATGTTAATACTTATTTAGCATTAATCACCTCCTCTATCTGGACATTATCCTTGTAACTAACAATCTTTACATACTGCTGACTGAATACTACTGCATTTTGAAGATCCTCACATACACACTCCCCTTGTTCATTAATTATTTCTGGAATGTCCTTCATGGAACCAGTTTCTGCATTAAAGTACCTATACATACCCTTCCATTTTTCACTAAAACTTGTATGACTGCCAGTTATGCTTGCCATCATATTATCCTTAGCTGCCTTATTTGCTCGATTCAATTTCCTAGTGAGTTCCTTCAATTTCTCCTTACTTCCAGAGCCATTTCGAACTCTATTTCTTTCCAGTCTGCACCTCCTTCTTAGTCTCTTTATTTCTCTATTATAATACGGTGGGTCTTTAAAATTCCTTACCACATTTAAAGGTAAAAACCTGTTTTCACATTCTTCAACAACTCCTTTAAACCCATCCCAGAGTCTGTTTATATTCTTATTTTCCGTTTTCCACCGATCATATTTACTTTTTTTAAACTGCCTCATGCCTGCTTTATCAGCCATATGGTACTGCCTAATAGACCTACTTTTAAAACCTTGCTTTCTTTCACATTTATTTTTAACTACGGCAAATAAAGCTTCATAATCGTTAATACCAGCGATTACTTCTGTTTCTCTATAGAGCTCAGTCTGGTTTCATCAGTTCCACGTCCAAGATATTTAACCTTCTAGCCTCCTCAGTCCGTATGTAGCATATGCTCTACATGTGGTTTTCTTTACTCACAATAATACAAAACAATTTAAAGCAAAAATAATAATGGTAGGAAAGTCAACTCTGAGTCCTGATGTAGCATATATGCTACACGTCATAAAACAACTTAGTGAAACATACTACATACTTTGGTGAATTTTTAAAATTTATTTGAGAAAACTATAATCCAACGAATGCAAAAACAAGCTCGGGACTGAAGAGGCTAGTTGGTTCCGTCACTTTCTGAATCAGCTGTCCTTTCCATATTAGCTTATTTGCCATTTGTTGCTCGTGCTTCCTGTCGTTCGCATTTCCTTCCCAATTGACATTTGGTAAATCCAGATCTCCCGCTGCAATCACATTCCTTTCCAAGTCCTTTCTCGCAAAGATTATTATCTTACCAAATAATTCTGGATCCTTGTCAGCGCTGACCTTTCCCGGTCTGTACCCTCCAAAGATATCAAGTTGCCTATTATCTTTAGAAATGAGCCTTAATCCTAGAATTTCATGTTTGTCATCTTTAACTTTTTCGTAGTTTACAAATTATTCTTTCATCAGAACGAAAACTCCCCCTCCCACCATTCCAATCCTATCTCTACGATACACACTCCAATTCCGTGAGAAAATGTCGGCATCCATTATATCATTCCTCAGTCATCATTCAACTCCTATTACAATATCTGGTAAATTTATATCTATTAAATTACTTAATTCTATTAATTTCTTTACAGTACTTCTACAGTTCAACACTAACATTTTTATGTCGTGCCCACTTGACTTCCAGATCTGTACCCTTATCACCACTCCCTAGACAACCCCGTTTCCCTGAATGTACCTCCCTATTACCCTTCCAAACGAATTTCCTAACTTACACGTACCACTGCGGTTTAAGTGAAGGCCATCTGAGCGCAGATCCCTCTCCTTCCCACCCATTATGAACCAGAAATTTCACTCCCGGCGTTGCCGGTAACTATGGCAACGCCTTTTTATCCTCCTTATAATCTCCGTATCTATAATTATACTTGTCTGCCCGCTTTGCTTCTACTACTTTCATTTCTGAGATATTATGACTCCTTGGAAATTGTTGTATGCTTTTTGAGAAGGTTTGACGGGCTGTGGGATTACTTTTGTTTTATCTGGAACGACGACAACATTTTCTTTAAAAGCCGCTATATATCTCTAATTGGTGCTTTGTTCCAATGGAATAAATGTTTTACAACAAACCTTATACAACTGTCTGGTATTAACTTAACCAGTTGGTATTGCCCTTCCCCATGCCTCTATTGAATAAGATAAATGCAAGAATGTTATGAGATGGTTATTAAACAAGCGAAAGACTCGTATGTATTTTAGAAAACTTCAGAGACTATGTACGTGAGTACGGTAACTGTTTCCCTTATGTCTCCTCTTTTTTTTATTTTGTGCTCTGTTCGGACAACCTTTTGATAATAAATCCTATTTATCTATTTATCCTATTTATCTGATCTCTGCTTTGGGCTCACGCCTTTTTATACTTTTATGCATTAGTGTAGTAGGCCAGGATTCAGTTCCTGACTGTCTATAGCCATTTCCGACCGGTCCACGATATTTTGTTAGTAGCTGAGGTGAGTAGGTGGATCATGCTTCCTGTCGTTCGCATTACTTTCCCAATTGACATTTGGTAAATCCAGATCTCCCGCTACAATCAGATTTCTTTCCATGTCGTTTACCACATAGCTGATTATGTTATCAAATAATTGTGAAACAGCGTCAAAGCTACCCTTTCCCGGTCTGTACACTACAAAGACATCAAGTTTGCTATTATCTTTAGAAGTGAGCCTTACTCCTAGAATTTCATGTTTGTCATCTTTAACTTTTTCGTAGTTTACAAATTCTTCTTTCACCAGAATGATACCCCCTCCTACCATTCCTATCCTGTCTCTACGATACACACTCCAGTTCCGTGAGAAAATACCTGCATCCATTATATCATTTCTCAGCCATGATTCAACTCCTATTACAATATCTGGTAAGTATATATCTGTTAAATTACTTTATTCTATTCCTAACTTTATATTACTTCTACAGTTCACACTAACATTTTTATGTCATCCCTCCTTGACTTCCAGATCCCTGTACCCTTATCACCGCTCCCTAGACCATCCCGTTACCCTGAATGTACCTAGCTATAACCCATCCAAACTAATTCCCGTACGTATACGAACCACTCCCGTTTCCCACATACCCACTCCATGGTCTCATTTAATTCCCCAATCACCCTCTAGGCAGTATCCCTCTGACACAGTATTCCACTGATGACAATATCCGCTTCCTTAATCTTTAACCATGCTGCATTTACCAGATGCCACACATCCCCAACTACTTATACCTTATATCTTCTTCCCTTACCTGGTTGGTACCGACGCGAAACACCACCAACTTCTTCTTCCCCTCCTTCTTCTCTTCTACTTTCCTCAACATCTGCCTCAAACTATTTTTCTCTCCATTTCACAGTCATGTAGTATGAGCCTTCTCTTCCTGCTTATTTGGATCCTTCGATCCGTTTTTCTGTACATTCACCTGTAAATAACGAGTGTACTTACCTTTTAAACAACGGGTTGTTACCCCTTAATTGTAATATTGCTTTCTAGGTCATTTGTAGTATTTTCTTTGGTCAAATTCACATCTGGGTTGAGTCCCGAACTTTGTAAATATGTGAGTAGCTACGGCTTCTTTACTTAATGTTTCAGGAATAGTTTGGTAAACTGTACAGGCCGGCCTAATCGAAACTGTGTATGATCTTTTAAGGCTCATTCTCCACGAGCAGGTAAAACGCCGCTGTTCGCCCGCTACAAAAGCGCTTGTGGAACAGAACTATGGGGTATTTGTAGAGCTGTCTACACGGGCGGTTTGCACGCCGCGGGTGGACGCGTCCATGAGCGGGCAGGCGGGTCTAACGCCAGCAGAGGCGTCATTCCCGCTAGCGGTAGAACAGCGAATCATTCTCCACGTGGCGGCAGTCAGCAGTTCACCCGCCTCTGTCGCATGATAGGAACTGCCTGAAGTGTAGTATATTCTTTGCTAGCTGATGTACCCGTGCTTCGCTACGGAATTCTACATTGTATACAGAATTCTAGGTTGGGTAGTGTACATGTTGTGAGCAAGACTGCATTAAGTTCCATAGCTCTTAACGTTACCCTAGAAACGCGACGGGAAGACTGTATTAGGGAATATCCATTGTAACAATAGGCCCGCTTGGCTACCGTCAGTCAAAATCAAGTTGGGGAGCACTATCATGGCAGACACTCAATCTCCACCTGCCTTTTTTATATCCTCAGAAAGACTGTATTAGTCATTTTCCCAACTGAAATGAACATAGGTCATTACAATGATGTCAGTAGGAAAGAGGCGATTAAAAGCAATCTTTTGATATGAAATACTCGATCAAATGAAAAACCACGCATTTTCTCACTTTTAATGAACAGTACTACGCTTGCGATCTAACAATCCAAATTTTCAGAACTGGAGTGACCAAGCCGCAGACAATCGTGATCCGTGAACACTCTTCGTCTTTTTTCTTGGGGGGGGGGGGGGTGGGGAGACAGGGTCGAATAGTGGAGAGTCCCAGGGCAAAATCTACTACGCTGTTTCCTAACAATACACAATGAATCGGAAAATCTCAATTCACTACACTGGTGGGCGAAGAAACTATCTGACTTGGAGGCAAATTCTTCCTCAAAGCCAGAGGAGAAAGCCCCTCTACACGGCTAATTTGGAATAAAATGAATACAGATTCAATAAAAGTGAAGCGGAAGAAGTTTTTCTTTTTAGGGTTGAATTTTGAATTATTTAGTGAATTGTGGTGCTATAATTTGGAGTAGACCTAAATTGTAATTCTAGACCAGGTCATACTACTACTACTACTACTACTACTAAGTGAGCCTCTGCCTTAAATGTGCACTCTGCTCATTCAAAACAGCGCGTCAGGGTAGGGATCGAATAGCTGGAATACTATGATGAACCAATGTCTTACGTACTAGCAGTATCAGGAAATGTATGAACCAGAGGAATGGGATGCTGAAGATGAACGTTATCTAACTCCCCAGCTATTTCCAGCCAATATTCAGTCAGGCTGTTATACTCTGTACGCAGCAGTAATTCCATATATCGAAGTTAGGCGGCAGCATAAGAGACAAAGAACATTACAACAAACAATGGTCAATATAATGTTATTGTTGATGCATGTTATGCGCTTTCGATATAGTAGGCCTTCACATTTAGTTTTCTTCCGACTCTGAAATACCACTCTTATCATAGTCGGTGTGGTGAAACTGAATAAAACATAAAGGTAAGGGTGTATTCCGCTCGAAGGCAGGTCCGAACCTCCGCAAAGGTGTGCCTGAGCCGGAGTTTACGTGCGGTGGAGTGGCCAGTTCTTTTCCGCTCCTCCATTCCCTTACCCCCACCAACAGCGTGTGGCAATCCATCCCAAGCTTGACCACGCCCAATGTTGCTTAACTTCGGAGATCTCACGGGATCCGGTGTGGCAACCCATCACAATCTTGACCACGCCCAATGTTGCTTAACTTCGGAGATCTCACGGGATCAGGTGTTTCAACACGGCTACGGTCTTTGGCAATAAAACCTAAATGATCGGAAATTGCATTATCTCTAACTTTTGTTATGCAGTACTTTTCGATAGGACCAATAACTTACTGTAGGTATTAAAAATACATTTTAGGTGCCTTTTCCTAAACTGCAGTTTCATCCAGGGTGAATAAAATTGTTTATAGCTTAGACTGTAGTTTCTTATTCCCCGACTCTATGTACCGATTTTCATCATATTCTGTTAACCCATTTTCTCCTGGTTCGGCGTTGATATGGACTTAGCAACAAAAATATAAATTCATGAATGTCTCTGTTATCATAGCCGGTACAGTAAACATGTATGAGACATAAATGATCGGAAATTTAATTCTATATAACTTGATTTATGTAATATTTATTGATAAGACCACGAAAAATATAAATATTTGAGAATTAAATTTCAGGACTTCCCCTAAACTACCACTTCACTCGTTTAGTAATACGCAACTCAATAAGTTCAAAAAGCTCATCGAATGAAGCAACTGACATTCTATAATATTGGAAAAACATTTCCGGATAGTTCCTGTGTTCGCACAACTTTAAATGAAATTGTCCAGTGGCGAGCCGATTCGATAACGCAGGGTGAGTCCACCAACGTCTTTTCTTACCAGGTTTACTTTTTAATATTGCTAATAACTGTAGTTTAACAGCTCCGACAACACAATCTATTTGTACGACATCCATCATTACAGTAAGGCGAGTTTATCGCTGGTGGAGAATGGCTGCGCGTGTCGCCGGCGTTTTTGGCGCTGTTTACAGGCGTCAATTCAACCGCTCGTGTAGAATAGACAAAAAGTTTGAGCGTTCAGGCGGGCGAACAGCGGCGTTTTACCTGCTCGTGGAGAATCAGCCTAAGTCAATATGAGCTGATCATTATTGGGATAGGTATCTAAGCTTCCATTCTTAGGAGCTTCGCCCTCATTTACTCCGAGGTGCTTTTGTGTAATGTATTCAGAGCTTCTAAGCTCTTCCTTACGTCTAAATTTATGTAGTTTAGTTTTCGTTAAATATTGCTGTTGCCTGAGCTTTTAACTCAACTGTTAAATAAATATTCTATTGATGGTTATTGCAGCGTTAAATTGTTAATCAGCTGAAAAGAGAAAGGAAATATATAATTATCAAAATATTAATTGGTTTTCCTGAACTTCAAATTTTGCTCGGTCCACCCATTCACCCCTCACGTTTATTTCCTCTCAGCTCCACTGAAACGCCAGCGGCCATACCATGTTGAATACACCGGTTCTCGTCCGATCACCGCAGGTAAGCAACATTGGGCGTGGTCAGTACTTGGATGGGTGACCGCTTGGGAATACCACGTGCCGTTGGCTCAATTCCCTTTTGCCGGCTCCGTGGTGAAGGGGTAGCGTTCCTGCCTCTCACCCGGAGGCCCCTGGTTTGATTCCCAGCCAGGTGAGGAATTTTTACCTGGACCTGAGGGCTGGTTCGAGATCCACTCAGCCTACGTAATTAGAATTGAGGAGCTATCTGACGGTGAGGTAGCGGCCCCGGTCTAGAAAGTCAAGAAAAACGGCCGAGAGGATTCTTCGTGCTGACCACGTGACACCTCGTAATCTGCAGGCCTTCGGGCGGTCGCTTAGTAGGCAAAGGCCCTTCAAGGGCAGTAGTGCCATGGGGTTTGGTTAGCTCCACTGGAATTCAGTACACTATTTATCCATGTTTTGAATGTCCGTTGAAATGCCAGTGGGACACTACACGAAGGAATGGCGTCTGTTCGGTGGTACCCCTCAAGTGTCATAGTTTGTGAAATACTATAAAAGAGGGTAGTTTCAAGTGTCACTCTCGGCTATTGAAGATTGGACGGCATACGGTGTGTATCGATAGACCGCAGCATAGAGACAAAGCAGCACAGGGCAAATGTTCTAACTGAGAATAGGAAATGTATTAAGGGCTTATTCTGAGCAAATAATAAGATTAATTCATATCCTCATAGATAAGAAGTCTCATTTCAATCGAACAGTGAGGGCAGTATGTGCGCGATTGTTTCGGTAGGAGCTATAAGGGCCGGAATAACGCCCAGTTAGCGGGAATAGCAAAGTCATTTCCTTTTCCTAAAACACGGTTTATTCAACGCAAGTGCGGTTAATGTACGACGGAGACGACCTACCTGATTGTCTGCGCAAATTAAAGCTATCCGGACCACCCAGTCAATCAGAAAGCATCGATCTATGGACACCAGCATGGCAACTGGCCTGGAGATCTGAATCATGGCGTTCGATAGTGTGATGACACACTAAACCCTTATGGCGGAAGGATGAAGGAACTAGGGGACGCAGAGGAGAGCAGATGCGGTGAAACTAATTAAAGCGTGTATTAAAAGTAGATTACATTCATTAACCGTGTAAATGGGAGTCTTCATTTTTCCAATTGGGCAAATCAGTAATTTGTAATTAAGCCATAACTGATGGCTTCATTCTATGAATATGACTTCTTCTGTTGTCAGTTTAGTCTTCAACTTTCTGTGTAATTCAATCATGGCCTCTGTGGCTTCAAGACTTGAGTTGACATCCTAACTTCTCCGTATACCGATAGGTGGCGGCCTTGCGCCCCATCTGCCGTGGAATTTTTTTCTTCCCATCGGATATGTAATTTTTCTCCTTGACAAAACTCTTATTGATTACTTACTGGAAAATGGACCCGATAGGTTTCGGCACGACGTTTTTGACTTATAAACGCATTTATAAATCGCTTTAAAAGATGCTGTTATTACCTCTATTTGGGACACTCAAGGTAACGAAATTCTTTGAACCTATAATTTAGGTATTTGATTTTCCTTCCGCTGCCAGTTCCCTTGCACGTTTCTGTTACTTTTATTATTTGTACTCGCCACATTTTTCTTCTGGGTATTCTTTATTTATAGGAAGGGGAGTTAATGATTGGAATAACTTACCAAGGGTGATGTTCAATAAATTTCCAATTTCTTTGAAATCATTTAAGAAAAGGATAGGAAAACAACAGATAGGGAATCTGCCACCTGTGCGACTGCCCTAAATGCAGATCAGTATTGATTGATTGATTGATTTATTTATCTTTTTATTTCTTGATCTCTTGATAGCGAAATGTATCACCTTCATGATGGGTGATTATCTTGTTTTCGCGTTATTGGATTGTGTTTGACATGCGCCTTGTGACTCTACGTATAAAATTTTTTGCTAGTTGCTTTACGTCGCACCGACACAGATAGGTCTTACGGCGACGATGGGATGGACAGGGAAAGGCTAGGAATGGGTAGGAAGCGGCCGTAGCCTTAATTAAGGTAAAGCCCCAGCATTTGCCTGGTGTGAAAATGGGAAACCACAGAAAATCATCTTCAGGGCTGCTGACAGTGGGGTTCGAACCTACTATCTCCCGAATTCTGGTTACTGGCCGCACTTAAGCGACTGCAGCTATCGAGCTCGGTTACGTATGGATGAGTGCATGTCCCCTCGGTTATATGTAATCGATGTTTTATGCTTTATTTATGTATTTAATTAATTAATTAATTAATTTATTTATTTATTTATTAAGGTGTTGTAAATATGCATGTATAAAGGTGACTAGATTTAGTTTCAACTTGCTTATTATTTTAGGGAATTAGTGTTATTTATTTAAAGTGTATTTGTTGTATATTATGTTTTATTGAATCATCCTTAATTGAGAAAATAACCTGTTGATGATGAATAAATCTATCTATCTATCTATCTATCTATGTAACTGAGTGGTCCGTACATCTATTGTGCATGTGTGTTCCTTGTGTGGATTTTCCCTTTTTCTGTCATTCATAATCCATTTCAGTGCTCGGTTTTACTATCGCTGTGTGGGATAGACACTGTTGAAATTTGATGGTACGCTGATATTCATATATATCGTGCGCCTTTTGAACTTATTAATTTGAGCATTTGACTTGTGAATTGCTCTTGTTTGAGGCCGTAGGTGTGTGTGTGTGTGTGTTAAAAAGTGTGTGTTGTTTGCTTTACGACATCACTCGGTGCTGTGTAGTGGTTTTTGTAAATATAAACAAAATTTAATTATGTGAAGGAACAAGAGGTATGCGGCCAGCTAGGAAACGAGGACCGAGAAAGGACCTGCAGCCGGAAGTGAGAGTGAGGCGACTCAAGTGGCATTGTTCAGCAGGTAAGGGAAACTCTACAGTCGAAAGACATTCTCTCGGCTATCGCTGAGGCAATAACTGAAAGTGTTACAAAGGCTGTGGCTGAACAACTCAAGGCCATCTTGGACTTCAACACTGAGATTATCAATGAACTTAAAATGGATATTAAAAATAGGGAAAACCGAGCTCGATAGCTGCAGTCGCTTAAGTGCGGCCAGTATCCAGTATTCGGGAGATAGTAGGTTCGAACTCCACTGTCGGCAGCCCTGAAAATGGTTTTCCGTGGTTTCCCACTTTCACACCAAGCAAATGCCGGGGCTGTACCTTAATTAAGGCCACGGCCGCTTCCTTCCAATTCCTAGGCCGTTCCTGTCCCATCGTCGCCGGTAAGACATATCTGTGCCGGTGCGACGTAAAACAACTAGCAAAAAAATAGGGAAAATGAACTGAAATCAGTGCAGGACGAACTCAAATGGAGTACTGATGCTCTGGAACATTACTAACGCAGAGGAAGTGTGCGCGTGTTCGGAATTCCCAAACAACCGAACGAGAACACTGACGAACTTAAAGTCAGGTTGTTGGCCTTGGCATTGCCATGCAGAACATTGATAGGCCTCACCGTGTTGGCAGGTCGGGACTGGGAGTTAAGCGGCGTACAATTCTAAAGTTTGTAAGTGGTAGGAAAAGGGAGGAAGTCTTTCGTAACAAGCGCAGGCTGGCAGGCACTGGAATCACTGTTAGGGAGGACCTGACTGCGGATCGAATTGCAATGATAAATTTGGAGTGCGAAATGTCTAGACCATACAGGGACGCATTGTTGTAAAAAGGGGAGAAACCAGACACCACATAACAATATAGAATGAACTGAACTCTCTCAAGTAGATGAACAACACCATAGTGCAGCATCTCACGCTGTGTCTGTAGATTCTACTGTGAACTAGCTTTCTAGTTCCTTAACTGTTTCTTCCAATGTGACATCTTAATTTGGGGCACATTCGTAAAATAGTCGTATAGCATTCACAAGTCCCACCCACATCTACAAGCTCTTTCTCTCCTACTTATTTCTGAAATGCTCACTGGCAGGCCCAGTTAAAGCCTGGGAGTGCAACACCTTAGCAAAACCCTACTCTATACATTGGTGTAATTTTATTAATACCGAGCTCTATAGCTGCAGTCGCTTAAGTGCGGCCAGTATCCAGTATTCGGGAGATAGTAGGTTTGAACCCCACTGTCGGCAGCCCTGAAAATGGTTTTCCGTGGTTTCCCATTTTCACACCAGGCAAATGCTGGGGCTGTACCTTAATTAAGGCCACGGCCGCTTCCTTCCCACTCCTGGCCCTTCCCTGTCCCATTGTCGCCATAAGACCTATCTGTGTCGGTGCGACGTAAAGCAACTAGCAAAAAAAAAAAAAATTAATTAATATCCATATTTTATTATTATTAATCTTTTATTTGTCTTTATTGAAATGTTCAAACATGTTCTGCGTGTATGTGTGTATTTGCGTGTGTCTTCCAGTGTGTGTGTGTGTGTGTGTGTGTGTGTGTGTGTGTGTGTGTGTGTGTGTGTGTGTGTGTGTGTGTGTGTGTGTGTGTGTGTGTGTTTTATCAGTTTTTGTACCAGGAATGTGTCACCTACCCATTCAGCATATCAGCAGGTGATGTCCTTGAAACTACTACTCCGGTAGGATGAGGCATTCCTGAATGTCATTGACCCGAGTGTATTCCAAGACGACGATAAACCTCATATACCTTCACCAACTGCCTACAAACCTCAGCCAACTGAACTGCATTTGGAGCAATCTCTGTCTCACTTCTTGAGAAGTCTGCAGTGTTGGCATATCAATTCGCTCTCACTCCTCAGTCACATAGATGAAGTTCGTTTGATGTCAACCTGTAACATGCATCTTATGTGTATTACTCAAACCTGGATATCTGACAAAACAAGGATATATGCTCTATCGGCATAATCGCACGGACAGGCACGCTGGTGGTGTAGAAATAGATTGTACAGATAATATTAAATGTAGAATACTTAATATATAATCATCATCTGACATCACTCCAGATATATATTTGTTGAGACCGCAATTAAGTGTCAAAAAGTATTGATAGGAGTTGTCTATAAACCACCTAATGTTATTAACATCTCTGACCTTGAACCTGATCTTCTCAACCTAGTGCCAACCTACGAGCATGTACTACTTCTTGGTGACTTTCACACAAATATCTTCGCCCCGACTGGCAAATTAGACCGAATCAGCAACCTATTTACCTCCGTCGACATCATGATCTCACTATTAGATGCAACCAGGATGCAACTAATCATGTTCATACACTTAGATATACAAGTCATACTGGAATTAACCTGATTACAAATAACCCTCATAAAGTGTTTAAGTACGGTCAATTTCCTGTACCTGGCATCTCAACTCATGACTTAATTTACAAAAGTGCAAATCTAAACACATTAGTTACGGGGATCTGAAAAATATCGATCTACCACAACTTCAAAGTGATGCGTACAATTTACCTTGGGAAGATACAAAGCAATTACATGACACAGACATGAAAGTGACAAGATTGAACTATTTACTCATAGGACTATATGACAAGCATGCTCCGGTTAGGCAAGCTAGAGTCACTCGTTTACCTGCACCTTGGTTAACTAGCGATATATAAGCAGCAATGGCTCGCCGTGGCGCAATATTCCGCCGATACAAGGAAATAAATACTGAAATAGATTTAGAATAGTATCGTCTTTTACGTAACAGAACAAAGCAATTAATTCGCAATAGCAAATTTAATCACATTAAAAATATAACAAGGAACTTAAGTTCACGTGACACCTGGAACAAGCTTCGAACTATGAGAGTTGGAAAATGTAAGGAGCCTCATGTGCCAACTATACCTCTCGATAGTCCGGCTCCATGGCTAAATGGTTAGCGTGCTGGCCTTTGGCCACAGGGGTCCCGGGTTCGATTCCCGGCAGGGTCGGGAATTTTAACCATAATTGGTTAATTCCGCTGGCCCGGGGGCTGGGTGTATGTGTCGTCTTCATCATCATTTTCATCCTCATCACGACGCGCAGGTCACCTACGGGTGTCAGATCAAACAAGACCTGCATCTGGCGAGCCGAATTTGTCCTTGGACACTCCCGGCACTAAAAGCCATACGCCATTTCATTTTCATTACCTCTCGATACACTAAACTCTTACTTCGTAACTAACCCAATAAAGGAATCTCAGCCTCAAAATCATATCCATCTAAATAAAAGAATCAGTGATCCTACAGAAAACGAAAGCGTATTTTGTATTAATTTAAGTCACAAGCTAAAGAAACAGATAACATCTCAATAGGCTTAATAAAAGAATTATTGGCGCTGTCCTACCAATCATTACCCACATCGTAAATTACTGTCCAACCACAGAGACGTTTCCAGCTACATGGAAGGATGCTCTAGTAACCCCAATATTAAAGCAAACCACAGTAAATTCGCCATCTGATTACCGGCCTATTTCGATTCTTCCCTCTCTCTCCAAAGTTTTTGAACGTGTTGTACACGAGCGGCTAGTTGAATTCTTAACCAGTCATTTTCTTTGCCCCATTCCAACATGTGCTCAGAAAGGGACACAGTACTACGAATACCATTCTTCGGGTAATAAATGACATAAGACTGGCAATGATTAAACGGCAGGTGACGATACTGTCACCCCTTGACTTTAGTTTAACACGGTAAATACAGACATACTATTATCCAAGTTCCACACTCTGCATATCGGCACGATAGCCCTAATTTTTTTAAGTCGTACCTGATAAACCGTCACTAGCACGTAGTGGTAAACAATCAAAGATCCCAGTGGGCTGTAAACTTATCCGGTGTCCCTAAAGGGTCTATTTTAGGGCCCCTATTGTTCGTCTTGCATATTAATGACATATTCCCCACACTTCAGCATTGTAACCACCACATATATCTTGATGATCTGCAGATATATATAGAAAAAACACCACTGTAAACAATTTACATGAAACGGTTCAATATATTAATTCAAATATTGGAAGGCTTACCGCCTATTCTAAAAATAACCAGTTATTCCTACATCCTCGTAAAAAACAAAGTATTATTATAAGAAGCTCTAAATTACCACATGTAATAAGCAATATCAATCCTCCTCCAATAATCATCACTGACATTGCTGTATCGTACGTTCGAAATGTAACTAATCTTGGAATCACCATCAATGAGAATCTGACCTGGAATTAACACGTAACTAATGTACGTAGAAAGGTTCATGCAGCTCTATATCCCCTGAAACGTCACAAGAATGCTTTCCCTCAAAACCTTAAATTAAAATTAATCCAAGCACTACTATACGGTACTAGTCAATCTAAATGCTGAACAAGCTTTGAGACTTCGACGAGCACAAAACTAGTGCATACTATATGCCTTCCAACTGCGACAAGACGCTCATGTTACACCATATTTCAAAACATTGGAATGGCTATGCATAAATGAACGAAGGAATTTTCACCTGCCACTTATTTACCAAGTACACTCGACGAACACTCCTACTTACCTACCTTCTAATTTTCGTTTCCTTTCCTCATTCCATGAAATTTGTACCCGTTCTGGTTCTTTTTTTTGAAATTCCACTAAATCGAACGAATTCCTACAATTATTCCTTTTTAGTTACTACATAGAGACCTTGGAATACATTTCCAATGGCCATTCGGCACGTTACTTCCTCTCAAAAATTCAAATCTGCCTGCCGAAAGTTTCTACCGGAAACATATAACTGAGTTGTGTTATTGCACTTCAGTTATTATTATTATTATTATTATTATTATTATTATTATTATTATTATTATTATTATTATTATTATTATTATTATTATTATTATTATTATTATTATTATTATTATTATTATTATTATTATTCCGCTTTATAATATTATTGTCACACTAATTGCCGTACTGATTTATAACCTAATCTTAGTTTATCTGTCCGTAGTATTAGTTCTTTGTAGGATTACTTTATCTGACTTTTTTTGCATTTTAAAATTTTATTGTTTAAAGTGATTAATATGGCCGGTATTCATAGTCGCAATAAGTAATACTTATGATCAAGTCAAACTTAAATCTCGACTTTATTCCAGATTCAGGCACAAGTAAGTCCTACTTAATAGCGGTATACTTCATAAAGTCTAACTTTATGAAGCTGAACTTATTGCAATTCATAGTCATTTAAGTGCTACTTATGTGATGAAATAAGTTGAAGTTCGTCAAGTCACGGGGACCCTTGACTTATTTCGCATCTTAACCTATAAAATGGATGACGATTTTGAGGAAGTGGTAGGAGAAATCAGTGCTCCAGACCGATACCTACGAAATGTTATGGGCCCTTTTGAATTCTACAGTGAAGTTGGAATTCAAAAGAAGGTTCCACTTTCATAAAAACACCGTTTTAAAGGTCATACTCCCAGAGGTGGAACAAGTTCTGGCGAAAAGAAACCAACGAGGCTGTTCCTTCACTATTGTTTGCGATTTTACCACTATAAGATCATTACTCGCACTTTGTACAGTATGTTGTATTTTGGAATTGAATTCTTCAGCAATACCGGTACTTAACCAAGCATCTTTTGCTTAGAAGATATTGCGTCTGCTTATTCTCTATGATTTGAGAATGTTTCAATAAAATATCCTTAAAAACCTCCTTCTCAACGGAAATAAAATGCTTGCGTCTGCTTTTCGTATCCATTTAAGAAAAAGTTACGGTACTACAATTTCAGCCGCAGAAGAGGTTATGAAAGGAAGAGGTAAAGGGACAAATAAATAAACAAATAAACTCGGAATAAGGACCGCAGCGTAGATCTAGTTGGCCGTGTCTGAAGGATGACTCGCATATTCATCTGTTGTGATGATGGCTTTGCTATTTCTTATACTATAAAGTTCGACTTAATTGTACAGAGCATCTGCATATAAGTAACGCTTTATCAAGTCTAGCTTAACAAAGTAGAACTTGACCAACGGCCATGAATACGAGAAACGTTTGAGTCGACTTCACGAATAAGTACAACTTTGTTAAGTTGTTCTTAATAGAGAAATAAGTCGCCGACTATAAATACCGGCCTAGTGTAAGAGAGGGCGTGAGCCCTAATTTCGTCACAAATGTAAGTCAGGAATAAAATAAATAAATAAACAAATAAATAAACAAATAAATACTGTTAATATTACTTGGTTCGTATTGTAAGTAGCCTAGCCTTTTATGATTGTTTCCTATGGCCTAGGAGGCCCATCTACAGTTCATGACCTGTTCTCTGGTCATTTCCAGTCACGGTCCAAACCCAACCTTTTCGTATGATGATTATTGTTATGACAATCTCCACTGCACACTCTAATATTCTTGATCATGTTTCTCCAGGATCGGGTGTACTATTGTATCTTCATGGGAATTTATCGTAGTAAAGAATCATATAATTAGTTGATATGGGTGGGTCATAATGTAAATATGTTTAGGGCCGGAGTATGTATTAGCCAGTGTTTAGGTTTATGTAATTTATAGAAATTAGGTTTGTTTCTGGATTTAATTATGTAGGTTTATTTGTGTCTTGATGTGTCAACCGCCCCATACCATTTTATGGTACGCTTGCCTGTTCTGAAGACGTCGCGTTCCTAGCGATCTCTTGTATCGATTGTGAACTGTTACTCTTCTCCATCATATGTTGTTACTACTACGTAAACTTTTCCCTATTCCGGTAAATGGCATCTCATGCGTCTGCATATGTCAAAGCATTTCTTTTCTGCCCCGTCTTGTTGGGGTATCTTTCTGGTTGATTGGGTGAAGAGTTTCTGATTTGAGAATATGGAAGCGATGGATTTCCAAGTCGCCTTTCTGGCGTATAAAACATATTTTAACATATTCAAGACGTCTTTGTACGATTCTCGGTCTTTTGAGAATGTTAACTGCCTATATATCTTGGCCTTTCGAGAATGTTAATTGCCTATGTATCTGAGGTATTTATTTTTCTTTAATATTCTCTTGGTCTGATAATTGCTTTATCCTATGCTCGCCATGGTTGGGTTAGTAAGACTTCTCTCATCACATGTGTTTCTAATTTATTTGTGTGTTTTTACACGCTTCTTTCGGTATTTCTCTTTCCCGATCCGCTATGTTTGTTTTAAAAACAGAAGGTGACACGGATTCATGTGAGTGTGTATACTGGATCATTTTCTGTGTGCTGTCCGAGACCTTTCACTCGTATCACTACTTTAACATACCGCTTGAGCTAATGTTCTATTATTTCATCGCTTGTTCTGTACATTTCATGGCCACCGCATTTGCGTGGTATGAATACAATCTAACAAAGCGATTGACTGGTTTCTGTGTGTTTTGGATGGGGCACTCCGTCTCCCTCAGATGGACCACTTTCTGGTCCGTATTGTCTCTTTGAGCAGTAGAGTGGTTGTTTATTTAGTTATGTGCTGTGTGGCTGACGTTCATACGCGTCCGGCCTGTGTGTCCCTTTATCGGCGATCTAAACTCAATGGTCTCTGCGTGGGCGAGGAAGGTTCTGACTTTGGATCTGTGGTACCTTTTGTATCTAATTTACTTATTTATTATTCGTGACGCATTGCCGTCATTGGCTTTCTTTACCTTTCTAGTTTATTATGTTTTATTCTTGGCGGGGCGCCTTTCTATTTTATCTTTGTTTATTTGGCGTGTAAGCATGGTAACCTCCCTTTTCTCTTTGCACGATGCATCCTTCCCTCTTCTCCTGTAGTGGTGCATGTGACACATGGGAGCTCGTGGCGTAAAGATCATTGTGCTAACAGGGACGGAAGTACATTAAATATTTCGAACTGAGATCTAGAACTATGACTTTTCGGGACCTCTTTTACTCAACGATCTTGTATTCTCGGGGGATATGGTTTTTTATTCGGGTGTTATTGTTGTGGGCATTGTCTTATCTTTTCGACTAGAAAGGAGAATGTTATGATAGAGCCCTGTTTCTCCTTTAACTTACGGTCGCTCGGACCTAATATGCATAAAAGAAATACTTTGAACCCATCTGAATTTATGTTCCTCATTTAATTGAGGTAGATGCCATGCCAATACCTGAGTTTCAATCACGTCCCATATTAAGGTAAGAGAGATAAACCGTGAATCCTACGTATTTTGATTACGGGCCACGCTCAATTAATATAAAATATTAGATGATTTGTCCTTTTTATGTTTCTCTCCCTAATAAACTTATGTTTTGCCCTTATTCCTATTATACTTTAATTTTTTGTGTCTCTTACATGTGTATTATTTGTCTAAGAGGCCTGGGTCAAGTTCCTGGCACTCTTTGCCAGTTTTGACCAAATCCACTGTATTGGGCCTTCGTTGTGTTCTTAGTTTTAGTGCATATGACACATGGGAGCTCGTGGCGTAAAGGTCATTGTGCTAACAGGGACGGAAGTACATTAAATATTTCGAACTGAGCTCTAGAACTATGACTTTTCGGGTGATCTAAGAATAGAGATTACATGCGACCCTAGATTTAAGGCATGACATTTCAGAGAACCATTGGAAGCAGAGGATGTGTTTTCCCATCGTTGAGGCAGTAGAGTCCTCTAGGAAAATATCGGCAGGCTAATTTAAGACTGCGCTGGCGACTCGAACGGGGCTTATTGGATGTGTGGCCAAGAGGTAATAAGTATATTGTGGGTAGCCTGAGGTAAGGAAATGAATAAAGGCATATCCGATGAGGTTATAAGGTCTGTGGGAATGAATGCCAGATATTAAAGTATTATGAGAGGCCCATAGTTCAAGGTCTGCGAAGTGTATGTATACAGCTGTGGAGCGAGAGGCTGCCATTAGGGAGAGTGATGAATAGACACAGCTGACAGTGTGTCCTTGCCTCGACAGCCCACACGAGGTTTCGTCATTCAGGTACGAATGCGAGAGGTGTCATACTTTTTATCCGAGAAATAATGTTTGTTTTTGTGTAGTCATCTAGAGTTTTCATGTTTTGGAGAAGAGCAGGTGAAGGGATCACTTTCTTGCCAGGTCGAGGCGAGGCCAGTGGCCGTCTTTGCAGTAAACGGGGCGTGACTTAGATGCGAACCCTGACAATCAAGACGAGTGCACTATGTTTGTGTATTTCTCTTTCAGTCCCGTGTATGATTTGTGATGACGTTATTTGTTGTTGATGTTCCCGTGCCTTGGTTTTAATTATGCGTCCTAGTGTCGTTGACTGATTGGGAGTTACTAGCTCGACAGCTATTCAGGGGTGAGAGGTTTGAATCCTCATCTGATTGGTCATGGGCCAGGACCAACGCTAGAATCTGTGTTATTTGGGGAATATATGGCCGGACCTAAAAAGTGTTTTATTGTATTTCATATGTCCCTACTTATTGGAAATTTTCTTTATAAATGTATTGAGTGCAAATCTTACTACTTTTAATATCACGAAACAGAACGTTCAACTACGAGGCTTATGACCAACTTTGTTTTGACTCATCTGTAATCCTATGTCGCGTCCGATATAACCTGCTCACACTCCAAACGATGTAAATTTTAGCTATCAGGGTTGGAGATCCGATGTCACATTGTGGCTTTATCCTGTAAATTCATGTAATTATGTTTGTTATTTTCATAGGGTATTTTTCATCCTATTCTTATGCTTTGATCAATAAATCCATTTTATCCCTTATCTCTTTTGATTCTCATTCACGATTTCGTATTAGGTCTCTATCCTACTGATATTTTACAGTATTTAAGTTAGTTTATTTGATGACCTACTTCGAACGCACCATATTCTCCACCGACTAACTAGCCAGGCGAAAATTAGGACAAGTGATAATGTAGGGCCTACAATACCTGCTTGAAATAATCAATGTTTTATACCAGGTCATTCATTCTTGTCGAATCATTCTGAATTTCTAGTAGAAAGTGCTTAAAAGATTAAACAAAGACCATACACAGATGGAGATTGCGGTACATTAATGGTGTGAGAAATTGTAGACGGAAGAACCCATTCATTGTAACACAAATGCAATCTGAAAAATTTTCTTCCAGCCTAATGGTGAATGCTATTGTAAAGGTGAAAACATATACCAACCATCAAAGAATCAACTGTCTACACTTCCGTGAAGTTGAAGTGCGCAAGACGCACCTCATTCTATTTTTGCAAAGGCCACTTTTAACTGTTAGAGAAATAATAATGCACCTTTCGCAACGGAGCCAACTCTTCTCTGGCCCCAAAGGAAACTTATATCACATTACCAAATGAACGATATAAAATCAATCATGCATTTAATTACAAGTGACGCAAATCTCTTTACAGGAATTTATTTGCCGATGAAAATGTTGATGCCATCGAGAGATTTAATGCTAGTATTGACTTCGAAGTAGAAGTTGAAGATGAATGTACTATATATATCTTCCGTTGTTAGTTTATAAGCAGAAATTGATTTTGTATTCGACTGTCAGTTTATTCTGTAAGTATTTATAGTGTTCATATAACGTATGGGACAAACAAACTCGCTAAATGTAGAAACAGGACTTCGAAAAGGATGTGTATTATCCCCTCTACTCTTCATAAAAGTCATGGATGAAATCTGCAAGAGTGTACAACATAAAATCGGAAGCAAAAAACCAAAAAATGCCTTACTCTTTGCAGATGACATAGTAATATTGTGAGAAAATGAAATATAATTACAAGAACAAATTACTGTATGGAATCGCGAGATAGAGAAATATGGAATTAAAATTGGTATAGAGAAGAGTAAGACAGTAAGGATGACGAGAGGTAATAGAGAAGGAAGAGGGAACATTGAAAGTAAATGGAAGGCCATTGGAAGATGTAGAAAGCTGCAAAAATTTGGGGAGTATACTTGCAGAAGACGGGAAAATAAACGAAGAAATTGGAAAGTGTATCCAAAGAGCAAATGGGTTTTACCAATATTATGTGAGGTACAATGTGGAACCGGGACTTTCTAGAAAAATACAAGAAAATTCTGTACTCAATGAATTACACACCAGTTTTGACATACACGACGGGCACATGGACAAGAAAAAAGCATGATGAAAGCAGAGTCCAAGTAGCCGAGATGAAATTCCACAGAGGAATATTTGGGAAGAAACGACGGGATAAAGTCAGAAATAGAAATCAGAGGGGAAAATTGGATTACCTAAACTGCAAGACAAGATAGAGACCAATAAGCCCCGAAATGGTATGAACAGATGATGAGAATGGAAAAGGATAGAGTTTTAAAGCGAGTATTTAAGGAGAAAATAATCGGAAGACAACGGGGAAGGACCAGAAGAGGTAAATGGAGATGTAGCAGAGTATTAAGAAGAGAGGAGTAAATTTAGAACAAATATTAGAGGAAGGAAGAGAGTTTTGGAGAGATGGAAAACTATGGAGGTCCTTGATTTACAACCCGACACGGAAGACTGGAAATGGGAAGAGATAACGTATACGACATTAATAACATAAAAGACAAGTTTTGTTTTTGTGATTTGTTGTCATTCCATATTTAAGTTACCTCCGTTTCATTAAAGAATCGCTATGAAACATAGGCATCAGCTCTCTTAAATAACAGCTATGCTGTATATGTCAAAATACATAACGGAACCAAATGCCGGATTCCATTTTAACATATTTGGTACAGTAAATAATTTTTAATGCATAAAGGAACCGAGCGCCAATTTTGAATGTATTAAAAGTAATTATTAATACAAAATATTAAAAATATACATAACGAAGTGAATTACACCCCACTGTATGTGATAACGTTACATTAAATGGTTTCGGATGTAACAGGAATTAACTATCAAAGGTTAACTTTGAGCCTCAATATCTCAGTTCCACCATGATGGTGGTTGGTTCCTTTATGGATAACATGGTTCACATAATCCGGTGTTAATTTATCATAACATTTAGAAACAGCTGTACGAGAGTTTGTTTCAGATAAAACACCATCTCATTGGAACGCCTATAAAGCAGAAAGGTCATTGCCGGAACAAAAACAAACTGGTATGCAGACTTATACGGGAAGTTGACGCGCGAAAGCGAGTGGGACATTTACCGGCTAGTCAAATAGAGGCATCGCGAAACGGAAGATATCCAACGTTTTTACCGCATCAATGACTGAAAGTGTTGAGCTGCTGGTTGAATGGAAGAAATCGAGAGAACGCTGCAGAGATACTTTGAGAAAATGTCTACCGAAGAATCTTCCCACCCACCAATTCCAACCAGCTCTGCTATTGAAAGTCCAATGAAGGAAATTGACATTGCTGAAGTCCAGGTTGCTCCGGAGTAAAAACCAGGAAAAGCTACCGGCCCCTATGATCTTCCAGCAGAGTTTTGTTACTCTCAACGGTAATATGCAGCAAGATGGCTAACAGATCTCTTCAATCAGACCATCAAAGGAGATCAAATGTCAACAGACTGGCGACGGAGCACTACCGTAGCAATCTTCAAGAAGAAGGGAAGCGCTTCCGATTGCTCTAATTACCGCCCGATCAGACTTCTGACACTCGCCATGAAGGTCTTCGAATGTACTCTCAACAAAAGATTCGCTAGATAGCCGAACTTACAACGAACCAAGCTGGATTTGTGAAAAAAGTTTACACACGACAGATGCCATCCACGCTACAAGGTTGTTAGTTGAGAAATGTCGTGAAAAGAATAAGCCGCTCCATTACACTTTTCTGGATATTGAGAAGTTACTACGTGACCTTATCTGGTTAGCGCAGACCTAATCTAGTTAGCGCTATGAGAACATGGCATTACAGACCACCTTGTTAAGTGCGTCCAGCTGCCCTATTTAAAACCAAGGAGCTATGTTCAAACTGCCGCAGGAGCATCCAATGACTTCTGTATCACCGTCCACCAAGGCTCTGACTTATCACCAGTGCTGTTCATTCTTGTAAAGGACACCATTACATCAGACCTGCATTAGCCAATTTCATGGCCACTTCTCTATGCTGATGATGTCATG